>NC_082678.1:53318307-53918307 GCF_025265405.1 Mesoplodon densirostris
CCCCAAAAAGCAAACAAGGATTTAATGAGATGCTCAAATTCAATGGTAATCAGAGAAATAGGAAGCAAAACAACAATGAGATATCATTATACTTACTAGTCTGGCAATTTAGGTACCTGGATGATACTGCTAAGGATGTGGGCACATAGTAACCTCTACATACAAACTGGTGATGTGCAAACTGGCAGACATTCTGGAGAGGAGCCTGGCACTACTTACGCCAATTAGGTCTACATATACCCAATGACCCAGCCACCTTTCCCCTGATGGATACCCCAAGGACATTCTCCTAGAGGAATACGATTTCTTTGTCTATGCATATATAATTTTTTTACATTAAAATGGTTCAATCAGAAGGTATGGAAATGGGTAAGAGGGATAAAAAGAAATACCTGAGTGATTGAATGAAATGAGAAGGGGCCCTGCACAGATCAGTGATGACAGGTACCATGGTCTCACGAGGACCGCTGAGTCAGCACCACACACCTTGGCAAGTGCTGGCGGTGGGTCGTGATGGGTGAGGGAGGTGGTCTCATAAAGGCTGGCCAAGCTTTTAAATTATAAGATAGAAAAAGTCCTTTAAGCAGTTAAGCTGAGGGAAACAACTCAGTTAACTGCAAGAGACAAAAACCAGACTGCTTCAGACATCTCTCTGATTCTAAATACCAGAAGACAAAATAGCTTCAGAGTTTTGAGGATAAAATAATTTTGAGTTCACGCAGCGCAGTAAGTTTTCCATGTGTGGAGGCAACGGAAAACACTCTTATGATATGCATAGATGCAAAAAATATACCATCGTGAACATTTCTTGAATCAAAGAAAACATTCAACTCATCTTTAAGAACATAAAAGTAAGGCCTTATCCTTACATATAAAATATTAAATTACCTTTTGTAGAAAGAGGACAATCCTTACGAGCATCTGGGCACGGAGCTCTTCCAAGGTAAACAATGTTTGGGGTGTTCGAATGAAAATTTTGGTCTTCCCATAAGCTACATCATCCTGAAAGCCACAATGTTTAATCAGTTTCTTGACAGCCTCTTTGTCTGAAGGGAGGTCATGGTTGGGCCAGGTGAATTCAGAGATCATTTTGTACCTGGATGAAAAAAAGAACAGGGCACGGATTAAGGGAGAAAAACCATGTGGTATCAATAGATGCAGAAAAGCTATCCAATAAAATGCAAGATGCTTCATAGAAAGAAAGAAAAAAAACTTCTTAGCAAACTAGGAATAGGGATGAATTTCATTAGCCTGATAAAAGTCATAGAAAAAGCCTTCAATAAAATACAACACTCCTTCAATAAAATACAACACTCACTAAACAAGGATTAGAAGGGTATTCCTTAATTTAATAAAAGCTGTTTGCCAAAAACTTGCAGCAAATATTATTTGTAACGTGGCAACCTTGGAAGCATTGTCTTTACAAACAGAAACAAGAAAGGGATGCCTCTATCATGGGTTTTTGAACTGGTAAATGACTGGGGAAGGAACAAAACATCACTTATGAACAATATGACTCGCTTCAAAGGACATCAAGCAGATCTTCAGATAAACTATCATCACTGAAAGAAAACTAAGCACAGTTCTGCACATAAGGTCAATTCACAGATCATTTGCAATTCTACATACAAGCAGCCAACAGTTCCTCAATACGTGGCCCTCTCATAGGTTAGTGTACTACACACCAGCTTCTTCGTGAGGGTGACCGTGAGCAAGACAGTAGTCACAGAGTCTCAGCCTTTTGTAGCCTAATCTCACAAGCGACATCCCATCACTTTTGACATATTCCATTTTGCTAGAAGCAATTCACTAGAGCCAGCCCACACTCACAGGAAGGGGATTACACAGGCATGAATACCAGTAGGTGGGGATCACTGGGACCAGCTTAGAAGGCTGCCTACTGCAGTGCTTTTCCTCCACCCTTGGTGCAAAGTTGTTTAATACACGTAGTCAAATTTAGTAATGTTTTTCACATACTGCATCTGAATTTTAAGTCATAGTGAGAAAGGCTTTCCTCACATTCAGGTTACAGAGTAATTCACCTATGGGTTCTTCTAGTACTTATATGTTTTCATATTTTACATTTAGATCTCTGATCCATTTGGAGTTTATTTTGATATGGATCCATATGATACGGATCCAACTTTTGACAAAAGGCTATTTCCGATATTATTTACTAAAACGTCTTTCTCCCTCTGATTTAATATGCCATTTTATCATATGCTAAATTTTCACATGTACTTCAGTTCATTTCTGGGCTTTCTGGTCTGTTTCATTGCTTTGTCTGTGCCTCTGCACGATCAGTACTGCAAATTTCTAATTACAGATGCTATAAGTACATTTTAATATCTGGTGGTCTTTTCTCCTTCTTTTCCTTTTTAAAGGTATTTCTAGATATTCCCATGTGTTCAATTTTCTATATGAACTTTAGAATCAATTTGCATAGTTCCAGGGAAAAACAATCACAAAACAAATGAATCCTTTCTGGTATTTTTATTGGGTTCCCATGTTAAATTCATTAAATTTAGCTATGATGTTGAGTTGTCCTATCCAGGAACAAGGGATATCATTCCATTAGTTCAAGTCTACTTTCGTGCCTTTCAGGAGTCTTCATGTTTTCCTCCTAGGGCTTTACACATTTCTGGTTAAGATACTATGTATCTAAGGGGCATCTGATCCCTTCTTCTTCATGTCTCTCTCTTTTCCTGATTTCCATCTTAGCTTCCACAACAGCACACTCTCCCTAGCTTCCTCCTGTCTCTCTGGATATCTCTTCTCAATCTCATTTTCTGGCAACTCCTCATTACTGGACCCCCAAATGTTGGAGTGCCCCAGAGCTCATATCAGGCCCTCGTCTCTCTGTGTAAAACCTCCCACATCGCTTCATCTATTCCATCCACTTTATTTTTCAACTCATGAATTTATTATCCCAAGTCCAGTTCTCAGTTCTGAGCTTCAGACTCACATATCCAATGCCTAGACCTAACGGTATCTTAAATTCCTCTTTCAGTCCTTCCTATCTCAATGTCCTCAGTTACTAAAGCCAGAACCCTGGGAGTCATATTTGATCCCTTCTCTTCTCTATCATTCCTTCTCATCCATCATCTAGTCTATTGACTCCACCTCCAAAATATATTTAAAATTCAACTATTCTCATCTTTACTGCTACAATCCTAATATAAGCCACCATCAAGTTTACTACAATAGACTCCTAACCTGTTTTCCATTTCCTCTTCCATCCATTCTGCATATTTAGCAGCCAGAGTAGTATTCCAAAAAGCCTCATATCATTTTTATCTTTTACTGCTCTCCTGCTTTCATTATTCTACTCCAGTGGCCTTGGCCTTCTTTAGGGTCCTGTAATGCGGTTGCCTCTTTCTTGCCTTGGAGACTTTGCATATGCTGTTCCCATTGCCTGGAATGCTTTTTAATCTACTCTTTGAAAGGCTGAGACTCCTCACAGTCTTTTTTAGATTTTTCTTCACCAACCATCAACCCTCACCCCCGTTATTCCTCTCTAGGGCAGCCAGATGGGTTTCTTTTCCTCACACCATTCATCACAGTGTGTAATCATATTGATTTGTGTGTTTGTCTGTTGAATGTCAGTCTATGGGTACCACGAAGGCAAGAATTTTGTTTTGTTCCCCACTATATGCCATGTGTCTATCGTGTTGTCCACCATACAATGAGGAACGAGATATCTACTGAATGAAAGAATGGAAGAAAATACATTTAAAAGTCTAGTCACTTGCCAGATAGAGACAGAAACAGAAACCAAAGAGTTCTGATATGAAGAGAAAGGTAATGTTAAGCAACGTCACGTGGAAAAAGGAAATAAAATCTAAAAACTTCCAAATTCATTGTATAACTATCAATAGAATAAGAGTCAACAGGGAGTAATGGTATTTGTTTAAAGTTTTAGGCATGTTGCAGAAACTAGAAGCAATCCTACTGCCACACTGCTCAGCTAACACATCGGGGTAACGTGCCCTTCCTTTCTTCCTGACGGTCAAGGGCATGCCCCAAGTTCTCCAGCAAACCAGCATCCTGAACTTGCAAATTAAAAAGCTAAATTCGGGCTTCCCTGGTGGCGCAGTGGTTGAGAGTCCGCCTGCCGATGCAGGGGACGCGGGTTCGTGCCCTGGTCCGGGAAGATCCCACATGCCGCGGAGCGGCTGGGCCTGTGAGCCATGGCCGCTGAGCCTGCGCGTCTGGAGCCTGTGCTCCACAACCGGAGAGGCCACAACAGTGAGAGGCCCACGTACCGCAAAAAAAAAAAAAAAAAAGCTAAATTCATCTGCTTTCTGACAACCAGTTTTACCTCCCTGAAAGACTTTAGCAGCTTTTAAGGTTATCAGTACATTTAAAATCCTTCTCTCTCTTTTTCAATAAAAGAATGAAAATGAAAGTGACAAGTAGAAATTTAGGTTCAAAGCTAGCTTACAAAAAATCTGCAGAATCTAAAAGGACAAAGTCATTGCAGAAAATATTACTTTTTCTCCCACCAGGACTGAAAACATTCATCCAATGTCCTACACACCTTCCATCCTACCCCATGTCCCACTGTTAATTAGTTCAATCAGTATGACATTAAAATAAAATGTCAAATTTTCAATGTGAACAAACTCATTTTATGTAAAGTGGCAGATAAACACAGCCTGCAGAGGAGGGATAGACCATCTTCCCAGATGCACATCCCACCATCTCATCCAGCACTCTTCCTAGATGACTCTAGTAGAGAGGACCTAATCTCGACTTAGTCAGTCATCAACTGGAGAGACTTCAGTCTTTCCACAATTCTGTCTTTTCAAGGGCAAGTTTGACACTTTTATTGTGATTATTAACATGTTTCAATTTTCTCAACTTCTCATTTAATGTTTTCTATTAGTTGTGCTTTCTCTTTGTTGCTTTTTACCCCATTTTCTCTTGGGCAGACTGAGTTTTCTTTATGCCATTTTATTCCTTCCTCTGATAAAGCCGCACATTCAGTTGTGAGGCGGTGCACTGTTAAAGACGATAGGTTTAGGAGCCAACTGCCTGAGTTCAGACACAGCTACACCACTACTTGGCTCCGTGGCCTGAGGCAAGTTCCTTAACCTTTGTGTGTCTCCGTTTCCTCATCTGCATAAAATGGGGGTAACACACTCTCATCTGGTTGTCAGCTTTAGGGACAGACTACATGCAGACTGTTTAAAACAGTGCCGGGTACATATGGTGTGAGCACTTCACAATGTCAGCACTATTATTATTATCATTCTGAAAAATTAAATATGTAAAAATTTATTTAGGTAAAAATACATACTTTTTCCCGTCTAGTTAATTAACACCTATATGCTTCCCATAAGGAGTACAAAAGTCTTTACTTCTCTGTATTTCTCAGTACTATTTTAATTTTTGTTGCAAATGATTATTACAGACTTCTTTTTCCCCCTTACAAGCAATACTTGTTCAGATTTCACAACAAGTTTTACCTACTTATTTGTTCAATGTTGCTTTTTTGCATTCCATATTTTCCTCCTGCATTTATTCTCCTTTTTGCTAAAGTATACCCTCTAGAGATTTTTCAGAGGGTCTATGACCCTCTCAGAATAGTAAACTTTCTGAGCCTGTATATGTCAGAACACGTTTTTATTCTGCCCACACTCTTGAATGATAACTTGGCACGGAATAAAACTCTAAGCATAAACTTCATTCCCCTTCACTATGAAGACACTGCTCCTTTGTCTGTTTACACTGATGGTTGCTAATGAGAAGTCTGATGTCAGTATGAGTCTCATTCCCTCACAGGTAGTTTGCCTTTCTTCTTGGGAGCTCTAAGCATTTTTATTTATGTCTAACATTCTGAAAGTGAACATAATGTCCTTAAGTTTCATTAAAAAACTTCATATGTTTTACACTCAGTGTATTCTTTCATTCTGACCCCTAGACTCTTCTTTCCTCCTGGAGCTCCAGTTAGATGGCTTTTGGCCCTCCTGGATCAAACTTATATGCGGCTTGACCTTTCTTTAGTGCTTCCCATCTCTTTTTCTTTGTGATGAGGTCTGGAAGAAGTCTTCAGCTTGATCTTCTAACTCACTAAGTTGTTTAAAAGAAGTTTAGTTAAGAAAAAAAATTTTCTAATTGTGGTAAACTTTATGTATAGTAAAATGCACACATTTAAGTACACGAATCAGTAGGTTTGAAAAATGTGTACACCCATGGAACTGACATGCCAATCGAGATACAGATCATCTCCATAATCTCAAAGAGTTCCCCCAGTGCCCTTCCCCCCCCTTTCCAGTCAACCCCCAACCCAGAGCAAAGCACTGCTCTGATTTCTATCTGTTCTTAAACTTCATGTAAATAGCAGCATCAAGAAATTACTCTTTGGCGACTCCTTTTCAGCATAATGTTTTATTCATCCATGTTGTTGCTGTATTAGCCATTCATTCTCTTTAATGCTGATTAGTAACCATTGTATGATTACACTACAAATTGCTGACTCCTTCTATTGATGGACAATTCACTCTCTCATTGTGCTTGATCTGGTTTTCATTTTCTAAATTTCTAATTAGTTCTTTTTAATAACTACCTGTTCTTGTTTCTAACTTTGTACTCCTATTTTAGGACCATAATCCTCTCCTTTATCTCTTGGAGAATATGAAATAGGTTTATTCTAATGTCTTTCACTCCTTGCTCTGGTCCCTTGGGGGTGAGGTTTTTTATTTGTTGAGCTTATTGTCTCTTTTTCATTGGCCTGGCCTTTCTCAGATGTTTGACTGTTATCTTGTCTCCTTTCCCAGAGTCCTTCTATGTATGTGTACATCTTGGCCTTCGTTGGCCTCTTGTTAGGTGGCTACTTTTGCTTCCTGAGTCTTGGCCAATATACCTATGATGTCTCCGTTACAGTTGCTGAGGCGGTTACTTGCACTGGCCATTAACCTCCCAGTGCGGCAGCTCGGTAAACTCCAGCACAGTAGCTGAGATGCTTCCTGAATGGCAGCTCAAGCCTCACAAGGCAGTCTTTCCTTAAAACTGTGACCTTGGCTTACTTCTGGGTCTTCATGTCTGCTTCATATTGTATTTAGGAGTGATTCACATCTTTAAGGTTCACTGAGAATCCCCCTTTTGATTCCATAGTGTGGCTATGCATTAACATGGCTTTAAATACACATATTTTATATTATTGGGGGATGTTCTGGAGTGGGAATGGGAGATTTAAGCTTGTACTCCTAAGACCATCATATTTGAAATTCATAGGTTCTTTTAAATCTTTTCTATTTTTACATGAGTATTAGAAAACAGAATCATCCAATCCTTAGAGCATGTCTTTCATGCCAAAAAACACACCAAACATCTTGAGTTGAAAGTAAAATAGGTGCATAAAGAGATTAAGAGTAAGGATATGCACTTGCAAAAGTCCTTGTCCCCTTCAAATCAAGCTTGCTTATTCTCTTATTTCAACTTTTTCCATGGCTTCTATTATCATGGTGTCATGATAATATATTTTTAGTTAGATAAATATATATTTTAGGTAAATACACTTTTAGTTCAGTCCCATCCTATAGTTACCCATTCCCACCCTGCTCATTCTAATACTTAACTTCTGCTGATCTTATATACGTGACAACACAAAAATCAATACTACAATTGAGTAACTGCTAGAATTCTGAGTAATGACAAGGGACTAACAATCTTCCTATTAATATAATTTGACACTGTTTGAAGTCAAGACTCAGAATGAACACATCTCTACTCATGACAACACTCCTACTCTACAGCCTCAATTTAAAAAAAACCCAAATTTAAAGAACAGTATGATTTCGATAAGGAAAATGATCAGTTTTGAGCAAAACCTTTTGATCAATATAAAACTTTCAATTTTCTCGGGTATTCTGCTATAAAGTTGTATTCATTCCAAGAATCTCCAATTGGTGTAAATCCCTTTCACTTCTTCACACAAGTAGCTGACAACAGACAGTGGAGAACAACAGACAGTGCTCGGTGGTGTCACTGTACACTTATAACCTCAAACGCCAAGTGGGCGCTCAGATCTTCCTAGCAGCAAAACTACCATACACACCTATGCTTTCCCACTCTCCAAAATGAGTATTTTCATTTCCCCTCCAACCTCCTACACCACATCTCCTAATCTTCACTCTCAGCTCATGACCTTGCCTCATACTTTACTGAGGAAATGGAAGCAATCAGATAGGAACATCTTCATCTTCGCCATCAGCCAAGCTTCGAGGCTTCCTGCATCTGTATTCATATTCTCTGCCTTTCATCCTGTTGCTAAGGGTGAAGCATCCGTTCCCATCTAAAGCTGACAAACCTTCCACTTGTGCTTGGGATTTCATTCCTTGCCTTCTCAAGGATGTTATTATTACAATTATCTCCCTCCCTCCTGTGTCGCTGGTTTCTCCCTCTGTTCTGAATCATCCCCACCTGCATACAAACATTTTCTGGTATCTCCTTGACCTCACATTCCACCCTGGCTGCTGCTTCTATTTTTCTCTGCTCTCATTCATAGCACACATTCTTGAGTTGTCCAGAGACATCCAACTTCTCACTTCACTTCCCCATCCTGCTCAAATGGGGCTCTGTCCAGCCTTTTCTCTTTTGACCTCTATGTTGCCTAGTCTAATGGCTAAGCTTCTGCTTTTATCTTACTTGATGGCACAGCAACATTTAATATGATAACTGTACTTTTCTTCTTGAAATGCCATCTTCTCTTGGCTTCTGTGACATAACCTTCTTCTGATATTTCTTCTATCTTCTTGGTTGCTTCTTCTCTTCTCTTTGCTCATTCTTTCATGTCAGACCACAAACCTAAATGTTAGCATGGGCCTCCTCCTCTTTTCTATCCAGTTCCAAGACTTTATATACAATCTGTATACCAATAACTCCAAAGTTTCTATTTCCAGCCTGGACTCTTCCCGGAACTCCAGATTTGTATGGCTAATAACTTACTTAGTATTTCTACCTAGACATTTAGTAGCCATTTCAAACCTAACACAGTCAGGAGACAATCTTGATTCCATCTTTGCCCCAGTTTCATGTCCTCCTCCTCAAACTTCTCTTCCCCAATCTTTCTCACCTCAGCAAATGGTACCATGCTTACCCAGATGCTCCAGCCAGAATCTACTTGTTATTACCCATCATCCCTCTCTACTACTCTCTCATCACGCCAATCCATGAGCAAGTCTAGTCCACCTTTCCACAAAACATACCCTGAATCAGTCCACTACTCTTGGATCTACAATAATTCCTTGTTCAAGGCACTCTCGTTGAGCTGCCTCTCCTGGATTCCTGCAATAGCATCTCTAAATGTCTCCTTGCTTCCTATTTACACACAGCAGCCACAGTGATATCTTAAGACATCCATAAGATTGGGTTGCTCCCTGCATAAAATCCACCAGTGGTTTTCTACCACACTTAGCCAAAATCTAAACTGTTTAGTCTGGATTACAACATTCAACATGATCTGGCCTATGTCCATCTCTGATCTCACGCTACACCACTGCCCTGTCACTCAGCATCCTCCAACCACACTGGATGATGTCTGGTACCTAAAACACCACTTATTATTGCAAGAGAGACTTTTCTCCGCTGTTTCCTCTGCTCCACCTGCTCCTTTCTTTGACCTTTTTATGGCTGACCCCCTCCTGTCATTATTATCTCCTTAGAGACTCTTCTCACCAATCAATATTTTATGTATTTGTTTATTCATATTTTGTGGACTCTGCAATCTACAACATAGGAAATGCTCAATAAGTATTTTAAAATAGATGAAGAGATGGAATTTAAAACGCTATTTTTATGGTACCAGGTGTCAACTATCATTATTGTTAGTAACAATAAATAACAATAGCAATGATACCTTACATTTATTGAGTGATTACTATATGCCAGGTACCATTCTAAGTATTTCAGATAGATTACTTCATCCCCCAACAGCCCTACCAGGTAGTTACCATTATTATTCCCATTTTAAAAAATTAATTAATTTCCCCCATTTTATACATAGGAACCTGAGGCATGGAAAGGTTATATGATTTGCCTAAGGTCAAAAAGCTAAGAAATGGCAAAGACAGGATTCAATCAGGTAGACTAATTTTAGGGCCTCCATGATTAACTACTTAATATTTTGTTATTATTATAGTTAGCAATATCGGCAATGCTAAGCAGCATTAATTGAACATCTATTATGTGCCAGGCACCTAGCCTTTTTACTTTGGTTAATTTAATCCTCACAACAAAAGGCTTATGAGGTAATGTTACTATACTCATTTTATAGATGCAGAAGGAGAATCAAAGAAGTTAAATTTCTAGCTCAAGGTCGTGCAGCAAATGAGTAGCATAGCCAGGATTCCAACCCAGCTGTGACTCCACATCCTTGTTTTTTCTCCTATACTACATGCCCCCATTTTCCCCATGAAGAAAAAAATTTTTCCCCATGGTCCGTAAACCACAGACTCAAGGGGACTCCTGCCGATTCTGGGAAGGTCTTTCATAGTTGCAGTTTCCTCAAATCTTCTGTTCATTCAACAAACATATAGATTGTCTGAAAGGAGCTGATGCATGGTTAAACACGGGGAGGACTCCATAATTCTCAGTGTGCTAGCAGGTTTCCTCGTTTAGTCTATTCTCACCTGTGAAGAAACTTCTCATAGGTCTGGCGGAAGGCGAACCCTGCCCGACGCACCCTCACATTTTCCAGGAGTCCAAGATACTCTACTTGATGCCGGCAGCGTTCATCGTCAAAGATCTGTGGGGACTTCTTGTCGTTGGGTTTGATGCAACGTACGTAATATGGTTCCTAAAGAAATGAATCGGCAAATGATAAGCTTCAATGGAGAAAAATCCCGGACTAAAGACACTGACATGTCATTAGTGTTAGCTGTGTCAAATTAAGCTCTGTGACTCTCATTTCTCAGGCACAGACTTATAAAAAAATTCTTCCTTTCCCTTCAACTTAAATTTCCCTTCAATTTAATGCCTGGAAATTCTCAGGCATTCAGTTAAAATTTTGTATTATTATATTTTAGGACTCATCAGGAATAGCAGAAAGGACTCATCAGGAAAAGTAGAAAAGAAACTAGGGTGTAAACAATTGAGACATGTAAACATCAAGTTTTTGTGTATTTACAGAAACATGATTAAAAGTAACAGAAGGAGTAATTTAATAGAAAGAGGCAGAAGCTGTGGTAAAAATGCATTGTTGAAGAATGTAAAATAATTGGCACAGCCCTGGTACACACTAAGTGTTCCTTTCAGCTTTGAATCATTTCAGTCCTTCAAACTGGAATAGCTTCTTCGGAATATCAGTGCTTTTATGTGCCTAAAAGGAGCAAAGATAAATCTTCCCTAGAGAAAGATTACATAAACTTGGCCCTCCAATTATTTCTATAAACAGTTTTGCAAATATAATGTTTGGAACAAAATAAAAGTTAACCAGATATATAAGGAGCCAAGATAAAATGAATTAGAAATAGCAAAACAACATACAAAATAAAAAGATCTGGAAGGGTCCAGATATTGGAGTTATCAGATAGAAATATTAAAACAACTATGCTGAGTATGTTCAAGATGACAAAAGACAATATTGAGAATTTTTTTAGAGAACCAGAAACTACAAAAAAGAACCAAACCAAGTGGAAAACCTAGGACTTAAAAATACAATAATGGAAATTAAGAACTCACTGGATCAGTAGAAGAGTAGATTAGAAATTGGTGAAGAAAAAGATTAGTGAACTTGAAGGAAGGTGAGAAGAATTTTCCCAGAATGGCTCATGGAGATGGAAAATAAAGAAGAGGGGTTAAGAGGCACAGAAGACACCGTGAAGTGGTCTAAGTAACTGGAGTCCCAAAGGGAGGAGACAAAAGGGGCAGGAGCAATATTTGAAGAGCTCATAGCCAAGAACTTTGTAAAACTGATGAAAAACAATTAAGCTGTAACAAACTGAAGAAGTCCTACAAACTGCAAGCAAGATTTAAAAGGAAAAATTTACACCTAGATACATCAGTTAAACTTCTGAAAACCAAAGAAGGGTAGCCAGAAGAAAAAAGGCTGACAACCTAAAGGAGCAACAAATAGACTGACAGCGGACTTCTCAAAAGAAAATATGGAACCCAGAAGACAAGTGAGTATTGTCTTTGAAATGCTTAAAGAGCTGCCAATGTAGAATTTTACACCCAGCAAAAATATTCTTCAAGAAGGAAAACAGCATAGAATATTTTCAGAATTTGTCAACATCGGGCCTCAGATATAACAGGATGAAGTTCAGGCAGAAGAAGAATGGTCCAAGAGGAAGCTCAGTGATATAGAAAGAGGAAAAAAGAAGTAATAAATGAGTAAATCTAAACAGATATCGACTATACCTAGTAGTAATAATAATGATGATGATGAGTCATCATCTTACTGGCTTTATATAAATAAATAAATAAATAAATAAATAAATAAATAAAATATTTATAAGTACATGACCAAAAGAACACATAAGCTGGGAGGAAGACAAATGGAATTAAGATGTTTTATGGACCTTGCATTGTCCAGGAAGGAGGTAAAAGCACCAAATAAGATTAGATTTCTATAATCCAGAATGACACTGTAATAACTTGAGTAATCACTAAAACAATATTATAATGTAAATCTTCCAAAATAATAACACAAATAAATGTAGTAATAAAAAATCATTGCAATACTGAGTGGTAGTGGTGGTGGGGGGGCGGTAGTGCAAGGAAAGGATGCCTCCCTAGGTTTAAATAAACATTCTGACTCAAAAGACTTACAGCCCGCACTTGGCAGGAGTCTACCCAGGAGGACAAGAACATGGTCTGCCAGCAGGCACGTCAAGGTCGTGCAGCAGCCCATACCGCAGTCAGATAATAGCTTGGGCACAATAAGATGAGGTCCATATCAGACAGATGTGGGAAGTGCCCTTGGTTTAAAAGCCTCATGGCCCATAGGATTCAATATCTCTTGTAACAACGCTAAAGACATAGCTTCCAGGGTCCTTGAAAGGGACATGCCTAATACATGAGTCATCACACTCAGGAAGCCAAAAGTACGTCATCCCCACCAGACAATTATCATTCTCCCAGTACAGGTGCAATTTACCAATAGGGGTAATTTTTATCTTAAGTGATGTTGCCTAGTAATATAGTTGATATACATTATACTAGGTTAACAGGAGAACAGAGCTAGAAATTTAACTGAGGTTATCAAGCAGAAGGAATAGAATTTTGTTTACCTTTTGCCCACAGTAATCAATCAAAAAGGTTAGGAAGTAAAGAAAAAGAAATATAGAAGAGACAAACAGAAAGCACTAATGAGATGGTTGATTTAAATACAACATATGGTAGCTACGTTAAGAGTAAATGAACTGGGCTTCCCTGGTGGCACGGTGGTTAAGAATCCGCCTGCCAACGTAGGGGACATGGGTTCGAGCCCTGGTCTAGGAAGATCCCACATGTGTGGAGCAACTAAGCCCGTGCGCCACAACTACTGAGCCTGCACTCTAGAGCCCGCGAGCCACAACAACTGAAGCCCGCAAGCCTAGAGTCCGTGCTCCGCAACAAGAGAAGCCACCACAATGAGAAGCCCGCGCACCACAACAAAGAGTAGCCCCCGCTCGCCCCAACTAGAGAAAGCCTGCACACAGCAATGAAGATCCAACACAGCCAAAAATAAATAAAATAAACTTATTTTAAAAAAAAGAATAAATGAACTAAATGATTTATTTGAAAGACAAAGATGGTCAGAAGGGATAAACAACAAAACTAACTATATGCCATTTATGAGGGGCAAACTTGAAACATAAGGATATGGAAAGGTTGAAAGTAAAAGGGTGGAAAAGGATAGACCATGCAAGCCCTGGCCAAGAGAAAAGCTGCTTTTAACTTTTTTATTCATGCAAAGCTGACTTTAAGGCAAAAAGCAATATAAAGACATTTCATAATGATAAATGACTTCAAACACTAGGAAGATATAACAGTTCTAACTTGAATAAGCCTAATAAATTCTCAAAATATTTAAAGCAAAAATGGAAGGTACAACAAGAAGTAGACAAGTTCAGAATCAAAGTAGGTTTTATCACACATTTCAGCACTGACACAACAAAGTAATTAGTAAGAATGCAGAAACATTGGACAATAATAATATGACTAGCAAGCTAATGGATGTGTACAGAATATTAAATGCAAATAATTTTAACACATAAACAAAACATATAAAAAAAACTTCACAAATTTCTAAGGACTGAAATCACACAGAGTCTATCCCCTGATCAAATGAGATTAAGCTAGAAATCAAGAGCAAGAAGATAATTAGAAAATCTTATACGATTGGAAATTAAGAAATATACTTCTAAATTACCCTCGGGTCCAAAAGAAAATTACAGTATGAATTAGAAAATATTGTGAACTCAACAATTTATGCAATCATGTGGGCAAAGCAATCTTAGTGTAAGGTAACATTTGAGTAGTATAAGTAACTTTACTAAACAGAAACCAGTTGAATGGAATTTTACCAGTACTGACTGATTATGCACAGGAAGTGGTAACACTGGAATAGACACTTCATGACCAGCTAAGGGGTGGGGGAATGCCCTTTCATCCTGGTTAGTAACATAAAAACCTTCAGATAAGGAAGCCAGTGGAAATACTTTCTCTATATTTAATCAGCATTCTGTTTCAATTTATAAACACCGCCTCCTCTCTCCTTTGTAAATATCCAGATTGACTCAACCTAAGAAATCCTAAATTTGACAAATTCTGTGTCTTATTAAGGTTAAATTCCCAAAGTTGATAGTGATCTTATTATCTTGCACTTACAAACCTGTTTCTCTCTATATTTTTGTGAAAAACATCCTTTGCCAAAGTACACTAATCAATATATGTGTTAGGCAGAAGATACCTGATTTAGATAGATATTCATCTATTGATATTTAACATGTGTTGACCAGCATCAAATAGAGTCAAAAGCAAATTCAAGTTCATTTAATAATTAACTGTCTGTCTGTTTAGAGTGCTTTATGAGGTATCAGGAAGTATATAAAATTAGTAGAAGTCAATCTTTAGATTCAAAAGACTTATAATCTAGGTGGCGATAAGACATGCATTTAAAAACACTGTGTGCTATAGTTAATAATACTGTATTGTATATTTGAAAGCTGCTGAGAGAGTAAATCTTAAAAGTTCTCATCACAGGGAAAAAAAGTGTAACTGTGCATGGTGATGGATGTTAATTAGACTTATTGTGGTGATCATTTTGCAAAATATACAAATACTGAATCATTATGTGGTACATCTGGAAGTGATATACTGTTGTATGTCAATTGTATGTCAATAAAATAAATAAATAAAAAATTTTAAAGCAAAACAAAACAAAACCAAACCACTGTGTGGACTCTGAGAAAATGCACTTCTGGTGATGGAGGACTAGGCAATTCATATCAACCTTCCTGAGGAAGTCACTGAAAAAAAGGGCTACACAAAATATGGGGAGAGGGGAGAAATCTCAATGCATCAAGAGCTGATAACATAGCCAAGATGAGAGTAAGACTAAAGTCCAGAGGGGTGAAGCCAGCCTTCAGGGCTGCTTTTGTCTTCGAGGCAACCGTCGATCTGGAGAGGCAGCCGTGAGGCTGAGCACAGCTGTTGACAGCCTGTGGGGTTCAGGGGATGAAAGCTGGAACTTGAGACCTTGGACGCAGAACTACACTTTGGTCTGGAATCCTGAAGAGCTAAACTTGGGAGTTAAAGGTGAATGGAAAATAGTCTGGCACTTTCAGGGATGGGAGGCAGCTCACTGCTGAGCCACTACAGGTCCTGAAATTGGATTAAGGTTCCAGAATGTCAGAATTTGCCTGATATATCTTTTTAAATGTAAACTTTCAACTTTTCTGTTATGATTAGATGTCATTAATAAGCGGCAATATATTTGTATTCTTTTACTTTAATCTGATTTGATAATTTTTCTCCACTTATATTCACTGTAATTACTAATATATGTGGATTTATTTCTACCATCTTTATTTGTCCCAGCTTTCCTATGTTATTTTGTCTCCTCTTTCCTATGGTTTTTTTTTTTTTTTGCGGTACACGGGCCTCTCACTGTCGTGGCTTCTCCCGTTGCAGAGCACAGGCTCCGGACATGCAGGCTCCGCGGCCATGGCTCACGGGCCCAGCCGCTCTACGGCATGTGGGATCCTCCCGGACCGGGGCACGAACCCGTATCCCCTGCATCAGCAGGCGGACTCTCAACCACTGCGCCACCAGGGAAGCCCTCCTATGTTTTTTAGGACTAATGATTTTTTTTCTCATTCTGGCTTCCCCCACCCCCAACCACTAGTTTGGAAGTTATAAACTCATTTCTATTCTTTCAATGACTACACTAGAAAATTTTATATGTATTTATAACTCATGAGATATATATATACCAATACTTTTGGTATTGGTATATATATATAACCAATACTTTTACCCTTTTCCTGAACAACCAAGGACCTTAAACAGTTGAATTATAATCACCCACCCTTCCAATTTATATGCTACTGTTGTTGTACTACTTAGCTCTAACCTGTATTTTTAATCCAATAAAATATTATTTTACAGAGTCAGCTTATTTTTATGCATCCACATATTTACCAATTTCTTTGCTCTTCATTTTGCATTTCAGACTTTCATTCAGTAATCAGACATCCTCCTATCTGACATATATCTTTCAGAATTTCCTTTACTGTGGTTCTAACTCTGTTTTTATTTTTCAGAAAGATTCTTTGTTGTGTCTCTGTTCTTGAAAAATATAAATTTTCTTGGTATAGAATTCTGGTTTAGTTATTTTCTCTTCAAAGCTAATCTGCTTTTAAGGTATTTTCTTCGTCTTTGGTATTCGGGGGTTTCACTAGGTGCTTGGGAGCAAATTTCTTTTAATTTTTCCAGCTCGGGATACACTGGACTTCCTGATCCTGTAGAGTGGTGTCTTTCATCATTCTTGAAATTCTTTTTTCTTTTCCTTCTATCGTTCTAACCATTCTCTCCTCTCCTTGTTTGCCTCTGGTTAGATGCATGTTAGACCTTTTCATTTTATCTTCCATGTCTCTTAATGTGTCTTTTTTATTTTTTTTAATTTTTTTTTTTGCGGTACACGGGCCTCTCACTGTTGTGGCCTCTCCCTTTACAGAGCACAGGCTCCGGACACGCAGGCTCAGCAGCCATGGCTCACAGGTCCAGCCACTCCGTGGCATGTGGGATCTTCCCAGACCGGGGCATGAACCTGTGCGCCCTGCATCAGCAGGCGGACTCTCAACCACTGCGCCACCAGGGAAGCCCTTAATGTGTCTTTTATGGGTTTAATTTCTTGGTCTCTTTAAGTGGGATTCTGGCTAATTTCTTCAATTGTTTCTTTCATTTCCTTATTCTCTCTTCAGCTTTGTCTAAACTGATGTTAAACCTATCCACTGAGTTTTAATTGTTTAGTTTTTATTTCTATCAATTGCCTAGTTGCCTGCTCTCAATTGCTAGTTCTCATATTTTTAGGCCCTTCATTTCTTTTCTTTTTTTTTTTTTTTTTTTGTGGGATGCAGGCCTCTCACTGCTGTGGCCTCTCCCACTGCGGAACACAGGCTCCGGACGCACAGGCTCAGCAGCCATGGCTCACGGGCCCAGCCACTCCGCGGCATGTGGGATCCTCCCGGACCAGGGCACGAACCTGCGTCCCCTGCACCGGCAGGCGGACTCTCAACCACTGCACCACCAGGGAAGCTCCGGCCCTTCATTTCTTGAAACATATTAAACATTCTTATAGTCTGTTTCTGATAATCCAGTATAAGACATTTTCATGAGTCTGTTGTTTAGTCTGACTCTCCCTGTGTCCTGTCTTGCTTCTTTATGTGTGTGGAGATCTTTTACTATGAACTCCTTATCTTCCTTAGAACTCCATCTGTGGAAGTTCTTTCAGGTTTTAAATGAAGGTGGTTCCCTCACCTTGCTTCCATCAGATGCCTGGGGGCAATACCAGACCTGAATTGACCAGGCTTGAGCCTTTTCAGGCCACCCAGGTAGTGTGAATTTGGACTGCAAATCTCATAAAAGCTGGCCTCCAATTATAAATTCTCAAGGGATGGTCACCCACCCTGCTTGGCTCAGTGCCAAGGACCAAGACAGGCAGTTTTCCTTTCAGATAATGAGGGGTTATTTCTAGCTCATTCTAGAGGTAGCTCTCTGAGGAGGCAGCCCTCGGGAGACCCACCATTGTGTGTGTGCGTGTGTTTGTGTGTGTACATATGTATGAGTATGCATGTGGTTTGTGATCCCTTGTTAGTCACCCTACTCTGGGCAGGCCCTGGGCTTCCCTCCAAGGACCAGCCTTGGATACCTATACTCAAAGTCACCTGCTTCAACAGATGCTGACAGGGTGAAAGCAGCTCTGGTGCTCTAGTTATTTTTCCCTTCATTCAGTTAATTTCTGCCTTCACTCAGCACCAGGCCTGCATATTCTTTGCTTTCTTGTTAATTCATGTCCGTATTCAGGAAGCTGGTTTTTATAATTTACCAATTTTTGGTTGCTCTCAGTTGGTTTTAGGGGGTGTTTTGTTCACCCTGTTGCTGGAAAATGCATTACTTACATGTATTTTAAAAATCTTCATGTTTATGTTCCTAGGTGAAAATCATCTCTAATTTCATTTTTTCATGTTAACCTTGTACTAAGGTAATATTAAGCTCATAAAATGAATTGGGTAGTGGCCTCTCTTCTTCCCATCCTCCAAAACAGTGTATGTATGATAGGAATTACTGGCTCCCTGAAGGATTTGTAAGACTTACCTGTAAAACCATCTGGGCCTGAAGTTCTTGGCAGACTTGGGGGAAGGCAGACTTCTGATTAGTGATTCAGAATCTTTAAGGTTACTGATTTATTCAGGCTTTCTATTTCTTCTTGAGTTAATTTTGGTAAAAATTTTCTAGAAAGCTAATTTTTCAAATTCACTGGCATACAGTTGTTCATAATATTCTGATACTTTAAAAAATCTCTGCAATATATAAAGTTGTATCATTTTTTCATTAACATTATTTTCTCTTTTTAAAATAAGTTTTTTAAAGGTCTATTTGATTAATTTTTTGATTACTTTTAGTTTTTGCTATTTAAAAATTATTTTCTTAATTTTTTCTTTAGATTTTCTTTGGATTTCCTTTTCTGGCTTCTTGAGTTGAAGTTAACTCATTTACTTTCAGTCTTTCTTGTTTTTTTTTTTTTGTTTGTTTTTTTAAATAAAGGCATAACAAGTAGACCGCTTTAGGAGTATTTTTAAGTTTCCAAGCAGATTAAAAAAATACTTTTTTAATGCTGATTTTCATTTCATTTGCTGTGAGGATGGAGATGAATCTATATATACATTTGTTAAAATAGTTGAGACTTCTTTTGTGATCTAGCATGTGGTCAATTCTTGTAAATGTTGCATGTATACCTGAAAGGAATATGTATTTCTTATCCCCTGGGTATAGAGATCTTTTGATCTTTTAGATAAAGTTTAAATTTGGCTGCTGCACTCTTACTAAGGTTTTTGCTTGATCTATCAGTTTCTGATAGTTGGTTTAAAATCTCCCTCTAGGATTGTGGACCTGTCAATTTTGCCTTTTACATTTTTTCAGGTTCTTTTTTTTTTTTTTTGCTTTATAGAGTTCAAGTACCATCATGGCTGTGCTGTTAGGTAGCTAGTTCAAAATGGCTTTATTGAGTATCTTCATTTTATTATGCTTAGTCTCTTTATCTGTAATAATACTTTTTTCCCTTAAATTCTATGTTTTTTCACATTAATATTGCTTTCACCAGGTTTTTTTTTGGGGGGGGCTTGATATATCTTTACCCACCTTTTTATTCTTAATCTTTCTGCACAGTGTCAACTAGGTAGCTCCTATCAACAACATGGCAAAACCTTGGTGTTACTGCAGATTCAGTTTTAGACCACGGCAATAACATGAATACACGAATTTTCTGGTTTACCAGTGCATATAAAAGTTACGTTTACATGACACTATAGTCTATTAAGTGTGCAACAGAATTATGCCTAAAAAAACAATACCTGAATTAAAAATACTTTATTGCTAAAAAACGCTAACCATCACCTAAGCCTTCAGCGAGTCATAGATCATCAAAGATCACTGGTCACAGATCACCACAGCAAATATAACAATAATGAAAATGTTTGAAATACTGCAAGAATTACCAAACTGTGACACAGAGATACCAGTGAGAAAATGCTGCTGGAAAAATGCTGCTGGTAAACTTACTTGTTGCAGGGTTGCCACAAAACTTCAATGTGTAAAAAATGATGCACCATCTGTGAACTGCAATAAAACAAGGTATGCCTATACCTGGATTTTCCACCTATCCAGTCTGTTTAGTCTATTTACATTTATGGTGAGTACCAATTAATTAGATTTATTTCTATCATATACGTATTTTCTAAATGGAACATTTTTCCTTTGTTTCTGCCCTGCCCACCTTCCTGCTTTCTATTAGACTGATAGGTTGTCTCTATTCTTTTGCTTGTCCCTACTCTCTCCCTCATTCCCCCACCTCACACAGACTGGGGAGCTGTAGCAGAGACTGCTAGACTTGTTGCCTACCTCACACACAGTAATTTTTTTCCTACTTCAAAACAGAAAACTTACTTCTAGCTGGGTGCACTGCTGACCAGAATAAAAAGGCACTTCCCAGCTTCCTTGGCAACTAGGTACAGCAAATGAGATGCAGCTAAAGTGCTATATGAGACTTCCAGGAAGTCTCTTTAAAAGGGAAGAGGCTCCAATTGCCATCTTGGACCAGGAGAAGGGATGCCAAGCACTAGGATGGTAGAGCAGAAAGACAGAAGGAACTTGTCCCTAATAACCTTAGAGTTGCTATACCAGTGCTGGGATAACTGCTCCTGTACTTCATTTACAGAGAGAGAAATAAATGTCTCTCTTGTTTAAGCCACTAGTTTGGGGAGGGAAGGTTCAGTTGTTTAGTAGCTGAATGCAACTGCCCATACAGAAATTATAGATGGTTCTAGAATTTTTATTTAAAAATTCACATTTAACTACCAAATTTAGAAAACAAAAGTGATTCTTTTCTAGTTAATTGAATAAATCAAATATGTTTTATAAACAATATATTTATAATTAATGTATTATATAAAATACATTTTATAAAATTCTGTGTTCAACTCTGTTTCTTGTGTCCCATGCGTTCCTTCTAGGTTCACTTTCCTTCTTGCTGGATGAGACAGGTTGAAGCTGACATGCAGAGAGAAGCTGAGGGACAAGAGGAGGGGCCCTAAGGGTATTCTAGTCTACCGCTCCTGTGTCCTTACCCTTCCCTGCCTTTCTGGATTTTTGATTATACAAGCCAACACATTGTGCTTATCTGTTGTCACCTGAGGCCAAAGAATCCTGACGAAAAGAATAGAAAGCTACTGAATAGATGTACTCTTGTGGCACTTGCCTAATTTATCCACAGGGAAGTAACCAAAAATAATATAGATTTAAATTTTTAGAGAGGAAGTTGATTTAAAAAAAAAAGTTAAAAATGACGCAGAAAAAATATACTGGAAAAGCACCAGAAGAGAAAGATAAAAATGAAGGCACTAAAAATAATGAGTCCCAGAATGCTGCCTAATTTATCAAACTTGTCAACAGCAGCAGTTAAGAGTAGAAATCTGTTCTTTAAGGGGGAAAAAAATCCCAGACTAAAGTTATCAAACAGTATTAGACCTCAAAGGAACAATAAAAAGCAGAAATAACTGCCAATAATACATCTTTTTATTTCAACTATTTAAAACAGCCTAAGGACAATACTTAAATACTAAACTTCCTCTTAAACCTCTATCTGGTCATTTTGTATTCAGATACAGCACAAAGATGGTATGTTACAATTTATTTCAAGATTTTTTTTTTAAGCCAGGCCCTGTCTTCAGCACAGGGCTGAAGTTTATTTTGCCAGGCATATACTATGCCTGTAGTACACTGCTTTTTTTTTTTTTTTTTTAAGATCTTACTAAGACTTTCCCATTAATGACTACAGGAGGATAAAAGGCCCAAATTTAAGAAGAGCATTTCATCTGGGACACAAACAACTGTTTTACCATGTTAAAAAACAAACAAACAAACAAAACAGGATTAAGAATTCTGTTGTAACACTCACTCTAAATATGTTCTTCAATTTGATTTACTATCATCACCTACAAAGCAAACCACACGTACATTCTCTATAACATGTATCAAGAGGGAATCTATGAAATGAAATGGATATTTAGAAAAGACAGTAATTACCTTTGATGCAAGGTTGTCTACTAAAGCAATCATAGAATTCTTAAATAAGGTGGCGGCAGTCAGAGGTCTCTTGGTCACCTCTGTAATGCTCAGTTTGCCTTCGGGCCACATATTCTTCAGCACAGGATTTGAACTGAGAAGCACAGAAAGAGTGGTTTGAATGTTACATTCATATAAGCTGAATATGATGAATTGCTAAGCAATCCTGTTGAACTGTATCCTGGGAGCCACGATTGCATTGCAGACAGAACTCACAAGCCCTGATTGGAAAAATGATTCCACCCAGAAAATTAGGCTGAGAGTATAATGACAGATACTGCACCACAGAGTGAGAGGATGTGTCCAAACGAGACCACATTCGAAAAATTCTTTAAACTTCTTTAAAGTGACCTCAATGTTATTATTATGCATGATCCTCAAATGGTTTGCATAGCTCTGATACCACATACCTAAAATAAAATGGTTCTGGTGGTCGTTACAAGAATGAGAACAAACCACTAGTAGGAAAACAATCCTCAGCGTCATGGGCAGAAGTCACGAAAGAGAAAGCATCTTTTAATTGAAACAAATATTCATACAGTATAGGTCACAAAAAGCCAGGTCTTTCAAAAAATACAGACAGGAATAGAAAATAACCACCTTTACATTGTCACCTAGTAAATCCCTTTACTGCAGCTGAATTATGAACACATTTATAGGTAGCACTGGCGGTTACAATATTTTATTGATACGACACTAAGACGGTTGCAATCCAATTCTTTTTTTTTTTTTTTTTTTCTTTTTGCGGTACGCGGGCCTCTCACTGTTGTGGCCTCTCCCGTTGCGGAGCACAGGCTCCGGATGCGCAGGCCCAGCGGCCATGGCTCACGGGCCCAGCCGCTCCGCGGCATATGGGATCCTCCCAGACCGGGGCACGAACCCGTATCCCCTGCATCGGCAGGCGGACTCTCAACCACTGCGCCACCAGGGAGGCCCGCAATCCAATTCTTAAAGTGTACTTAAGGCCAGTTTTCAGGCGAAAAATGTCATACCGTATTCTTTATTTGGCTCAGCGGAGACATTTTTATAAACATGTACGGTGGTCTCAGCTCTGATTTTCTTCCTGTTTCATTTTGGGTGCTTTTGGTTTTTTTAAAATTTTTACTGGAGTATAGCTGATTTACAATATTGTGTTGGGACTGACATAAACACACTACTATATATAAAATAGCTAACTCATAAGGAGCTACTGTAGAGCACAGGGAACTCTACTCAATACTCTGTAATGACCTATATGGGAAAAGAATCTAAAAAAGAGTGGATAGATGTACTTGTGTAACTGATTCACTTTGCTGTACACCTGAAACGAACACAACATTGGGTGCCTTTGTTTTTAAGTAATTGGAACGCGAGATGTTGCTTTGCATCCTGGAAACTCTTCTCTCGTTAGAATTTTTTTTTTTTAATTGGGGATTGAGAATAGAAAAGACCTAAACGTGGATGTTTGTTTCTAACTGTGTTTACTGCTGCTATCATTTTGCCCACTTTTCTTTTCCTGATATAAAACTGAGAAAATTGAGTTGGTTCCCCAAACACCTAGTAAATTTCTGTACAAAAAGGCTCTAAATAATAGCAGCAAACTGCCAGAATGGATGACAAGAGTGAAGAAGATAAATGGTGAGGTGAGGACTGACTGGGTCTGTAAATGAAGGCAGAAAAAGAAAAATAGTCCTAACCCTCGCCATTGCCAGCAAGCTGTGACAACTACCATCAAAAGTGGCTATAAAATAACGCATGATCTGTGGTTCATGGACCCAGTTTTATTACCTTCTAATCCTATTCCATAATTTTCCAATGATACACATATCAATAAAAATGACCACATAAATGTATATTGCTTTTCCTTAACTTTTCCATTTCAGTCTTGAGCAGAGAGAGAACTTGAGGCAATGGTTCTCAACCTTTAGTGCCCACAATGCCTGGATGCCTTCCTAACACCTCTGGAATAGAATTGCCAGAAACTAGAGCGTGTGCACTTTGAAAATCCTGATGCACATTAAAGACAGAAAATCACTGGCTTTGTCTATGCAGTTTCTACCCTCAGTTCCACCTTACTCCCTTTTTGTCTTGTTTCAGACACTATCTTGTAAATGAAGGGAGGGGGAAATGTTGAGAATGAAGGGAATAAGATGTTTATTATTATTACATTATTAAACAGCAGAACTGATGCATAATGAATCAAAACAGACACATACAAGAACTTTCAGGCCAGTAAGTCAACATAGTTTTCAAACTTATTTAAAAGAAACTTTCCCTTAAAAGGGAAGCTTATTTATCCAGAAACCCAGTATGTATAACAGATAAGGCGGAACTTAGCTGGCTAACAAGAGAGTGGTAAAGAGCGATCTGTGCACCTCGCATGCCACCTGCTTGCTCCTTGCCTCCTTCCCTTTATATAAACACACACATGCATGTGCCTGCACACATGCATGGATACTCTACAGAACTAGAGGTCCAGGGATTACTCTTTAAACAGATATAAAGAAAGGATTGAATTTGGAAAGGTCAGTTAGCCATGGCAGCATTGAAAAGGCAAAGGTAGCCCATCTGAACACCATCTAGGAGGATGGTTTTAACCAAAATAATTTCAAGACTTTCCATCCCCCTGGCAAGGCCTTTCCTACTACGGAGATACATACAACAAGTTGCAATGAACAGGCTTTTAACGTTTTTATACCTTTGGCAAGACCATCCCTGTTGTGAAATGGATTCATCTTAGACCGATGCCCTTAATTGTTGGATTTATCTAAGTTCCTTTGTTCTGATTCCAGGCTTACCAAGCAACTAAGCATTCTATAGGTGATATTTTTCATGGTCAGTTAACAGAGTTGTATTTGACTTCCCAGGCAGGTTTTCCAATAGGGAATAAGAGCCTGTTATCCCCATGCAAGTGTTCAATACCATGAGACCATCAGATTGTCCGCTGGAAATAAATCTGCTCGCTGGTCTGTTTCTGCACTGGTCCTGCGAGCTGGGGGTTACGTGAATCCACCGCTAGAAGGTGCAGCTGTTCTCTGTGAGCTGAACCTCTGGGCTGTGATAATTCAAGAAGGTAACCAGTGGCACCCTGTGCAGCCTCCTGGTACACAGCCTGGCTGCCTTCCCCGGGCAACCCGCTCTGACTTTGTCACTGGCCGACTGAGGCCGTTTTTCCGATTTGACTTTTTGACATTTTCTACACACAGAGCAATGTCAGACTCTTTGATTTCTCTCTCAAAGTGGGTGCATCTTACCTGATGAACCAAGCCTTGAAACTTCCTTCTGAAACTCTCTTCTCCCCAGACCAGCTCTTACACGGGTCCCCTCTCACATTCCCACATCTCTGTGACTTTCTAGTGACGATGGCTCCACCTCTGCTCTTGGAGGCTTCCTCCATACAGACCAAAACCTCTTGAAAGCACTGTTGAAACACACTCTCTCCACACTCTGATTTTCTGCACTCTCTCGCGCCCGCTTCCGTCAGCCACGTGTCTCCACGACTCGACGGACACCAGCGTTGTCAGGGTCCTAGTGACCTTCATGTTGGCAAATCCAGTGGTGAACCTTGGTCCTCACAGGACTCTGCTCTTGACAGTGTTTGACACAGTTTATCTTTTTCACTTGACCTGGCCTCCCTGACACCAGATTCCTGGCTTTCTTCCTAACGCACAGGCATGCCCTCGGTCTCCTTTGCTAGTTCCTCTTTCCTTGCTTGACTCGAAACGGTAGAGTATCTCAGGGATTCATCTTTCAACCAACCTCTTCTCTCTTTTATTTTTTATCTCTGCTCACCCTAGACAAACTCACCCAGGACCATGGCTTTAAAGACTATCAACAGACTGGTGACCATGAATTTACATCTCTAGTCCTGCCTTTACTCTGAGCTCCAAATGCACACAAACCATCGCCTATTTGGCATTTTCAACTGGATGCCCCAAAACGCACCTCCGACAAAACATATCCAAAACGAAACTCTTGATTTCTCCCCAAAATGAGCGCCTCCTCTTGTCTTGCCCACAATCAGGCATCCCTTCCCCATTGCTCAGGCCATCGTCTTTGATTTCTGTTTTTCTCACATCACACATCCTATCCATCAGCAAATCTTGCTGGCTCTACTTTCAAAACATCACCCACTCAGACCACTTTCCATCATGCCTGTAAGCCCAGCCATGCCTCAGCCTGGATCACTAAACGAGCCTCCTACCTGGTCTCTGCATGTCTACTCTTGCCCCTTATAGTCTGGGTTTTACACAGCGGCTTCAATGATTTCTTTAAAATAGAGATCACATCACATCATCCATTCCAATGGCTTCCCATCATGCTTGGCTCATGGCCTCTTCATGAGCTGGGCCCTGGGGACTTCTCTGCAGTCCTTCCCAATCGCTCTCCCCTCCCCTCACTGATTTCAGCCACACTGGCCTTCCTGCTGTCCTCAACACACCCAAGCTCGTTCCCACCTTAATGCCTTGGTGAACTAGCCCTGCTCTCTGCCTGAATGCTCTCCCTCTCTTCCCCGCCATGTTCATGGTTCACGCTCTCACTTCACTCAGGTCTCAGCTCAAATGATCCTTCTTTTAAGAAGCCTTTTCCGACCGCTCTACCCGTAATGCCTCCCCGGCCCTTCCTGGTCTGTACCCTTCAATCTCTCACCTATTTTACTTTTCTTCACAGCACTTGTTACCACCTGAAAGTTCATTGTTTTATTGTTTATTAACTGTCATCTCCACTAGAATAAAAGACCTCAGGAGAGCAGGGGCTTCGCAGCCCAAGAGCACAGAAGAACATGTAGCTGAGAGGTGCTCCATGCACCTTGTCTGACCTACTGACCAACAGGCTGAGTGGACTTAATACATGAGCGACAACACTTTAATCCAAAAGAAGCAGCTGGCTAGGAAAGTTCTCTTCTTCGTAGGCCTTCTTTCCAAGGTATCCGTACTGGGTGTGAACTTGCTATCCTCTGCCTGGTTTTATTTCTCCACAGATTTTTCACATTTTCTTGGATCGTGAGAAGATTCTGACTACTCAGGACCTATCACCACTGACACCAGAGCCATTCTGATATTAGGGTGGTCCCTTAGCTGGAGACACTACGAAGACACTACAGTGGGAATCTGAGTATGTAAAGCTTTCGGCTGGGCCAGAGGTTATTTGACACTCTCCCATGGGCACTGGCCTGGCCGGGGGACTGCTGAGTACACTGGCGGGGGTGTCAGAGGATGGCAGCGATGAACAGAGAAACTGAGGCAACCCAAGGGAAATCAAGGAACATCATATTAATAACAGGGTTCCTGCCCTAAGTTTACAGATTGTATCATCATAAAGTAATATATTATTTCACTCATTAAGTATGATCAAGCAGAACTAGAAAAATTACCAGAAACTCTGAAAATTGTCACATAAAATAATCATGTGCATACATATTATGTAATATACATGTCAAAGAGCTTAACATGAAGACAAATAATAAAATTTCAATCCTACCTGTTATACATGAGGCGCTTGAAATCTTGAAATAAAGTGTCTTTGTTTTTGTCAATAAAACCAACGACAGAATAGCTAGTTGAGAAAAAAAAAAAGATAGAAAACACATTATTCACCAAGCGAGAGCCACTTTTAAGCTTTTCTAGAAGTCTACAAGCCTTTCCACAGTTAAATTATGCAACCAGTCATCTATAAAGCTAATACTGTCCACCCAGTTCTGGGTTAAAGAATAACAAATTCACCTACTGTACAGAGGGGGTGTTGTTTCTATTCCTCAAAAGGAGAACAAACATCAGTGTCATCATTCTGATTAAGATCATCATTCTCTACTGGTTTGTTGCTTACCTCAAGACGATGACTTTTAAAAAGATAGCTGTATTTATCATCCAGCATTCCTAAGATAAAAGCAAAACGGCAACGTACAGGATCTAAGAGTCTCATCCGTAGGGAGGTCAAATGACTTGCCTAAGGCTTGCTCACTGTGTTCAGGGTGGGAGAAAAGAATCCAAGAAGAACTGCAAAGGATGGTAAGATTTGGATAAGCAGACGAGAAAGAGGAAGGCAGATCACACAGGGAAACATTAACTGGAAGGGCGGGAGCAGGCACATGCGAGGAGTTCTCAAGAGGAAATGCAAAGGTCAGTGTCCATGGTTTGGAGGAAGGGACGTGAGCAACGTCTTGAAGGTCCAGCTAAGGTTGCAGCTGGTGACAAAGGTAGGAATGGGGGTGGCTCTGCTGTGGTGACTAGCATGGCTCCAGAGGGAGAAAACTGGTGGATGAGGGGGGATAACAGGAAGCAAGGGTTCTGCATGATTACAACAGGCTGAGAGGAGGCTGGGTAAGTAGCAGCCCTACAGAGGCAGCCGCTGCTTACAGCTCTCCTGTCTTGCCTGACTGTATCATCTTCCTTGTCAATCGCAACGAACCCTGACCCCAAACCGATGTTCCGGCCTTACATGTCTAATTCTGCAAGAACATTCCTTCAGGCTGGGCTGCCGTGGGCATACTTTAAGGCCATCAGGTCCAAAATTAGTTCCTTGTGTCCTCCAACCTCGGTCTTCTTCCTAATACCTTCAAGTCTCTTCTGACTGAGCCCCTGAAGTCACCTGTCTCTTAATCTATCACTGGACCTATACAATTCAAACTTCAAACTCCTTATTTTGGCCTTTAAGACTCATTGTGATTTGATCTCAATCTACTTTTCTAGGCGTTTCTACTTCTCTATGCCATCAAAGGATACACTCCAGTCAAATGGGCCTAGTTACTACTTCCTAAATATTTTTAGCCTCCTTCCCACTTTTTCCTATAAAAATAATTCCTAGCACCCAAGAACCAGCATCTCCTGGGTTTATCACACACAGTTAGAAGTATTATATCATTTGCTTATTCTGAATTCTGACAACACATTATTACTCATATGGCAATTATTTTCAACCATCTTTTGTTGGATCAGTGGATGTATATAAATGTGTGTATGTGTATATATATATGGGAGTGTGTGTTAATAAATACATGCACACAACCACATATGTATGTATGCATCTTACATGGAAAGCTCTTTGTGGGCAGGGACCATACTTTATAAAGTATTGTGCACGCAGAAGATACCCAGCAAAAATCTGAAGAAGGGTTGAAAAGCTTAAGGAGAGGAGGGGAAGTCTGAGGCATCAAATATTCCTCTATGGGGCTGGCTAGCTTTCTGGACTGCGAGTCTGAAAACGTAGTTATTGTCTCAGCTATTCCATAAACTTGCTGTGTGACCCTGGGTAAGAATTGTACACACTCTGCATAAATTTCGTCATGCCCTGCATGTTCTCTAAGGCCTCTGTCCAGCTCTGCAGTTACGCCAATCCGGGCTGTATAAAAAGTACCCTATAAGTGAGGCCTGGATTTTCAGAGGCAGATATCTGCGTAGTACTGGATCTTCCCTCTTCGGTATTCTGGAACCTGGAAATAGCACCAGAAAAAGTGGATAATGGTGCCATCCCAGCACTAACGGCTAGTTTGACAGAGGGGGGGTGATAATTTTGAGCCATATTATTTTATGATTCTAGAGTTTTAATTTAAATCAGGAACAGCTATTAAAATTTCCTCAAATGTCTTTTTGGCATATTTATAGAGACGATCATTTGCTTTCTGTTGATGTTTAATTTCTTCCTGTAATGGGTTACATGAATAGAATTCCAAATGTAAAAAATAAGCAGAAAGGAAAAGAGGGGACTTCAAACAAAAACAAGATAGTACGCAGTGTTGGGTGGGCAAAACATAGTAAGTGTAGCAGACTGAAAAATGCCACCTTTGAAAGACAACCATGTCAAATTCCCTGGAACCTGCGAATGTCACCTTATATGGTAAAAGATGTGATTACGTTAAGGTTCTTGGGAGGAGAAATTCATTCTGTGTTATTCAGGTGGGCCTTAAATGCCATCACAAGTGTAGTTTTAAGACAGAGGCAGATTTAACACAGACACCCTGAAGAGGAAGAGGCAGTGTGACCACAGAGGTAGAGACTGGAGTGATGCAGCCGCAAACCAAGGAATGCTGGCAGCCGCCAGACGCTGGAGAAAGCAAGGAACAATCCTCTAAAGCCTCCAGAGCGTGGCCCTGCCGACTCCTAGATTTCTAACTTCTGGCCTCCAGAACTGTGAAAGAATAAATTTGTACTGTTTTACGCCACCAATTTGTGGTCATTTGTTACAGCAGCCCTAGGAAATGAAAATACTAAGGTAGTTATATTTTTTTAGCTTCATTTTCTTCCCCAATTTCTACTTTTATTGTATTATAACCAGAAAATGTGGCTTATGAGAATTTCACTTTTTCAAATAACGCGTAAAAACTCATATGGTAAACCGGTTTTTGCTCACATAGTTACCCAACCACTAGCAGTTCTTTATGTACAGTGGTGACCTTCACCTCTGGGCCTGCAGGCCGGCTATCTCTTCTGCTTGGAACGCCCTCTCTTACTCTTCTCTTCCTAATTCTGTCTTCTGACTAAGCCTCTTTTACTTCTAGGACTCAGCTGGGACATCACTTCCCACAAGGCTTGGCCACACTCCTCACTCTGGGTTAATTACTCCTCCTCAGTGTTCCCATAATGCCTTGCGTGTCTCCAAATTAACCCCTTCCGTTCTCCATTATAACGACTTATCATGTATTCTGCCTGTATCCTCCACTAAACTGTTAGTTTCTTCAGGACACGGCCCACATTACCCACCTTTCTATCCCAGTTCTTAACATACTTCCATGGTTTATTTAACCATTAGCTGATTTTGACTGACTGCCAACAATGCCAGGAACTGTGTATGGTCACGTGGTGTGTCTTCAATAAATGTTTGAAAGGCAAGGGATGAATGAATCTATGCCAATGTTTTAAGTGAAGAAATTAAAATCTACTGGCATATGAAATGGCTGGAAAATGCAAATGAATACAAAGACAATTTCCATTTTCCTTGACTATATTTTCTGAAGTGAGGCTGCATGCAAATCATCACATCGGGTACCAAAGTAAGATACTCACACCACGTCACCTGCATAATGTCGAATTCGAAAATCTCGATCAAACTCCAGGATTTTGTCCGAGGCGCAGAGCTAAGAAATCAAGAAGGGGATGATCTTGAAAACAGACATTCTCTCTTTCCTACAAATATATTCCAACTTAATAGGAGAGGATAATCATGTCACAAATCACGATATCATTATGAAGGAAATCACACTGAGTGGGGCTTGATTTAATTTGGCGAATGTGGTAAAGACTGAGAACTTTCACCAGAAGTCCACATAGTCAGACTTCATTTCTTGGCCGAGTGACCAAGTTCTGGATGATGGAAGGTGAGTGCAAGTGAGGTGAGGCTGTTCAAGGCCAAAGCAGGTAAGAAGTGGATGATCCTCCTCTGTACTTTCTTTTCACCTCCCACTAGTTGGATGCAGAGAAGGATAGTCCCCAGGGGCTGGAAGAGCCAGAAGAGGGAAGAAGTCTTGTTCCCTGGGAGGGAAACAGACTTTTATCGTCTATGACACTTAAATCTTGGCTGCTATCTTACCACAGCCCAGCCTACCTTGACTGATAGAGTCTCTTTCTCCTCCATGTCCCACTTAAGGAGGACCATATTGAGGGTTTGCTATCTCCTAGGCCTGGACATCTCATTCCATACTCACAACTGACATCTAAACTAAGTATTATGGGCTCTCTTTTACATACATGGAAACTAAGGCTCAAAGAGATTAGGTAACTGGCCCAAGGTCCAGCTGGTAAGCGGTAGCTCTGGGAAGGATTCTTGGGACTGAATGCAATGTCTGTACTCTCCTATGTACACAACAACCTGGCTCACCTGTCTTCTGCTAAGCCGGGACTCCAGGTCTATCGCTTCACAGATCAACCTTCTGCAGCTGTTTCTCACTGAAGAGGAACTTTATGGGAAGGCAGTTTTTATATAGCCCTGGGTCTCTATAACTTTCTGCAATTTCCTTATTACAGTAGCACCTAGATTCTTTGACCGCCCTGTGAAGGATGACTTGATATCCTATAGATTCAAAAGCAGACGTCTAAGAATCCACAAGCATTGAGTGCAGTTACATACAAACACCACTTGACTTGTAGTGTCAGACAACAAACAACCCTAACCAGGTTGGTGGGTTCTATGTGGATGTCTAGATTATTAAAGGACTAATTAGTCTATTAATTCAACAAATGAATAATTATAGGAGGTGAGTGTCACACTTCTGAGGTTCCAATCCTGGCTGTACCACCTACTTGCTCCGTTTCCTTTAGTAATCACTTATTTCAGAGAGCTGGTCTGGAGGTTAAATGAACTATGGAGACCAAAGGGTCTAACGTTCAGAGGGGTCTCACTTAATTCCTCTTTCCTTCTCTCTCTCTTATTAACCACTTTTACAAAACCCTTTTACTTATAAAATGCCCAAAGGAAAAGGACCCAAGAGATATCTATACTATTATAATTGAATATTCTTACATTTGGATACTGCAAAGTCTTAACTGATCTAAACACAGAAGTTTCTGGATTTTTCTTTACTTTATAAAAGATAATACAAGTTATGTATTTATCATTCAACTTTATATGTTAATAATATTTTACACAGTTATTTTATGGTTTATTGGATCATCTGCCCTCCTCTCCATAACTTTAAGGCATGAGAAACAATTTAGCCCCTAAATAAGCACAAGCCAGAAACTCCTTATTTAGCCTGCCAATAATTCTAGCTAATCATTAATAACCAATAGCAATGATAATACCTGCTTTAACATATAGAATAATAGCATTTATTTAACAGAAAGACTCATAGTGATGAAAATATCCTGACAGCTTGGTTATTTCATTTCTTTCCTTCATTAGGCAAAAATCCCAGAAAAGAACACACAAAAAATTTCCATCTCAGGATTTGTCTGGGGGAGGATGCTGAGGGAGAAAGGAGCCACCTGGTCTGAGAGTTGGGAAAACCTGGGCTCCCACATTAAAAAAAAAAAAAGAGAAAAGAAAGGAAAGAAAAAAAAAATTCCATCTCCACAGATAAATTACTATTTAGCATTTCCTATCAAGTCAGTAGCAGCTGCTTAAAAGTACCGTACGTACAGTTTCTACTGTAAATATGAAATTATATTTCAAAATATTTGGTTGATAAATTTGAGTGTATAAATGGCCAAGGTGAAACATAAAAAAGTGAAGTGATTTCTCACATGAGAATCATAGCTATTTATTTAAACAAAGCGGAGCCTTGCCTGTTTTCGTTTGGAATTCAATATTTCATAAGATCTATTTGGTATGATTGTGACCAATTCAACTGAATTTGACAAACACAGATGGTCTACCAATGCCAGGTGAGTCTCCCAAACCTGAACTGTGATTATAAAGGACATGTATACCCAACCCCTCAGAGACGGGACATGTGCCCTGTCATCATGCCGTCTCTAAAAGCACCACTCTCAATTATTTACATGGCTTGTAACCTGGCTCACGCCTCTGTCCCCAGCACCCAGGATTGTACCTGGAAAATGAGAGGCACTTAAGTATTTGTGTTACAAATAGGAAATGACTGAAGGAATAACCCTAGCTAGACCCCTAATGTCAAAGATCAGACTGTAGCATCTGAAAGCTGACTTACAGCATGCTACAAGTTAGTCCTCAGCAACAGACCAAGGAGACTATTTTAGAAATAAACTAGTCTAATAATAAATATCAGCCACTAATCTATTTCTTGATGATCTGTGCTTTCTCCAGTTGGTTGGGGAATCTTACTGTTCTGATTACATAATTTCAGAAGGGACAAAGTTAGAATATAGATTTATTCATGCTAAAAAGTGGCAGTGGGTCATAGATTTATATGGAATGATGGAGGAGCAGAAACGTTGGCCCCTTTCCTTCTGGAAGTGAAGAAGAATGGGGCCTGTTTTTCCTTCAGCTTATGGTTGCTAGACAAGCCTACATGTGTAGGGGACACCTAGGGATGATGGCGTGTCTCTTCTATGACAAATATTATGGCAAGCGTACCATATGCAACGCACAGCACGAATGTCGGATAATCACGACTGCCACCAACTACCATGGAGATGTGATCTGCTTGTAACACTTTTAGAATGTGAAAAATAGGGACTTAAGAAGGATAACCATTCATTTAAGGAATGAGTTTCCTTGTAACACTAGGATTTCAGCTAGAATTTCTCTGTTTTCAAGAAAGTCACACAGTCTGAAGAACTACAGTAGAGAACACATACTACATTTTTATAACTGAGGATTACAGTAAAAAGTCAAGGACAAAAGCTATTTTCAGTGCCAGAATTATCAGATGCAGGAGCAAAATCCTAGCACATGAACAAGGACTCTGTACCTATTGGTTATAAATGACATCATGCTTTCTAAAGAATCCTGTTCATTTTTCCTATTTCTAGCAAATTGAATAGTCTAGAGCTCCCTCTCCTGGACATTATGATTTCTATCAATCTCGTCATCCTATAAACCAGAAAGACAGAATTTATCCACAGCAAGACATCATTTCATGGATGTTTATGGTCTTTCTCACTTGAGTGGACATTCTTTCAACCCAACATATAAAGTCATCTAATTCCGTCAAACAATGAGGAAAATCTCAATGATCAAAATGAGAGGAAGTTCCCATTCTACACACTACCTTTCGGCTGGAAAAATGGCCATGTTTGCCCAGTTTACTGTTAAGTGCTTCCAGGAACATCTCATCGGTGACTTTGCCGACATTCATGCAGGCGTCATCCAGGATGGCAATGATGCCCTTGTGCTGCTGCTCCACGAGGTCCACGATGATCTGATTGTTGAAGTAATCAATCTGTAGGACACAGCAAAGTGGCAATTCCAAAGGGAACGGAAACCAGCAACAGGTGCAACAGCAATGCCTCCATATGTATCAGGAGTTTAAGTCACTTTGGTGTCAAAGAGGTGAACAACACTAATGAGGGATAATGCTACAATGAGCACACGTTCTAAGAGAGGTTTTTAAAAAAAAGGTATTTGTGGGACTTCCCTGGTGGCGCAGTGGTTAAGAATCCGCCTGCCAATGCAGGGGACACGGGTTTGAACCCTGGCCAGGGAAGATCCCACACGTCGAGGAGCAACTAAGCGCGTGCGCCACAACTACTGAGCCTGCGCTCTAGAGCCCGTGCTGCACAACAAGAGGGGCCACGACAATGAGAAGCCCACGCACCGCAAGGAAGAGTAGCCCCCGCTCGCAAGAGAAAGCCCGTGTCCAGCAATGAAGACCCAACGTAGCCAAAAATAAAAACAAATAAATAAATTTATTTTTAAAAATGTATTTGTGGACTTTTTATCATAAAACATGTTGTCTTAAATGAGTACAGCTCCAGGCAAAAATTATAAAGTAGATAATGTTTCTCCCTTCGCTAACTCTTGTTTTAATCCTGTTTTCATATGCTGCACCTAACCTTATTCATCAGACCCTCAATCCCTCAATCTGTTGGCTGTTAACCACAAGACCCAGATTCCACTAAGTACCAACAAATAACCTTGAAGTATTCATTGATATTGAACTCAATGGAGTTAAGGTGTTTCTGAGAACTTGCATTTTTAGTTACACGGCCCTGGCTGACTAAAAATCCCAGAGTATCTCCTTCAGTTTTCCAAAAGTTAAAAAGCACATATGGGTCTAACAGAGGTTTCCAGGGTACAATATAAAAAATTTAATTCTGAGATATAAGTATCCATACAGGATAAGAATACGCTTTTCATTTGCTTCCACAAGGCTGAATAAACTTGTAAGTAACGGCAGGCTCTTTAGCCACTTCAGCACACACAAGGTTTGTGCAATAATCCTCTTCTACACCTGTCTATTCTGATAGCCTGCAGCATACATATCACCATACACACAGAAAGCACACATGGCCCTGACTCAGGAAAGCTGTAGTACCTCCTTTGAAGACAGGCAGCTTATACATTTTAAGCTTGTGTGTTGATGTGTCCCACCTCCTTTAGGAGGTACCTGAACTGACAGTTGTCCCCACTACCTTCTGTAAGATCGACACACTCACAATAGAGTATTACTGTGTCTCATGAATCCCTGTTCAATGCTATTTAAAATCCAAGGGCTCATGCCAGCTATCTGTCTGTGGCTTTCAGCTCCATCCCTAGTCTTCCAGGTCCTCCTCTGTATTCCATGGACTGAAAGTCTGCAAACTGGGTGGCTTTTACTTTGTTTTTTAATACTTTTCTGGTTTGTCTAAAGCAGTGATTCTCAATAGAGGGTGACTTTGCCCCTCAGGGGCATTTGGCAATGTCTGGACACATTTTAGGTGGTCATGACTAGTAGAATGCTACTGGCATCCAGTGGGAAGAGGCCAGGGATACTACTAAACATCCTACAAAGCACAGGACAGACTCACAACAGTTATCTGGTCTAAAATGTTAGTACAGAGATGGAGAATCCCTGGCCTAAGTATTTATTTTTATTGTGGGCACTTATTACATTTCTCATTATGGAGAAAAGTTATTTCTATCTTTGGAAAAAATATCCTTAAAATATTCAAAAAGCAGGAACTCTGTATTAATTAACAGCTGAAATCGTAGACTTTGTGACTGACTATGGAATTAAGGATTAAGTCTTTTGTGCCAAGAACAAAAGAATTAAGTTCCCCAAATTCCAACTGTCTAACTAAAAGTGATTAGTCTTTGCTGAAGAGTCCAGTAGCTTCTGGTTCACATTTAATGTGGCTTCAAACATTGCTTACCGTCGTGGCTTTCAAACTAGGTTCTTCCAGCAACCTGGTATTCCCAGGAGGTTTCTTAGCAGATGCAGGGGACAAAGAGAGATGAAAGGGGATGGCTCAGGGGCACAGGGCTCTGGGGCTCCCATCCTCACTCCAAACAGAGCAGCTTTGTGCCTGAGGGTCAAGTTCTCAACACCTAAAAATGACTTGTAAACTACGGCACCAAAATCATGTGAAGGCAAATCAATTAGGGAGACAAGATATTATGAATCTCTTGGTGGAAGTTCATGTACCACCTATGAAATAGACAGTGACCCTGACACCAGTCAAGACTCTAGATCTAAAAACCAATGTACAGGACATATAAGGAACAGAGAAACAGATTAGGTGACACCTCGGGAACTCCATTAGCAAAATCCAGACAGTGGGAAACTCTAAAGAACATATGACTTATTCTCTCAACAAAAGATTGCAAGGAAAATAGAGAGAGAGAGAGAGAGAGAGAGAGAGAGGAGAAAATCGATGGATGTTCAAGAGGCCTATCAACCAATCACAACGTAAGTAACTGATTTGGATCCAAATTCAAATGAACTGTAAAAGCAAAACCGAAAACTCTAAGACAACTGAGGAAATATGAAATGTGAACACTGGCGGCATATTTGGTGACATTAAAGAATAATTACTGTTAATTTTTTAGGTGTGATAATGGTGTCGTGCCTATGTGTTTTTTTTATAAAAGTCTTTATCTTTTAGAGAAACACACTGAAATATTTACAGATGAAATAATGCGATGTCTGGGATTTGCTTGAGTATAATCTGGGAGTGGGTGGGGTACAGATGACATGAGACTGGCAGTTCACTGGTAACTATTAAAGCTGAGTGATGGGCACAAGGAGTTTATTGTATTGCGATCTCTGCTCTTATATATGCTTGAAAGTTTCCATAATAAACAGTTTTTTAAATGAATCACTATGTTCTAAAGTTTGGGGTTTTTAAAGGAAATCCTTGCCCAGAATGGAGATTCTCATCTGGGGACCCAGGCTGTATTCAGTAACTATTATTTTGCAGTGAGCTTTCTGTTACCTCTAGGTCACATGTTTCTTGGTTTATTTCACTAAGAATTGTTTTAAAGGGCGTTTGCTCCTTTTTCAGATGTTTGGAATAGTCTCCTGCAATTGTTGACTTTTCCCTTTATCAACTATGCCTGTGGAATTTGATATTCTTTTTTTATTTTTATTTTTTTTATTTTTATTTTTTGCGGTACGCGGGCCTCTCTCACTGTTGTGGCCTCTCCCGTTGCAGAGCACAGGCTCCGGACGCGCAGGCTCAGCGGCCATGGCTCACGGGCCCAGCCGCTCCACGGCATGTGGGATCTTCCCGGACCGGGGCACGAACCCGTGTCCCCTGCATTGGCAGGCGGACTCTCAACCACTGCGCCACCAGGGAAGCCCATGGAATTTGATATTCTGATTGTTAAAGGATATTTTGGGCCAGTATCTCTGAACCACATCTGAATAACAAGTTGTATGATTAAGCTTGCTATAAAAACCTAAGCCCCAGTTACAACTGTGTATTATGCTATGCAACAGATTCGTTCTAAGAAAGCTGCATATAAACTTAATTGAGTTACATCTTAAATATGCGATGAGACTTCACTCTTTAAATCAAAACTGTAGGTATTCCTATGAAAAAGTAATCATACACCCTTTGCTTTATTTGTAAATATGTAGAATTCATACTACTACACTTGAACAAAATTGTTACGGTATTCTAATATTTAACAACACGATGGATGGAAGGCAAAGGAGAAATTTGAAGCAGGAAAGCTAGTTACTATACCAGTATCTCCTTCTTCTGAATGGGAGGAGATGGGAAGTAGGAAGCTGGGAAGGAATATAAAAGTCATTTAAATACAGCATTTCAAATAGCTTTTTACTGCTCACACTGGATATCAAAATACAAATACGGACTTCATTACCTATACTATTTGGCAAAAGGATAAACACAGAAATTCATGGAAGCTCAGAAGTTTTTGAATTTTTTATGTCTGTCCTCAAAATTGTTTAAAAATACAAATTTCAGAGAAAATTACAAGGTCCCATTTCTATCGTGAACAGGAGGTCTAACTGTCATGTTTTTAGCTGTGATCTGTGGTATTGCACCCTGCATCAATCATACTGTCTGGCTGTATCTTATCGGACTAGTGACAAATGCAAAGTTCGCAGAGAGCCAGGAGAAGAGAGGTGATAACTGTTGTGTGACACAAGGAAAGTAAATGGAAATCAAAGTTAATACACCTGTTTTCATGCACGGGTTTCAGGGAATATGAACCTCATTAACCAAAGACAACAAAATGCCACTTGGCTTACAAAGTAGGAGAAGAAAAAAGGAGAAATAAGAGCAAAAAAAGAAAGAAGGGAGGGGAAGAAACTCAATTGAGAAGCAAAAGCCAATTGAAGGCATAAATTGCTGCTCTGAATAACTTAACAATGATGCTAAACTCTAATAGACAGATGTGAATCAAAAAACTATGTGGTATCAGCTGTAAAGTGAACATAAGTTTACTGATTTTCAACTCAGCCTTTTCTGGGTACCAACCAGACAGTCGACCAAATTAGAGTATACCACCTATCAACCCTGAAAATGAACTGTAATATTTCAATACCCCAAAAAGGAAAGCTAAGGTTTAGGCGTTTCAAGCACCCAAGAAGATCAGCAGATACCCAAGATGCTAAGAGTTGACGGTATCATGAACAGTCTGTACGACGAGTCCACTCACGTGCTTCCAGGGGATCCCTTCCCGCTGGTACTCCTCCTGTTCTTGTTTCAGGACCAGCTGAATAAACAGCTGCTGGAGCTTCTCATTGCAGTAATTGATGCAGAATTGTTCAAAGCTGCAAGAAAAGGAATCAATTAGGCTCAAACAAATAAAAAAAATAAACAATAAGGTTTTCAGTACTTTATCCGGTTTACCTGTTGTTGTCGAAGATTTCAAAGCCGTAGATATCCAAGACACCAATAACCGTGTTCTTCCCGTGGATGGTGGTGTCAGAGTTCTTGACCTCAATAATATCATTGATGCGAGAAACAATCCAACAAAAAAGGCGCTCATATATGGCCTGCGATGAAAATGACATCGTAAATTCCTGCCCATTGGAAATGAGTCCCCTGTTTGGATTTGTGATAAGTTTTAAATTCCTATTGAATTAAATTCGTATTGACCTCCTCCTTACTGTTGAGCATTGCTGTTAATCCTCTAAGCTGAAAAATGAGAAATGCAGATCATCTGTTTAAAAATTATAAGACGTAGCATGATGGTCGGAGTTTTAAAGGATTATTATGGGTCACTACGTGTGTTGTATTCCAACAGCATTCCTTAGGTGTGTTTCTGTGCCCTGCTAAGACCAATAATTTGCCCACTGCCTCATATAAGTCACTTCATTTTAATCTCATCAACTCTAAAAAGCAGAGAACCAATGAGTTCTATGCCCTATGGATTCTAAATATATAAACGTTGATTTATAATGCTAAATAAAGACCTGAGCCAAAAGGCCACCATTTCAAATTCCTTGAGAATCAAACACAGTCAATGCACAAGGATACACAAGCAAACACACACAGGGACAAAGGCACCACACGCTCACGCACATTCACATCCTGACACAAACGTGCCCTGCAGTGTCACATCTTTAGAAAACCTTTCCTTAACATCTCCCTCCAGCAACCCGCTCTCTTCACCTGCACACACCCATACACGTCACCTCCATTCCTCCCCTCCCCCTCCCCCCTTTATACCTCCAGCCACTCCAGTCTTCACACCTCTCTCATGACTCCACTGAAATGGCTCATCAAGGACCCCAAGCACCTCTGTATGGACCCTTTCTTGTACCTCTACAGGGACATCTTACTCAGATACTCAGCATCATTCAACCCAATTTCCTACTCTTGTCTTGAAATATTCTGCTCTCTGGGATTCGTAATATCACACTTGCTCGTTCGTCTGTTGGTTTTTGGCCACGCCAGGTGGCATGTGGGCACTTAGTTCCCCAACCAGGGGTCGAACCCACGGCCCCTGCAGTGGAGGCGTGAAGTCTTAACCATTGGACCCGCAGGGAAGTCCTGAATCCGCACTTTCTTCATTTTCCTCTTGTTTCACTGGCTGCCCCTCCTCGGCGGCCTTTAGGAGGTCTCCTCCTCTACCTGATCTCTAAAAGCTGGAGCCCTCCCTAGTCCTCTTCTCTTCATTCCCTATCTCCTCCCCTTTACGTCATTTCATACAATATTAAAGAACAGTGATATAATATTACCCCTAAATGTATCACCTGAATGCAGACCTCTCCGCTGAGCTCCAGGCTCCCACGTCTGACTGCCTACCTGACAACACCCTTGGATGTCTCACAGCTGTCTCAAACTTATGTCCTGTCTGGACTACTGATCTTCTCACCTCCTAAAACTGTTCCTACCCAACATTTTTTTTTTAATTTAATTAATTAATTTATTTTTATTTTTGGCTGCGTTGGGTCCTTGTTGCTGCGCGCGGGCTTTCTCTAGTTGCGGCGAGCGGGGGCTACTCTTTGTTGCATTGTGCGGGCTTCTCATTGCGGTGGCTTCTCTTGTTGAGGAGCATGGGCTCTAGGTGCGCAGAATTCAGTAGTTGCGGCACGCGGGCTCAGTAGTTGTGGCTTCACGGGCTCTAGAGCGCAGGCTCAGTAGTTGTGGTGCACGGGCTTTGTTGCTCTGCGGCATGTGGGATCTTCCCGGACCCGGGCTCGAACCCATGTCCCCTGCATAGTCAGGCAGATTCTTAACCACTGTGCCACCAGGGAAGTCCTTCCTACCCAACTTTTAACCATAAATAAATAGAAACAGAAACTTGGGGATTCATTCACTCATTAAATGTTTGCTGGGTACCTGCCCTGTGCAGTTTGTGGGAGATACTGTACCAAGTAACGTGAACGTTGTCTCTGTCTCCAAGGAGCTCAGGGAGTAGAGTGAAGGAAAATCACACACACGCGCGCACACACGCACACAGATGAGGTGCATGGGGTGTGAGGAGACTTCAACCTGTTCAGTGTTCAGAAAGGCCAGGGATGGCTTCTCTGAGAAAGTGGGCTGAGATCAGAAGGATGGTAAGAGTTAACCAGGGGAGAGGGGAGAGAAGAACAATCCAGGCAGAGGAAACAGCATGTGCAGAGGCCCTGTGGCTGGAAGGATAAAGGGATAAAGAAAACATGTAAGGCCTGAGAGAAGTCTGATGTGGTAAAGGGGAGAAACGAGTCTGGAATATGGCAGGAAATGAGACAGGAGGGGTGGGTTGGACCATGTCAGAAACTAGCCTTGATTCCATCATCCCCAGGACAACAGGTCCTGTGGATTTTATTCTCCAGATACAGTTTGTCTCAAATCATCCTCTTTTCCCCATTTCCACTGCTACTTTCCCTGTCCAAGCTGCTATCACCATCCTCCTGGATTACTGAAATATCCTCTTAATTGGTCTCTTTGCTTCCACCCTTGCCCTACCCACTGCCCCATAAGATTCTCATACTAAGGTCAGAGCCATCATTTTAAAAAGTCAAACTTGATGACATCGCCTCTGCTTAAAATATGCCACTCTCCATTGCATCTGGATAAATTCAAATTCCTCTGAAGACTAAAAACCAAGCAAGAGGTTTACAAGAGTGAAAAATGGAATATGTAGCAACCTAATCAACCAGCAAACAAGAAAAATGTAAACTTGTGAAAATAAAATATTTGCCACATGGATAACAGACAATAGGTTAAAGTTATGAGCTCTTACAAATGGACAATAAAAAGATAACAGCCCCAAAGAAAAATGTACAAACCTATAGCCAAGCAATTCTCAGAACAGAGGTAAATACTTTACAAAAATAGGAAAAAATGCTCAAATACACTAGCAGTGAAAACTAAAGTAACAATGAGGTATCACTGTACACCCAGAAAATCAGTCACTTAAAGCTTCAGATCAGGGTGTCCTTTGACCTGCTCATTCCCGGGAAGCCATCTAACTGAAATAAAAACGCTGGTGTGTAAGGGAAGATGGACAAGAATTTGCAGCATTGTTTGTCGTGGCCAAAAAAAAAGGGAACAAGGCGAATGACATAAGAGGTGGATGGTTAATAAATTATGGTCCCATCACCACACAGACACTAAAACAATGGGTCCGTCAGTTGGCTTGAAGGAGACTTGCACGAAGCGTTATCGAGTGAGGAAAGCAAAACGAAGGGCCACAAAAGGGGCCTGTGCAAGCGAGGGGCCCTGAGCTCCCCCGTCAGTCAGCTTCTGCTTTTCTGAGAATGTTTCTGGCAGCGATGCTCACAGCCATGGGGTGTTGAGACCGTGATGGTCAAAAAATACCACTCTGGTTTCAAAAGGCTTAACCTACTTTCAAGGAACGTCTGAACACCTCCTCATAGAATTTCACTAAAAATGAAACTGAGGTCAACACCAGGCTGTGAGATAATAGAAAATATACTGGTCTCTGCCCCTGGTTCCTGGCACAGAGCTCTTGAAACCCTTGTAACTTCCTAAGTGGTAAGAACACTCGGAGCATCTCTTGTTCTGATATTTGTCTTAGACCCCATCCCTGACCCGGGGCTCCTAAAACCTTTGCAAAGTTCTGAGTGATAAAAGCATTAGGCACATCTTTACTCTACGGAGGTGACTCTGAGTGTGCTCCTAGCTGGGGGCTGGGCACCAGAAAGACCAAGCCATGATTAGAAGCTTAGAATTTCCAGTCCCACCTCTCATCCTCCAGAGAGGGAAGAGGGGCTGGAAATGGAGTTAATAACTGACCGTGCCTACATGAGGAAGCTCCATAATATCCCCAAAGTACAGGGTTTGGGAGCTTCCCAGTTGGCGAACACATCCACACACTGGGAGGGTGATGTACGCCAACTCCATGGGGACAGGAGCTCCTGTTCTCGGGACCCTCCCAGACTTTGCCCTGTAAATCTCTTCATCTGGCTGTTGGTCTGTATCCTTTATCATATCCTTTAATAACTCATAAATGTAAGTAAATGTTTCCCTGAGTTCTGTGAGCCACTCTAGCAATTAATGGAATCCAAGGAGGAGGTTGTTGGTACTTCCCATCTATAGCTGGTTGGTCAGAAGCACAGGTGATAAGCGTGTGTGTGTGTCAGGGGGGTGGACAGGCTTGTGGGACTGAGACCTTAACCTGTGGGATGTGATACTATCTCCGGTAGACAGTGTTAGAATTGAGTTAATTGTAGGACACCCAGCTGGCATCACAGAGAACTGGTGGTGTATGGAAACACCTCCACCCCGTGACGTTAGAAATTTTGATACCAGAACCCTCGCAAGGCAGACACAGTGCCCTTAAAATCCCACCTTGGCGAAGGCATCCCTGCCGTAGCTGGCTTCCTGTTCTGTGTGTTGCTTGTCGATGACATCACGACCCGTTGCCACCGTCCGGTAAAGGAGGGCTTTCTCAACCATATCTGTCTTGGTGGACAACAATTCTGCTATGATAGATACAAGCCTGCCATTTTCAATCAGAGGCATGTCACCATCCACTACAAACTTTAAATTTCCCTGTATCAGAAGAGAAAAACCAAGACACACCACTTCCAATGAGATTCTGAAACACGATGTCAGGGATATATTTGCTAGTTTAAAAGAGAATTCCAAGGGACCTTGTTCAGAGCACCTATTTTCCTAAATCTATTAATATCTCAACATATAAAAACCTAGTGTTTTATGTATTTTTTCCTTCTCCAGACACTCATCTATATTTTAATTTTCAGCATATGTTTTTGATGGATGGAAATTTTACATTTTTATGTAGTCAAATCTATGAATCATTTGCTTCAGGGTTTCTCTTTCTTTGGTGTTATACTTAGATCATTCCTACTCTGAAGATTTTATGAATATTTAATATTTTCTTCTATTCCTCATACAGCTATTCTTACACTTAAGCTTTTTTTTTTTTTTTTTTTTTTTTTTTTTCCGGTACGCAGGCCTCTCACTGTTGTGGCCTCCCCCGTTGCGGAGCACAGGCTCCGGACGCGCAGGCCCAGCGGCCATGGCTCACGGGCCCAGCCGCTCCGCGGCATATGGGATCCTCCCAGACCGGGGCACGAACCCGTATCCCCTGCATCGGCAGGCGGACTCTCAACCACTGCGCCACCAGGGAGGCCCTACACTTAAGCTTTTTATCCACCAGAATGTATGTTGGTATGTGGTGTAAAGTAAGAATTTAACTTTATTTTTTCAGATGGTTTGTTGCTCTGACACCCTTAATCGAATAGTCTAGCTTTTCCTCCTGATTTGAAATATCACCTTTGTTACATATTAATTTCCACCAAGTTTTTGAGTCTATTTATATTCCACTCATTCAATAAGCAATAAATACTTATTAGCCATCTACCAAGTGTCCAGCACATGAACTAATCTGTTGATTAATCTGGTGCTGAATTTATGCAGCAAGTTTTAAAGTACTGTGGCTTTTACTATCATTTTAAACCTGGTGGAATTAGTCATGCCTCCTCTCCCCTGCTCCCCCTACCCTACTACTCTAACACATTTTATTCGACCTTCTTACATGTTTATTGTTCTAGGTAAATTCTAGAATCATTACATCAACTGAAAAACAAAATTCCTCTTTGGATTCTGAAGGATTATTGTAGCACCGTATTTATAAGCTAGTTGAAAGAATGAGACAATTTAGAATGTTAAAGTCTTCCTAGTCAGGAACATTTAAGAGATTATTTATATACTGCTTTATAATATTTTTCATATAGGTCCTGTGTATTTCTGATTCACTTAGAGTTAAATATCGCCGCAGGAAAGTGAAAGGTCGTTTTTATTCCTGATTTGTATCCATGTTGTCACTCATTTACTACCAGGTTACATGTTCATTATGTTTCCAACATCTCTAATCATATAGACAGTAATGAAAGGACTCCGACCAATGGGTCTTTACTTCTAAGGTTGGTGTGACGTGTGGAAAATAACCTGTGCATAAGTGGGCCAGGGTGGTCCGTGGTGTTGGCTGCAACGAACTGGATGTGCTTTTAAGCCAGTCATTTCCAATCTATAAAATGAGATCATCAAAATTCTAGTTCTAGAAATCTATGATTCTATGTTTCAAATGCCTTTAGAAATTTGCTCTGTTCAAAAGATTTTAGCGTATCCCACTGGTGGTCACATCACTGCTGAACTCTTTTACCTTTGAAATTAACCAGTTCGAAGTCTGACATACCAGGAAGGCAGTGAACTAAAGCCACAGTCTCAAAACCCAAAGTGGCTTGGAAAATCCCTCATATTATTATAACACGTTGGAGGAAACTACAGATGGAGTAATTTCTTCAAAATGTCAGAGGAATTTTCTCTACATAAATTACTTTTTACAAAACCCCAAACCTTCTGAAAGAACATCCTAGTCCCACAGGGAGGCGAAGAATTCTGAAAGGCGTCCCCACTCACCAAGTGAAGAATAGCACCCAAAATTTTATACACTGTTTGAATCTCCTCGGGTTGGAAGCCAATGACTTTCATGGCGTCAGCTACTACTTTGAATTCTGCAGCATCATTGATAGACGACTAGGAATGAAAACAGGAAACTGAGGTCACAGACACTGCATGTGAGCATTAACATCCAAAAACTATGAGACTAAATTCAAGTGTAGCCAAGGTCTTGATGCCTTTGGAGTAAGTCATTGAAGGGATGATGGGCATCCAAAGAAAATAAAAATGATTTCAGGGGTAGAAACATAATGCAGCACCCACAATGCCCAACTGTGAGAGTCGCCATCACCTAAGACAAGCACCAGGAACACTTCTGGAACCTTCGGTGAGGAAGCAAGTCCTAAGCTGGCTCAGAGAAGCTCCAGGATGAGTGGAGGAAGTGGCATGAGATGTGAGACCACAAATGGAAACTCCTGACTGACGGAGCCTCCGAGACATATGCCTAACTACTGTCGTCTATGGCTTTCTGTTCCACAATTAGTCTTGTCCAGGCTGGGAACAACACTCCCACGCTTGTACGGTCAGGCTTTCTACTCCACAGGTGAGGAAGAGCAGGCCTCCCAAAGCCAAGTGGCCTGCCTTGATCATTCAGCAAGCTAGGAAATGGTCTGGGACTATCACTTCACTTTTTCAGGCATTCAACAAACATGCAGCAAGTCAGATCTTTAAATGGCACAGAAGTGCTGCTGTAGAATAAATGTCTGTCCCCCGACCCCCAAATTCGTAGGTTGAAATCCTAACCCCCAAGGTGATGGTGTTAGGAGGTGGGGGTCTCTGGGAGGTGATTAGGTCTTGAGGGTGAAGCCCTTACGATGGGATTGGTACCCATATCGAAGAGACCCCAGAGATCCCTTGGTCCTTCTGCCCTGTGAGGACACAGCAAGCAGGCACCACCTCTGAACCAGGAAGCGTGCATTGACTCTGCAGGTGCCTTGATCTTGGACTTCCCAGCCTCCAGAATTGTGAAAACCAACTTTTGTTGTGTATAAGGCACCCCAGTTTATGGTATTTCTGTTGTAGCAGCCCAGCTAGACTAAGACGGGGGTTCAAAGATAAATCGCCTGCCTTGAGGATCTGTAGCCCTCAGGTTGGAAATACAAGAGTATCAATAAAATTTACAATAAAGCAACGGTAATGCTTATCTTAGCAGTTTTGCCAAAGCAGCATCTGCACAGGGCCTGATCTCTTCCTTGGTGAGTTTCTGCTCTGGCCGGGACACAGAGACCTGGCCTGACGCTCACCTGCTAAGGAAGAGCACAGGGAGGATCCCCCTCTGCCTGATGAGCACGTGTTCCTCTAACGTCCAGGACACGACCAGGCAAGCTCTTCCCCCTCCCAGCTCTCTGAGTGAGATAGTCAACCTTGTCAAGTCTCAATTTCCTCGTGGGTACAATGGGAATAATAATACCTTTCTTACAGGGTTGTTGTGGGAATGGAATGAGAATTTATAGAAAGCACCTCCCTAGCTCCTAGCACATAAAAAGCACTTGAGTATCAGATATCACTATTATTAGAAGCTGCAACCATGTCAAAACTGTAAAGAAACCAGACACAAAGTCTACACGTCCTACTGAGGAGAACTGTCAGCTGCTTACCTAACAGGCATTATTCCCCAGCCCCACTTCTTTCTTGTTGATAGAACGCTGATTTGTTTATCCATCCCTGAGTGCACCCGTTCTTCAGAATTGGTGCCAGCCTCAGGAGGTAAATCTTCATTGGTCTAAACAAATCACAGGGACCTTATTCCCTTTACCAAGTGATTGGTCAGCCATGGGCATGTGATGCCATTCTGGTCCGTAAGACATGAGGTTTCCCTAGCTTATCAAGGGTTACAGCCAGGAACGTTTCCTCTGCCTGTGACTCCTAGAACTGCTGCTGCCATATGGGGACCATGAGGAAAATCAGCTGTAGCAGACCAGCCCGATCCAGTGAGGATGGCAGAACTGGTAAGTGGGAGAAACAAACGAACATCTGGGTCCCTATCAACATTGTTAAGGCACTGAATTAACCACGTCTGGAACTGCCCCATCCTAGGGCTTCTTGTTATGTGAGAGAACCAAGTTCCTTATTGTTTTTGGTGACTTTTAAATGGGTCTTACCTTACCTGTAACCCACAGGGTCGTAAATGTACATGAGTCCTATATTTTAGAATAGCTAAGTAAAAGTATGATACACAGAGTGCAATACTATATAGTTACTAAAATCATTCGATTAATTTGTATTTGTTTACATGGGAAGATATTAACGATTATATTATAATATAATAAAAGGTTTATTTCATCAGGATTTATTATATGATTCCATGAATAAATATATACAGATAAACTGTTGTTATCGATAATTATCTCCGGATGGTGAGCTTTAGAATATTTTTATTTCCTTTTGGTTCATCTTTATTTTAGGTTTTGACTGTGATCATGTATTGCTTCCTTGTTTTTATTAGAGAGGCAGAAAAAAAGGAGGGGGAGGAATAGGAATGGAAAACTTTGATGGAAAGGGAGCCTAAGCTAAATTTAGCTTTGAAAAAAAGGCTAAATGTTTATTTAATACTTGCTTTCTGTGGGGCTCTACATGACCGGGCCAAAAGCCACTTGGTCAATAAGACAATTGGATTTAAAAAGAATATTTTCAGTCACTGGCTTTTTAAGTGTCGATTTTACAATCCTTTATACATCTTTAAGTACCTCTGACCTATTCTCAGAAAGCTGGAGTATTGCCCTCTGGTGTTTTGTTTGCTTTCAATTAATTTTTAGCCAAACACCCTGTTCTCAGATGACTGTAAAAGTAAAAAATTCGTGCAACTTAAATTTCAAACAATGGAAAATTGCAAAACGCTAAATATCATTTATTTATATGCACAATAATAAAAAGACCATTAAACCAGTAATGCAGGTATAATTAGCTTAAGATGAAGAGCAAAAATTACAAAAAAAAAGAGAAACACCTCCCACATCTAGATTCTTTCCTTTTATAAATTCTTTTGTTTTTCCCCCAACTACAAAAGCTGTGCATTTTTAATTATAGAAGAAATGTGAAATGCGGAAAAAGCAGAAGAACACAAATATCCATAATCTCATCCATCCAGAGTAAACAAGTAAAACCCTGGTCTATTTCCCTCCAAATCTTATTTCATGTATGTGTGTGTGTGTATGTGTGTGTGCGTGTGTATGTATGTGTGTGTGTGTGTGTGTGTGTGTATATATATATATATATATACACACACACACACACACATACATACACACACTCCTTTCCCCCAACAAAATTGGATAACACTGCAATTACTGTTTTATAACCTATCACCAATAAGCTACTATATTACTAGGATTAGCTATAAAATGGCTAGCAGAAATTATATTATATATATAGCAGAAAACTAATCAGAAATAAAAGGGCAAAAAGATCTGCATATGTGTGAGCAAGGGCTTACATGCAAAGGAAGGGGAAAAAAATGGAAAAAAATTGAAGGCTGAATAGAAATGCTCCAAGGGTCACAAAACTATTTCTAGGATACATCAAAATCATTATTGGAAAAAATAGTGAATAGCAATCTTTGATATCCATTTTCAACCACAGTGCTTTTATTTATTTATCTATTTATCTATCTATTTATTTATTTATAACCACAGTGCTTTTAGACTTTCGTCTTACCAACTTGCCTTTGGAAAAATGATATGGTACCTTCTTTTGTGGTGGATTTCCTACTTGTAACAATATTTTTATAGTGTCAAAATAAAAGTAATAGGATTAAAAAAATTTAAAAACCCCACAATATCATAAGAGAGAAACTTCCTTCCTATTGGATGGTGATAAAATACAGTAATGGGTTATTAAGCAAAGTTATTGAGTCAATAATATATTGAATCTCCATCCCTGAGAATTTTAAAAATAGAGTAGAATAAAAGAGCCATTCATTTGCCTAAAGGCAGCAGGCTGGACCAGATAATTATTTAATGTCCCTTCTGATTCTCTGATTCTATTTCTGAATCATCTCAAAAAGGAAACTCTTACCTTTAATTGGGCTCCAACATGGATGTAGTTGTAGGATGAAAGGGATTTCTGGAGATGCAGAGAGCGGAGCATCTGCTCTGAACCTCCCTGGAGTAGCTGAAAAATATTTAATTAAAAATAAGTTAGCAAAATACACCCTGAACCCAACACACCATATATTCTTACTGGTAGTCTAGCTTTTTTTCATTTTCTGGGCTAATTCACTTAGGTCCTCCTGTTTCTAGCTTCGAAGAATTTTTTTTTAAACCTCGAAGGTAATGGCTTCAACATCATCAGTGATGGACAATGTTATACAGTCATGAGGAAAATTATTTTATAGAGTCTTAGCCCTTTCACAACATAACTGGCATGAAAGGTTTTGCTTTGACTGTGGCCATTTGTAAAACAGGAGCTTGCGCTCTGTGGTGGTCACGTGCTTAGCAGCCTTGTTATCTGGACAGCATAGGGTTATGTTTCAAATACAGAAAAAGCCAATATTGCCTCAGAACTAAGAGGTGTCAGCAGCCAGTCATATGTTGAATCACACTGGAAACAAACAGCTTTGCCTCATCAATCTCTATATCCCAGGAAAGGCCAACTGGGTAACCAGGGCTGTAGTGCTGGACAAAGACAAATTCCAACACTTTCACTCAAGTGCGGAAAAAGTTATGGGTTCTTGAAACGAACAGAACTCTTATATTTGGTAGAAAGCTAGTTTATTGGAAACATGGCGAATTGTCAACAAAAACACAAATACAATACGCACACTCCTTCTACATAGAACATGCATTTTAGAAGGCAATACATTTAAATCCTCTATATTAAACTGCACACTTTGGTTTACTGAAAAGATGTAACTATTGGATTTTTAAAATTGATTTTTTTTTAACGAAAACAACCTGAATTTCTATTCCCATCTCTGGAACACCCCAAAATGGGAACAAAAGCTTCAATTCAAAAATAAGACAAAATTAATTTAACACATTCAGAATGTACCATTTCAAAAGCTTTCAGGGTCATTAAAATGTTACCTACACTGCAAAGAAACACAAGGGATGCTCAACTAAGGCAGTCATCTGGTTGGTTAACCACCTGCTAGCTCTTTATAACAGCCATGCTCGTCAAGTCTCCGAAGAAGCCCACGCGGTAGGGTGTATGCGTGTGTGCACACATGAGTAACGTATCGCAGGCCAATGGAGGCATGGGAGGCACAGGACAGGAGAGAGCCCCAAATAAAAACATCCATTTCCTGCACAACTGAGCAAATGGTTGATTATCTGCATAACAGATTACTAACCTGATAGAAAGAATGAAAGCTTCTTTCTCCTGGCTGTTGCACAATCACTCTGGACTAAAAAAAAAAAAAAAAAAGCACATTAAAATCATTAATCTGATGAGGGATATATATGCAATGCAATACTACTCAGTCATAAAAAAGAATGAAATAATGCCATTTGGAGCAACATGGATGGCCCTAGAGATTACCATACTAAGTGAAGCAAGTCAGAAAGAGAAAGACAAATATCATATGATATCACTTATCACTTATATGTGGAATCTAAAAAATAATACAAATGAACTTACTTACAAAACAGAAACAGACTCACAGACATAGAGAACAGACTTGTGATCTCCAAAGGGGAGAGGGGATGGGGGGGATGAATTGGGAGTTTAGGATTAGCAGATGCAAACTATTATAGAATATATAATACAGAATGAATAAACAACAAGGGCCTACTGTATAGCACAGGGAACTACATTCAATATCCTGTGATAAACCATAATGGAAAAGGATATGAAAAAGAATATACATATATAACTGAATCACTGTGCTGTATGGCAGAAATTAACACATTGTAAATCAACTATACTTCAGTAAAATAAATTTTTAAAAAATCATTCATCTGAGAATGTACTCCTAAAAGAAAATGAGAGCCACTTTCCCAGGGAATCCTGTATCAACAGAGCACTGAAATGTCCTAAAGACCGCACGGATGGGACCAACCTAAAACCAGATCTCCTCTATGGGGTTTTCTGTGCAATTTTTTGACAATTCTTTTTACTCTTTTAAAAACAGAGTTCCTTAAACTTTCTGAAAATGAAGCTATTTTGATTTTTTAAACCTAGAGCCTAAAGAGGAAATTTTTTGGATTGGGGGATTGCAAGTGGGGAGAATAGGAAGGAATGTTTAGGGAGGAATATTCTCAACATTCCCTTCCTGAGGGCCTGCTGGCATTTCAAAGAGCAATGCCTTATATTCTGTAATAAAGTGAGCTGAACAAAATCCATATACAGAGACCTCCGCTTTAGATGGCTTCGAAAAGATTGATCTTAAGAGAGGACTCAAAATGTATGTTCATTCAAGGGGATTCTTTTGATTGAGCATGTACTTTATGTGAAGCCATGAAACATTCTGGAAAAAAGACTGATAATGACTGGTACTTCCTGTCATTTTTCAACTGACTCTGATAAAACAAGATTTCCTTAACAGTCTGACTTCAGTTTAACAAACAAAAATAAGATTTATACTGCTTTCTGCTGCCATAAAGATTGCTATGGTGTGATTGAGATGGAAGACACTTAACGGAGAAGGCATGTCAGTTCAAATCTGAGTACAATTCAAGGTGGAGACTTAACCTAGTAAAGTTCAATCTTAACTGTAATAACCAGGCGAATCTACTCAAGATTAGTTAGGACACAGCCTCTCTGGCAGTCCCCAGAGGAGGGTTTTAACTGGAATCTTCTACAAATTGGGCCTATCATTCACATGGGCAGATAAAAACACACTCTAAGTTTTCACACACCAAATGCAGGATGCTTCATAATTAGGCTGTAAGATCACAAAGTACATCTATGTTACTATAAAGCAGTGAACAAAGAGAAACTAGAAGAAAACGAGATTGCCCATCAATTAAAATAAAAACATGGGAGGGTGTGTAGAAGGAGTAGAAGTGATTAGTCCTAGATAGGTTTTTGTTAACCGTTACCCAAAAGTTGGCACCCCTCACCCCTCCCCCACCTAAACCTTTACCTACAAAGTCTATAACTTTTCCCAGCTTGATACTGTAAGTGCTAATAAGAGAACACAAAAAGAGATTATTTTGCCATAGAAAGCTAACTGAGGAGCAGGAAGGGACAGAGAGCAGGATTAAACGCTACTTTGGGGCAATGAAAGAAATTCTTCTAATATAATCAGGTTTTTAAAAAAAACATTCAGCATTAACAGACTCATAGATACAGAGAACAAACTGGTGGTTGCCAGAGGGGATGGGGCTGGGGAGGATGGATGAAATAGGTGAAGGGGATTAAGAAGTACAAACTACCAGTTACAAAATAAATAAGTCACGGGGAGGTAATGTACACAGGGAATATAGTCAATAACACTGTAAACTTTGTATGGTGATGGATGGTAACTGGTCTTACTGTGGTGATCATTTTAGAGTGTATAAAAATACTGAATTGCTACATGGTACACCTGAAACTAATATTGTAGGTTAATTATAACTCAATTTGAAAAAACAATTCTAGGCCAAAAAAAAAAAAAAAGCAGCATTTGCAAACATTACCCTCAGAAATTAAGCACTTTTTACCTTCTCCAGTAAGTAGTTATTGATATGTCCACCAATAGGGTCCCCCTTGAAATCAAAGTTGATATCCATGTATTTTCCAAACCTGCTTGAGTTGTCATTGCGGTTGGTTTTGGCATTTCCGAAAGCTTCCAAGACACAGTTGGACTTAAGCAACATATTCTTCACTCTTTAACACAGATAAATGAAAGTCACTGTAAAAGTTTTAAAGGCTGGGACTTTAAAGAAACTAAATTTCATTAAAAGACACACAAATTTGTGTACAAAGATGCTGACTGTATGTAACATCAAAAAATATATATATTACAAACAACCTAAATGTCCACCAATAGGGATGGATAAAAATAAATTTTGGTTTCCCAGTACAATACGTAGTGACATAGAAAGATGTGCAGAATATATTAATGAATGAGAGATGAAGTTGCAAAATAATATGTATTGCAGGATTTGTGTGTGTGTGTGTGTGTGTGGGTGCACATGTGTGGGGGCATGTGTGTGTGCACACACGCATGTGTTAGTAAATGCTTACAAATCTGGAGGGGACAGCACACTTCACTATGGTTACCTAGGTTGATGGGGTAGGTAGGGTGGAATTTCAGGGAACTTTCATGTTTTACATCATGCTGTAAATTTTAGTTTTTCTTTTAAATGAACATATTTTATTTACATAAAGAAAAATCTTAAAAAGAGATGCTCTGAAAAGAACGGGTGATACAGAAAATGATTCCATTTTTAAAGTTCTTGCTTATAAAGCCTAGTGAAATTTACCGCATTTGGTTAATACATCATAAATGTGGTCTTGATTAGTTTAGAAACTGCTCATCATTTCGTTTGAAGCTGTATGGAATCTCTCTTTGGTACCAGGTATTTAAGTCATTCTTTATTCGATGAATGCTAACTCTTTATAGAGCAGTCTCTCCCAGTGGATATATTTTAACTTCATTCTAGGCTTTATGTCTTTGTTTCTATTTCACTGACAAAATTCCTCTTATATGGGCATATCGCCGAAATAACCTGATGTACCGGATCCCCTGGCCCTTCCACTACCACTGTAAGTGACCCTACAAATTTACCTCCTCATGAATGAAAGTCTAATTATAATTGGGGCAAGGGAAACTGCTTGCTTATGATAAATAAAGGAAAGTGTCTATAAAACTGTGGTAAGATATGCTCTTTAAAAACTAGTAAATGGGGCTTCCCTGGCGGCACAATGGTTAAGAATCTGCCTGCCAATGCAGGGGACACGGGTTCAAGCCCGGGTCCGGGAAGATCTCACATGCCACGGAGAAACTAAGCCCATGCACAACTACTGTAGCCCGTGCGCCTAGAGCCCGTGCTCTGCAACAAGAGAAGCCACTGCGATGAGAAGCCTGCACACCACAACGAAGAGTAGCCCCTGCTCTCAGCAACTAGAGAAAGCCTGAGCGCAGCAACAAAGACCCAACGCAGCCAAAAAAAAAATAATAATAATAAATAAAAAAACTAGTAAATGTAAATATGCCTTACTCCACTGTACCAACTGGGTTTAGAAATAAAATTAATTTAGTTCTCAGCCAGTTACTCTCCTCAGCTCCAAAGGAAATTTTTAAAACTTACTCATATCCTTGTTCTTGTCCTATTAGGTTGCAAAGTCAGAATCAGAATTGGGGATGTATCACTATTAAGAAAAATACCTCTTTTGACCTGGCAATCTAGCCCAATTCTACCCATGCAGGGTAGTCTAGTCCAAATTCTCTGCTTTCAGACCAACCCTTTCGCTCTATTCATAAAACTGAAGATTGAGATGTATATACGGAATGTGACTCTTCTGTAAATAAATACTGAGCCTCAAAGTAGCAACTTTGGAAAGTTCTTATTTTTTCCTCTTCAAAAAGTCCACACCACATAAGAAAGTCAAGCCATGTTGCTTTATAGCCACACTTCCTACTTTCTTATTTTTAAAAAAACCCCATCCCTTCATTCCTTACATATTTACTACGTAAATACCACGTACCAGACACTCTGCTGAACACTGGGCCCCAGACAGTGCGTACCCGCTTTATCACTCATCTTGCTGTGAGCAGAGCATGATGTGGCCTGAAACCCGTTCAGGAAATGAACCCTATTCAGAGCTTCTAATACCAAGGTTCTGCTTCTAGCAATGATGGAACAGCATGGATCTGTCTCCCAGAGTCCCCCTTTCACTCTAGGGAGTGTAGAACACAGTTTACAAAAGATGCTGGTATAGTAGAAAGAGCAAGAAACCTGTGAGAGCTTGAACAATACAACTACCAGTAAAGTATAATATCTTTGCTGAGCACACATAACACTGAAGGCAGCGGTGATAGACTAGAATCACCTTAGCAGTATCTTTCTATTAAAAACAAATACAGAAATCGAGGGATATAAATAAAAGTACAGGGACAGTATGCAGGAAGGGAATCCAAGTAATTTAACCATTAATAAACACTCCATGCATATCAGAGTTTAGGCCTAACCGAGTCAAGTCTGTATAGAAAATGAAGCTCCAGTGAGAACTTCCTCCCATTGTTAGACTGCCCTTACCTTTCAATCTCCGCTCTCTGACTGGGGTTGGTGATGGCCGCAATGTACTGCATGATGTACTTACTGGCTTCCGTTTTACCAGCTCCACTTTCCCCTGGGGAAGAATTGTGCAAGGCTTAAGATTACAACTTAAACGAAGAGGAATAATTTTTAATAGAATAATTTCAAGTTTTGACATTAGTTATTCATTTGAAATCCCTTATGTTTCACTGTTTGGTTTTTTTGGGGGTTTTTTTGAGTTATTTCATCCTGTCGATATGGGATTGGTTCTAACAGATCTGAACATGTTGAAAAAATTAAAACTATTGTAGAAGCAAAATAACAGATTACAGATCAAGATTTACTTAGTAAAAATAGCGAGGGATAAAATGTGGTAAACTAATTCCTTAAAGTCTTAGTACTTAGTGACTCTGAAGTCCAGTGGAAAAGAAACAAGGAAGTGACAAACAGTGGCCACGGCAAAATTCATATAACTTTGTTTTCTATTGCAGGGTTTTAAAAAATCTTAATGGGGATGAAATAATTTTTTCAGAAAATTAGAGCAATTTTAGTGAAAAAGCAAAACAAAGGCAGCATGCTCCAGACATACGGTGTCACAGAAAAAGCATGACAACTCACATAAGGAGGGGAAGAGGGAGAAGTTTATAATTATCAACCCAGATTTTTAAATGTTTATCCCTTGTGACCCAAAACTCCACTTGTAGAATTTTATACTCTAGAAATACTAAAAATACTAATATAATCCAATGATAATCTTCAAAGGTTTTCAGACTATTTCTGCAGACTACACTATGTGTTATAGCTAAAATCTGAAAATAATATGCCCATCAGTAGAGGATTGGGTAAATAAATTATGATTCAACTATTCAATGGCATACTACACAACTGTTAGAGAATGCACTACTTCTATAGGTACTCTAATGAAAAGATGTCCACTAGACATTGTTAAATGGAAAAACAAGTTATGTAATAGCAGTTATAACGTAATTCTATAATTCTATATTTATAATTACATATGCATGTGTGACTATACGTATTTGCACACACCGAGAAAATGTTTAAAAGGATAAATGCTTTATTGTTCACAGGCGTTACTGCTAGGATTTTGGGGGGAACAAGGTAGTCAAGGGAAAGGGACTTTGTGCTTTCACTTTATACACTTATAAAATTGCCTCCTGCTCCACACCGCCACCTTTTACAATCAGGCAATAATACTGCCTTCAAAATTTGTTTTAGGGCTTCCCTGGTGGCGTAGTGGTTGAGAGTCCACCTGCCGATGCGGAGGCCACGGGTTCGTGCCCCGGTCCGGGAGGATCCCACATGCCGCGGAGCGGCTAGGCCCGTGAGCCACGGCCGCTGAGCCTGCGCGTCCGGAGCCTGTGCTCCGCAACGGGAGAGGCCGCAACAGTGAGAGGCCTGCGTACCGCAAAAAAAAAAAAAAAAAAAAAATTGTTTTAATAAAATGTAGCCTTAGAATATGATTCTTCAACTCCAACACTAAGTTGCCTCACTTCTCTGACCCTTAATATCCTCATCTGTGAAGTAGAAACACAACTGTCCTACTTACCAAACAGAGAGCTGCACTGATAACCAAAATGGAATAAAGATCACCAAAGCCTTGTAAAAGTATAAAGCCACTCATGCGAATATGAGGTATTATTAGCACGAAAAAAAAGTCCCACAGTTGGGGAGAGGGTATCCTGGGTCAGTGGGCAGATATTTTCTTGTTCCCAACTCACTACACAAGATTCCTTGAAGAGCTCAGCTTTACAGAGAGGGCTCGGCTCCAGTGCTTGGGCACCCAGGGTCTGTCACCTGTCTCCCTCTCTGCAGCCTTTAAAGCTCTGGCCCCCAGCTCTGAGAGCCTGCTTCCAGCCCCCAGGGCTCTGTATGTCCCTGGTCACTAGCTCCCGTTCACCAGTCTGACTTGGAGTTCATTCTTCCTTTTTGGTCCCTCAGGATTTCATTTTCCTGGTTTCATTCTGTGATTATTTAAAATAATTTTTGTTAGATTTTTATGCAGTAGTTTTCCGTGTTTGAGATGGGAGGATGAATTTCCCATGTCACCTCAGTCTACAAAATTGACCAGAAGTCCATCCAAACATAATATGTAATGTGTAAATGAACCAAGATTAGCAGATGCTCAGAAATGATAGAAATAATCTGGCATTACATTTTTTTTCTCCTATAAAATTACTTAAGCTTTTAACTTCAAAAAAGAACTAATGTTCGGACCCTTGAGTACCAAGTAAGTTAAATACGTATTGACCTTGGAAGAACAGGGAACTCCTTAAATACCTGATATCACAATGCAAGTGTCCTTTGATCGCCTCTTCATAGCCTTGTAAGCAGCATCGGCAATGGCAAAAAGATGTGGAGGTCTCTCGTACAGTTCACGCCCTTTGTACTGCTCGATAGTGTCTCTCCCATAGATGTTCAACAACTTGTAGGGATTCACAGAGACAACGACTTCTCCAATGAATGTGTAGATACGCCCTTTTTCAAATCTGCACAGAAGCCAAAGAAAAGGAAGATGGAGCTGTGGTTATACAGAGATGCTATTTCTTTCCTATGAGTCTCTTATTTCCAAGAAAATCCAAACATCCCAGGAACTATTTCTGAACTGACATTTCACGGTTCTGAGTTTACTTTTAGAGATGATGCTTGAGGCTGGGTTCCTTTGGATGCTGCTGGTAGAAAAGATCAGTAGGGGTTATAAGCCAAGAGAGAAGAAAGAATTTAATATTTTGGAGGCTGGGGATTTCCTAATTTCCAAAATACAGAAGGGTAAGAAATAAAAAGAGTTGAAGACAACCTTAGAGCTCCAGGAGGAAAAGATAACAGAAGCTGGAGCAGGTCTTGAAATCCATTTAGTCAGATTTTCAGTGGTAAAGAAAATTGTCCAAATACGTTTATTTCTTCTCCCTCTTGAAATCCCACTAAAATGTCAGTAAAGGAATAAAAACAGCAAAATCCATACCAGAGAGAATGGTAGAGGAGACATTTCTGGCATAAATCGAATTCGCTTTTTAAAAAAATGACTGCCTAAAATTCCACAGTGCAGATATACCCTTATTAATTCAATCATCCCCCCATCCTTCCTGCTATTATGAACAAATTGTAGAAAGTACTCTTGGCACATAATCTTACAAATCAGTGCCTTTATTTCTGTGGAACGGATTCCCAGGAATGAGATAGCTGGTTGAAAGGTACGTTCATTTAAAAAAGTATAACATGATCCCACCACTCACACATAAAAGAAGCTAAAAATCCACCCTGTATATGTATATGATATGTATATAAATTGTACATAAATATATTTTGTAAATGATTACATGAGCATGGAAAAATATGGAAGGCTGCATATTATGTCTTATGTTTTTTTTTTTTTTTTTGGTGCGGTACGTGGGCCTCTCACTGTTGTGGCCTCTCCCATTGCAGAGCACAGGCTCCGGACGCGCAGGCTCAGCGGCCATGGCTCACGGGCCCAGCTGCTCCGCGGCATGTGGGATCTTCCCGGACCGGGGCACGAACCCGTGTCCCTTGCATCGGCAGGCGGACTCTCAACCACTGCACCACCAGGGAAGCCCTGTCTTACCTATTTTTAAATACATACAGTAGGGTGATGAGGAGGAAGGCCATGTGGGCAGTTGGAAGAAAGCCAGAGGAACTGAGAAAAAAAAAGAGTAAAAAAAAAAAACCCCAGCATACATGATATGACTCCAATTGTGCAAAATCACGTGTCTATATTTGCAAAGAAAAAATTCAATATAAAATTTAGAAAACCCATATATATTTACCATTGACACATTAACTCACACATATAAACACATATGAACCAGAGCGAGGCCAACACCCAAATGGACGTTTCTACACAAGTGGCTGCCACTACATTCTCCACCTGCTGAGAGGCACAGGCAGGGAGAGCTCGCTTCCAAGAGCTGGGAGAAGGGAGCACCAGGATGGGAGAATGCTGGTCCATGGACAGCGGCCGGGTCTCTGAGCACTCCTGTTGTAGGGTCACTGCAGCAGAGAAATAACTAAAGCATTGAGACCAAAGGGCAAGACCCTTTAACTCCCTTTACACTGGAATGAAGGCTGTCCGCTATAATTAGGAGTGGAAACAAACATGCTGATAATGTCAACAATAAATCAAGACCAAGATTTTTATCAAGTAGTTAGTGTATGTTTAAATAAGAGTTATTGACCACTTTAAGGTTTTCTGTGCATTTTTCTCCTGTGGTTTTCCTTTGCATCCTCCCCATTGTTGGACAGAAAGTTTACATGGTAGCTAAATGCACCAACCCTGGAATCCCTGACACCTGAGTCCAAAGGCTCACACTGCAAACTTAAGAGCAGCGAGCCTATGAAAGCTGCTTAACCTCCATGAGTTTCAGCCTCCTTCACCTGTAAAAGGGAGATAATTATACCCTTCCCTCCCTCTGGCACTGAAAAAAAAAAAGCGATTAATCTTATACATCCAATTATGTTCTGCATGAAGGAGACTTTTAATGAATGCTTTTATTTTATTAGCATTGCTACGAAAATCACAGCAATCCCTACACACGAGGAATTAATGCAGTGATCCTAATTCGATTCCCTGCCTCAGCTGTCAATCAACACGAGTCATAAGCAAAATGTCTACATAACTCATGTTCAAAGACCCACAAAAATAATAAGAAGCTAAGCCTTTCTGGCTTAACCTGAAAATGTGAAAGACATGCTTGACAGCTATCTTCAAAGATAAGAATTTAAAGGACAAAATTCTTTAGTTTAAAAAAACATTGTCCAAACAGAAAAATAAAGAGAAGGAGAAAGATGTTAGAAAAAAAAATTGCCTCATGAGTCTGGAACTCTGTGACTAAGAGACAGCAAATAACATATGAGATTAGAATGTTGTTCTAAGAGTCCAGGTCCGTCCAATCATGTACTTTCTCTGAAATTCCATTTTATTTCAAATAGAATGTTGTTTATCAAAACTTCCGAGCATCTTTGTAAAACACGATAGATAAAACCATCCACTGAGTAGCTATGAACTTGAAGACAGTGGCAAAGGCTTAACAAAATACGATATTAAATACAATGTTTCAGCAAAAGTTTGGTTGTTAAAGACGAAACTTTCAATTTGGTTAGGTCCCAAAATCACCACTAGATGGTGTCAGCATACACCTTAACACCAACCCAAGATTCCCGTCTGCTTTGGAGAGCCTCGGGGTATGAAGTAAGCAAGCACTTAGGTAATCCTCATCTCTTTGCTTTGCCTCTAGGAGGAATGGCAGTCATTATCCTAAATGACAAATGCGTGATACCACTTCCTACAAGAGACCAAGGAAGGCATTTCTAGGACCTCTGTGTGCAAACCTTTTATCATTCATTCTGCATAGTTGAAATATTTCAGGTTTCATACATTTTATAATTATTATTCAATATCTACTTTGTGCCAGGCACTGGGTGTGACCCTGGGGATTAAAAAAGGAATAAGGAGCAGGGAAGTATTATAAGTCAATAATAATGACCTAGTGTGATTACGTAAGATACTAAAAGCAGGTACCATGGTGGCACAGAAGATCACAACAAACTCCTTGTGATATGGAACCCTGAAGGGTAATATACAAACTTCAGTGGGGCGCACACGTCTTTTGTGTTCTGGCCTCCACATTTCTCTCCACTGGGCCCTCCTAACTCCCCACACACTTCCACACATCAACCCCACTCCCACCCCTCCAGCCCATGTCACTCTTGCTCTCACATTAATGAGCTAGTTACAGTCCCCGAGGCCACCACGCCTGCATGGTTTGCCCATGGGGTCCATTCTGCCTAGAATGCCCTTCTCCACCTGCCTCTTCTTTCCCCCTCTGCTTGGCAGATTCCCACTCCTTCTTCAAAAGCCTGAAACTCAGCTCCTCGAGGAAGCCATTCTTGGTACCCATCCCCAACACTAGGGCTACTATAGTCTTCCCTCTGTTCAGATTTTTTTTTTCCCTTTGAAACCTCCCCACATAGTGAAAATAGCTTAACAGCAATTGATTTTTAGAACAATTTCTTTAAGGAGTTTATTAAAAATATGAATTGAATGCGCTGGATATTTTCACTGGCTTCTGAATGAAACAGAGAGGTTCTAAAAAGTTTTTGAATTAGTGAGTAGCAATGGAGAAAATACCAAGGCTATGCCTCTGGAGAACAACAGTCTTTTGTACGTCAATTCTGAAACATCTATTATTATTGTTATTTTTAAATTATTTATTTATTTATTTGGTTGCTTCCAGTCTTAGCTGCGGCAGGTGGGCTCCTTAACTGTGGCAGGTGAACTCTTAGCTGCGGCAGGCGTGTGGGATCTAGTCCCCTGACCAGGGATCGAACCAGGGCCTCCTGCATTGGGAGTGCGGAGTCTTAACCACTGCGCCACCAGGGAAGTCCCTGAAACGTTTATTTTTTTAAAAATATAGCCTCATTAATTTGCACATGTGCTTCTATAAAAGATTACCTATAAGTCAAGGTGTATGCAGCTCCCTCAGATCAGACATGGACAGACTATGTGTACAACCCCACAGAGAAGTATGACACTGGGGGTGCGGCAACACACACAAAACAATCCTAAAGATAATGAAGTGCTAATTGCAAACATGAACTTAAGCATGAAGGCAGAAACCATGTGGCAAGATTAGAAATACGGGAAGGAGGCTGGCCTAACCAGAGCAGAAAACTTGTACTAGGGAATGTCAGGGAACAGTTGGAAAAGTAGGAGGGAGTCAGATTTGATATGACAGGATTTTTTTAAAAAATTGAGGTATAATCGACATGCAACATTATATTTGTTTCAGGCGTACGGCGTAACGGTTCAGTATTTGTATATACTGTGAAATGGTCACCACAATAAGTCTAGTTAACATCTGTCACTGTACAAAGTTACAGATATTTTCTTGTGATGAGAATTTTTAAGGTCTACTCTCTTAGCAACTTTCAAATAGGCAACACGGTGTTATTAACTCTAGTCACCATGCTGTACATTACATCCCCATGACTTATTTATGACTGGAAGTTTGTACCTTTTGACTCCCTTCACCCATTTCCCATCCCCCCCGCCCCAACTCCCACCTCTGGCGATCACTAATCTGTTCTCTGTATCTATGAGGTTGGGGTTTTGTTTTGGTTTTTTTTTAAGATTCCATATATAAGTGAGATAGTATGGTATTTGTTTTTCTCTCTGACTTATTTCACTCAGCATAATGCCCTCATTTCAAAAATGGCAAGATTTCTTTCTTATTTTAAGTGGTTGAATAGTATTCCACTGTATATATGTACCACATCTTTTTTTTTTTTTTTTTTTCTTTTGCGGTACACAGGCCTCTCACTGTTGTGGCCTCTCCCATTTCGGAGCACAGGCTCCGGACACACAGGCTCAGCGGCCATGGCTCACGGGCCCAGCCGCTTCGCAGCATGTGGGATCTTCCCGGACCGGGGCATGAACCCGTGTCCCCTGCATTGGCAGGCGGACTCTCAACCACTGTGCCACCAGGGAAGCCCCTCATCTTCTTTATCCATTCATCCCCTGATGGACACTGGGGTTATTTTCTGACATGATAGGCTTTGAAAACCAGACTGAGGAAGTCTAAATCTGATGTGACTAGAAACAAGAAAAAAAGTGAAGACTTTTCTAGCTAAAGAGATCAATAAGGCTGGGCCTCAATGAAAGGAACAACAGTAGAAATGAGAGAAAGAGAAATTTGAGTTGTTTTAAAGGAAGGGAGAGTGGGCAGAATTTGAACACTTGGCTGAACACGAGAGACAAAACTGTATTTAACTTTTGAGTCGGGTGGAAGAGAAAAAGGAATTTATTTTGGATGATGAGATTCCAAAATGTACTCCCGAGGATTCTAAGTTCACCCACTAACAGAATTCAGTGTTACCCTTGATCGACTTCTTAAACTATATGGACTCTATCACCAGGAGGAAAATTCTCTGTGAACAGTCTACTATGTACTTAATAATATTTTTGTTCATGAATAAATACTATTTATTTCATGAGAACATACATTTCAAATAGGTGACGCTTAACCACAACGATTTGGCCTGTTTTCTTTCCCCTTTCAAGGCGAAGGCAACCTTAAATTGCTTTGAATGTTCACATTTCTCAGGAATGTTCACCTACACATGCCATTTGTCTTTTTCTTTTTTTTTTTTTTTTTTGTCTTCCATTATCTCCTCAGCCAACTCCAATCTGGGTTCCTGTCCAGCACTTCAGTAAACCTTGACCAAACTTCCCAAAGTAAGTTCCCAATGAAACTGCTAAATCCACTGGCTGACTGTCCTCGTCTTACTGGTGTCCCAGCAACATCTGACACTGACTCCTATTTCCTCCCCACATTCTTTCTTGGCTTCTGTGCGGCCACATTCTCTGGGTTTTCCTCCTCGGTCTCCTCTGCTGGCTGCTCTTCCCTAAAGATCTCTAAACACTCAAGTTCTCTAGGGTTGGGTCCACTATCAACTTCATATACCACCTAAGGGATGCTCATTTAAGGAGGCTGGAGTAATGATATCTTAGTCCTACTCTACCCTCTGATAATCAACAAGACAAAATAAAACCAGAAAAGAAAACTTTACCTATGAGGAAACAGAAAACTAGCCACAACTTGGAAACACCATCTGTGAAGAAAGGATGTGAAGTGTTGGAAACGAGCCTTCATGGAAGAAGGCTGCTAAGAGTGAGCGTGTGCCCCTGCAAAGTCCAGGCAAGTCCTCCAGGAGTGGCTGCAGTCCCTAAGTGGCCAAGGCAACTGTCTTTTGACAAGAATGGCAGGGTCTCAGGATGCAGGTGGCTGCGGAACAAAATGGGTCCCGTTTCACACTTCTGAATAGCTGCAAGGTGGAGCTACGTGAAGAAATGAGTAGAAATTATTCAATACGTTTTTGCAGAAAAAAGCAGACTGTCAGAATGGAGAGGAGAAAATGAAAAAGTAGGTACAACTGCTCTATGGCAGGTGATCTTCATAAATGAAAAGAGGTAATGCTAACTCACCTCCCAGGAGTCTCACGGTGTACATATGGGACCTGCTTGCTAGTCAAGCAAACTTCTTGCCAAATATTTCAGGGCGGAGTGTTGGTGAGAAGGAGTCTAGAAATAACAGATCCCAAACTCAGCGATCTACTGGTCCTTCTACACCCTATCTTTCAGCAACTAACCAACCCAGAATGAAACACACCTATTCAAAGATGGCAGTAATCCAAAGTGAAACAGAATGGCGCCCATGATAAGACGTTAAAGGAAAAAAGTAGGCAAAGAATTGGATGGACAAAAAGCAGATCAAGAATACCCACGAAAAAAAAAGTGTGCCATAAAGGAGAAAAATTATGAAAAAATATTTCTGCATGAAAGCCAAGAATGTAAAGAAAATATATACCCCTATAAACCAAGAGATCAAAGAAAACATTGTTTAAAAAGGGCAAAAGCATATTTAAAACCATTTTTTTAAAAGGAGATAAACTGAAAGAGCTCAAGGGAAAAACCCCAAAGAAATGAAGGTCATATTACAAGACAAAGAAAAGGGGAATGGGCACGGCTGAAAATAGCCAGGGCCAAGGAGAAGGGGTAGAGAAATGTAAGCAAAATGAAATGGAAAAACAAAATTCAAATAGAAAGAAGGAATTCTAGACGTGGGAGATAACGAGGCGACGTAACTGGTATTCCGGAAGACTTTAGTATATGGTAGTGGTGACATTTCAAAACAGCAATCATGCCAATAATAAACAGTGTTAGAAAAGGAGCTAGCCACCTGGAAAACAAAATGCAGATTACTAGTGTGGTGGCTTGAACCGTGTCCCCCCAAAAAGGTATGTTGAAGCCCTAATCCCTGGTACCTGGGAGGCTGACCTTATTTGGAAATAGGGTTTTTCAGATGTGAACAAGATGAGGTCATCAGACAGGCCCTAATCCAGCATGACTGGTATCCTTCCAAGAAGAGGAAAATGCCTGTGAAGACAGACAGATACCGAGGGAGGATGCCCTGTGATGACAGAGGCAGATGCAGCTACCAGCCAAGGAATGCCACAGTCTGATGGTCACCACTGGAAGCTAGCAGGAGGCAAGGAAGGATTTCTCCTCTACAGGTGTCAGAGGAAAGCATGGCCGGCTGACACCTTCATTTTGGACCTCTAGCCTTCAGAACTGTGAGACAATAAATGCCCATTGCTTTAAGCCACCCAGTTTGTTGTAATTTGTTGCAGCAACTCTAGGAACCTGATGCAACTAGTTATACCAAAATAAATTCCATGAAAATCTGTCTCAATTTCACTTACATTTAAGGAAATGCAAATCCAACCAACAATATGATACAATTTCTCACCTACAGATCAAGAGTTTTTTTTGTTTTTTGTTTTTTTTAATTTATTTATTTTTGGCTGTGTTGGGTCTTCGTTTCTGTGAGAGGGCTTTCTCTAGTTGCGGCAGGTGGGGGCCACTCTTCATCGCGGTGCGCGGGCCTCTCACTATCGCGGCCTCTCTTGTTGCGGAGCACAGGCTCCAGATGCGCAGGCTCAGTAGTTGTGGCTCACGGGCCTAGTTGCTCCGCGGCATGCGGGATCTTCCCGGACCAGGGCTCGAACCCCTGTGTCCCCCACACTGGCAGGCGGACTCTCAACCACTGCGCCACCAGGAAAGCCCAGATCAAGAGTTTTATAGTGCACAATGTTAGCAAGAATATGCAGTCACAGGTATCTTCCCCATCACAGGTATCGTCTTAATTGGTCTGACCCCTTTCAATCTCCACACAGCACGAGGCATGACCTGAAAATATAAATCTAACTACTCACTCCTATCCTTAAATCTCTTCTGCGGAAAACCTCAATGTCAGGCCAATCTGATATTGAGATACTGGCTCATCTCATGCCAACTACTCCTGGTCACTGTGTGCTCTGGCTGAGAATAAAACAAATTCTTTCCCATCGAAACTGCACCCCACCCCCATCATCTCACACTTACTTGTTTCCTTTATAGTATTTACCACAAGCAGTTTCTTGTTTATTGTCTGTCTCCAGGGGAGTACGGATCCTATCTATCTTGATCATTGTTTTATCTTCAGCATGCAACATGCTCCTGGAACTTATAGGGGGTGGTTAAATATTTGATGAATGAAAAAATAAAGGAATGAATGAATGAATTCCTTTAGCCCACCTCTACTCTCTCAGAAAATGGTTTTACTTTCTACTTACAGAGAAAATCCAGGCTATGAGGTGTGCAAAACTTTAAATCACCTGCCATCCGTTACCATTTTTTCCTATTTATATACTTTGTTTCACTTCTCTTATTTCCTTGTGACTTTCAAAAACTGAGGTGGGGGGAGTATTAAATATAGCAAGATGTCATCTAGTTAAAAATGGGTCATATCCCCATGACCCAACATAAAATAATCTTTCCCTTCATGTGGGAAACTTCACATAATCTAGATATAAATAGCAATTTTTATTCCAGGAAAATATGATTGAACGGTACCTACTCCAACTAAGACAGGTTTTTTTTTTTCACTGTTAGAGAAGGAAGTTACAAAATACATGGGGTTGACTTAGAATTGAAGATTTCAGTATAAATTTATGGATTATGGGAGATAAAAGGGGGGATGATGTATGTACACACACTTTTCCTAGCTCCGTCTGCTGAGAGAGCTTAGAAGCAATGGCACCCAGATGTTGGCTTATAAATACTGTCCTTCTTAACTAAAAGGACCCAGGGCTCCTTGGAGGAAAAGCTGACTCCAGAGCTTGGACAGGGAAAATAGAAGATGAAACTGGAATAGCATGTTGAGCCAGAAAGTAGGGAAGTACTCAAGGAACAATGGGGACATGTCAAAAGGCCAGAGCAGCCAGCTTGAATGGGCTCCTGGCCACATCTAGGACCACATGAGCATTAAAATAAGTAATGTTAGGAACATTATAATCCTTTGGATAAAATGAGAATCTCTGAGTCCACACCAATGTAAAAAAGAAATAAATAAGAGAAGGAAAAGCCCTTCTTTAGAGTGGAATGCCACGTAGGAAATAGAGAAGGAATGATGTGAGTTAGAAAATGATCCACGTATGCTAAACAAGGGGTTGAAAGTGTGACTAGGAAGAGGATATTTACACAGACTCAAAGGATCTCCCCACAAATCACTTATTAATTACAAAAGGGAAAGATAATAATTTTTAGTGGAGAAACCTTATAACCACTTAAACCAACTGATCAAAATTAGTATCACCAATATTGAAACAAACGAATGCATGTGCCTGTGGTGGTTAATCTGATAGGTCAAGTTGACTGGGCCACGGGGTGTCCAGACATTTGGTCAGACATTGTTCTGGGTGTGTCTGTGAGGGTCATTTTAGTTGAGATTACATTAGAATCAGTAGACCGAGCAAAGCAGAGTGCCCTCCCCAGTGTGCGAGCCTCAACCAACCATCGAAGGCCTGATTAGAATAAACGGGTAAGAAGGCATCCTTTCTGCCCGGCTGTCTTTGAGCTGGCTGGGACATAGGTCTCCTGCCTTAGTTCACACTCAGATTAGAATTTACACCATCGGCTGTCTTGGGTCTCCTGCTTGCCGACTGCAGGTCTTGGACCTCACAGTGTCCAAAATTACGTAAGCCAAAAACTGTTTACACACACACACACACACACACACACACTCTCTCTCTCTCTCTCTCTCTCTCTCTCTCTCTCTCTTATCCTGTTGGTTCTGTTTCTCTGGGTAACCAAAACTAACACAGATTTTGGTACCAAGAGTGGTTCCAGGGCTTCCCTGGTGGTGCAGTGGTTAAGAATCCGCCTGCCAATGCAGGGGACACGGGTTCGAGCCCTGGTCCGAGAAGATCCCACATGCCGTGGAGCAACTAGGCCCGTGCGGCACAACTACTGAGCCTGAGCTCTAGAGCCCATGAGCCACAACTACTGAGCCCATGTGCCACAAGTACTGAAGCCCACGTGCCTAGAGCCCATGCTCCGCAACAAGAGAAGCCACGACAATGTGAAGCCCGCACACCACAACGAAGAGCAGCCCCCGCTCACCGCAACTAGAGAAAGTCTGCGCGCATCAACAAGGACCCAACTTACCTAGAAATAAATAAACAAATTAATTAATTAATTAATTAATTAATTAAAAAAAGAGTGGTTCCAGAGGAACAGAATTTTAAGGATGAGTTTTCTTTTCCCCCCACATCTTTCTTGGAGTATAATTGCTTTACAATGTTGTGTTACTTTCTGCTGCACAACAAAGTCAATCAGCTATATGTATACATATATCCCCATATCCCCTCCCTCTTGAGTCTCCCTCCCACCCTCCCCATCTCACCCCTCTAGGTCGTCATAAAGCACCAAGCTGATCTCCTACGTGGCTGCTTCCCACTAGCTAACTATTTTACATTTGGTAGTGTATATACGTCCATGCCACTCTCTCCCTTTGTCCCAGCTTACCCTTCCCCCTCCCCATATCCTCAAGTCCATTCTCTATGTCTGCGTCTTTATTCCTGCCCTGCCACTAGGTTCATCAGTACTGCTTTTTTAGATTCCATATATATGTGTTAGCATACAGTATCTGTTTTTCTCTTTCTGACTTAGTTCACTCTGTATGACAGACTCTAGGTCCATTCACCTCACTACAAATAACTCAATTTCGTTCCTTTTTATGGCTGAGTAATATTCCATTGTATATATGTGCCACATCTTTTTTATCCATTCATCTACTGATGGCCATTTAGGTTATTTCTATGTCCTGGCTATTGTAAACAGTGCTGCAATCAACATTGTGGTACATGTCTCTTTTTGAATTATGGTTTTCTCAGGGTATGTGCCCAGTAGTGGGATGGCTGGGTTGTATGGTAGGTCTCTTTTTAGTTTTTTAAGGAACCTCCATACTGTTCTCCATAGTGGCTGTATCAATTTACATTCCCACCAACAGTGCAGGAAGGTTCCTGTTTCAGGATGAGTTTTCTGAACTGGTTCTGGGGGTTCTGGAATTGGCTCTCTAATATGATTAGGTTTACAGCCACTAATGACTCTATTTCTAGTAGTAAAGAGAGCACTGAAAGTCCATGGTGTGATCTGGCCATGGAGATACATCAATATCTCCATCGCAGGGACTTCCCTGGCAGTCCAGTGGTTAGGACTCCAGACTTTCACTGCAGGGGGCATGAGTTCGACCCCTGGTCAGGAAACTAAGATCCCACATGCCGTGAGGCATGGCCAAAATGTACATAAATAAATAAAAATAAACTTGCCTAAAAAAAAATCTCCATTGGATACTCCTAATCAACCTTTGTAAGAAACAAAGAGCTGGGTGACTGTATATATTTTCAAACATTCTTGGAAAAGTAACAAGTATAGGAAGTTGGCTGGGAGGTCCTAATGTCCCTGGACAAAGTGGTGAATGAAAAGGATGCCCTCAGGGATTCGAATTCCCAGCTCAAGAGCCATGAAATGACCTGAAAGCTTCTATGTGTGCCCTGAAGGAGAGTTGTGTCTCCTGTAGCCTCGGTAGCCTTGGGGCTGAGAACCCAGAGAAAGACAGTTCCTCCTGGTAGAAGGCAGTGAGGATATGGCCATCACTTCTGTGGTGTCTGCCCCAAACACACAACCTGAATCCAATCAGGAGGAAACACAAAACAACCCTCAATTGAAGGATAGTCTACAAAATAAGTGGAAAACTTCACAGTCAAGAAAACAGACAAATGCTGAATAACAATCCAGACTAGAAGAGATACAACAGGAACTCCCTGGCGGTCCAGTGGTGAGGACTCCATTTCCTTCACTGCTGAGGGCACGGGTTCGATCCCTGGTTGGGGAACTAGGAACCCACAAGCCACGCAGAGTGGCCGAAAGAGAGAAAAAAAAAGAGAGAGAGAGAACAACTAAATGCAAGGTATACTCTTAGGAAGTTTCTTGTAGTATTCTTGAAATTTTTCTGTAAATTTGAAATTATATCAAAATTGAAAGTTGCTAATAAAAATCCAACTTCCACGCTTCCTTATAGAGTAGGTTTAAATGTTATTAATTTATTACTTTTGAATAGGCAATACAGACTCTTAGTAATAAGATTCAAAAGATATCAATGAATAGGTAGTGAAAAGTATTTCTCTCATCTCTGCCACAGCTTCCCTCATCAGAGGTAACCACTGCCACTGGTTTCCTGTGAATTCTTCTAGAAATAGTTTAGGCATACACACACATGCATTCATGTAGTTTCTTCCATGGATGACTTTTGTCTCTCTAATTTAAAAAATATATATCTTGGCAATGGCTTCATGTAAATAGAGAAAAGCCTCATTTTTAATGCCTGTATAGTACTTCATTTCATAGGTGAATATACAATAAAATATTTAATTATTATCAATCATTTGTTACTATGAACAATGCAACTATATATATAATGGCATATATTTCTTTGTGCATATGTGTATATACACTTGTAGAAAACATTTCTAGAATTGAAATTGGTAATTCAGAGGATTATCTACAATTTAAATTTATGAATTATTGCCAGATTATTTTCCAAAGAAGTTGCAGCAATTTATACTTCCACTTACAATCTATGAGATTTCTGTTTCCTGGGTGTGCGTTTTTTCAACCAATGATGCTGGCCTATTTCAAAAGGACAGTCTATATTGCAGTTTTATTTTCAAAGTACACAAAACTTTGATCCCTTTCTTTACTGGTGTACCAAACTTATGCAACACTCATTAGCTTACTGCCAACTTTAATACGGCTCAGTTCACCTTCCCCAGTTCTTAGGGGAGAATCTCTCCCAAGGGTGAAGGCATCTTGTTTCTGCTTCTGGCAAAATCATGGTCTCTATGTGATGGAGTCAATTCGTTTTATCCCCTTTGTTACGGTATGTTCCTGAGATGGGCAGGGACTATGTTGGAAAGATTAAGAGCTTTAGAGTTATATGGCCCTGGAGCCCTGGGTTTGAATCCTGCTCTGCTAGTTGCTGATTGTGTGTGTTCATAAACATGTGAGTTACTAATAAGTGCCATGTGCCAGGCACTAGGCCAGGAGCCTGAGTTACAAAGAATAAGGCATGGCATTGTACTAAAAGGTTTACATAAACAGACAAGGCCATGTGGTAAGCATAATGAAAGAGAGTTTAAAAATTACATAAGTTTAAAAATCATTCCCTTCTTCCCTCCCTCCCTCCTTCTCTTTCTCTCTCTCTCTCTCTCACACACACACACACACAGATACACACATACATTCTGTTTCAGAAAAGATTTAAGGCAACAAGATAGAAAGGATGGTATGGAAGCTTAGAGAAAAGATACTTAATCCATCTCTAGCAGTGGGAAGGTTCAAAGAAGGCATCCTAAAAATTAAATTACTTGACATTTAAGCTATTTATGTGATTATACAACCTCCATATAGGAAATTCTAGGCACCTCTTGGTTTACACTGCCTTACGAGCATCTGAGATAGGATGGATGCTCTGTGTTCACTTTTTATTAACACACTGCAGCCTTGGAAGAGAAGGCCTGAGCAGATACCACCTCAGCTCACCAGTGCAGCACACAGGCCTGCCTGGACCTTCACAGCAGACACAAGGGTGCATTAAGAAAGCATGCTCTGGAACCTGACGGTGGTTCAGCACACACCAGCTCTATGATTACGGGCAAGTGATCTTACCTCTCTGCTAGAGAGGGTCTTTCTTCATCTGAAAGGTGGGACAATGCTAGTATCTACCTCACCTCCCAGGACCGTGATAAGACATGAGACACTCCACCATGGACCCCGAGGCACACTACTGGCACGTGGTGCAGAGGCCCAGGTCCTATTTTTACCGTGAGCGGCACTGCCAGCCCTCTGAATGGCAGGAAGTGTCTTTCCCCCGCTCAGGTCCCATTGTCCCGCTTGCTGCATCTGTGCTGTGCTGCGTTTATCCTCAGGCAAGGGTCACTTTTGTTAGTGGGATGAATCATGATCCAGCTAGGCATCATGGACAGAAAGCGTTCTTCTAGGACGGACCCTCTTAAGCCAAAACCCCTCCATAAAAACGTTTAGGCTTTTCACAGGATATAGGAAACTAGCTGGGGCCACTGGCGGTGGTTTTATAGACTTCCCGAGTTCATCTCTTGGTTTTCTTCTCCAGAGCAACATCTCTTCGCGTGAGCAACACCAAAGGCAGTCAACCAGAAAGTGTGGTCTGGAGACGCCTGGCTGAATTATTCATTCATTCATTCATTCATGTCCTTCCTCCCTTCCCTTCCCGACCCTTCCCTGCCTACGGAAATAATTTATTTTTGATAGATACCTTTTAAGATGATGATTGCTTTTTCAAAACACAGTTCTATTATATAGTAAGGCATTCCTTGTAGAGAAATAGTAACTTTAAATGCTCTTACTGCTGTCTTTAATTTTATTTGCATTCATTCATTCATTCAGTAAATCATTATTAGTGCCCATGTTCTAAGCACTGTGCTGGGAGCCATGGGTGGAGGAACAAACAGGCAGACCTGTCCCCGCCCCAGTGCAGGGTAACGAGAAGGACAGCACTCAACAGGGGTGTGGGGAAGAGGCAACAGAATGTACACTGCATAGGTGGAGGGGAGAACACCTGCCCGAGGAATCCAGAGCGGGACAGTGTGACCACAGCAGAGAGAGCAAGGGGACAGTGATGTCAGGGGCGTGAGGGGAGAGGCTAGAGTATGCAAGCCCTGCAGGCACATCGTAGGGGTTTGGGGCTTTATCTCAAGGGCAGGGTTGTAAGTATTGATCACATTTGCTTTTTTGCAAGCCCCCTCTGACCACGGGGTGGGGAAGATTGAGTGCCTGGTGGTGGAGCAGTGAGGATGCTTCTGCATTAGCCCCAGGAAGGGATGACCAGGGCTTTGGTTGGGACAGAGAAGTGGAGAGACGGAGCAGCAGACAGGCTGATGCAGAACTGATGAGACAGGATGACGTAGACTGGATGTGAGAGGTGAGAAAGAGGGAGGGGTCGAGCCTTCTCACATCCACAGCTGACCAGACCACGATGTTGCTTGTGAACGAGAACGGGGACAGTGGAGGAGGAGCAGAATTTTAGGAGGTGACCGGGATTTAGACAGGCTAATTCCTGAGGGACAGCCAACTGAAGACGTTCCTCTTCTTTCTCTCACAATCTAATTAACTCTGATCCCTTGGACACAAAGGGAACAACACAGAGGGTGGGGGAGTATTAAGAAAACAGAGAGGGGGGACTTCCCTGGTGGTCCAGTGGTAAAGAATCCGCCTTGCAATGCAGGGGAGGCAGGTTTGATCCCTGGTCAGGGAACTAAGATCCCACATGCCGCGGGGCAACTAAGCCCGTGCGCCGCAACTACAGAGTCCATGCGCTCTGGAGCCTGCGTGCCACAACCAGAGAGAACCCCGAGCGCTGCAACGAAAGATCCCGCGTGCTGCAATTAAGATCTGACGCAGCTGTACACCTGAAACTAACACAACACTGTAAACTATATTTCAATAAAATTTTAAAAATAAAAATTAAATTTAAAAAAAAGAAAGAAAACAGAGAGGGCAGCCAGAAATCCTTACCTGTCACGGTGGGCAAACATTGCCAGGGGACCACATGCTCTACTGCCCAATTTAAAATCAAGAAAAAGATTTTAAAGAGATAGTAGATATCTGGGTTCTATTTTAAATTTTTCACTAACTGAATTTGGTCATGTCAAGTTACTCAGTGATTCTCCTTTCTTGGTATAAGAAAACACTAGAAACAATCCAACACCCACTTCCATAAATGCTATCTCCTAAGGTCCCAGGCAATTTGGTTAAAAATTAAAATACAATGACTAGCTCTCAGTACACTGTCTAAATCTCTTGCTTATGAAAGACACTTTCACCAAAGATCACAACTCATTCACCTGGCAAAAGGAAACAGAGCATTTTAAGGTATAGTTCAATGAAAACAAGATAAGTCTTGAGGATATAAAACATAATCTGTCAAATACAGCAGTTGGGTTGACATCTGTAAATGGACTGCTTTTCAGTTTGTGTTGGGTGTCTGGAAAGGTTCAAATTTCAAGTCAGTAAGCATCATGAGAAGGATACTGCCCACTCACAGGGCACTCAGCCAACCAGCCACTTTACAATAGGTGAGTCTCTACTACTACTGGTGTCAGGACATGTCCACACAGGGTAGAGAGTCACTGTTAGGTTTGGAGCCCCTGCACCTTCAACACACTGTTGAAAATGAATGTGAAATGGCCACATTTTGATCTTGCAAAGAAAGCTGCTCTTCCCATGAGATCATAAAAGGTCTGTAAGCTTATCAAACCCACACCATGGAACTCACATCATCTGTTTTGGTCATCTGCCACCCTGTAGCTTTTAGATAGTATTTAAATATTTAATTGACTGATGTTCCTCAAATCCTAGTGGAGGAAATACAAAGATGGGTGAACTGAACCACAGTAAAGTCGCTATAAGAGACTATAAGAGTCCACAGAAACTAGAGACCCTCAGACCAAGAGAAAGGATGCTCAGATATTCAAATAATATTAGTAAAAACAAAAAACGTAAAATCAGTAAAAACGAAAAACAAAACAAAAAACTCCCATAATAAAGATGTTATGGGGCTTCCCTGGTGGCGCAGTGGTTGAGAATCTGCCTGCCAATGCAGGGGACACGGGTTCGAGCCCTGGTCTGGGAAGATCTCACATGCTGCGGAGCAACAGGGCCCATGAGCCACAATTACTGAGCCTGCGCATCTGGAGCCTGTGTTCCGCAGCAAGAGAGGCCGTGATAGTGAGAGGCCCGCACACCGTGATGAAGAGTGGCCCCTGCTTGCCACAACTAGAGAAAGCCCTCGCACAGAAACGAAGACCCAACACAACCATAAATAAATAAATAAAATTTAAAAAAAGATGTTATGTATCTTACAATGTCAGCGTATGACTACATCACAATAGTATTATTTAGCTGAGATGCTGAGTGCCTGATAATGACAGGCATGAAGATCTAGACCAAAGATAAAAGGGAAACTGTCTAGGACTTCCCTGGTGGCGCAGTGGTTAAGACACCATGCTCCCAATGCAGGGGGCCCGGTGTTCGATCCCTGGTCAGGGAACTGGATCCCACATGCATGTTGTAACTGAGTGCGCATGCCACAACTAAGGAGCCCGCCGGCTGCAACTAAGACCCAGCACAACCAAATAAATAAAATAAATATTTTTAAAAAAGGAAACTGTCTGTCTTATTAATGACATGACAATATTTTCTCTTCCAACCGACAAGTAACAAATATAATTTATCCAACACAGGGCTCAACTGTTACATATTTATTCCTTTATATCCACTTCATTTAAAAATGATTTTTGATTACAGTAACCATTTGTCTACCTGGCATGCCTAGGGAAGTAGTTAACTCCATTTTGCCTTAACCAAGGAGTTAGCCTATTTATAAACCCAACACTGCTCAGGAAAATGAGTCAGAAAACTCTTTGGTAGGCATGCCCAATTACATAAATGGATAACAACTATGCATTTTGAATAATACTATAAACCACCTAAACTACAGTACTGGACACTCCTAAAAAACACATACATAAATCCCAAAGATGTCTGAGGACTGAAACTAAATAGGATAAACTTAGGATTCTTTTATTTTTTTTTGAATGTTTAGTTATTAAGCAGTTTTTAAATTTTTTTAATTTAATTTTTATTTTATATTGGAGTATAGTTGATTTACAATGTTGTTAGTTTCAGGTGTACAGCAAACTGATTCCGTTATACATATACATATACATATATCCATTCTTTTTCAGATTCTTTTCTCATATAGGTTATTACAGAATACTGAGTAGAGTTCCCTGTGTTATACAGTAGGTCCTTGTTGATTATCTATTTTATATATAGTAAACTTAGGATTCTTATCCCACCCCACCTTCAAATTTATACTGGTAGGAAGCCCCTCTACCTTACCTGTACCCAGGTATCCTGCTCCCTGGGCTCCCTGGGAGACAGGAAAGCTAACAGGCATACCCTGTCACTTTTTCACAACTATGCCTAATTTAGTAAATGACAGAACACCTAATCAATATACTGTATCACTTTTCAAAAACTATAGTTCCTTACCCCGGTTTTCATAACATGTGAAGGCTTTGCTATTCAGTCTTGCGTCAACCAGGTAGGTAGCTTTTGGGTATGAGCTGGGTGGTAGCTGTGTGGCAGGTGAAACTGAAGAGAAATAAATGGCTCTGTAGCCAAGTGAATGAATTATTTCCTTTGTAAATACAGCTGTTTTTTGTTTTAAATACACCTGTTTATTGAACTTAAACACCTGCATTAAGTCAATAAACAAAGTCACACTAAACATATTTATTGTGCGCCTGTTGTATCAAGAACTGCGTTAGATATTTTTCATGTATGTTGCTAATCATATGTTTTTAAATATTAACAGAAAACCTTCCCAAACCTTCTGTTGACGTCACATGCCCAGTTACAGGTAAGAAGAAAATCACCAGTATATTTAAAACAATCTCCTAACCATTATCTCTCCTTAGAGAAATGTGAACCACAAAGCAAAGCTTTCATTGGCCTGGGAGGGAGATCTGTTTCTACTACAGAGGGGTTTCATAAGAGTAAGGAAACTGGAAATTTGCCCAGATGCTCCTAAGTTATGTGTTCAGCTATTGTTTCTGTTGGGGTGAATTAATAGCCGCCACTGAGCAGAGGATTTTAAAACCAGCAAAAATATTTACTGAATGAACGGCCAGAAACTTTGTCGCCTGGCTCTCTCCTTGGCTTTCCTTGTCAGAAGTCTGCAACATCTATTAAGGTCACATCTCCTCATGTAAAGCTTTTAATATGTTGCATTATCTTCATACTTGTTAGAGTTGGCCTTCTCTCTTGGCTTGCGGTTTTTTGTTTTGTTTTTTTTAAACAACCTTTTTTGTGTCCAAGGTAGAGTGAAGGGTTAACTTCCTTTCCCCTGTCAGTGGTGTAGGATACATGTCATTTTGGTAGCCTGACTCTGGGGCTGGGGACAGTAGCCTCAGAGGAAGGAGGGAGGTTAAGTTGGCACACTTACTGTCCCTGTTGGAAGTGTCTGGGGCATACAGAACTTTCACAGTGCTAATCTGCTAATACTGCAACTCCCCCGATGCCAACAAGCTTTAAAAGGAAATTAAGAATGTCACATGGCATCTCCAAGTGAAATAGCGAGAGCTGCTCACCAGGGTCCCTCAATAATAGCTGTTCATTTGGGGATAAACTTATTACGGTAAGGAGAAGTGAGCTGACTTTGGAAGGGGTGGAGAAGATATAAACGTCAAAAGACATCAACTCTTACTGCTCTGCAAAGTGTTTTCATCTTTACATGATATTTGAGATGTTGCATTTTACAGCTTTATTCCTAAATTGTCATCAAGTTCCCTAAGAAACCATGAGCCAGATTTCTTTTAAATTTATTTTTACTCATTCCTAGCATGCTGCCATGGGACCCAAGGGAATTTTTATTAAGGGAGGAGGGACCTGGCAGCATAAGAGATTCATTATTAGAATTGGAAAGTATTAAATGGGCCCATATTCAAATGATAAAAATCAACACATTCTGAAGCCACACAGACATGGATAATCAACGACTCTGCTTGAGCCAATCGGTCCTTTCCCACTTGTGAAAATAACCAAGTGCTGTCTACACTCAGGAGCAGCAGACATCAGGAAGTGAACTAAGAGAGGAAGAATGTGGTGGCAAAGAAGAGAGTCAAAAACTAAAAACAGATCAAATACATCAGGAAATGGAAAAAACAAATAATTTTCCCTATTTTTTCTTAGTTCCTAAAGCAGAAGAAATCTTTTTTATTATTGCTAAGATCAAACTGAGAAAGGAATTTATGTGAGTAGACTGGTGGCCAATGTAAGACAAATACTATAATATTTATTTTTCCTTTTAAGTGTCCCCCTGCAACCGGGCCAATAGGAAAAGCTCTAGCTGCCCTCAGAAAGCAGCTGTCCCTGAAGTTCAGCCTTGCTCATGGAAGCTGCACACAGTGTCTCTAAACGTCTGTTAACGTCACACTTCAAGAAGGAAAAGAAAAGCTAAGCCTACTTATAAACAGCATTATTTCCAAAACTTTAACTGAAATAACTTCCATTGTCCTCTATAAGAGCTGAAACTATGTGATTGAATAACGAAAAACATTAATCCTCTCATTTTCTAATTTCAGGAAATACGCTGTCTTGAGTTTTTGCTTATAAGTCATCTAAGTTTAAAAAGTCAAGGGTTTGGCCAGCATGGCTAGTGTGCTTGGCAGAGCCAGGACCGAGGACTCGGCTGGCTCGGTGTGAGGGGTGAGGCCAGGAGAAGGATTCCACCAGTGCAGCTGGGGTGTCCAAAAGGGTAGGGGCCGCACGGTGGGGAAATCAGTTACATACGGGAGGATTAAGGAAATAAGTAAATATGTTGAGGACGATGGGAGCCAGGCTTCTCACTTCTGCAGGAGGAAATTACACATACGGAAGCGAGACGGCGAAAATAAACCCAGGGGGTTAAGACTGAAACGGGAGGTACTAGGATGAAGTCCTGATATTTAACATAAACAGACAAAAGAAATAGAAACCCACGTATGTATATGTGTGTATGCGTGTTCCCTCTCAAATTGTGCTGAGCAAGCCTGGAAGCAATGATACACTGGCAGCAACAACTGGACCCATTACCCAGATCTTGGTTTTTAAAAGCCACACACCACCAACAGGAACCAAAGCTTTTGGAAGAAATGGCTGAATCCATCAGCCGGCCAGGGAAAGCACTAGATGGACCTGGAATCAGTATTACTGAGCCAGGGAGTAAGGAAGTTCTCCAAGAATGACAGGGACATGTCAAAAGGATACTGCTGCCAGCAGAAAGAGGCTTCCACTACCCAAATCTGGGACAAATCGTCTGGTTTATTTGGGAAAGTAAGGAGAATGCATTTGGTTGTTGACGATTTGCCTTTGTTCTCTGTTGCGGCTGTATGCACTACAGCTGGTATCCTTACCAGCCTTCTAGGCGACACATACTGCTGATGAGGCCAAAGTGTGGGACTAAACTGGCACAAATTCATCACCACAAATGAACACATAGCTCAAATCTGTGCCCTCTTGACAACATGGTTGCTTGTTTAAAATATGTAAGATGTAGATGTCTACCCATCGGAAATATGGATACACTTTGCTAATTAGGTCCTTCTTTGGATACACAGAAGCCTGCATATATTAATATTTGTGCTTTGAATGCTTTCTTATGTCAGGGTACCAACAATTAGATGCAGAGACAAGTTGTTTCGTTTGCTCATACATACAAAAAAATCTTTTTTCTAAGTTTTATTGTGCATATCAACTAGAAGAAAAAAATTTTTCTTTTCTGGAAGATAACTTGTAAGACATGGTATCAATTAGGTTGGCCTTAAATGTTTCCGTTCCCTAAGCTCAGACTGAAAGATTAATCACTTAGGGAAGAAAAAATCTTTCTCACTGACAATCTGTGGCTGAGAGTTAGCTTTGACATTTAAAAATAATTTTCACATTGAAATAATTTCAAACTTAAAAGTTGTAGGAAGAGCATTAAGAAACTCAAATATCCTTCACTCAGATGATTCTCCAATTGTTAGCATGTTTTCAGATTTGTCTTATTCTCACATAAATGTGTGTGTAAATATCCATATACACACAATATTTGTTTATACAGATTATAATAATCTATTTCTGAGATCAACCAATTTATTTCAACCACAGATTTATACATAATTATTCAAATGACACATAAGTCAAGTTAGGAAGGGTAACTGATGGTGCTGGTAAAGCTGAAGGTTTTGTTTTGCTGTGGTTTTGAATTTGGTGGGTAAATCATGCTCTTACACACTTGTCCTACGATCAAACCAACCTGTCTATGAAGGCCAGGCATCAAGAAACACAAGTGTAAAATTAAAATTAAAAAAAAAAATGAAAAAAAAAAAAGAAACACAAGTGAAGCAGAAAGTCAGTCAAATGGCATGGCTGGGACTAGACAAGTGTGTGCTCTGTATAAAGGGTGCAGCTATTACTTTCATAGATGGTTCCTACTCTGAAATGTAGACTAAGCTGCGCCAAAAGTTCTGATTTTTCAAGAGAAGGCAGAAATATGGATTCTTTTAGGGACAGTATCCTATTTTAAAATGGGACTAAGGCTTAAAAATAATAAAACTGGTCTGAAGAAAAAAAATTCATCTCTCACTTGTGTACAGCTCACCACACTACCAGTTGACAGGTGCAATAATAACTCCCATTTAATTTTTGGTGATGACTAACAGAAAGTTATAATTCCATAAATAGGTAATAGACACTGTGCAAAAACAATGAAAAAATGACCCTACCCTCGGATCCTGTAGTCAATTCCCTTGCAAAGGAAGTGATGCAATAGAAACTACATGCAGGATAAATAAAAAAAGGAGACTGAGCTGGCAAGAATTGATCCCATATTACAAAACAACATCTGCAAAGCAGAGCTTTTTAAAGGAAACTTACGGAGTATTCTCACTTACAAAGAATCTGGTTCCAACACAGTCATTACCAAGAAATTTGTCATGATTCAAAAGAACAAAGACTTAATATTTTTTTTCGAAAAAGAACACGAGCAACTAAGTGTCCTTTGCAGTCAAAGGCTGACATTAAGATTTATGTAGTAAAATCAGGATTTACATATTACTAATTAGTATGACTTTTACGTTTATTTTTGGCTTATAGAACAATTCAATGAGTTAATCAAGATACTACAATGACTAAAATAAAATTGATCCGAATTACAGTTTTAAACATTTGATTATCCTTTAAGAAGTGTTTCAAGTCCCACCATCTCTGCTCTCTCTCCTTGGCACCTCTAGCCTGAGTAATCTCGCTCTTTACTGGATACTAAGGATTTACTGTCTCTACAACTTATTTGTCAATGAACTGGATGCTACACTGGGGCCACTCTTTCATTACCCTTTAAGCTATAGAATTTTTATTGCTGTTTAATATTTCAAGTGTTTCTACATTTCCTTATATTCTCCAAAAGTTCCAAGAAGTGTTATTCCAAGTGTTCCAGTCTGCAAATTGTTTGTTGCTTGGTCTGTAGTAAGTACGGAAACAGAGTGTATTCAGAAACTCTTTATGGCAATTTGACATTACAGTGACAGCCAAGAGTGAGACCAGTGAACGCACTTTGTTCAACAAAATATAGACCATTTTTGATGCTGTTAAACTCTTATGGTGTAGTCGAGCATGACCCAACCTGGATATTCGTCATCCACGGCAGGACCAAGTTACAATGTGTAATACTTAATAATAGTTTATAAAATCTAACTCAAAAGCACATAAAAATCTCAGCAATGTAAGCATGTATTTATTTTTCTAGCTTTCTATGTTTATAATTCTTTAAATTTTGAATAAGCCCTGGTTTTGAATAAATAGTTGAGCGTTATCAGCTACATGAGGAAAGTAACATTTGTATTATTTATTTATTTATTTATTTATTTATTTAACATCTTTCTTGGAGTATAATTGCTTTACAATGGTGTGTTAGTTTCTGCTGTAAAACAAAGTGAATCAGCTATATGTATGCATACATCCCCGTATCTCCTCCCTCTTGCGTCTCCGTCCTACCCTCCCTATCCCACCCCTCTAGGTGAACACACAGCACCAAGCGGATCTCCCTGTGCTATGCGGCTGCTTCCCACTAGCTATCTATTTTACATTTGGTAGTGTATATATGTCCATGCCACTCTCTCACTTCGTCCCAGCTTACCCTTCCCCCTCCCCGTGTCCTCAAGTCCATTCTCTACATCTGCATCTTTACTCCTGTCCTGCCCCTAGGTTCTTCAGAAACTTCTTTTTTTTTTTTGGATTCCATATATATGTGTTAGCATACGATATTTGTTTTTCTCTTTCTGACTTACTTCACTCTGTATGACAGACTCTAGGTCCATCCACCTCGCTACAAATAACTCAATTTCATTTCTTTTTATGGCTGAGTAATATTCCATTGTATATATGTGCCACATCTTTTTCATCCATTCATCTGTCAATGGACACTTAGGTTGCTTCCATGTCGTGGTTATTGTAAATAGAGCTGCAATGAACATTGTGGTACATGACTCTTTTTGAATTATGGTGTTCTCAGGGTATATGCCCAGTAGTGCGATTGCTGGGTCATATGGTAGTTCTATTTTTAGTTTTTTGAGGACCCTCCATACTGTTCTCCATAGTGGCTATCCCAATTTACATTCCCACCAAGAGTGCAGGAAGGTTCCCTTTTCTCCACACCATCTCCAGTATTTATTATTTGTAGATTTTTTGATGATGGCCATTCTGACCAGTGTGAGGTGATACCTCATTATAGTTTTGATTTGCATTTCTCTAATGATTAGTGATGAAGCATCCTTTCATGTGTTTGCTGGCAATCTGTATATCTTCTTTGGAGAAATGTCAATTTAGGTCTTCTGTCCATTTTTGGATTGGGCTGTTTGATTTTTGATATTGAGCTTCATGAGCTGCTTGTATAATTTGGAGATTAATCCTTTGTCAGTTACTTCGTTTGCATATATTTTCTCCCATTCTGAGGGTTGTCTTTTCGTCTTGTTCATGGTTTCCTTTGCTGTGCAAAAGCTTTTAAGTTTCATTAGGTCCCATTTCTTTACTTTTGTTTTTAGTTCCCTTTCTCTAGGAGGTGGGTGAAAAAGGATCTTGCTGTGATTTATGTCACAGGGTGTTCTGCCTGTGTTTTCCTCTAAGAGTTTTATAGCGTCTGGCCTTACACTTATGTCTTTAATCCATTTTGAGTTTATTTTTGTGTATGGTATTTGGAGGTGTTCTAATTTCATTCTTTTACATGTAGCTGTCCAGTTTTTCCAGCATCACTATTGAACAGGCTGTCTTTTCTCTACTGTATATTCTTGCCTCCTTTATCAAAGATAAGGTGACCGTATGTGTGTGGGTTTATCTCTGGGCTTTCTATCATGTTCCCCAGATGTATATTTCTGTTTTTGTGCCAGTACCATACTGTCTTTTTTTTTTCTCTTTTTTTTTTTTTTCTTTTTGCGGTATGCGGGCCTCTCACTGTTGTGGCCTCTCCCGTTGCGGAGCACAGGCTCCGGACGCGCAGGCCCAGCGGCCATGGCTCACGGGCCCAGCTGCTCCGCGGCATATGGGATCCTCCCAGACCGGGGCACGAACCCGTATCCCCTGCATCGGCAGGCGGACTCTCAACCACTGCGCCACCAGGGAGGCCCCATACTGTCTTGATTACTGTAGCTTTGTAATATAGTCTGAAGTCAGGGAGCCTGATTCCTCCACCTCCGTTTTTCTTTCTCAAGATTGCTTTGGCTATTCGGGGTCTTTTGTGTTTCCATACAAATTGTGAAATTTTTTGTTCTAGTTCTGTGAAAAATGCCATTGGTAGTTTGATAGGGATCACAATGAATCTGAAGATTGCTTTGGGTAGTACAGTCATTTTCACAATGTTGATTCCTCCAATCCAAGAACATGGTATATCTCTTCATCTATTTGTATCATCTTTAATATCTTTCATCAGTGTCTTATAGTTTTCTGCATACAGGTCTTTTGTCTCCTTAGGTAGGTTTCATTCCTAGGTATTTTATTCTTTTTGTTGCAGTGGTAAATGGGAGTGTTTCCTTAATTTCTCTTTCAAATTTTTCATCATTAGTGTGTAGGAATGCAAGAGATTTCTGTGCATTAATTTTGTCTCCTGCTACTTTACCAAATTCATTGATTAGCTCTAGTAGTTTTCTGTTAGCATCTTTAGGATTCTCTATGTATAGTATCATGTCATCTGCAAACAGTGACAGCTTCACTTCTTCTTTTCCGATTTGGATTCGTTTTATTTCTTTTTCTTCTCTGATTGCTGTGGCTAAAACTTCCAAAAATATGTTGAATAATAGCAGTGAGAGTGGGCAACCTTTGTCTTGTTCCTGATCTTAGTGGAAATGGTTTCAGTTTTTCACCATTGAGAATGATGTTGGCTGTGGGTTTGTCATATATGGCCTTTATTATGTTGAGGTAAGTTCCCTCTATGCCTACTTTCTGGAGAGTTTTTATCATAAGTGGGTGCTGAATTTTATCAAAAGCTTTTTCTGCATCTATTGAGATTATCATATGCTTTTTATTCTTCAATTTGTTAATTTGGTGTATCACATTGGTTGATCTGTGTATACTGAAGGATCCTTGCATTCCTGGGATAAACTCCACTTGATCATGGTGTATGATCCTTTTAATATGCTGTTGGATTCTGTTTGCTAGTATTTTGTTGAGGATTTTTGCATCTACGTTTATTAGTTTTTCATCTACTTCATCAAACTGCTGGCCTGTAGTTTTCTTTTTTTGTGGCATCTTTGGTTTTGGTATCAGGGTGATGGTGGCCTTGTAGAATGAGTTTGGGAGTGTTTCTCCCTCTGCTATATTTTGGAAGAGTTTGACAAGGATAGGTGTTAGCTCTTCTCTAAATGTTTGATAGAATTCCCCTGTGAAGCCATCTGGTCCTGGGATTTTGTTTGTTGGAAGATTTTTAATCACAGTCTCAAATTCAGTGCTTGTGATTGGTCTGCTTATATTTTCTATTTCTTCCTGGTTCAGTCTCAGAAGATTGTGCTTCTCTAAGAATTTGTCCATTTCTTCCAGGTTGTCCATTTTATTGGCATACAGTTGCTTGTAGTAATCTCTCATGATCCTTTGTATTTCTGCAGTGTCAGTTGTTACTTCTCCTTTTTCATTTCTAATTCTATTGATTTGAGTCTTCCCCCTTTTTTTCTTGATGAGTCTGGCTAATGGTTTATCCATTTTTTTATCTTCTCAGAGAACCAGCTTTTAGTTTAATTGATCTTTCCTGTCGTTTCCTGCATTTCTTTTTCATTTATTTCTGATCTGGTCTTTATGATTTCTTTCCTTCTGCTAACTTACGCGTTTTTTTGTTCTTCTTTCTCTAATTGCTTTAGGTGTAAGGTTAGGTTGTTTATTTGAGATGTTTCTTGTTTCTTGAGGTAGGATTGTATTGCTATAAACTTCCCTCTTAGAACTGCTTTTGCTGCATCCCATAGGTTTTGGGTCGTGGTGTTTTCACTGTCATTTGTTTCTAGGTATTTTCTGATTTCCTCTTTGATTTCTTCAGTGACTTCTTGGTTATTTAGTAGTGTACTGTTTAGCCTCCAGGTGTTTGTATTTTTAACAGACTTTTTCCTATAATTGATATCTAGTCTCATAGCATTGTGGTCTGAAAAGATACTTGATATGATTTCAATTTTCTTAAATTTACCAAGGCTTGATTTGTGATCCAAGATATGATCTATCCTGGAGAATGTTCCATGAGCACTTGAGAAGCAAGTGTAATCTGCTGTTTTTGGATGGAATGTCCTATAAATATCAGTTAAGTCAATCTTGTTTAATGTATCATTTAAAGCTTGTTGTTTCCTTATTTATTTTCATTTTTGATGATCTGTCCATTGGTGAAAGTGGGGTGTTAAAGTCCCCTACTATGACTGTGTTACTGTCGATCTCCCCTTTTATGGTTGTTACCATTTGCATTATGTATTGAGGTGCTCCTATGTTGGGTGCATAAATATTTACAATTGTTGTATCTTCTTCTTGGATTGATCCCTTTATCATTAGTTAGTGTCCTTTGTCTGTTGTAATAGTCTTTATTTTAAAGTCTGTTTTGTCTGATATGAGAATTGCTACTCCAGCTTTCTTCTGATTTCCATTTGCATGGAATATCTTTTTCCATCCCCTCACTTTCAGTCTGTATTTGTCCCTAGGTCTGACATGGGTCTCTTGTAGACAGCATATGTACGGGTCTTGTTTTTGTATCCATTCAGCCAGTCTATGTGTTTTGGTTGGAGCATTTAATGCATTTACATTTAAGGTAATTATCGATATGTATGTTTCTATTACCATTTTCTTAGTTGTTTTGGGTTTGTTATTGTAAGTGTTTTCCTTCTCTTGTGTTTCCTGCCTAGAGAAGTTCCTTTAGCATTTGTTGTCAAGCTCGTTTGGTGGTGCTGAATTCTCTTAGCTTTTGCTTATCTGTAAAGGTTTTAATTTCTCTGTCAAATCTGAATGAGATCCTTGCTGGGTAGAGTAATGTTGGTTTTAAGTTTTTCCGTTTCATCACTTTAAATATGTCCTGCCACTCCCTTCTGGCTTGCAGAGTTTCTGCTGAAAGATCAGCTGTTAACCTTACAGGGATTCCACTGCATGTTAATTGTTGCTTTTTCTTTGCTGCTTTTAATATTTTTTCTTTGTATTTAATTTTTTTAATGAATTTATTAATTTTATTTATTTATTTTTGGCTGCATTGGGTCTTTGTTGCTGTGCGCAGGCTTTCTCTAGTTGTGGCGAGTGGGGGCTACTCTCCCTTGCGTGGGCTTCTCATTGCCATGGCTTCTCTTGTTGCGGAGCATAGGCTCTAGGCGTGCAGGCTTCAGTAGTTGTGGCACGCAGGTTCACTAGTTGTGGCACCCGGGCTTAGTTGCTCCGTGGCATGTGGGGTCTTCCAGGACCAGGGCTCAAACCCGTGTCTCCTACATTGGCAGGCGGATTCTTAACCACTGCGCCACCAGGGAAACCCCTGTATTTAATTTTTGATACTTAGATTAATATGTGTCTTGGCGTGTTTCTCCTTGGATTTATCCTGTATGGGACTCTCTGTGCTTCCTGGACTTGATCGACTCTTTCTTTACCCATATTAGGGAAGTTTTCAACTATAATCGCTTCAAATATTTTCTCATTCCCTTTTCTCTTCTTCTTCTGGGACCCCTATAATTCAAATGTTGGTGCGTTTAATGTTGTCCCAGAGGTCTCTGAGACTATCCTCAGTTCTTTTCATTCTTTTTTCTTTATTCTGCTCTACGGTAGTTATTTCCACTGTTTTATCTTCCAGGTCACTTTATCTGTTCTTCTGCCTCAGTTATTCTGCTACTGATTCCTTCTAGAGAATTTTTAATTTCATGTATTGTGCTATTCATCATTGTTTGTTTGCTCTTTAGGTCTTCCAGGTCCTTGTTAAAAGTTTCTTGCATTTTCTCCATTCTAGTTCCAAGATTTTGGATCATGTTTACTATCATTCCTCTGAATTCTTTTTCAGGTAGACTGCCTATTCCCTCTTCATCTGTTTGGTCTGGTGGGTTTTTACCTTGCTCCTTCACCTGCTGTGTGCTTCTCTGTCTTCTCATTTTGCTTGACTTACTGTGTTTGGGGTCTCCTTTTCGCAGGCTGCAGGTTCTTAGTTCCCATTGTTTTTGGTGTCTGCTCTCAGTGGGTAAGGGTGGTTCAGTGGGTTGTGTAGGCTTCTTGGTGGAGGTGACTGGTGCCTGTGTTCTGGTGGATGAGGCTGGATCTTGTCTTTCTGGTGGGCAAGACCACGTCTGGTGGTGTGTTTTGGGGTGTCTGTGACCTTATTATGATTTCAGGCAGCCTCTCTGCTAATGGGTGGGGTTGTGTTCCTGTCTTGCTAGTTGTTTGGCATAGGGTGTCCAGCACTGTAGCTTGCTGGTTGTTGAGTGGAGCTGGGTCTTAGTATTGAGATGGGGATCTCTGGGAGAGCTTTCGGCATTTGATGTTACGTGGAGCCGGGAGGTCTCTGGTGGACCAGTGTCCTGAACTCGGCTCTCCCTCCTCAGAGGCTCAGGCCTGACACCTGGCCAGAGCACCAAGACCTTGTCAGCCATATGGCTCAGAAGAAAACAGAGAAAAAAAAGAAAGAAAAATAAATAAATAAAATAAAGTTATTAAAATAGAAAAAAATTATTAAAAATAAAAAAATTAGGGCTTCCCTGGTGGCGCAGTGGTTGAGAGTCCACCTGCCGATGCAGGGGACACGGGTTTGTGCCCCAGTCTGGGAAGATCCCACATGCCGTGGAGCGGCCAGGCCCATGAGCCATGGCCGCTGAGCCTGCGCGTCCGGAGCCTGTGCTCCACAACAGGAGAGGCCACAACAGTGAGAGGCCCGCGTACTGCAAGAAAAAAAAAATTACAAATAAAAAAAGAAAGAAGAGAGCAACCAAACCAAAAAACAAATCCAGCAATGATAACAAGCTCTAAAAACTATATTAAAAAAAAAAAAGGCCAGTCAGAACCCTAGGACAAATGGCAAAAACAAAGCTATACAGACAAATCACACAAAGAAGCATACACATACACACTCACAAAAAGAGAAAAAGGAAAAAAATATACATATATATATATAAAATTTTAAAAAGAGAGCAACCAAATCAATAAACAAATCTACCAATGATAATAAGCTCTAAATACTAAACTAAGATAAACATAAAACCAGAAACAAATTAGATGCAGAAAGCAAACCCCAAGTCCACAGTTGCTCCCAAAGTCCACCACCTCAATTTTGGGATGATTCGTTGTCTATTCAGGTATTCCACAGATGCAGGGTACATCAAGTTGATTGGGGAGATTTAACCGCTGCTCCTGAGGCTGCTGGGAGAGATTTCCCTTTCTCTTCTTTGTTCATACAGCTCCTGGGGTTCAGCTTTGGATTTGGCCCCACCTCTGCGTGTAGGTCGCCTGCGGGCGTCTGGGTAAATGGGGAGTTTCTTGCCTTTTGGGAAGTCTGAGGTCTTCTGCCAGCGTTCAGTAGGTGTTCTGTAGGAGTTGTTCCACATGTAGATGTAGTTTTGATGTATTTGTGGGGAGGAAGGTGATCTCCACGTCTTACTCTTCTGCATTTTGACGGCACCCCGCCTTGTATTATTTATTTTTAATCTAATTTAACTTAAGCCTAATCCTCAGCAAAATAAGCTTCACAGCCTTTGTTTTGTCCAGAAAAGACACATCTTGGGCTTCCCTGGTGGCGTAGTGGTTGAGAATCTGCCTGCCGATGCAGGGGACACGGGTTCGAGCCCTGGTCTGGGAAGATACCACATGCCGCGGGAGCAACTGGGCCCGTGAGCCACAACTACTGAGCCTGCGCATCTGGAACCTGTGCTCCGCAACAAGAGAGGCCGCGATAGTGAGAGGCCCGCACACCACGATGAAGAGTGGTCCCCGCTTGCCACAACTAGAGAGAGCCCTCGCACAGAAACGAAGACCCAACACAGCCAAAAATAAATAAATAAATTAATTAATTAAAAAGAAAAGACACATCTTTTCTGAATGTAGCAGTCGTAGCAAATGATAATGATCTAAGTGGGTCCAGAGGAATGGAGACCAAAAGAGTTTGGACTAAGTTCACTGAGAGGTATGAGTCCCTCATACACGGAGTCTGGTTTTGGAGCCACCAACTGATGGGGAGGTGTGTTACTGGCAGAGATGACTAACTAATCAAGCCATAAAAATATCAAAATAAGGCAGCATTTACACATAAAGAAATAACTTCAAAATCAAAAGACGTATTTGAAAGAAAAAGCTAACATTTACAGGACAGTCTCAGCCTGGTCAAGGCAGTCCAAAAGGACATCAAGCTAGGAGTCGGGGAAAGAAGCATAGGCCTTGGACCTGATCTGGAAGAGCTATATCAGAGGCTGCAGGCTCTTTCCTGGCGCTTCAGGGACTCTCGCTGGTAGACAGACAAGCTCAAACCACAGTGTTCTTTTCAGGCCGTAGGCACCCTCAGGGATTACTTTGTCCTCTGAGGGTTTGATGAGAGAGAAAAGATGCCGACTGTAAAAGGAACCTAAGGCCACTGCATCCAAGGTGGTATACTGTTTGGTTTTTCAATCAGAGTTTAAATGTATTTTTTTTAATGTACATTGAATATATACGCCATCTGTAAATGAAAATGTCTGGTTTTGTAGAAAGAGGGCATTAACCTGTAAAAGTGAACCTTTGTGTTTTGAATGCCTCAAGAGATTAATATATTTTAAGATATTTCTCGTAGGAGTAAGGATTATGTCATCCGTTATTGTATTTTTATAGCTCGCTGGGTATTTGGCTTTCCAAGGCGACGCAAGGCAGTTCCTTGCTTGTGCACAATGAATGAATTGCTTATTTCTTTGCCTGCCCTTTAATTCCAGCCTATTCAGGAAAGGAGTGGTACAGAGTGAATGGTGAAGGGATTTCCCATTTTATAAAACTGGCAAATGTGAGGCTTAACTAAAGAACACAAGGAAGTACAAATATAGGTGGATTTTGCTATTCTCTCTACTCTGTTCATATTATATACACACATACATGTTGGAGCTCTAAATTAATATCATTTAAGGTAAATTAACAGTTGTACAATTCAGGTTTCTCAAAACTGAATTTTTTTTTCAGGAATCATTTCATGGCGTCAATTTAGACCAGATTGAAAAAAACCACAAAAATTAATATTTGTTAGTTCTACTCTCAATATATATTAATAGAAGGTAAAGACGACACTATAGTGTTGAAGGCAGTTTAAACATTTTCTTGTTAGATCGAAAATATTAAAAATAATGGAAAAAAAATTCAAACAAGGAAATCTTAGTCCCACTCTTCAGAGGTTCGTGTTGTTAATAACTTCTTATACATCCTTCCGGAAAACTTCATGTGCCTATGCTCCAGATACACTTATTTTAAAATAAAATTACATATATATGTGTATATATATGTGTGTGTGTATAATATATAAAACACACACACACTCTATATAATCTGATCTATACGTTGCTTTTTAAAATTAGTCTACTCTAAATGATACGGCCAGGATGGCCGCACCCCAAACATCCCATCTGTTCTCCCGCACTGCCAGCCCCTCTTGCAGTGAGGCAAGCCATGTGATTAGCTCTGGCCAACGGGCTATTAGCTCTGGCCAGCAGAGAAGCCGGCGTCCACGCCACCCTGGTGATTGAGGAAGCTTTGTGTTTGAGATGGCAGGCCACAAGATCAAAGCAGCCTGAGTGCTCAGTGGCTGCCTGCAGAGTCCCCTGGATCCACAGGTTTTCTTTGAGTGAGACACAATCCTTTGTTACACTAAGCTGCTGAGACTTGAGGGTTGTTTGTGACGGCAGCATACCCTACCACATCCTAATTCAGCAACCTTTCCATGTTAGTCTACCTCATTTTCCTAAACAACAGTACAGGTGAGTAGTAACTGATGCAGCAGCCCCTACTGATGGACTTTGAGGTTTGCTCCTAGTTTTGTTATTGTTGTTACTATAGACATGTCACCATTAACACTATTTTACATGCAGTTTTGCTAACACGTATACAAATATTTCTGTGGGATAAATTCCTTGAAGTGGAATTGCTGGGCATAGAATAGTACACTAAAAATATGTTTTAAATAAGTAATACTTCAATGACCAAAATTCAAATGGCACACAAAGGAATGCAACGAAAAGTCTCTCTCACACCCTATCCCAGTGCCTTCCTCTGACTATAACCAATGTTATCAATTTCATATGTATCCTGAGAGATTTCAAATATATGAATATAGATGCAAAATTATATAGCTCTGTATGGATATATGTATATGCATATGTAAAGAAAGGCATACACATATGTATATTTAGGGTAGATTCTGCGAGAGATTTCTAAATTGCCTCTCCATGAGAGTGCCTGTTTTCCCCACACTCTTCTACGGCTGTCTTTAAAATAAGAGGCGTTCATGCTGTGTTTCTGTGACAGCAATAATAACAACTGCTAATATTTGGGCAGGCCTTTTGCATTATCTTAAGGGAAGAGGTCCAGCTATAATTGTCAGGTGAACTCACAATCTATGTAGTATTTGCAAAACAAATTCACAGCGATCAAGCTGCCCCAATGTCAGGTCCAAACTACTTTAATGCTTCTCCTCTCCTAAAGGCCAGGGAAATGGGCTAAGTAAAGGATGAGGGTAATACAGGGCAGGCAGGAAGAAGCAAGAGCAGTGCAGGTGAGCAGAGAGGTCCGACCGGGACACAGCAAGAAGACTGATGGGGCTGAAAGGTGTCTGCAAACACTCCAGAGACATGGTAGGACACTGAAAGTAGTGACCGGTGCCAGGGACCAACGTGACCGTGGATTGCATATGAAGGGTGAGGGAGCTGGAGAGGACAGTGCCGGGACACCAGATGAGAGGCTGAGAAAGGGCAGGCTGGGGAGCTGTTGGCAAGAGGAACAGCAGGGAGCAGGCAAGGAGTTGCTATGGGCAACCCTGAAGGTCAGGGTTCACACACTCAGTAAAGGTACAGATGGTTGGATGTCCTCTTTCAGAACGTGCTGATTTTCCCAGCTAATTTAGGTCTAAGGAGCAAACTGAAAGTGGATACTTTGAACACTATTTTCATGGTTGTAATTTTGGTTGTAATTTGGGGGATCCATAAGGTAAGACTGTAACTTTTAACATGACTTTAAACAACTCTGTCCACTTATCACAATTTCCTGGGCATGAGTGTAGAGGTATTCTGGTGTGGGAGCTGCTTTTTTTTTTTTTTTTTTTTTGTAATTTAATAATGTTTATCGGCCTTTTAAAAAGTAGGTCAACTAAATCACTTGGCTTTGTAAACTCTGAATTAATCTTAATGGCAGATGGTTACTTGACTTCCATCCTTACACCGAAACCTGGGCACACAGTGGTTGAAGCAATGGCTTCGCCGAAAGAGGATGGGTTCCCTAAGAAGAGAGCGAGGAGGCTGTGACCTAGGAGAAGGCTACCGACCGGAGACAGGCCATCAAGGCAGAAGAGGAGGGCTTGAGACTGGGCAACAGCACCGAGAGCGAAGGGAAGGGCAAAGGCAGGACTTTGGGGAGCAAAAGAGAAGCGTTTTGAAATCTGTGTTTCCAATTCAGACATTTCTTCCAACTGCCTATGGGATATCTCCACTAGGATGTCTCACAGGTACCTCAGACTCAACCTGTTTGAAACTTAAACTCCTATCAATTAAGCCTGCAAATCCTGTTCTTGTCCACATCTCCGTGAATGGTTATCCACTCAGCCACGAAGAAACTGGAAAGCAAATGAGGCCCCTCTTCCTTACCCCTATGCCAGCCACTGAGGATGCCAGACGCATCTCTCAAATCCATCCCTCTGCTCCAGCCTCACTCCTTGGTCTGACTTGATTTTCTACAATACCCACTACCTAGTTTTCCTGACTTCAATGGTGACTCCCAATTCTTCAGTTTTAGATTTTTTTTCCCCCTCTAAGTATGACATATTTCAAACACGGTAGCAGACTCTGTATGCTCTCTACCCAAATCCATCCCCCAACCCTCTTTCTTTGCCAGCAGAGCCCTGATTCTGTACAGGTGTTCAGCGTCCCACCCCACCCCCGTACCCCCATTCCCGCCACACACCCCCTCAGTCTGCTCAGGGGATGGAATCCTCTCCCCAGCTCCAGGAAAACGGATCTTGGTTAGCAAGCTGAAACTGGCAATTCCAATCCCCTTGTCAGTGATCAGATTAGGAAAGTCTCCTTGATCTGAGCGAAGATGAGGGAGAAATCCTTTTAGAATGTTGTACAAGGTTCCTGGATTTTCACCTTGAGGGGAGGGGAACCAGCTGAAAAGGATCAGTGAGATTGCTGAGCGAATGGAAAGGACCTGGGTCTCTGAGGACAGGGTCGAGCAACTGGGTTATCCAACTTGGATCTATCCTACCTCCAGGCTTCTGGTTATAGGAGAGAAATAACTTCCCTTGTTGTTTATAAGCCACTTTTATTTGGGTTTTCTGTTACTCGTAGCCAAAGCATCCTGCTACAGATAACAGTTTGATAAGCTTAGCTATGAATACTGAGTTTGAGTTTATTGTGGGACATCCAAGTGGAAACAAGATCAAAGGATGAGAATGGGGGAGAGGAGAGGAGATTCAAGCACAGAAGTGACATTTCCAGTTACATCAGAGTCGCTGCAGTCACCAGGTATGATTATGACTCACGACGGCTAACAATTATTCAGTGCTTCTTATGGGCTAGGCCCCACTCCAGATGTATGAAAAGAATCTCTCTCTAATCCTCACAACTCACAACAATGGAAGTTTCCACCCCTACTCTACATATGGCAGAAATGAGGACCAGAGAGGTTTAGTACGTTGCCAAAGGTTACGAAGGTGGTGGGTACCAGTGCCGCAGTTCAAACCCAGCTGGCTGACGACAGAGCGAAACGCTCAGCTCTTCATGCCGCGTTACCTACGCTTAAATTGCAGGGAGGGAAAACAGTGGAGTCGTGATGAGCAGTAATCAGAGAAGTAAAGACAAAGCATAAAACTTTAAAAGGAGCAGTTTCATCTGGAGGGAAAGAGTGAGGTGTAACAGCCACCAACTCTGAAAGTGAGGAAGCTGCGGAGACAACCGGAGTCCCAGGTCAGGGGCGAGGTTCCGGCCCCGAGACAGCCTGTGGACAGTCTGTACAGGACAAGAGAGAGGACGCAGAGGTGCAGGCAGAGGCTGGACGCCAACGACACCCGATGCACACTTTGGCTGAGGAGCAGCTACGATGCATTTCACTTTCTGGTCTTAACAAGATACTAAGTCACTTACAAATAGGAAAATAGCGTTTACTGAATACCTACCCAAATGCCAAGCACTAGGCTAGTAGAAACTTTATATCATTTAATCCTCACAATTACCTTAACCATAATCATGATGCCATCTTTTCATGAACAATTTCACCGAGCAAATATAATTTATAAGCATAGAGTCCTTTACATCCATCAGCAAATCCATCTGCAAATCCTATTAGTTCAACCTTCAAAATGTATCCAGGGCTTCCCTGCTGGTGCAGTGGTTGAGAGTCCGCCTGCCGATGCAGGGGACACGGGTTCGTGCCCCGATCCCTGAGGATCCCACATGCCGCGGAGCGGCTGGGCCCGTGAGCCATGGCCACTGAGCCTGCGCGTCCGGAGCCTGTGCTCCGCAACGGGAGAGGCCACAACAGTGAGAGGCCCGCGTACCACAAAAAATTAAAAAAAAAAATGTATCCAGAATCAATCATTTCTCCTATAACTGGTCTTCAGCACCAATGATTTCCCAGTATTTGGAAAGATATTCTGGCACTAAGTTTAGTCACCTTTATTATATCCTCAAATATCACTTTGTGGACAAATCTGAAAAAGACTGGGCTCCTATTACTTATTTACCCAAGTGTTTATTGTGTTACACAGTGTGCTATGGGCTTATGTACAATGATCAGCAATAGAGTCATGGCCTGAGATCCTCCGGACAGCCTTGCAGGGTATATAAACAAGCAAGCAGAAAATACAGCACAGGAGCTATCATGATAGAGAAAAAGCAGGGTGATACTGGAGTACAAATGAAGCGCAGTTAACCCAGACCTTGAGGCCCTGAGAAGGTGATCCAAGAAGGAACATCTAAGTTGAGAACTAAAGGATGGGTAGGCATGATCAGGGGCTACAGATGGGGTGGTGGGAAAGCAGGGCTCCACAAAGAGGTCACAGCAGGAACAAAGGCTGAGAAGCTTAAGACAGAGGAAGGTATGTTTAAAGCAAAGAAGTTCCGTAAGGTTGGAGCACAGGGCACACGAAAGAGAGCACAGGTAAAGGGAAGGAAAGACAGTGAGAGAGAAGATAGAACGAACCACTGATGACACAGGGCCTTGCAAGGCCCGTTAAGTTTAGGCTTTATCCCCAAAGGGAGAGTCACTGAAGGATTTCAACACAGAGGCATAGGTGTTGAGTTTTGCATTTCAGAGAGTGAATTCTGGCTATGGCATGGAAGTATTAAGACAGGAGACAACTAGGAGGCCAGTTAGGAGAACTGCACCCATGGGACCCTTAATAGAGGCCTAAACTAGAACACAGTGGGAGACAGATTCAAAAGACACTTGGGAAACTGAACTGACCTCATCTGGTGACCAACTAGGTGGGGGTGGAGATGGTTAAAAAGAGAGACGAATCAAGAATAACCAGATTTCTGGCTTGGGCATTAGGTGGAAGGCTGAACACAGAGCAGCTTTTACATGTTGGTACATTTCTCAAGGCAGCGACACGTTTTAGAAAAGTGACCTGCCAGAGTCTGCGTCAGCCACATAAATTACACTTTTGTGTTGACATTTTAAGTGTATTCCTTCTCTTTTTTCCTACTGCACTTGTAAGTAAGAGTAAATGCTCCCTGGATTTGTAAACACAGAATGTGACCTTATAAAATGGTGTGAGAGGAAGGAGGATAAACAAAGGGCTACTTAATCAGAGTAGCCATTAGTTGGCTGTTTTAGGAAGAGCCAAGTCATTTGGAACTATGAAAGACTGAGAACTAGCAGATTATTTTAAAATGAAAACTTGGTCTCTTCTAAGTTACATTACAAATTAAGACATAAGTTCATCACTCTTGAAATGTTCAATATTTACTCTGAAAGTGCTGTGTTAGCTATGAAATGCTGCCTTAGGGTGATGTTAGTTGCAATAATAAATTCCAAACTTCCAGTGGCTTAACAAGAGGAGTTTGTTATTCACACATTAGTCCAACACAAATGTTTCTGGGGAGAGGGAGCGGGCCTTTGCTGCTGGCAGTCATATAGTGAATTGTTTCACAGAAACTCTTCCATCTTCAGCTCAAGACTTCCAGGTCACCGTGGGCATCGATGCGGAAGTGGGCAGAGAACGAAGACTCACATGCGGGAGGCTTTTATGAGCTAGGCTTGTAAGTGGCTGGACCTCGGAAGTTCCACTGGCGAGAACTGGGTCACATGAGACATGGAATTGCAAGGGAGGGTGTGCCCATAAGGAAGAGGAAACAAGTTTTGGTGAATAGTTAGCAGTCTCTGTCACAGATGGGAAAATTCTGAGGACAAGACATCTGACTCGTTCATCTTTGCAAAGTGGCAAAGCCTAACAGTATCTCAAAGAGAACTGGAATTCCAGTACTCAAATATAATCCTATTGAAAAAAAATACTTTATGAAAAATATTACCCTGTAAGAGACCCACATTATGGCATAAGCTGCTGCTAAAGGAGTTGTGGAATACAAAAACTGAAGGAATGTAGGAAAAAAGATGATTTCTAAGATCTTGATATACAGCAGTTGCTCATTTCAACCTGGATTTTTTCTTATTTACCAAGAAGAGACCAAAAATATTACAGTGGAAGAAAGAAACGTGCCAAACTTGTGGTTCAATAGGAATCATGAACATGACTTCTAAAGTACTACAAAATCCCAGTTACAGGCTATGAATTACTTAGATATTTTACATTTTCATTTGTTAGCTCTTATTCTCATCATTTTTATATAAAGCATAGTTATCGTTTGAGGTAGTTCAAGCTCAAGGGAACAGGTAAGATCCAAATATGGAGGTTTTTCCCAAGAAACAATCTTCATGTTTATAATTTGTTTCCCTGAATGGAAATTTAAAAACCAAGAGAAAGTTTCTAATTTAATAATCAAGGTAATACTAGGCTATGATATGGTAACACATAAACCGCTGAAATCTCAGTGACTAACACTGAGGTTTATTTCTTGCTCATTTAAGTCCCATCCTGGTTACCCAGTCCTCTTCCATCTTGCAGACTTGCCAACTAGAACACACGGCTTAGCTGCCATGGCAGAGGAGAAAGAAATGAAGAAAGCACATCAGCTCTAACTACCTGGGCCCCAGAGTAACATCTATCACTTTGGCTCAGAATCCACTGGTCAGTTCCAGTTATGCAGTCCCAACCTAACAGCAGACCAGGCTGGGAAATGTAGAGAAGTACAAAGTTATTCACTGATGGTCCAGCGGTTAAGACTCCACACTCCCAGGGCAGGGGGCAAGGGTCCAATCCCTGGTCAGGGAACTAGATCCTGCATGCATGCCGCAACTAAGAGCCCACATGCCGCAACTACAAGATCTCGCACACGGCAACGAAGGTCCCGCATGCCGCAACTAAGACCGGCACAGCCAAATAAATAAATAAATATTAAAAAAAGAAAAAGTATAAGACAGTGATTACTGTCTCGGCCACACCTGCACAGATCGTAAGGCCCAGTTCTTGGGTACATTTCCTACTGTAAATTGAAAAGTTGTATTCCGGCACACAAATTAGCTTCTTGTAAGTCTGTTTACAAATGATAATCAAAATGATCGAAGTAAATTTCTGGGCTTGAAAACCTAACCAAATCCTTTACTCACAGTGACCTAGTAGCGATGAACGTGACCTGAAGGCCTATGTGAAGCAGCCAGCTGAGTCCTCTCAACGTCTCTTTGCTATAACATCCTAAACAAGGAATCCATTCATCCATCAGTCAATAAATATTTATGGAGGATGTCTATGCATCTAGCATGATGCTTTTCATGAAGGGTGTAGCAGTGAAAAAGACATTTGGTTCCTGAGCTGACAGAACTTACAGTCAAGTGAGGAACACAGTTTTGTTTTTTTTTTAATTAAATTTGTTATAAAGCAAAAAAAAAAATAAATAAATAAATTTAAAAAAGAACAGTTTATCCTAATAAACATAGCTACTATAATGGTTTAAGAAAAAAAAAAAACTACGAATAACCCTATTATTACAATCCAGATAAATTAGAGATATGAAGGAGAGCAGAATGCTAACATAGTATTTAACCTGAGACCTCACTGGTTTAGGGAAGTTTCCACTGAGATGAAAGCAGGACTCTGAAGGATAAATAAGGGTTAGACAGGTGCGGAAGAAGGTTAAGAATGTTCCAGAGGGGCTTCCCTGGTGGCGCAGTGGTTGAGAGTCCGCCTGCCGATGCAGGGGACACAGGTTCGTGCCCTGGTCCGGGAGGATCCCACATGCCGCGGAGTGGCTGGGCCCGTGAGCCACGGCCACTGAGCCTGCACGTCCGGAGCCTGTGCTCCGCAATGGGAGAGGCCACAACAGTGAGAGGCCCGCGTACCGCAAAAAAAAAAAAAAAAAAAAAAAGAATGTTCCAGACCAGGGAACTCCCTGGCGGTTCAGTGGTTAGGACTCCACGCTTTCACTGCCAAGCGCTCGGGTTCGATCCCTGATCGGGGAACTAAGATCCTGCAAGCTGCGCAGGCCAAAACAAAAACTAAACTAAACTAAAAAAAGAATGTTCCAGACCAAAGGAGCAGGACAGGCTGTGGTAGGAAAGACTGGAAACCTAGCCCGATATTATTACTTCTGGTCTTGAGCTCTGAAATCATTTTAATACTTCTTTTGGTTTCTCCCCATTTGATTGCTGGAGCACTATTAAAACTAAATTTTAAACAATGCGGTGTGATCCTAACCAGTCCAGTTTGCAATAGACTGCGATTCTTTAACAGTATCTTCAAATACTAGAGGAGAGGAAAACTCTTGAATGCATTTTTTCTTTGAAAATACTTATACTATTTATTTGCAATTAGTGGACCATGAGTTAGTTCTGCTTTAGATATTGTTTTATATTTAAAAAGTGGTCTAAATCTAATAGATGGATGCTCTTAACTGCAGACACTGTAGAAAACTCCCAGAAAATGCACTATCAAAACCATAATCCATCTTGATCATAAAAAGAGGATTCAGCCTTTCTTCTTCAAATACAATACTATCTTGTTTGGGGATTTTTAAAATAATTTTTTAATTAATATTTTTAACAAAAAGGGGGAAGACAAGTGGCAATAGAAGCCACAGCACAAAAATTTTTGCAAAGGAAAAACGCTCACAACTCATCTTTGTAACTTAGACAAGTGACTATTTGCGCCTCGGTTTTCTATTTAATGAGGTACTAGTCTGGAATCATTTCTAAACTCCCTTCCAGGTCAACTTATTATGATTCTAAATGCACGTGGTTTTTTGTACCTGTCAAATGTCAGCCTCTCAAATTTATGTGTAACTCTGCCCCCCAAAATCACCTAATGGTAAATTGTACATTATTGTATTTTTTTTTTAAGATTTAATTTTATTTATTTTTGGCTACATTGGGTCTTCATTGCTGCACGTGGGCTTTTCTCTAGTTGCGGCGAGCGGGGGCTACTCTTCGTTGCAGTGCGCAGGCTTCTCACTGCAGTGGCTTCTCTTGTTGCGGAGCACGGGCTCTAGGTGCGTGGGCTTCAGTAGTTGTGGCTCATGGGCTCCGGAGCGCAGGCTCAGTAGTTGTGGCGCACGGGCTTATTTGCTCCGTGGCATGTGGGATCTTCCCAGACCAGGGATCAAACCCATGTCCCCTGCACTGGCAGGCAGATTCTTATCCACTGTGCCACCAGAGAAGTCCCCACATTATTGTATTTTGTAAGTTTGTACAAAAAGTACATTGCACGATAATAAATTGTACACTGGCATTAATTGGTAGTACACTGTGCAAACCAAGACTTCCACTGTACATGGAAATGTCTAGGAAACTAGAAAAATCACTATGGCCCAACACAAATCATGTAGCCTATGAGAACAAAAAATATTTAAAAATTATTCATCTGGGTAGTGAACCAGAAGAGAATTTTGATTTATTGTTTAAAATCGAATATTGGTATATTGTTATAAATAAAATAAAAATAGTATTCACCTGCTAGCCACTTCATAGTAATGTTATAAGAATGCATTAAAAAATCTATAAAATTTTTTCAGTCCAAAAAGATATGGGCACTAAAGCTTCCTTATTCTGCTGAGGACCAGGAAAACCACAGCCATATTATTTAATGGTTTAGCAACAAAAGAACTCGGAGCAAGAACATATTTCTACCTCTCTTTCATTATAGTCATAAAATGTATGTATATCTTCTGCATTTTGAATTGAATATTTTACACTCATAACATGACTGCAGTTTTAAAAATTGGTCTTGTCAGCTCAACACAGGAGTTGCCATTTTCAAGTAACCACTTTCAAGGAAAGTAATCCTTCCCAGCTATAAAAGCCTATAAAGTTACTTGTTTTAAGTTTGAAAACTTTAAAAATTTAACCAAAATAAAAGAGGATTCTAGTGAGAGACTGATGTCACCTCTTCCTTGCTGTTTCTGCACACTGTTTTCCAGGAGTATAATAATGGCCAACATCTGTTGAGCATGACTATGGCAGGCCCTGTGTGAAGTGGTTTATATACATGATTGCATTTCATCCTTGCAACAATCCAATGTATCACATACCCCTTCTGTTATGGATAAAGAAACCACGACTTTGAGAAGCAGCAGATTCTGGTTCAAGGTCACACAAGCATCAAACAGAAGAGCTGGGATTCACGGAAGCAGCCTACTTTTAGAGCCAGAGCTCTTAACCACTCCTGCGCTCCTGCAAATAATCTGTCAGCAAATACGATTCAGGTCATGCTCAAACTGGACCCTGAGACCCCAGCAGTCTCTCACCATCGCCCCTAGCGCCGCCTGGCGGTGGTTCCACGTGAGGGCCTCCGTATGGAAGGAAGGTTGGCTAGATCTCCAACAGCAGTTCCAACTCAGTAGGAAGATTTCTAATTGGTGGATACTTCACTGCTTTGGAGGCAGGTGGTCGATGGCTACGTTCAAGACCCTTCTAGCTCATGGGTTAAAAAGCGGGGACTGTACATTTCTGGCCTTCTTTTCTGGAAGAGACGTTGAAAGAAAGACCACGTAGAGGGAAGGCAATGTAAAATAAAAGCCTCGCTCTTCTCTAGCCCGAGCTTTAGAGCCCACAGAGGCATTTCTAACATGCTTTGTAGTCAGAAAGACCTGGGTTCAAATCCTACTTCCCCCACTTGTTGTATCTTTGATCTTGGGTAAGGAGCTCATCTCTCCAAGCCTGTGTCCTCATCTGTAAAGGGAGGGACTGTACCACACACGGGTGTTGTGAGTTCTAGATGAGGCGGGGTGTGCAGTGTGCTACTGGGTCCAGTTTCCTTTACTTCAAAAAGTAGTGAGACTAGAAAATCTTTAAAATCCTCTCCTGCTCTAAAAATCTTATGAAGTTCTGCCCCATTTTCAGTTCAAAAACTTGTGAAGATTAACCAAAATAAAAAAAAGAATTCGACTGAAGTGGTTGATGTCACCCTCTTCCTTGCTTTTTCCTTAAACTGGAATATTACAAAATAGGATACTCCTGGAACGGGTTCAACCTACAGAAAAGGAAGTCGGCAGTCGTTGAAAAGTTGCGGCAGCTGGTTATTCACTTTATTCAGGGAGCAATCACACCACAGGAAAACTTCTTAATGTTGGCTACAAGCAATCTGAGATGACAGGGCAGTAATTCTTCATCATGTATAGGCCAGCGTCATCATTGCTTTTGTCTGGCTAATGTGGTTGCGAGATGTGAGAGCGGGCCAGCGTGTTTATGTCCAGGTCAGTGAGGAGGAGGGCAGGGGTCTCGGGGGAAGCCTGGGGGAGAGATCGAGGGACCGGGAACTGAGGGGCGGCTCCCGGCTCCTGTTTCTCTCCGCTCACTCAGTCCACCTCCGCCCTTTATGAAACAGCTCCCTTGCTTTGATGTGTTTCTGTTCTTTCATGAATCTGACCTGCATGTGGCTTTGACTTGCCAGAGCCCTTCCCTTCCTTCCCTAGATGAGGCGCTTTCCACCTTGACTTTGTGTACATTCACGTATGCATGTGTCCCCTTCTGCAGGGAACTGCCCGTGCTTTCATCAGATGCCTCAAGAAGACAATGACTCCGTAAAAGGAGGGAGGCACTCTGCTCTGTCGCCTAACGTGCCAGCTGTCGTTTCTACCGGTGACTCTCATAGTCAGTTTCCTAATCCCAAATCCCTAGTAGAATAAGAATGGCCACCATTTATGCAGCTTTGAGCATGAGCCAGACCCCGCTGTATGAACTTTAAGTGAATTAACTATTTTTAATTCTCAAAACATTATATAGGATCTAATATTTTACAGAAAGGAAACCAGGGCACAGTGAACCCTGAGTGAGGTGCTCAGGGTTACCCGACTAGTAACTGGCTGAGCTTGAATCTGAGCCTAGATAACATACGTAGTGCTTCAAACGGGTTGAGTTACACTCTCTGAATCAAGCCATGGGTTGTTGGTAAGACCACAGGTTGGCCGTCTTTGGATCAAGTCCTATCCCAGCTGCAGCAGGGTGAGGGTGGAGGGAAGCAGGGGGATCCGACGGCTCAAAACACAGCCTCTGCTTGGCCAGGCTGTAGAGAGTGGTTACTTAAAAAGGGTGTAGGTGGGAGGCAGGCATACTTAATTAATTCATATGTCTAGTATAACCATCCCTTTCATTGTCTGTCTTCTAGGAATATTTCAAGATCAACTAACTAACTGAAACTTATCTTTAAGAATTACAAGTCAGGTAAGAGTAATACTGTGGTAGAGAAATAAGGGGGGCCAGGAGCCTGTCAGCTGAAGAGAAATAAAACTAAGTCACCTCCTCCGCCACACGTACATACACACGAACAAATACACACCCCTGATTAAGAGGGGGCTTCCCTATGGATCCGGGAAAATCAGGTGCTGCCTTAGAACTGAATTTCCATGGACAGATCTAAATTCAAAGTACCAGCTATGGTAGCTTATTCTCCAACCCGTGGCTCACGCGAACAGCCTGGGTCGAGGAAAAACTCCTCTTATTTAAGAACAAACATAGAAGTACTTCTAAAAAATACTGGGGGGAGGGAGGGAAGGGGGGTGAAGGGAGGGGAGAGGGAGAAGGAGGGAGGGAGAAGGGGAAAAGGAATATGTATGTGGGAAATGAAAAAAGACTATATACCATAATTTTGCAAGACCAGGTAAAAAATCATGGCCAAAGATATTACCTATTTTTTACTTTTTAACTGAAGTATAGTTGATTTACAATGTTGTACCAATCTCTGCTGTACAGCAAAGTGACTCAGTTTTACACATATAAGGCATTCTTTTTTTTTTTAATATTCTTTTCCATTATGGTTTATCCCAAGAGATTGGATACAGTTCCCTATGCTATACAGTAGGACCTTGTTGTTGATCCATTCTACATGTAATAGTTTGCACCTACCAACCCCCAATTTCCACTCCATCCCTCTCCCTTCCCTCCCTCCTCTTTGGCAACCCAAGTCTGATCTCTATGTCTGTGAGCAAAGACATTACTTTTAACATGATCTTTCTGGCAGGCAGAATTATGCCTCACCCTTACCCCCCAAAATGTCCGGGTCCTAACCCCTGTGAATCTGTCACCTTACATGGAAAAGGGGAATGAAGGTTGCTAATCAGCTAACTTTAAAATAGGGAGATGATCGGGCCTCCCTGGTGGCGCAAGTGGTTGAGAGTCCGCCTGCCGATGCAGGGGATGCGGGTTCGTGCCCCGGTCTGGGAGGATCCCATGTGCCGCGGAGCGGCTGGGCCCGTGAGCCATGGCCGCTGAGCCTGCGCGTCCGGAGCCTGCGCGTCCGGAGCCTGTGCTCCGCAACGGGGGAGGCCACAACAGTGAGAGGCCCGCATACCGCAAAAAAAAAAAAAAAAAAAAATAGGGAGATGATCACAGATTACCCGGGTGGGGCTAATGGAATCACCAGGGTCCTTAAAAATGAGAGGGAGGCACAAAAATCAGAGTTAGAGGGCGATGTGACTAACGGAAGGTCAGAAGGTCAGTGCTATCTGATGTGGGAAGGGCTTTGCCAACTTTGAAGGTGGACAGAGAGGACCGCAGGGGAGGAGTATGTTCCGCCTCTAGGAGCCGAAAAAGCTGAGAAAAACGGGGATTCTCCTCCAGAACCTCCGGAGAGGAACCAGCCCTGCCAACACCTTGAATGCAGCCCAGTGACACCCACGTCAGACTTCTGACCTCCAGAACAATAATAAATCTTTGTTGTTTATCACTAGTTTGTGGTAGTTTGTTACAAGTAATCTTTAAAGGCTTTATGAAACAAGAGCTTAAAACTGCTCAAGAGAGAAAATAAATGATACAACTACTAAAGGTGGAAAACTATGAACTAGCAGCGCTCAGAAAGTAGAGGAAGAGAAAAGTCATCACATAAAAATGGTCACAGTGGAAGCAACAAAAAGGAGCAAAGACCCTGCTGAAAAGGCATCTGAGGCTAAGAAGACAAGCTTGAGAAAAGTGAGAAAATGCCATGGAAAACAAAAGGATTTAAGAAAAAATAATAGATATAGGGGGAAGCCGTGGAGAATCAACATACCCCTCATTGGTATCTCTGAAGAACGAAGAAATGAAAAGGCTCCAAAGGATAATTCAAGAAATTCAAGAGGTCGTTTTAAAGCACTGAAGGGCTAAATATGTTCTAAGATAAATTAATAGAGATGAACGAACACCAGGACATATCAGAGTAAAGTTACTGTGCTTCAAAGATAAAAGAGCAACAAAATACTTCCATCAACATTAAAACAAGAAGAAAAAATCAGGCCATGGTCCCTCGCAAGAGAAAAATTAGGCAAGCCTTAGACTTTCAGTAATATTCAACCTCAGACAACGGCACAGCAAAGATTACACAGAAAAGAAAGTACGGCAGGGGAACTTTATACTTAAAGGCATCACGCAGGGATTTGGAAAAGTGCAGGAATGGAAATGCTCACAAGAGTCCATTCTGAAGACACTTAGAGAGGAGTCACATCAATCAAGGGCTGAGGGGAAGCAAAAGGGCGGGAGGCAAGTGCTGGATTCATGAGTGGACAGCATGAAAATGGGGTAAAAAAGTGACACTGTGTATGAAAAACAGTAATATCATTAACAAAATGCAGGAGAGGAAAAAAGGGAGAAGTTCATTTAAATATTCTGACTTCATCTTCCCCGTGGGGCGTCTGCAGGTAACGTTCACGGCTCACAGTCTAAGTTATGAGAAGATACGGGTTACTATTTAAAGATGAGAACGCATACTGCGCCCTACAGAGCTAACTGCCTATTCGATGTCCTATCACCTTCCTTCCTGACCAACAGAACCACGATTTGGTTCAGGGAGGCATCGGGCCCCGTTAACCACACTCACCCTCCCGGCCAGGATGACAGCCAGGGGATGACGGCGCAACGTAGTTCTGGTCAATGAGACACAGTGGAGGGTTTCTAGGAAAGTTCTGCCTCTCCAGTTCAGGCACCCCTTTCCCTTTTCCTCTTTTTCCTTCCCATCCAGAATGCAGATGAGAGGTTGGAGGTGGAGCAACCAGCATTCCACTCTAAGGCAAGCACGGGCACAAAAGCAGAGGCTAGCGGGGGGGAGGGCACCAAGAGCCAGGGATGCTGATGACACCGGGTAACTATGAAACCAGCCTGACCGCTGACCTCTGCACTGTTCATTTTATGAGGAAAATAAACCCATACTTTGCTGAGGCCACTGATGTGGGAGTTCTACTCCATAAAAACCAAACACAATCCTAACTGAACTATCACTAGAAAAATGACTAATTGCAATATAACCAATGAAAAATTAGGTGATGAACGGGAGAGGGGCAATGTAAAGTTGTAGTCACAAAGATAACTACAGGAAAAAAGACCGCTAAAAACTAATTATAAATGTACAAATTATCAGAAGGAAAATAACACACAACACAAAGCAAGGCAAACATGGGATGTGGGGTAAAAACTTTTAAGAAGTATTAAAAGCAACAACAAAAAATTACACACATTAAGATAGAACTAAGACCAAACATATCTGTCATATCAATAAAGGATCATATAAAATCATCTAAAGCAAGAGTCAGAATGATCACAAAGTAAAAGCAAACTATAGGCTGAACACAAGTGACTCTCTGGAACAAAGCAACTCTGAAAACTGGTACCAATTCTCCCAACTGAATTTACAAACAATGCAATCACACTTGAAATCTTAATGAACTTTCATTTTGGAACTTGAAAAGCTGGCTTTAAAGTTCAACTTTGGAAAAGTAAAGAACAATAAAGAGATCTGTATCCTTTCACACAGGATACTCACTGCAGTATGCTTGTAATGCCAACACTTCACAAACAATCATGACTAGGAAAATGATTACATCCAAACAATGACATATGATGTGGCTAGTGGAAAGAGTGAGGCAGAATCCAATACACTTAACACCGAAAGAGGTTAAGGACACATTGTATTAAATGGAAAAAGAACCACACTATAGAACATTATTATGGCATGGTCCCTGTTAAAATTTTATTTGTTTGTTCTTATGTAGATTGAATTACATACAACATTATATTACTTTTTAAGTTGAAACTATACATGTGTGTATACACATCTGTGCACACACACACAAACACACTCACAATCTCTCTCCCTCTCTTCTTCCTCCCCTACTCTCTCCCATCTCTTATATATGTAACTAGTTAGTTGTCCAAATGTTTGCATGCTCTGGAAAGAGATACACCAAACTTCCAGTGTTTACTCTGGGGGAGTAGCACTGGGGGAGGAGTGGGAAGGGGGGAAATTTCACATTTTACTTCATTTACTTTGGCTTGTTGGAAAGATGTTTTCCTTTAATAATTAAAAAGAAAATAAGGATAAAAAAGTAAGCCAAATTAAAAGTAACTGAGATGTAAAACAAATTAATTCGAAGAGAACATTCATCCAAAGAACAGCATATCTTTGTTACATCTCAGCTGTGGCTTACTTGAAAACTGTGACATTAGAAATACTTGTTGAGCTTTGTGTGGAACATTTTCACACCCAAATGAAGTATTGAATACTACTAAAACAAAAATATCCATATTACATTACTCTGTAACACAGTTTATTTCTTATCTCAGGATGAATTTTAATTAAGCTAACATACTCATATTCACAGAGTTTTGAAACTCTATTGATATTTTTAATTGCCTGAGCATGATGGAAGTTAATTGCTGCTTCCTTAACAGAATACTACTATATTACAAAGCTATAGTAATCAAAATCGTATGATGTTGGCATAAAAACAGACACACAGATCAATGAAACAGGATATAGAGCCCAGAAATAAACCCATGCATATATGGTCAATTAATTTAAAACAAAAGAGCCAAAAATATATAGTGAGCAAAGGACAGTCTCTTCAATAAATGGTGATTGGGAAAACTGGACAGCCACATGCAAAATAATGAAAGTGGACCCCTACACCTTACAACATACACAAAAATCAACTCGAATGTAAGATCTGAAACCATAAAACTCCTAGAAGAAAACACAGGGGGTAAGCTCCTTGACGCTGGTCTTGGCAATTATTTTTTTGGATTTGACACCAAAAGCAAAGACAACTAAAGCAAAAATAAATAAGTGAGATTACATTAAACTAAAAAGCTTCTGCACAGCAAAGAAAACCATCAACAGAATGAAAAGGCAATGTATGGAATAGGAGAAAATATTTGCAAGTCATATGTCTGATAAGGGGCTAACATCCAAAATATATAAGTAACTCATTCAATTCCATAGCAAAGAACCAAGTAATCCAACTTAAAAATGGGCTGGGAAACTGAATAGTTATTTCCCAAGAAGACATACAAATGGCTAACAGGTACACGGAAAGGTGCTCAACACCACTAATCATAAGAGAAATGCACAGCAAAACCACAATGAGCTATCACCTCACACCTGTTCGAATGGCTGTCATCCAAAAGACAAGAGGTACTAAGTGTTGGCAAGGATGTGGAAAAAGGGAGGCCTTGTGCCCTGATGATGGGAATGTAAACTGGTGTAGCCACTGTGGAAAAAAGTATGGAGGTGCCTCAAAAAATTAAAAACAGAACTAACATATGATCCAGCAATTCCAAAGGAAACGAAATCACCCTCTTGAAGAGCTATCTGCACCCCTGTGTTCATTGAATCATTACTTATAAGAGCCAAGATGTGAAAATAACCGAGTATCCATCAGTGGATGAATGGATAAAGAAAATGTGGTATGTGTGTATGTGTGTGTGTGTGTGTGGTGTGTGTGTGTGTATATATATATATACACACACATACCTTGAAGGCACTGTGCTAAGTGAAATAAGTCAGACAGAAAAGGACAAATATTGTATGACCCCACTTACATGTGGAAGCTTAAAAAAAATCCTATAAACTCATAGAAACAGGAAACAGATTAGTAGCTGCCAGAGGCAGGGGGTAGGTGGTGGGAGAAATGGGTGAAGATGGTCAAAAGGTACAAACTTCCAGTTATAAGATAAATACATTCTGAAGATGTAATGTACAGCATAGTGACTATAGTTAACAATACTGCATTATATATTTGAAACTTGCTGAGAGAGTAGATCTTAAAAGCTGTCATCATGAGGAAAAAAACTAACTGCATGAGGTAACAGTTGTTAACTAAACTTACTGTGGTAATCATTTGACAGTATTACATATATCAAATCATTATGTTGTATACTTCAAACTAATACAATGTTATATGTCAATTATATCTCAGTAAAACCAGGTGAAATTTTTCCATAATACACTACTTTATATGCAGGTTATTCCTTATTTCAGGGTGAATTTTCTTTAAGTACAGTAACATTCTCATATTCACAGAGTTTTGAAACTCTATTGGTATTTTAATAGCCTGAGCATAATTGCTGCTTTCTTAACAGAATACTCATTTTACAAACCAGAGATTATGTTAAAATGCTATGAAAATGTTTATTATTACTTTATCCTGGGAGTCGACTACTCAAGGGAGAATATATTTCCTGAAGAATTTTGAGGTCTTTTAGGGATCTTGGTGATACGTTCTCCTCTCATGTCCAAATCTTAGGTAGCTTGCTTACTCCCATTCACTCCCCAAATACTCTGTACTTCCCCTTTCACAGGACTTACCATAAAGACTTGTCTGTTTGCTTGTCTGTAATCAGCATCCCCATCCCAACCCATTGAGCACAGAGCCTGGCACACAGCAAGTCAATAAAAGTTGGCTGACATAAATGCTTTCAGACATACATGGAAAAATGTTTAGGGATACTTCAGTTGCAATAGCCAATGACAAAGATCCCCTGTTTGACCAAACTAATCAGGCTCCTGAAGCCTTTCGTAGGCAGCATCTGTGCACTTCCTTGCAAAATCTAGTTTTAGCAAGAACCCTTCTAAGTCAGTTGAACCAGAACGCCCCACCCTCAATATCTGATCACTCTCCATATCTGATCAGGTTCCTCACCCTCCATGCCCCGCCAGCCCCCTCACTGATGTCTGATCACCCTGGCCTGTTTCCAGCAAGAATTCTGTTACGTCGGTTTAGCCAGAACCCCCCTTACTCCTAATGTTTCCTCTTAGTAATTTTCCATCCACTGACACCCACCCTGCTCCTTGGCTAAAAATTCCTACATTCCCATGCTGTTTTTAGGGTTGAGCCCAATCTCTCCACCCACTGTAAAATCCCACTGCAGGGGTGGTCCCTATGAGACAGTGTGCACCCCACTTGAATAAGGTCTTCCTTACTGTGTTTTAACAAGTGCCCTTGAATATTTTTTTCTTTAACACCATCTTATTACCTTAGAAAGAATAGAAACTTAAATATTTAGTGGCAAATGAGTATATCTATGGCTTGAAAAGTTACCTGTAGAAAAATGTGCATCCCTTTCAGTAACTGTTTTTTGCTACTATTAAAATCTGAAATCTATCAAAACTTGATATTTAATAAAACTGGACACAATGTAATCTACCTAGGTGATACCACCTAGGATACCAAAAATCCTGGGCTGAGTTAGAACACAGTGGGCACTAGATCTTCCACACTACTGCGATAGTAGAAAATTTCTATTTGAACAGAAGACAACTCATACCAAACAGTAAACTAATTTGATGGACATAAAATTAGCTTGAGGAAACATAAAAAAGTGCAATATTTAGTTATGCATTTCTCATGTCATTCCATGATTTCCTGCTCAATTCTGATAGGACCATTGTTGGAAAGGTATATATTATTTATTAAAAAAAATTTTTTTAAGTCTATATAATTTTATTAGGAACCATGGGAATGTAAAGTGGTACAGCCGGTTGTGGAAGACAGTATGGTGGTCTCTCAAACAATTAAACACATAATTACCATATGATCCAGCAATTTCAGCTCTAGGAACACACCCAAAAGAACTGAAAGCAGCAACTCAGATATTTGCACAGCAGTGTTCATAGCAGCATTATTCATAACAGTCAAAAGGTGGAAATAACCCAAACGAATGGAGAAACAAAATGTGGTGTATATACAGTGGAATATTATTCAACCTTAAAAAGGAATGAGGGACTTCCCTGGTGGCACAGCGGTTAAGAATCCACCTGCCAATGCAGGGGACACGGGTTCGAGCCCTGGTCTGGGAAGATCTCACATACCATGGAGCAACTAAGCCTGTGCACCACAACTACTGAGCCTGCGCCCTAGAGTCCACGAGCCACAACTACTGAGCTGGTGCACCTAGAGCCCGTGCTCCACAGCAAGAGAAGCCACTGCAATGAGAAGCCCACGCACCACAACCAAGAGTAGCCCCCACTTGCCCGCAACTAGAGGAAGCCCGCATGCAGCAATGAAGACCCAACACAGCCAAAAATAAAATAATAATAATAATAAAAAATTAATTATAAAAAGGAATGAAATTCTGACACACGCTACAACATGGATGAACCTTGAAAATATTATGCTGAGTGAAATAAGCCAATCACAAAAGGATAAATATTGTCAAATTCCACTTACATGAGGTCCCTAGAACAGTCAAATTCCTAGAGCCAGAAAGTAGAGTGGTTACCAGGGATGGGGGTAGGGTGGGATGAGTTGGGGCTGAGGGGAGTCAGTGTTGAATGGGTACAGAGTTTCAGTTTGGGGTGATGAAAAAGGTCCAGAGATGGATAGTGGGGAGGGCTATACATAATGTGAATGTACTTAATGCCACTGAAATATACATTCAAAAGGGTAAAGATGATACTTTATGTTTATTTTACCACAATAAAAATTGAGTAGGAAGCATTTCATTGTTTTTGAAAAACAAAAGCTTTTCCTTACTTCTCTGTATTTCCAACCTCCAATCTAGTCAACTAATGTGTACACACACACACACACAAAGTAGGAAAAAAAAACATCGTTAAGTTTAAAGACTAAACTTTAGTAGATTCTAGATCCTCTCTAGACTCTACAGCCCACAAAACAGTTAGTCAGTGACTATGTACACAAGGAATTGTCTTTCATGCCAAGGCAATGAGGAAAAAGTGAGCTTAAAATGAAACTCTCGTTTAAGCAAATATCTGCAAAATATTTTCAGAAGTCCGGTTTGCAGGTAAAAGATGATGCCTATCCTCACGTATTAACTACATTTTCAACAAGGGAAAAAAGGGACGTCGTTGTAAAGCACCAAAAAGATAACTCTTACCAAGGCAGAACCATACCACTGGCGAAAGCACACGATCACTAGCCGTTAAATACTGGACAAAGAACAAAACACTGAACTTGGGAGAGGCTAAATGCACACTGGAAAACACTTCAAGTTCAGGCCTCCAGTGATCCAGCTGACGTGGAAGCCAGTAATACAAATGGCAGGTGTCATTTACCAGAAAGGCTCTGGGTAAGAGGTAATTGTTTTGTGTAAGTAAATCAGACTGTTTTCATTTTTGTGTGTTACTCAGATGAGAAGACAGGAAACAGGTGCATATGTGGACGAGTCCATCAGAGCATGAGTAGACCCTTGGCAGTGGTATGCCACATTCCAGTGTTCTCTTTAATTCTGTATGCAAGGGCAGGATGGGGGTGGAGGCAGGGGGACGGGGGAATGGGCAGTGTAAGCCACTGAGCAAGATCAATGACTTCATATTACTTAAAGGAGTACAAGGGGTAATAAGAGCTAAGTTTTGAGTCCTTGCTTTGTCCTGAGAGGCAAGTTGCTACTTTCTATGCATTTATCTCATTTGAAGGTCACAGTGACTCTCTGGGGTTGTATCCTGTATTATGCGTTCTGTTGATTCTACATTATTATATTCCAATTTGACTGCCGTGAAAACTGAGGCACATGCAAGTTGGGTAGACTTGCTTGAAGCCACACTCTCATAGTAAAAAATGTAGGTGGAAGGCAAGCCCAGGTCTGACTCCAAGGCTCAGGGCTTCTTGAGCTGCGCAGCCTCAGTTCCACGCAGGCAGGACACAGTAAAGCAGGAGTAAAAATGGAAATGATAGAGGAAAATATGCTCTGGTGGATGCCAAAATAAACTACAAAACATTTACTTTTAAGATGAGATCTTGAAATAGCTGCAAAAGAGAGCCGACTCACAGGGAGGAGCTGGGCAGACACTGAACAGGGAAACTGGATCTCTCAAGGGCATCTTTGAGAAAGGTCTTCTTGGGGCACTTTTATGCCCTTTTTTGTGGGAGGGAGGGCTGGTGTTTATCAGAACATCAGACATACCAATTTTTCAAACGAATGGTAAAACTGTGTTTATCCCAAATCAAAAGTTATTTTTTCCACTTTGAATTATACATATAGGTACACTCTGCATGAATCCTAAAACCATGGGCTTTGCCCTCATTCCTGAGGTTGGACCCCTATTCTATCACTTGGTAGGAGCAGGAACATGATCTCATGTTTTTTTTTTTAAACAAGCGAGGAAAGGAAGAGAGAGACAGAGACGCAGACAATGGAATACCTGCCTTGGAGAATTTGCAAAGGGATAATGAAAAGGTGAGCATAGGACTCATCATCAAAAGGTCAATGCATCCCCCTTGCCATCAATCAAACAAACATTTCTTCTAAGGAGAAAGGAGTTGACTTAATAGGTGTAGTTACTTTAATTACAATGTCATCAAATTTTCCAGGGAATTGAAGCCCCTAATTCCTAGGGTATTTAGCTCTAGAGTCATATGTAAAGTTAGAGAGAAAAAAGGCTCCAAATAAAGGCCTGGGAAGGTCTCCTAGGAATGAAGTGAATTGATTACAGTATCTATTTTAGCTTGCATGAAATAAATTTTACTCCGACCTCAACTGTGTTCTAAATAACTGGGGTAAATAAAGAAAATGGTAACATTTAAATCAAGATATTCATCATTAAAGCAAAATTCTCCATCCAATGAAAATGGCATTATCGCAACTTAATTATCATTTAATATAATACTAAAAATGCATAACAGCCGAGTACCCCCGGAACTATCACTGGATTAAAGTGGGGATGATAAAAGCAGGGTAGGCAGAGGCAAGGCTTTGAAACAGAGTATGAAGCTGATAAAGATAATGCTGAAGAGACATTATCTATGGACAAAGGAAAAAGTTTTATAAAGCAATAAATGAAACATACAGTCTTATACCTATTTATGGTAGGAATCCATTTTTATTTTTAAAAATCACATAGGCATTTCTCTTACCTGTATCTGTATCTATATGCAGGAAAAAGTCTGGGCAGATAAACACAAAATAGTAAGACTGGTTATCACTAAATGGAAGAATTACAGGTTTTTTTTTTTCTTTTTCCTAATACTCAATTTCTATTTTCTACAACAAAAGAAAAAGATTTTAAAAGATACTAATGTGAGAGCAAAAGGCAGGGAAAGACGAGGTTTTACTAAATATATTATTGACTTGTGATCAATATACAGAAAGAAGAAACAGTGTCACAAATAAAAAGGAAAATAGAATTTGGCACAGTTCTAAGCAGCAATTTTGATAGTGTTAATCTAATCAGAAAATGCTTCCAAATTCTGCTGAGAAAGAGAGTAACATTTTTTCAAAGCACATAATATTCACTGGGAGAAAAAAGAAATTGCTTTTTGCTTTTTTTTTTTCTGTGTTAGAGCATGCTGAATTTTTACTGCAGGAAATCTATAAAGGGTACTCTACTAATGACACCCAGGGAAATCTTCACAGATGGAATTTCTTTCACTCTCGTTCGAACTAATGTGTGAACACTGCTTAGGAGAACCCATGCTGATAGAAATTAAGTGCTTTCAGATAATGAAATACTTAGCAATTCCATTAAAATATCTGTTTAAAGAGGAATGTGATCATCAGGCTTCTACTAATTTGTTTTTAAAATGAAGGCTTAGGCTCAATTACAATGTAACATATGCTCAATTCTAAGTAAATAAGGAAAAAATAATAATTAATTATTGATGCGATGCAAAATAATAACCAGAATTGTGTGCAGTTAAAAAAAGAAAACTGTATTGCATTTATTAACTCAATTTGTGCCCCAGAGAATTTGATTACTTTTTTTTTTTACATACTTAAAATAACTTATGTTGGGGTATTTGCACTTAGGTTTTTGTATTATTCTTAAACAAATACTGACATAATTTCAGGTATTTGTACTTAGGTTTATGTATTATTCTTAAACAAATATCGACATAATTTCATGTTGACCTGCTGCTTTCTTTTCCTGGGATTTGAATTGCTTGATCGGGTAACTAGGCATGCTACCGTCACTACACATAAATGCAAGGCATCTTTCACCATCTCTTGACTTCTTCTAGCTGTGGCAATGCAGTGGCACAGATTCTGAGCCGGACTTGAGCCCTAGTCTAGCTGTGTGATTTTGGGTAGCTGCCTCTCTAAGCTTCTGCAGCCTCAGGTATAAAAATGGGGGTTACAATCTTCTACGTGGGGTATAAGATTCATTAGATGAATGTAAATAAGGCATTCAGCACAGTGCCTGGCAGGGAGGAAGTACTCGAGAGTGACACCTCCTTAGTCAAAGCCTGGCTCTACCACTTTGCTGTGAACTTGAGCAAGTTACATCTCTGTCTCAGTTTCCACAAGTGCCGATGGAGACAGAACACCAACCTCCATAGGGCTGCTGTTCAGAGCCGATACATGTCATGTAATGGGTTTACACGGTGCGGCACACATACTGTTACATGAGCGTCAGCTCCTGTCATGACATCACTGATGTGAAGCTGAGTAGGATCCTTTGTGCTGCCTCTCATCACTTTTTGATTCTAGTTTCTCCTATCAGAGTACTTCTATTGTACTGTGTTCTGTTTCCAGAATATCTTTAGTTTCTCTACATCTAACACCTATTAGATTAAATGAAATGCCTGAAACACAGCAGGCTTAGAAGAAAGAATAAATAAAGTTCCACGCTTTCACCAACTCAATCTATTTACCTTTTCGGGTGGTGTCTGAGGCAACTACCCCAACCCCAGATGGGGCCAAATGCTTTCCACACTTAATAAATGCTAATTAATTGTGTGTGACACTAAATATTAAAAGAAAGGGAAAAGATTTCACTAACAAACAAATCCTCATTTTATACCACTGTATCAAGACGGCTATTTTTCATAATTCCTTACTAAAGTAAGTACTATTCAGGGTCCTCAAAGTAATGTTACAGTAAATAGAATATCAGTGTTTATATATTATAAAGTGTTTAGCTATAAAAAATGCTTAAATATGACTTATAGCTCCCAATCTGCTTATAGCTATCATTCATAAATTAGGGAATTAAGTCTGGTATACTCTGCATCATTTCCTAATTATATTATACATTTGTTAAAATTAACTTGCAGTCTGTGAACACACATTAATGAGAAGGGCAAAGCAAGACAGGAAAGGAATGGCGGAATTCCTTGGCGGTTCAGTGGTTAGAACCCCACACTTCCACAGCAGGGGGCACAGGTTCGATTCCTCGTCAGGGAACTAAGATCCTGCATGCCGTGGCCAAAAAGAAAAAAAAAAAAAAAGAAAGGAATGGATGTTTAGAGTAAAGGTGGCTGCACACACAAAAAATTGTTAATGTCACCAATTTTACTGACTTAAGAGGCATGTTTATTTAAAAAATAAAGTAAAATTAAAAAGCAAATGTAAGGCTTCCCTGGTGGCGCAGTGGTTGAGAGTCCGCCTGCAGATGCAGGGGACACGGGTTCGTGCCCCGGTCCAGGAGGATGCCACATGCCGCGGAGCGGCTGGGCCCGTGAGCCACGGCCGCTGAGCCTGCACATCCGGAGCCTGTGCTCCGCAACGGGAGAGTCCACAACGGTGAGAGGCCCGCGTACCGCCAAAAGAAAAGCAAATGTAAAGAAGTTATACATGATTTAAGAAGGCACTGTTTTTAAAATGCAAATAACTTTTAACTTGGGTACAAGGTAGCAGCTTAATTTACCTGATCTATCAATATAAAATTTTTTGTGCCTACAAAACATAATCTGAAACTTCCCAAGGGACCTTTACATGATTCTAAAGTAGGGTTGTGTATGGCACTCCCCTGAGTCGTGGGTGTCCAAATCATAAACTACACTCACAGTATTTCTCTCTCCAGCCTGGCTTCTCCCCTGAACCTCAGAATAGTCTATCCAACTGCCTACTTAGCATCTCTCCTTGGATGTGTGCTGGGCATTTCAAACACAACATGTTCAAGCTGAGCTCCTGGTACCCTGAGCCTGCCCCATCTTCTCTGTACACCCCACAGCTGATCCGTCAGCAATACCTACCTTCCCACTATATCCAGAATCCAACTTCTCCCTGCCTCTGCTGCTACCATCCTGGTCCACGCCACCACCATCCCGCTCACCTGGATCATCGCGCGGCCCCCTGCACGGCTTCCCTGCCACTGCCCTCGCTTCCTCTTCCGTTTGTTCAGTTTACAGCAGTTCGAGTGATTCTGTTACCATAAGTCAGGTCATGTCCTTCCTCTGCTCAAACCCTCCAAGGCTTCGCAGCTCAGAAAAATGCCACACCTTTCCATCAGCCTTCTGACTCCAAGCCACCCCCAGCTCTGACTACATCTCCTTCTACTCCCCCTCACGGAATAAAAACTCCATGAAAGCACGGATTTTGTCTTTTTTGTTTCCTCCGGAGCCAAGAATGCTGTCTGGCATACAGCAGGCACTCAATCAACATTTGTTGAATAAACAAATGAGTCAGCGTTCCAAACTTTAATAATATTTGATATCACGTTTAACCCGATCAATAGTAATTAAGTACAAAAGACGAAAGTCCAAGAATTGCCACCAATTTAGTAGGACCCTTTGGGAGGCAACCTGTTCAACTCATTCAGGGTCACTGTCACTGGGAAAACAGCAGATCAGTACCTGCCCTCATGAAGGTGACAGTCAAGTGAAGGTACCTACTCCCCTGTCCCTGCAACCACAATCAAAAGGTGCCTGTAGATAAGGTCGGGGTCAGCAGGTCCCGTTTCCCAAGCTGGCAACCTGTGAATCACCCACAATTTTTTTTCTCCCTTACCTTCTAAACCAATGAAGCAATCTGTCATCAAGACCTCTCGAGTCTACCTCAGGAATGTGTCATACACAGTCAAAGCTTCTAGCTCCTCCATCACTCAATTCCCCAGCCTTCAGTCTGCTCCCTGAAAAGTGCAGTATTAGTCTCCCAACTAGCATCTTGCTACCAGTATCCCCCCATCCGGTCTGTCTCACACAATGTGGCTGGAGTTAATGCCCCCCACAAAACACCATTGCATTCCCTTTCCTAAATTTCTTTAATCACTTCTCATTGCTTACAAAGTCCTGAGCAATCTAGTCCCAAACATACCTTGGTAGGTTCATCCAGCACAGCTCTGGTTTTTTGCCCCGGATACCATTTCCTGCCTGGCTCCTTAGCAAACACTGATTAACACATTTAAAAGACGTGACAAAAACCAAATGTTGGTGAGGGCTTGAAGCAGCTGGAACTGTTACCTATTGCTGTGAAGACTATAAATTAATTCAGTCACTTTGGAAAACTCTTTGGCAATGTCTCCTCAGGTTAGATATATACCTGTCCTATGACCCAGCAGTTCGACTCCCAGGTAGATAAATGCACACACACACAATGAACAGACCATTTGCAAAAGTGAGAAATAAATTCTTTGTCACACGAATGCCTTTCTAATTTGAAAACAGCCGTCAGATACTCCTGGGTATTTCTTATCCCAAAGAACCATGACCAGTTCTTTCAGCCTTCTTTCATATATCACAACCTGGATTCTCTCTACCTTCCTGGCTGTGCTTCTTCTGAATAGGTTCTAGGTTATTTATATCCCCTTAGAATGGTGGCCTCTAAAACCAAATGACTATCACTTCCTTTGTCGTAGTTACCACTCTTCAATTAACCTCACCTGAAACAGAATTAATATGTGCGGGTTCACACTAATTGTTGGTTCTTATTGAGCTTACTATTGCCTGAAAAATTTTTAATATTTAAAGTAAGGTTAATAGGTTTCCATTATGAAACCAGCAGTCATTAAACATTTTTGTAAACTAAAAATAGGAAAAGAAAATCCCACCAACATCTAATTCATTGAGTATATCTTATGAATTAATTTTTTTAACATATAAGGGAGTTTTGCTTTCTATTTCTCCAACCATACTATATATTCAATTTATATATATTTCACATCATAAACATTTAAAAATATTTCTAGTTGCTCAGAAACTGTCTTATATTACACACTGACCATGTGCTATTCTAACAACGAACATGCAAGTTAAGTATCCTTATGACTTACAGATGAAAATACTGAAGCTTCGGAAAATGAAGTGACTGGTCCAAGGCCACGTGTCCTTTATCTCCTGATTTTTTTTTTAAATCAGTGAGAAATGTAAAGGAGTGCATACATATAAAATGTACAGTCTGATGAATTTGGACATAGGTATAGACTTATGTAACCCTCATACAGATTAACATTTAGAAAACTTTCATCACCCCAGAAGGTTCTCTTGCGTCCGTTCCCAGTCAGTTCTCCCACCCAGGTGTAACCACTGTTCTGACTTCTTTCACTATCAGTTAATTTACCTGTTCTTGCATTATATAATTGGAAGCATTTAGTACGCACTCCTTCAGTGTGTCTTCTTCTGTTCAAGATAATGTCGGTAAGATTCATTCATGTTGTCATGTGCATGACTAATTTGTTCTTTTGTTATAGCTACACAGTATTCCATATAGGAACATACCAGTTTATTAATCCATGCTCCTGTTCTTATGATCACGTGGGTTGTTTCCAGTTTTGGGCTAGTTTGAATAAAGAAGCTTTGTGCTTCTAAAAGTTTTATGTAGTCAAATCTCTGATCACGTCCAAGCTTAGAAATGTCTTCTCCCTACAATATTCCTTATTAAGTATTCCCTATAAACATGAGTATTTCTCTATAAACATTCACATCCATTTTCTTCTATTTTTAAAAGTATTTAACTCTTTAGTCCCTTAGCAACCTTATGGGCAGTATGTAGTGGACTTATCTCTAAATCTTATCTTTTCTTAAACTGATAACCAGCTGTGGAAGTACCATTTATCAAACAAATATTCCTTCCTTCTTTGGATTTATGATGCATACTTTATCACTTATTAAATTTTTTATACAGGTGATCATCTCTTTCTGGGCTCTTTTCAGTTCCACCAATTTGTCTGTCAATTCTTACAATACAATTATATTGTTTCCATTCTTGTAGCCTTATAATTATGTCATTTGACTAATATTCATTCAGCCCCTGCACTGTGTCAGATCCTAAGGTTAAAATGGTGAAGGCACACACCTGGTTCCTGTCCTTATGGCATGTACAGACTAGTGGGAAGACACAGACAAGTCAACAGGTGGTGACAACAGAGTGCGATGCATATGATAGGAGATGCACAGGGAGCTGAGGGGCCCCTAACCTGGACATGGGGAATGAGGACACGGCTCCTGGAGGAGGTGATGTCTTATGGCTGAGCAGAAAGCCTGTTGAAAAGATCGGGAAGTGAAAGAGAAAAGGGCACTGGAAGTGGAGCATGAGGTGGGAAGAGGAGTGTGGTAAGAGCTGAGGCTGTAGAAGTATCAAAGGCAAGATCACACAAGACTTTAAAAATGATTTAGTACTTTATCCTGAGGACAAGGGAAGCCACTCAAGGGTTTAATCATGGAGCAAAGTGTTCAGATATGCATTTTAGAAAGACCACTTTGGATATGTAGTTTAGAAAGACCACTTTGGCTATAAGAGGATGAAAAAATCATTTACTACAAGTCAAGAGAACAGCCAAGGAGCCTACCTAGGGTACCAGTAGTAGAATTAAGTCCTGACTCAGTACTTCTTTTTCAAACTTTCTATGCTACTATGACATATTTATTTTTCCAGATTAATATTGAAATTATTTAGCCAAGTTCCCTCCTGTACACCTGACTCCATTCCAATCCAACTGTGACTTTATTTGAAATGATATTAAATGTTTAAATGAACTTATGAAGAATGACAACTCTATGTATCATTTTTCCTATGGTTTTTAAATAACTGCTGCTAAACCATATATCTCCTTTCATCATATATTTTTGGAACATAAGACTTCCTTAATCTTTTGATCTGGGCAGAGCATTATTACTTCATTCCAAAGATGTTTAACTTCACTCAAGGCACTGGGGTTATCAGGATGAAAAGGGAGATGTGCTTCCTGTCCTCCTGGAGCTCATGATACAACAGGGAGTAGAGAAAAATAATTAGACAATTAGAGTACAGGGTGCAAGGTGCTGTTGGAGCACAGGGGAGAGGCATCTGGGGGGCGGTTCAGGAAGGCAGCTTGGAAGAACTGACTCTATGGGAAGGTTATGTGGTTATGCATGGTTGTTAGCAAAATGAAAATGAAGGGAGAAGGCGGGACAGGAGAGTCTTAATCTTGACCAAAAACACAGGAAATGCAAAAAGCCAAAGGGAAGCAACAACAAAAAGGACTAAGGTCTAAGCCAAGAAGGCAGACCAAGCTGTTTGGAGGGAGCCAGATGGACGTTTTAAACTCCAGCATTAAATACAGGTATGCCTAGGTCCCAATGAAGAAAGAACCTTATTTTTCCAAAAGCCAAGAAGTGAATAAAGAAAAAAACTTTGACCAGAACCAAAGCATGCTGGAGTTTTACCGAAATAATTATAAGCCATAGTACTGGGGGCGAAGAACCAAAGGAGTGAAAACGATCCTAAAGCAGACCTCAGGTGCTTCAAAATTGTATCTGTGTATGGCTTCACCTAATCAGTTCTAGTCTGGATTCTCTCACACCAAAGCAAAGTGGAGCAGTGAACGTGGAAATTCTGTGATAGACAGCAAACTGGGGCTAAAAGGCTTCCCCCAGAGAAAGAGAGAGAATGAAGGAAACCCAGGGAAGGAGGTCCACCCTATAAGAAAGAAACTATGCCTCGGAGCACTCTTCAGTATCGATAAACAAGAATGGACACATCACTCTGCCAATGGACAGAGAAACTGCCCATATTTGTTACATCTATATTTATTCTTAGGGTTTTTTATTTTTTAAGCATCTTTATTGGATTATAATTGCTTTACAATGGTGTGTTAGTTTCTGCTGTATAACAAAGTGAATCAGCTATACGTATACATGCATCCCCGTATCCCCTCCCTCTTGCATCTCCCTCTCACCCTCCCTATCCCACCCCTCTAGGTGGTCACAAAGCAACGAGCTGATCTCCCTGTGCTATGCAGCTGCTTCCCACTAGCTATCTATTTTACATTTGGTAGTGTATATATGTCCATGCCTCTCTCACTTCATCCCAGTTTACCCTTCCCACTCCCTGTGTCCTCAAGTCCATTCTCTACGTCTGCGTCTTTATTCCTGTCCTGCCCCTAGGTTCATCAGAACCATTTTTTTTTTAGATTCCATATATATGTGTTAGCATATGGTATTTTTCTCTTTCTGACTTACTTCACTCTGTATAACAGACTCTAGATCCATCCACCTCACTACAAATAACTCAATTTCATTTCTTTTTATGGCTGAGTAATATTCCATTGTATATATGTGCCACATCTTCTTTATCCATTCATCTGTCGATGGACACTATTTCTTAGGGTTTTTAAGGGCATTTTTTTTCACAAGAGATTTGTTAATTCTGTAAATGGTTTGAGTCTTATTTTCCACTTTGAACGCTGAGATATGTAATTTAAGTCAAAATATGGGAAACTGAAAGATTTCAGTCTGAAAAAACTGCTACATCAATAAAGACAAAAAGACACAGTTCTCATGCACTTTCCTTTCCAGGGCTCCCAACATTGTCTCTGTTAGAAAAAAAAGAATCTTACACCTAAGACTTCGCTCCAATTACAGTCTTCTCCCTAATCTTTTTATCTGGGCAGAGCATAATTTCTTCATTCCAGAGATGTTTACTAAACTCAAGGCACTGGGGCTCTCAGGATGAAAAGGGAGATGTGCTTCCTGTCCTCCTGGGGCTCAAAGTGCAAGGGGGGGATAGAGAAAAATCACTGATAATTAGAGTACAGCGTGCAAGGTCCCATGGGGGACTGGAGCACTGGAGCACATGGGGGAGGCCTGTGGGGAGTTCAGGAAGGCGGCCTGGAGGAAGTGAATCTATGGGAAGGTTGTGTGGGTGTCCCATGGGACTCACAGGCTGGGACCCAAGCTAAGACCTGGAACCAGACACTGGAACAGGGTAACCCCACCTGGGTGTGGGTTAAAGGTGTTCTCTCCCAGAACACTGTAGAATACAGCTTCCTAACCTGTGTTCAGATCACAGGTGTACCCACCAGCCATAAGCGCAGCCTTATTCATTTCCCTCAATGGGCAGTATTGATATTATCCTATTGTATGTGGGTCATGACATGAAAAAGGCTGGCAATCACTGCTTGTAAAGAACTCATGAAATGCTGTTTTGGCCCCTCTGCTGTAATTCTCTCAAATTCATTCATTCATATTCTCTCTGTCTCCGTTACCTCATTCTTCTCTATTATTTTTTTCTACTCTTCAATACTCAAGCAGAATTCAATTCCAAACAGTTCCAGAATATACACATTCTGAATTCCCAGCCACCAAAAGAGAGAGAAAAACGATTTTGTTTCCAATATAGAATTCTGGTGAAGAACTATGGTTGGTCCAGTTTGAGTCAGGTGTCCACTCCTGGACCAATCAACAGTGGCCAAAAGAGGGAAGAGTATCTTGTACTTAAATTGCAGGTCCCAGAGTTACTATTTGAGTAGACTGCAGGGAGGGATGCTAGTCAGAAAAACAATAGGTGTTCACTACAAGATTTGAATGCTGAAGGGAAGAATCTGGGAGAGAGGGCAAGGATGAAGATTCAAAAGAGCAAAATGATAATAGAGAGGTCAGTGTCCCTGTGAGGGTGAGAAGAGATAGGGTCCATGGTAGGGCAGGTGGGACTGGCCTTGCAGAGGAGGAGTAGACAGGAAGGAAGGAGGAAAGAGTGGGTGGACGCACAGGGTTTAGATGTGCTGGCAGAATTGGTATAGTTCAGGTCTGAAGAAGTATCTCTCCGAGAAGCAGGAAAGTGATGCAGGAGGGAGGGGGCAGGACAGAAATAAGAGGTTAGTGGAAAGAATATGAAATAGATGCTACGTGAAATGACGGCGAGCAGCCTAGGAAAGCACAGGAGGAATGCCCAGCAGTTTTACCACCTGAGTGAGGGTAGCAACTCTAAATTTACTGATACCTATCTGTACAGTAGTATAATTTTCTCCTGCAAGTCTCAGCCACCCTACTATAGAATCTATAGAGGCAAATAAAAAAGAGCAACTTGATAGGTCCAGGGCGGGACTTTTGCAGGTAAGGGCCCCTGAAGGACACTGGGACAGTGCAGTCTAAGGTTGAGAAGACAGATGCAATGGAGCTTGGGTTGACAATCCTGGGTCAGGAGGAAGAAGGAAGAAAGAAGTATGAGAACGGGAAGATAGATGACATCTTGGGAGATGACCAAGAGCACAGGGATATGACACATGACCAGTTTAGTCAGCTGCAAGGTTTCTGAGACAGTTAATCCCAGCAGCATCCCAATGAACAGGGATCACGTAGGCCCCTTATGAGTCAGATGCACACTGGATTGATGGTTTCTCTGATAGTTTGCTTGGTCAGAAATATTCAATTATTCCTCAAAGCCTTTATATACAGTATACACTTAATGGGGGGTGCCCCCATCTCTCTCTCTCTCTCTCTCTCCCCCCACCCCCCTTGATAAGTTACTTGCATTCTTTCTCAGGTCGGGTTATCTATTCCAATCCAAAGAAAGCAACATGTTATTTCCAAGATGCTGTGGGACTCAACCTTCCACCCACGGCGTTTTACCCGCCTTCTCTCCACTCTCATTCAGAATACACTTCCCATTCCATGTGCCCAGACCGCAAAATCTCACCAACTTTCAAAACATGGGTAAGTACCCAATTTCTTCAAGGAAGCTCTCTAAGATTTTACCTAACACAAATCACTATTTCTTCCAATACAGAGATTTTTTTTATTCCACATAATTATACTGTCATTTGTTTTATTTCTCATTCTCCTTAAGGACAGGAATTCTTCTTAAATTCAATTTTTAAGCCAAAATGTATGTGTGTAGTTGGAGACTATGAAATACTCTTGATTGAAAGGACTGAGACAGCCCAAGAAGTAGACAACTGTCTTCTTATTCTAAAGCTCATACACCACACTGAGTATCTATAAATAACAAACTCCTGTGACTAAGGAGAAAATGGGAAGTGTGTTTATATAAAATGTACTCCAAGCTGCACAATGACCTGCCACATTAGTAATGGAATGTTGAATGAATCAAATGGAATGCTTAGTAATGACTACTAGCCTTCTGTTTCTTAGTCACTAAGTATTTTCTAGGTGGTATGCAAAGATAGAAATAAGGGAGGAAGAAGTAGTTTACAGATCCAGGAACCAGGACTGAAGGAAAGGCAGTGGGCTTCATCAAGGTACTGCAGGCAAAATGGGGCGGGGCGCACTGCTCTACAACCCGCGAAGGACACATACACACAAACTCATCTAGCTCAACGGTCAACCAAGGAGTAACATAAACAAAACTCATTAACAATAATAAAACTCTTTTTTTTTGCCCCAAATGAATATGGCAATACCCAAACGAATATGGCAATACCCATTTTGAAGACACTCTCATGTTCTATTGAATTAACATCACTTTAATTATAGAGCAATCTAGCAATAAATATAAAAATGTTAAAGGTACATACATTTTGACCCCTTATTTTACTTCTCGGAATCTATACTAAGGAAAAAAGACACAGTTTTATACACACACACAAAGATATTTGTTAACATAATTATATCTTTATTAGCAAAAAACCTGAAATCGGCTCACCACTAAATTGATTAAATAGTCTACTGTATAGAATACAATAAATAATACAGTAAGCCCCCTACATACAAACCTTCAAGTTGCGAACTTTCAAAGATACAAACGTGGGCTTCCCGGGTGGCACAGTGGTTGAGAATCTGCCTGCCAATGCAGGGGACACGAGTTCGAGCCCTGGTCTGGGAAGATCCCACATGCCGCGGAGCAACTGGCCCCGTGAGCCACAATTACTGAGCCTGCGTGTCTGGACCCTGTGCTCCGCAACAAGAGAGGCCGCGATAGTGAGAGGCCCGCGCACTGCGATGAGGAGTGGCCCCCACTTGCCGCCAACTAGAGAAAGCCCTCGCACAGAAATGAAGACCCAACACAGCCATAAATAAATAAATAAATAAATAAAAATTAAAAAAAAAAAGATACAAACGTGCGTTCCATGAACGTCAGAAGTGAGTGAAATTGCAGCTCGCCCTCTGTCTCCTACTGCTGACGATATTTCAGGCCTACCACCTCCCACCTCCTCTCCTTCCTTCAATTGGTAACTCTTCTTGCCTGTTCACTCGATGCCAGCCCCTGAATACCAGCTGTTGTACTGTACTACTGTACTTTTCAAGATACTGTACAAAATTTTTTCTTTATTTTTTGTTTTTTATGTATTATTTGTGTGAAAAGTATTAGAAACCTATTACAGTACAGTACTATATAACCGGTTGTGTTAGTTGGGTACCTAGGCTAACTTTGTTGGACTTATGAACAAACTGGACTTAACGAACACACTCTTGGAACGCAACCCGTTCGTATGTAGGGGACTTACTGTATATAAAATAAATGTATTAAACATATGTTGCTATGTGAAAAAAGCAAGTTTAAAAAAGAGTATATATAGTGTCATCTAGTTTTTATAAAAATAAAAATTTAAATAATGTTACTGTGTACATAGACATGTATATATTCAATATGTGCATAAAGATAGAAGAAATATGCACTGAACAATAATGTCATGGGGGGTGTGAATTCTGGGAATTTCTGTTTATTTTATATATATATATTTTTTTCTTTTTGCGGTATGTGGGCCTCTCACTGTTGTGGCCTCTCCCGTTGTGGAGCACAGGCTCCGGATGCGCAGGCCCAGCGGCCATGGCTCACGGGCCCAGCCGCTCCGCGGCATATGGGATCCTCCCAGACCGGGGCACGAACCCGTATCCCCTGCATCGGCAGGCGGACTCTTAACCACTTGCGCCACCAGGGAGGCCCTGTTTATTTTATATTTATACAATGCTTGAATTTTTAATTTTGTAGAACTTTGTATTATATTTGTAATTGGAGACCTATAGCTATTTCAAAGTAGATGTATATGTATTGACATGTAAATATATCAATAATACGTTTTAAGTGGAAAATGCAGGCTAAAGCAGCATGTTCCCATATTTGTGTTATATAAAACGTTATACATATACAAGCAAAGAAATCTGGAAGGATACACCAAAACACTGACAATAGCTTTTCTGGAGGTGAGACCTGCAGTGATTTTTACTTTCCTCTTTGTAACTCTGTCTTGACTCCATTAAAAAAAAATAAGGACCGTATATTATTTTTATACATAAAGTTTTCATTTTAACAAATCTATCTTCAATTCACTTTCAAACCTTTTTAAGAGCGAATGAGGTTCAAAAATTATGATCAAATGAATTATTTTAATTTTGTTTCCTTTCCCTATTTATACAATAGACTCTAAGTTTATCCTTGCTAAAAGAAATAATCAGCAGTAGAACAGGAGAAATAATAGGACTGAGATAACCAATAAAATAGTGGTTGTTTCCAGGTTTGCTATGGAAAAAAGACAGGGGTGCCTTAATATTGATAATGTCATTTTACATTTTCAATTACAATTTTTAAAGAGCTTTTATATCCACAATGCTATTTGGTACTCAAGTCTATGTAAAAGGCAGGGGAAGCATAATCCTCACTTATTTATTTATTTATTTATTTATTTATTTTTTGCAGTACGCGGGCCTCTCACTGTTGTGGCCTCTCCCATTGCGGAGCACAGGCTCCGGACGCCCAGGCTCAGCGGCCATGGCTCATGGGCCCAGCCGCTCCACGGCATGTGGGATCCTCCCAGACCGGGGCATGAACCCGCATCCCCTGCATCGGCAGGCAGACTCTCAACCACTGCGCCACCAGGGAAGCCCTAATCCTCACTTTTAAGATAAGCAGCCTGAGTTAGGAGAGGTGGAAGGATGAGCCCAGGGTCTCAGATTGGTAAATGATGGTGCTAGCTTGCACCATCCAAGATGGTAGCCACTAACCACAAGTGGCTATTTAAATTTAAGTTGATTAAAATGACACAGAATTTAAAATTCAGTTCCTTAGTTGCACTAGTCACATTTCAAGGGCACAGTAGCCCCATGTGGTTAGTGGCTCCTGTGCTGGACTGTGGCAGATACAGATATTTCCATCACCACAGAAATGATGCGATTTCCATGCCAATAACATTTTCCACTCATGTGGTGGCTTTCTACACCCTTGCTTTGCCCTCTTGAAAAAAAGGAAGATATTATTTGATGATCTTTCCCTACAAGATATGAATCTCTGAAAAATTATAGGAAAAAAACCCTGTGCTTAATTAGGATAACTGAAAGGTGGCTGGAATAGCTGGGGAACGGTGAATAGCAGAAGAGGGGCACCAGAAGAACCTGAAAGGTGGGACAGTGAACTCGGGGGGCTGCCTACCTAGCACCTAGTCGCCCTCCTCTTCCTCTGTAATGGAGCTAAGATTTTGTTTAGGTGTCTACCCCCGCCCCACACAGCCTTTGTGCCTCAGAGTTGGTCTGCAATGCAACTTGGGCTTAATGAAACGAGATGAGAAGAAAGCTGACAGGGTAACACCCTCTTGTGGCTTTGGTCTTGACCTCTGAAAGGTCAAATAGCAGAATGCCTACTTAAACATCATCTCAGGTATTACCCAAAACGTGCACGTACATCATGTGATCACACACACGACTGTTAAAGTTATATCTGATCAGCCTTACAGCGTCAGCAATATGGACAAAGTGTGTCATCAGACTTACTAATACAGGTCCAGCTATAGGTAAGTATCTAGATGTATCTTGGGGGAAAAAAATCTAATTTTGTACTTTATGTGTTGAAATTCTATCATCTGAAATAGAAATACAGTCTTGCAAAAAAGTAAATTACAGTCATTGGTGGTAGTTAAGAAACCTGATCATTTCATGTATAAAAACTATCCCAAAATTTCAAATCATTAAATAAACAGGGGAATAGATTGACAATACAAACATTAAGAGCACATTCCTAGGTCAACTTAGGGAAGAACATTATATCCTCTTGTAGCCAAATATTTATAACAATTTAAATAATCAAGACAGGATACAGAGGTGAGATGACAGCATAATTCTCATCTTTGTAGAATCACAACATTAGACAAAATAACCCTTTAAAAACTGTACTGAATTTCTTAGTTATGTGATTCCATTTAGGCCATGAGTCTTTCAAGAAAAATCTCATTTGGGGAATTCTTCATATCTTGTGAGAATGACTTGAAAGCAGAGCTCTGCCACACCTTATAGAATGAAACATCAGAACAGAAAACTGTCGTGCAATTTTCAATGGAACAAATGTGGTAGAGGTGATGAGGGATTCTGAGTAACAAGCATATGCTGCTTTGTTCACATGCTCCAGAGAATAATTACAGCCCGACTGCTGGCCTTAGGCAGAAAAACGATGGCTACCTGTCATCTATCCTCAGCAAAAGACAGGCTGCAGATAAGTTGAACTTATACAACTTGCTCAAAAGTTATACAAAATGTTCAATGGGACGAAATAGCAGCTCTCGCATGTTAAAAAGACAGTCTTGAACAAAAGAAAGCTTAGTATTGTACTCAGCAAACATTAATACGTATACAGCAAGACTTCATGAGAACCAGTGGTTGCTTGTACAGAAAGTAGTTCACCTGCTGAAAAAGGTTCTAGGCTCATGAGCCATGAAGTACAAGTATTTACTACATGACAGCTGCTCTATAAAATCTGTCACTCTGGGCTTCCCTGGTGGCGCAGTGGTTGAGAGTCTGCCTGCCGATGCAGGGGACACAGGTTCGTGCCCCGGTCCGGGAAGATCCCACGTGCCGTGGAGCGGCTGGGTCCGTGAGCCATGGCCGCTGAGCCTGCGTGTCTGGAGCCTGTGCTCCGCAACGGGAGAGGCCACAACAGTGAGAGGCCCGCGTACCACAAAAAAAAAAAAAAAAAAAAAAATCTGTCACTCTGCTTCAGAAAAGATGTTGAAATGGACATGCATGCAACAGAAGCATGCAATGAAAACGTGCCCCCCTCTCCGTTTCACTCAAAATAGTTAATTCATTTAAGATTAATCCAGCTCAAAGAGATATGGTATGAATCCTAGGCCAGGAAAAAAAATTGCTATAAAAGACATGATTGGGGGCAACTGGCAAAATCTCAACAAGGACTTTGATACGAGACAATTATCTAATGCAAAGTAAAATTTCCTGCTTCCAGTATCTGCACTGGGGTTAGGTAAGAGACTCTCCTTGTTCTTAGGAAATGCACACTCAAGTGTTAGGGATACACGGCACGATGCCTGCAACTACTCTCACATTACTGGTGGGAGCAGCAGCAAAGCGAATGCCAAACAATCAGTGAGGCTGGGAGAACAGTACAAGGGAGGTCCTGCCACTTTTCAGAAATTTAAAATGATGCCAAACTAAAAAGTTACCAGAGAGTTCATTCATCTTTTTCTTGACATTTCCTTCAGAAAACAAGTGGTTCTGTGGTGGTCTGGTCTCAGAGTGATCAAGGAAATGGAATGTTCTGGATGCTCCAGAGGCCTTTAGTTGGCTTGAAGGGCCACCGTATTCTGTTGCTAGCTCTGATGGTCATGCTGGATGCAGAACTGATTCACTCCTGATAGCAGAGCACATGACTGTTTACTGTGGGGTCATTCAATGACTACTTAAAGCGTGAATTCTTGGGGCAGTTAGTATCTAGCTACTGTCTTCTGCATCCTTATTGTCACAGTCTGTAGTTGGGCTCACTCACCCCAGCAGCCCCAAATCTCACATTTGCTCCTTAAAATACATGTTTTAAGAGAACAGCCCTGTGATGAAGAGGCTCCTAGATGAACATTTCAAAGGCAATGCCAAGTTCCCTGACATTCCTATGGCCCCATGCAAAGTCAGATAAACATATATTATAAAATACGAGAAGAAATACATTGTGAGAAATAAACATTCTGGAGTAAGACATAGACACTTGAAACAAACAGTCTCTTAAAAATTAGGTGTGCTCTTTACAGCTGTAAAAACATGTCTGAAGCCTGAATTGTGGTGTTTCATATACTTTCTACAGTTTAAAACAAAACACAGAAGGAAATACACTTTACTATCATGACATGTCATCCGCAAAGTATATGTCCAACCCTTGAACTTATTTTAGAAACTCTCCTCACTAATTTGCCTGTGTTTTTGAACAGCAAGTAATATGTTTTCAATCATGAAAGGTTACAGGGAAATTTTTGTGGTAAAAACTGGCCTTCCGCTAGCATAAAAACCATCAGTCTTACTGCAGTCCTTTGGGAAATAATATTTTTTTCATCATTGTCAAGCAGCTTTCAAACCAATTTTAATAGCTACTGTTCCAGAGAATCGTTGTTTATATCCACTGAAAACTGATTCACTCAAAACCACGTAAGAGAGAAAAAAGGTGGTTGGATAAAAAAATTATTGTTTCTTTATAATACTTGAAGAGTGAATCAAACTGAACTTTTCTCATAAACATAATGCTAATTATCCACTCATGTTTAGATGGACAACTGCCCATCCTCTAACGCATCACACCATTGGCCCTGAACTATCGTACTGCCCTTTTACCTTCTGTGCAGCAATACCACCATAGAACACAGCCATTTTACTTTGACATGAAACTGTATTTGAAGATAATTTTTTAAAAAGTATCCTTCACGTAAAATGTCTGGGCAGTTCAAAACCTAAATGGCTTCTGTGAGTGCTGTATTGCCGTCTCTTTCATTGCTTCTCTAAAACTTCCAACGACTAAATAATTACTGCCCCTCCAATAACATTCAGCAGTTTTGAACAGGAATAGCATAGTAATGATGCCTTCTTTTTTTTTTTTTTCTTTCTCCTCACTTAAACTATGTGCCCTGTTTTTTTACTTTTCGACGACCTAGCATACAAGGATATGCCAACTTTTCTTTTACCAGCACTTAAAAAAAAATTTTTTTTCTAAAACCTAACTACAAGCATTCGTGAATTCAAAGGGAACAGAGTAGTTATCAAGGTCTGGATGGAGCTTGATCACCAGCTTACCATGGGAGTCAACCCATTTCTTTTTTCTTGTTTATGAGAGAATAAACCTCCCTGTACTTATTTTAAAGTTATTTAAATATACTTGCAAGGAAGATTTTTTCCAGAGGACCAACTGATTACTTTGCTTCTCACCTGCACCTGGGGTGTTAAGTACTGCCGGAGAAATCCCCCAGATTGACAGATGGGAAACGCTACAGATTTGTGGTTTTCAACCTCAGGAAAACCTCCGACGCTGGTGAAGGTTCAACTTGGTGATCCCCACGGTTGTCCTCAGACAGCTCCCTGGACTGTCACCTGCATCAGAAAGTAAACTTGTTCACCCTCGCCTCATCACCGAGCTGACGTTTCCACCACTCCCTTCACTCTCAGCCAATGTCTTTGCCTTCTCTTTCACAGAGAAAAATAAATCTATTAGACAGAAACTCCTCCAACTTCCTACCAGTTTACCTGCATCCACTCCCATCCTGACCACCCTTCCTCCTGTCTCTGAAAAAGAGGTGGCCCTAGGGCTCTGGACCCCATCCTCTCCCACGTCCTCCAGCATCAATTCCTGCACATAGGCCTACGTCTCACCCATCTTTAAAAACAACATAACACCTTCTATCAATGCTGCAGCCCCTCTACCTAATAACCCTCTCTTTCCTGCCCTTCACAGCTATGATTCTGGAATAAACCATATCTACTTCATCCATCTGTCAGCTCACTGTAAACCTGGCTAACACCCTACCATTACACCAGTGCCTCCAGGCACCAAACCCAATGGATCCATCTGTCCTTTGCTTATCTGACCTCTCTACAGCATTTACTACTGCTGATGTTTCTTTCTAGGAATCCTGTCTTTTATTAGTTTCTCTCCTACCATTACTTTCTGGTTCATCTATTTCTTTTATTAACTCTTCCTCCAGTGAAACCCTTAAATGTTCATTAGAGCCATCTGTCAGTGGGAGTAGAAACTGATACAAAAATTTTGAAAAACACTTAATAAAATGTAAAACTTTACATTGTTCATATCTTTTAACCCAGTTATTCTACCTCTAGGAATCCATGATAAGAAGACAATCCTAAATAATGAAAGGAGAAATAATTCTTGCACAGAAATATTAAATGCAATGTTACTTATAATTTTAATAACATGACACTATGCTTGAACTAATGTTAAGTGGAAAAAATATGATGTAAAATTGTCTGCACAGCGGTATCTCAACTGTGTGGAGAGCATGCGCATAGGAAAAAGTCTGGAAAGCAATATTCCAAATGTTAACAGTGATTTTCTTGGGAAATGAGAATTGCATTATTGGTGAATCTTATTATCTTTATATATTTTTGCACTTTCCAAGTTTTTGACAGGGATCATTTGTATTGTGAGAGGAAAAAACTCAGGTATGAAAAACAAATTCAATAAGAGGGCCCAAACTTTTTTCCTGAAAGGTGATGTTTGCCTTCACTTCTCACCCTGCCCATTCTCCAGCAGGTGATCTCATGTACTCCAGAAGCACCAAATGTCACCATCTACAGATGACTGACACCTATGTCCCTAGCGGAGGTCTTTCTTCTAAGCTTCAGAACTGTGCTTCCATGTGGCTTCTAGACAATTCCCTGTGATGACTCACAAGAACCATGGCCTCTACATGTTGTCTTAGCCTCCTTCCCACACTCCAAATCTTCTTCCCTCTAGTCTTGGTAAACAGCCCCACCATCCCCATATTCCTACTTTGGGTAATAGGGTAAGTACAGGATGGATCAACAAATTATGGATTTTTGTTTTTTCACACAACTTAACCAGTGCTCTAAGAATCAATATATGCAAGGTGGAAAATTTACTAAATAAATAACTGAAACAAGTAATAAGTTGAACATTATGAAGTGTGGTATCTGCCTAAGTTTACATAGCTATCCTGTAGTCACTTTGGAAGTGTACACGTTTCAAAATTAATTCATAAGAATCTTTCCCTAACTTTTTTTTTCTCTCTGAGGCACATGTTTGAAAGTCACCTTTCAGAGCTACTGAGTTCAAATACAGGCAAAAATTGTCTTAGTTTCCTAAAAATAGAAAAAGTCAAATACTCTTTTCACCAGCAATGTCAACAACTGGAATCACAGTGGAATCCGTCTGAACTAAAGAAAAATAAAATCTCCATTTCACTTCATGGAGAGTTTCTCCTCCATTCATTCCAAACACATGCAATAGGTAACCCTTGGGAACTTAAATTTATTAACCAGAATTTTCATGAAGATCTAGCTCATAAGGGGTTATGAAGAAATAAAGATCGATCCTGGCAAAGTAGAGACTATTGACCATTTATGAAACCCTGAAAAACAGATCTCTTCCTTGCTTAACTACTCAAAATTCCTCACAAGTGAGTCACCCTCCTCCAAAAAAGCAAAGTTCCACCTGAAATAAACCTGCAAGTGAACGAGCTTGCACATCGAGGCAAAACAACTTTAGTTTTTCTCTGGCCTAAGGCAGGAAATCACTGATGAAGTCAACTGCCAACAACAAATAATCCAAAAATAATTCTGCCTCACTCTGGGATACACTATACACTTTATGCAGTGGTTAGAGGTTTAATTTTATTTCACAAACTAATATTAGAATCAGTTTGCACTTTCTGCGCACAAACCCACTGAGCCAGCGAAGCAGAGCTGGGGGTTCAAAACATCCCGTAAGTGTGCAATTCTTGAAGGCATCCGAGACTCAAAGTGAAATCAGAAAGTACTCTGAAGGGAAGCAATAAACACAGGGTAAAGGTTGAAGCAGCCCAGTAAAATCTGTAACGATGCCTATAGCACACACACATTGGAGACAGGGAGTTGGGACACTGCTGGGTGTGAGCACACTGGCTGAATCCACACCCTATACTGAGTACCTGCACTCTGGTCTCTCTGAGCCACCGACGCCTGGTATACAAGCGTGTACATATCGTGTGTGAATGTCACCTCACATATATGCACAGATGCCGTATCTGGTAGCTGCTCTTCCAGTCTGTGCAAATCCACTGCAGTCATGCCACCCTTCAGCTGGCACTGATAAACTGGTAGTTAATCCTCATTGGCTGCGATGAGATTTATGATGCCGTGCATAAGGTCAAAGGACTTCCACCAACCCTGAACTGCTTGCTGATTTTTATACTGTTTCCTCAACCATTTCCTTATTGTCTCTTCTAAAAAACACATTTTATTCAAGCGTAATACACACACATAAAAGTGCACAAATCGGGGCTTCCCTGGTGGCGCAGTGGTTGAGAGTCCGCCTGCCGATGCAGGGGACACGGGTTCGTGCCCCGGTCTGGGAAGATCCCACATGCCGCGGAGCAGCTGGGCCCGTGAGCCATGGCCGCTGAGCCTGTGCGTCCGGAGCCTGTGCTCCGCAACGGGAGAAGCCACAGCAGTGAGAAGCCCGCGCACGGCAAAAAAAAAAAAAAAAGTGCACAAATCGGGCTTCCCTGGTGGCGCAGTGGTTGAGAGTCCACCTGCCGATACAGGGGACGCGGGTTCATGCCCCGGTCCGGGAAGATCCCACATGCCGCAGAGCGGCTGGGCCCATGAGCCAAGGCTGCTGAGCCTGCGCGTCCGGAGCCTGTGCTCCGCAACAGGAGAGGCCACAACAGTGAGAGGCCCACGTACCGCCAAAAAAAAAAAAAAAAAAAAAGTACACAAATCACGAGAGCACACTGTGATGAATTACCGAAGTGAACACACCTGGGTGACACTCCTGTGTTAAGACAATTATGCCCAGCAGCCCTGGAAGCCCCGCTTTAGCCTCCTCCCAAATACTGCTCCCTCTCCTCTCCCCAAATTCCCATTACCCTGACTTCCAGCACCACAGATCAGTGTTGCTTGGGTTTGAATTTTATATTGATGAAGGCACAGTGTAGGGATTGTTTTGTGTCCAACCTCTTTTGCTCAGTGTTATGATTGTGAGATTAATTCGTGCTGACGCATGGAGCTGTTGTCCATTCCTTTCTGTTGTCATCTAGTTCCTCTACTGTATGAACACCACAATTTATTTTTCCATCCCACTCCTGATGGAAACTTGTGTTCTTCCCAAGTTTGGGCTCTTACTCCGTCTTGCATTTTAACATCTAACATACAGGTCTAGCACTTTTTTTTTTTTTTGCTCTTCATTTATTCAAAACAGTTTTTGTCAGCTATTACAGATCAAAATAGTTCTTCCGATGCCCAATTAAATGGTGGTAAATGAGGCCATGACAGAGTAAACACCATGTGTTTCAAAACACATTCAGCCCTGAGAAGCGTGGCCTAGACTCCCTTGGATGAGGCTGAGGCCCATCCAAGGCCATGCTGGCCCAGGCTGTGGTCTCGGCAGGACTGGCTTTTCTTGGCCTGAGCATATTCATTCTCATTCCCTCATTCTCCTTGGACACCTATTTTTTTTAAGGAAGCTATTCTGGAACAAACAGCATTGAACTGAGCACAAACAGACAGCACTGAATTGAGCCACTTTAAACAGAATATTCCTTCGCTGACCTTGTTCCAAATGTGCAGCACATGCTCTTTGTGGATGATGTGTCTTGGAAATGGCGGCGACCAGGAAGCTATCGTCAGCAAGGCCACCTTGCATGGGCACGCAGAGACTTTTGGTGTATGGGGGTGGGGGGAAGCGGGCAGTGTAGACAATGAGCATGGTGCCTTCATTTCCCCCCCCCATCCTGCCCATCTCCTCAGCGGTCTCACCTTTTGCATCAGACCCTCTCTTCTCTCAAACCTCTCTCTCTCCTGTCTCCTTCCCATCATCTACTCCTACTCAACTTTCCAGGCTTAAAAGGAAGAGAAAAGCAAAACTCCATCCACCACACCTCCTGTAGCTAAGGCCTGCTCTCCTTCCCTTCAGAGAAAACTTCCTGAAAGCCTTCTCACCTTTCACGGTTTCTAGTTCTCTTCCCCTCCCCCCTCACTGTTCAACCCACTGTGACTGTTTTCCACCTCTGCCCGCAACTGAGACGACGCTCATCTTAAGGTCCCCAATGCCCTCCTTGGTGCTGGCTCTAATGGACGCTTCTCCACCTGCATTTTCCCTGACTTCTAGGCAGCGCGCAGCTCTGCCAACCACACCCTCTCCTCTGGACTTCTGTGACGTCACACTCTCCTGTTTACTTCCAACCTCCCTGGACGCTCCTCTGCAGGATCCTGTGAGGGTGTTCTTCTGACCGTCCCTTAAGCACAGATGCTCCTCAGGATTCAGTCCTTGGCCCTTTTCTCACACTTGGCGCTCTTTTCCAATAATCTCACGGGATGTCCTGTGGGCACCTCAATCTCAACGTGACAGGAGGTACTGAGAGACTTTCTCCTTTTTCCAATACCCTTTCCAATATTCTACACACACAGTCGGCAACCCCCGTCGACATCACTGCCCTCTGTTCCTTTTCCATGTGTAAGAAGCAGGGCGGGTAGAGGAAGGGTATGGGCTTTGAAGTCATGCTGACCTGGCTTCCGATTCAAACCGCCTCTTAAATCAGCTCTGTGGCTTTCAGAGAGTCATTTCCTCTCTCTGAATACAATGTTTCACATGCGTATAATGAGCGCAACACCTATCTTGTAGGACTGAATGCAGTAAGAGAGAAATGAATGAATGAATTTCACAAATTAAAAAACCATCTAACCCAGCGCCTGCCTCCCAAGCATGAGTTTCCTCCCCATCTTCCCTTTTACGGAAGACAGTCCTGTCTCCCTGACGACATTGTTTAAAGCAGGGCTCGCCTACAGGAACCCTCCAAACCTGTCGGACTTGTCCTCTCATTGTCCCTGAACATGCTGTGCCCCTTCACAGAGGCACCTCTGCATGGAATGTCCCCCTTCCACTCTTACTCCATGCACACCTAAGTCTTACTCATGCTCCAGTGCCCAGCCCCATCCCATAGCTCTTTAAAGGCCTTCCTGAGCTCAAAGAAACATCCCCCAGTCTGAACTGTAGAATATCAGTCCCACTGATCTGGTATTTATTATACACTACTTACTGTATGGGGGTCAGATTCTTTTTTATGTCAATGCCCTTTTTACCCAATGACATCATTAACGTTTCCTGTAGGAAGTCATACACAGTCCTTAGTATACAAAGTCTCTAGCAAAGAGTATTTTTGGTTTTTTTTTTTTAATTTTTAAACATTGTATTATTTATTTTTGGCTGCGTTGGGTCTTCGTTGCTGCGCGCGGGCTTTCTCTAGTTGCGGCAAGCGGGGGCTACTCTTCGTTGCGGTGCGCGGGCTTCTCATTGCGGTGGCTTCTGTTGTTGCGGAGCACAGGCTCTAGGTGAGCCGGCTTCAGTAGTTGTGGCACGCGGGCTCAGTAGCTGTGGCTCGCGGGCTCTAGAGCGCAGGCTCAGTAGTTGTGAGACACGGGCCTCGTTGCTCCGCGGCATGTGGGATCTTCCCGGGCCAGGGCTCGAACCTGTGTCCCCTGCATTGGCAGGAGGATTCTTAACCACTGTGCCACCAGGGAAGCCCTCTAGCAAAGACTTTTAAATAACACCTGCTGATTGGTATGAGGTCAAGCTCCTTTGATTTGCAATAACTGAAGGCATAAACATCATTTAATAAATTCAACTATTACTTTAAAATATGTATATAGACACCCAGAATCTTAGCATCTGGGACCTCAGAGGCCACGTAGACCAGCCTTCCAGATGTACAACATCCCTCTGCAATGGCCTCAGCGGGTGAACTTCCAACTTCTGTTTCAATGAATCCCTACAACCAGAGGCTCACTACCGCCTTTGGGAACCCATCTGATGGCTAGGTAGCAGTTACTTTTTTTTTTTTTTAATCTCAAACTTGCAACCAAAAAAGTTGCAACTACCTCCTTCTTCCTGAGCTACTTGAGAGTAATGTGCTGACCTGATGCCCTACCACCCATTCGTATGTGCTTCCCACAGTGACATTCTCCTATGTAACCACAACACAATCATCAAAATCAGGAAATTAATATGTGATACATTTAACAACAACAAACTCTCAAACTCCATTCCAATTCCACCAAGTGTCTCAATAATGTCCTTTATAGCAAAAGAATCCAGTTCAGAATCTTGCTTTACCTTCAGTTGTTATATCATTCTAGAATAGTTCCTCAGTCTCTCCTTGATTTTTATGAATGTGACATTTTTTAAAGATTATAGTTATTTGGTCCTTTGATTTGAATTTGCCAGATGTTTCCTCTGATTAGACCCAGGTTATGCATCTTTAGCAAGAATGTCTCAGAAGATGCGATACTGTGTTCTCACTGCATCTGTGCCCGTAGTATGTGATCTGACTTGTCCCATTACTGATGCAGTCCATTATGCTCACTTACTTAGGGGGTGTCTACCAGGCTACTCTACTGCAACAGTATTCTAGTTTTTCTTTGATATTAATGAGTATTTTGCAGGGAGATACTAAGAACGAGATACTAAGATCTCATTCCTCAACAAATTTCAAGATATTAGCCGATTAGTTTATGTAAGTATGGACTCGTGGTTTCCTATTTCAATTGGATGCTCAAGCTGATCCAGATTTAGCCAGAGGGAGCTCCTTCAAGCTGGTTTTTGTATCTTCTTTACATTGTCCATCATTCCTCGAGGACTTCTTTTGTTTCTAGCACAGCAAGATGCCCCAGGCTCATCTTGCTTTTTGTTTTTTATTTGTTTGTTTTAAAACAGGAAGGGATACCATTCACTTCTTGATTTATAAAAATGGAATTATACCACCTATTTCATTAAACATATTGGGTTGGCTCAAAAGTTCGTTCATTTTTTTCCATAAGGTGGCTCCAGTAGCGCTTAGTTGTCTTTAACTTCATTTGAAACAATTTTGTTAGACTGTATTGTGACAGCTGTCATATCAGCGTGCAGTTAAAAAAAAACTTATCAAAATTGGTGAATTTTTGTGTAGCCATTTTAATATTGAAGATGGAAGAAAAAAGCAACATTTTTGGCATATTATGCTTTATTATTTCAAGAAAGGTAAAAATGTAACTGAAACACACAAAAAAGATTTGTGCAGTGTATGGAGAAGGTGCTGTGACTGGTCCAACGTGTCAAAAGTGGTTTGTGAGGTTTCGTGCTGGAGATTTCTTGCTGGATGATGCTCCACAGTCAGGTAGACCAGCTGAAGTTGACAGCGATCAAATCGAGACATTAATTGACAACAATCAACGTTATACCACGCGGGAGATAGCCGACATACTCAAAATATCCAAATCAAGCGCTGAAAATCATTTACACCAGTTATGTTAATCGCTTTGATGTTTCGGTTCCACCTAAGTTAAGCGAAGAAAACCTTCTTCACTGTATTTCCTCATGCAATTCTCTACTGAAACGTAATGAAAACGTTCCATTTTTAAAACAAATTGTGATGGGCAATGAAAAGTGGATACTGTAAAACAATGTGGAACAGAAGAGATCAGGGGGCAAATGAAATGAACCACCACTAACCACACCAAAGGCCAGTCTTCATCCAGAGAAGGTGATGTTGTGTATATGGTGGGATTGGAAGGGAGTCCTCTATTATGAGCTCCTTCAGGAAAACCAAACGGTTAATTCCAACAAGCAGTGCTCCCAATTAGATCAACTGAAAGCAGGACTCAATGAAAAGTGTCTGGAATTAGTCAACAGAAAACGCATAATCTTCCAACAGGGTAATGCAAGACTGCATGTTTCTTTGATGACCAGGTAAAAATGGCTACAGCTTGGCTGGGAAGTTCTGATTCATCTGTCATATTCACCAGACCTTGCACCTTAGGATTTCCATTTATTTAGGCCTTTACAAAATTCTCTTAATGGAAAAAATTTCAATTCCCTGGAAGACGGTAAAAGGTACCTGGAACATTTCTTTGCTTAAAAAGATAAAAAGTTTTGGGAACTTTTTTTTGGGGAAGATGGAATTATGAAGTTGCCTGAAAAATGGCAGAAGGTAGTGGAACAGAATGGTGACTGCATTGTTCAATAAAGTTCTTGGTGAAAATGAAAAATGTGTCTTTTATTTTTACTTAAAAACTGAAGGAACTTTTTGGCCAATCCAATATCACATATCACGGCATATGTTCAGGCCAATACATACACAGCCTTTTTCTTTTAGTTTGGTCTATAATATGGCACAGTGTGGATGGGCAGAAGCTCCTGTGCTCAGGATGCTTCCAGATCTCAGCCTATGTACCTCTTCACCTGGCTGTTCACCTATATCCTTTATAATCAACTGGTAAACATAAGTAAATGTTTCCCTGGGTTCTGTGAGCCACTCTAGCAAATTAAATCAAATCTGAGGAAGGGGTCGTAGGAACCTCCAATTTACAGTTGGTTGGTCCGAAGCACAAGTGACAGCCTGGACTTGCTGTCAGAAGTGGCGGGCAGTCTTGTGGGACTGAGCCCTTAGCCTGTAGGATCTGTAGATAACACCAGAACCGTGCACATTAAATTTGTTAGACACCCAGTTGGTGTCCACTGAGAAGTGGAGAACTGCTTGGTGATGCTGGAAAACACACCAAAGTTATCACATCCTCTGTCTTATTCCTTCAGTCATTTTCTTTTACTTTTTAATTAATTTTTATTGGAGTATAGTTGATTTACAATGCTGTGTTAGTTCTGCTGTACAGCAAAGTTAATCAGTTATACATACATATATCACTTTTTTTAAGATTCTTTTCCCATATAGGTCATTACAGAATATTGCGTAGAGTTCCCTGTGCTATACAATAGGTTCTTATTAGTTATCTATTTTATATATAGTAGTGTATATATGTCAATCCCAATCTCCTAATTTATCTCCCCCTTCCCCCTTGGTGACCATAAGTTTGTTTTCTACATCTGTGACACTATCTCTGTTTTGTAAATAAGTTCATTTATACCATATTTTTTTAGATTCCACATATAAGCAATATTCCACATATAAGTGATATATGATATTTGTCTTTCTCTCTCTGACTTACTTTACTCAGTATGACAATCTCTAGGTCCATCCATATCACTGCAAATGGCATTACTTCGTTCTTTTTTATGGCTAAGTAATATTCCATTGTATACATGTACCACATCTTCTTTCTCATCATCTTATCAATGGACATTTAGGTGGCTTCCATGGCTCCTTCAGTCATTTTAAAATGACACAGTTTCATGTGCCCTCATCACACTGAGCATTCTTTTCTGAATTAACATCATTCTGTCTACACAACTTATAAAAGTGTACAGAGTAGGCACTCTTGGTTGCCTATTCAATATCCTATTCTCCCCCCTAAAATCCATTCCTCCCTAAAAGAAGCTGATTTTGTTCCAGTATCTACTCCCTTCCACATAACTGTGTGCATTCTAAATCAATCATGATAACCCGCATTCCTCAGAACCAGGGATGGGTTTAGTAATTTGCATGTGAGCAAATGTGGACCAATGAAACACAAGGAAGTCTTCCAGGGACTTCCTAAAAAAGAAGCAAAGACAAGCAGATGGTTCCCTCTTCTTCCTTTGGAGGGTACTGTGTCTGGATGAGAGGCACAGGACTGCTGTAACTATCCTCAGCCAGTGTGAGGGTGAAACCAGCCCTAGAAGGACAAAACTGAGATAATCACAGACTAGCGGAGCCAGAGTCCTTAGGGACTCTGGCCAGAGCCTCTCTTATCACTGCCTTCTGGTTGTGTGAGATAATGTGCTTCCTTTTTGTGTAAGCCAGTTTGGTCAGGTTTTCTTTTCACTGCAGCCAACGGCATTTTAACTGATAAAGCAGTGAGAACTACACACCCCTCCGGGGCAGGTGGGATGAAGCAGGGTAGAACTTCCAAGTCCCCTTTTTTCTTGATAGAGCCCAGATGGATGTTGACACGTAACACAGGCTCCTAAAACCCTCATCTTTGGCATTCCTAAAATGTTATTTTGTATTTGTACTGTTGACCTTCAGTAAGAGAACTAGAGATTTACTTCATATTTACAGTTAGCTTCTTCATTGTTTCAACCTGCTCAGATCTTTTTAAGTTTGTTTTAAGGGGGGCGGGAGGGGGGGTGATGAAAAAGGAGCTAAAGAATTGCTACTTGATTGCAAAGCAATCCAGAGTAAAGAAGACAGAAGCAGAAGGACAAATACAGAGCTGGGACACCAGCGATTTTTGCTCCAGTTATAACTGGGCCACTAGACTATCGAAGAATCCTGGGGGAAAAAAAATCACATAATTTCTGTGTTCCTAACCTCATGTATCTGTACATCAGGGAGATAACCTCCAGGTTCCCTTCTGGCATTAAAGTTCTACAACTCAGAGATTTCATCGGGGAATTCATGGCTCAGAATCCTTCTTCTATTGCTTGAAGCATAAAATCAGAAAAAGCAGCTCCCCCAAATCAGCTGTAGCCTATTAGTCATTCATTGAGATTGACTTCAAATCAACAAAACACTGTTTTGGGGTTGCCTCTTCCAAGAAGCAGCTCTGTTATATGACAAATCAAGACGGAACTGTATGTGTGTTTACTGTCGCTGAACGACAAGTGTAGAAAGCAACTGCCAACTCCTCACTCCACTCAGCAATGTGACGAAAACAAACATTCAGAACAGCCACCAGACCTGGGGAGTTTGGGCAGATGAACCCAGACACTTAAGAGCATGCTATCGACCTGAAGTGACTGCAAGATGTGGAAAGCCCTTCCAGGCTTCTCAGAGCACTTAAAGTCTGAGCCCTTTGTTCGCAAGGCCCTTTGCAAAGTGTGGTCCTGACTAGTGCTCCATCAGTAGCTCTCCGTCTCCCTCTCTAGTGACTTATTCTGCCTGGCCTGAACCACCCTTCCCTATCTGATTTCCCTTCCCCACACCTGCCTCCACCCCCCACCCCCACCCCCACCCCGCAATGCAGATTCCTCGTCCTTCTGATCTCACTTAAAGTCAACTTCCTCATAAAATGCCTTCTCTGTGGCATGAACACACACCACTGCCACTTCCCCTGGGAGGGAACCCTGCTCATTCCTTCCTAGCACTTATTACTACCTGTAATTATTCTTTTGTTGTTTACCAGTTTTGTATGTCTCCCTCAGCTCTATGGGAGAAGAAACCATGTCTGTCTGGGTTGCCCCTGCATACCCAGAAAGGAATGAGGATGTTGTGGCTGCCATCATACTTTCAACGACAAATTAAGGACACGAAAAAAAATGCTGAGGACGCTACATCATTATATGAGAAAACTGTTTACAAAAGTATATCTTGTTTAAGCAGGAAGATTCCAAATTTTTAAATATATACATTTATATATGTACAAAATATTATAAGGAAATATATCAAGGTATTAATAAGGATGGTATGATTATACTTTTTTTTTTTTTTGGTATGGGGAATCTGGTGACAGAAAAATAATACACGGTATGCTAAAAGTAGACAACCACAACATAACCACAGAGTGAAGGAAAAGGTGTTGTAAGGATGAAGAGTAAAATGTGACTCTGGGGACTTCCCTGTCGGTCCCGGGGTTAAGACTCTGTTTCCACTGCAGGGGGCATAAGTTTGATCCCTTGTCGGGGAACTAACATCCCGCATGCAATGCAGCGCAGCCAAAAAAAAAAAAAAAAAAAAAAAGGGTGACTATCAAATAATTAAATTGATTTAGTAATCACAACAGAACTAAGAACACTGATTATCTGGATAAGTCATGATACATTTGTTACTATACCAGTCAGTTCACATCCCATATAGCTTCAACAGAACACAGCTGTGGATGAAAAACCAGTAGCCTAGGATTGTGGTCCCTAACCTGGCTGCACCTGAGAATCACTGGGCATTCATGAGGCTTAATAAATCAGAGTCTCTGGGAAGTAGAGTCCTGGGAATCTGGATATTTTAAGAGCTGGGTGATTCTGATACAAAGCCAAATTGGAGAACCACCAGCTGAGGATAAATGAAGTTAAAGAACAGGTTTCTTTTCAGTAACGGTTTCAGATAAACCAGGAACCTAGGAGGCAGAGATGCAAATGGTAACAGATTCTGCCAACAGCTGCCGCCTCCCACGAATCAACAAGCAATCATAAAGTGCATGCAGTGTGGAAAAACCCATGCAGCATGCGCTGGTTTGTTCAACCACACAAATAATTCAAATACCAAGGGCAGGAGTCAGCTTTGGACTAGCACTTTGCCTACGACTCAGAACTCAGCCTTGGCTTCACACGCCGAAGCAATCAAAAAATACTCCTGAGCAGAGACATCTCAAAATTCAAGCCCCAGAATTGAAACACCCAGGGCAACCCCTCAGTCTTCATTAGAACTCATTAACTCCTCTCTATTCCCTTCCATGAGATAGTCCCAGAGCAGATCACATTTGTAGATTAAGAGGGGGCAGAGAATCCACAGGGAGGCACACTAAGAGAAACTATAGAAATGTAACCATATACTCTAAAATGGTACATTGTTCGCATCAATTTGGTGTGGAACAAAACATCACACATATCTCAGTAAACCCCAGAGGTGTGAAAACAACTGTTCATAACTATGACTATCATGATCTAGGTCCTTTAGGAAAAGAGTTCAATTATATTCCTTACATTCTGTTTAAGGAAGCAAGAGTGAGGGAGCATTAGCATTTGAGTGTCCTTGATGTCTACAACTATACACAACCCATCTATGATCTCGTTTTATGAAATAACCTCGTAATGTAGGGATCAGTCCCATTTTAAAACCAGGCAGTAGAGGCTCAGAGAACTGAAGTACGTTGCTTACGTCATATAGTACATCTAGTAGAGCCATGCTTAAGTTCGGATAACTGAAATATTTCCTTTGCTCATTATATCATACCGCACTGCCACTTGTTAAATCATTTTGGTTAGAAATATTTCTAATTGTGTGTGTGTGTGTGTGTGTGTGTGTGGTTGTAAGACTAAAAGCCATCTGGGAAACAAGCACCTAGAACAGTGGTTTCCAAACTGGTTTTTCAATGTGATAGCATTTCTTCTCAAACAAAAAATTCCTTGGTCCTAGGTATAGAGAACAAACTAGTGGTTAGGGAAAAGGGGAAGGGCATGAGAGTGGTAGGGATTAAGAGAAACTAACTACTCTGTATAAAGTAAATAAGCAACAAGGATATATTGTACAGCACAGGGAAATAGAGCCATTATTTTGTAATAACTTTAAATGGAGTATAATCTATAAAAATACTGAATCACTATGTGGTATACCTGAAACTAGTATAATATTGTAAATCAACTATACTTCATTGAAAAAATAAATTAAAAATAAAAATAAATTAGCTCATCAAGAAAAAAATTCCTTGGAACCCCAATATGTAGACGCAGAGCTGCTCTGTTGAAAGGAGAGGGGTTGAAGCCCAACTCCCCTCCTACCTGGCATCCAGGATGGCTTCTCATGGCCCAGGACACCACAGAATGCAGACTGAAAGAGCATCAACCATGTGATCTGAGTCACTGGATTTGCTGTATGAAAGAGTGTCCCTTTAGAGACATTCAGCAAATGATACCAAGTTATATAAAGGCCTCCCGATGCTGGTAAAAATGTAATCAACTTGCTAAGGTAAGCAACAACATGAGATTACCGAACCACACAAGTAGGTTTCCCCCTTGTTGTATGGATGACAAGCTCCACCTGTCTGAGTTCTACAAGTCTTTGAAAAAAGATGTCTATCATTTCACAAGGATCCCAAATATATTTTAGTGCTTTTTTCCTCCCCCAAGAGTAATGGTAGTTTTATTTTCCTACCTTCCCAAAGATTAGAGTTACAACAAAAAAATCAGATTATTTAAATATACAAAATACAATACATAAAATCCGGAAAATACATAGTTCAGGCAGGAATCAAAGACGTGGAAATACTATGCATTCATTTACTCATTCACTGATAGAAGCGAAAACATTTTGTTCTTAATGCCTGGAAAGAAGCCTTCAGAGACAAAGAAGATAAAGTTGCCCTCGGGACTTAGAGACTACAGGTAGGACACAAGTATGAATTGACAGCACGAGCTGAATGCAATAAAAGAAAAAAAAAAAAAAAAAAAGAACTCATAGTGGTACTTCCTGACATCTGAACTACTCTAGAGATGTTCTTTTGAGGATTTTTTAAAAAAGGTTTTCTTCTTAATTACAAGTAACATAGGCTAGGATGGCAGAATCAGGCTAACTCAGCCTCATGATCAAAGGCTATTCTTCTAACAAATTTTAAATGACCGAGATGTCCATGAAAGCCCAAACTGAAACATAACTGATTTTAGGGTGATCCAAAATAAGTGTAAGGTTTTTTGTTTTTTTTTTTTAAATGGAGTTTGACTTTTTTATTTTAGTTGACTATAAAATTTTTCTCGACTTTATACTGAACACAAAGCAGCAGTTTGAGACAAAGCCCTTCGGGATCGCCCTGATCCGGCTACGGATGATCCTCTATTGTACAAGTTACTCAAAGCAGACTTTGTGATCAGAGGGGAAAAAATTGTTTGAATTGCTCTTGGTGTTTGCTTCATTGTTTTAGATGAAGCCATTTTTTGACTAATTCATTGGCTTCTAGCGCTTATGGGACCCTGGTGTATGTAAGCGGTAATTTTTTCCCCCAAGTCTTAGTAATATGACTGTGGGTCATAAATGGAGAGGAGGAATGAAAGCAAAGTTGGGTTTGTCTCTTGATACATCTCCCCATCTATTCCAGAAGTTTTTGTTTTTGTTTTGTTTTGTTTTAATAGAACCTTGAATTGGCCTGTGTATTTTTTGGAAAAAAGCTATGTTCAGCACTAAACAATCTTTTTATTAAAGCAAAATAGCTTTACTAGAATTAATGCTTTAATCTCACTAAAGCAAAATCCATTTCCATACTGTGTGCACCAAGGGGCAGAAACGTGGGGAGAATGAAGACCGTCTCACTGAGACATAAAGTAACTACTCCCCCATGAGCAGCTGTGTCTGGAATGCAAATTGGGGTATCCTCAGGGGTGAGGCTGAGAAAAGGAGGAGACGGGAAGGTGGGCGAAGTATCAAAAAGGAACCAGTTGGGCTTCCCTGATGGCGCAGTGGTTGAGAGTCCGCCTGTCGATGCAGGGGAAACGGGTTCGTGCCCTGGTCCGGGAAGATCCCACATGCCGCGGAGCGGCTGGGCCCGCGAGCCATGGCCGCTGAGGCTGCGTGTCCGGAGCCTGTGCTCCGCAACGGGAGAGGCCACAACAGTGAGAGGCCCGCGTACCGCAAAAAAAAAAAAAAAAAAAAAAGGAAACAGGTGAGGCTCTCAAATCCCTTCTCCATCAATTAAAGTCACTTATCAGAAACCCTTACTTTAAAATGGCCTACTTTCCAACAGTGGACCATTCTATTTCACCAAGAAATGTTGAAGACCATGACTAGAGTCACAGGCTGGCTCACATATGTCTCTGACCCACAAAGGAATGACCATAGTATTCACCACACAGTCTGGGTGCTGAGTCTTAAAAGTTCTGAAATTAGGCATAAAATAAAGGAAGAAAAAAAATTTTTTTTTTCCATTTCCTCTTCTAGGCCCAAAGATAAGCCACAGACAACTTTTTTAATTGAGCCAAGTTTTTCTCTGGCACCCTCCCTCTCTGTCCTCAGAGCCTGCCTCCCCAAGAATAAACTGGGCTCATACTATCTTTGGCCCATCCTTCCCGCCGGAGTTCAGTTCTCCATCCCAGGTCTGCATTGAGAGGTTGCAAAATTATTACTCAGAAATGAAATTCTCAGCCCCTCCTTCTAACTGACCTCATCAAGGCATGAGACAGAAAGGACCCAGCAAATTTACCCTCATGTGCCTGGGCTGCATTAGAAGTATTTGACTTTGGAAGAGGATTCTTATCAGCTTGACTCAGTCTCTAGTTGGGAGAATTGGGGGGTAGCATAAGACAGGAATGAAAAAAGTGCCGACAATGCAGGGGTGGTGGTGGTAGTGGTGGATATTTTCAAGCAGTGGAAGCTGGCGGGAAGCATGGCCAGCCCACTGGCGCTGAACGTGGATGGCGAGAAAGCAAAGGGCTAGGACATCAGGGCCCAGGGGAAAGGGGTGTCTCCCCATGAGAAACTCTCTCTCCTTCCAACAAGGGTCTGCTCACATTCTACCTCTTCCACAGGGCACTGTCTACCTACTCCCAATCCCATTTTCTCTTTTTCTGAACTCCCTGAGAACTCCAGTACCTAACATATATACAACTCTTAATTACATAATCATCAGTTCTGTTTTTAAAAAAACTGCTTCACTGGTTCCTTCTCTCTAGGAAGCCCTAAAAATAATTGATTGACTGCAATATTCATTTTGGTTCAATCATATTCTACGTGAGCTTGATCTATGTATTAAGGTATATTTTACTCCCAATTAAGCTATCCCGCAAAGAATGACTTGTTAGAAAGTAACCCCCACCAAAGTGCCCAGCACAGTGATGAGCACACAGCAAGAATTCAAGTAGTTGCTAGCTTTAAAGCCAGGAGATTATATTAAAAATACATAAGGTCTAGAGTTGAACAAGGAAATAAGTTAGAGGGTTTTTTTTAAGACTATATTTAAAGTTAATCACCCATCTATAGTGCCTGGAGACTTCAGGCACCAATGCCACCAGCCTTCATGAAAGCAGAGAACAGTAAACATGAAGAATAAAATATTTTGGAACACTTATGAATAATATGAACAGCTGATCTCCTTTGCCAAAGAGTTTAAAACAATTTTCAGGAACTAAATAGTGGTAGCCCTGGAGGGAACAGGGTTATGAGTGTGACAGTCACGGAGACAGTTGGGACCAACAAGGGCACTTGATCCACAGGGCTGCACTGAGAGGGGATGGAGAGGAGAGACAGAGGACCATCTGCTGAGCATCTACTATACTGTGCTATGGGTACCACACTAGGTGTTTTACAGGTGGTAGAATTTAATCTTTGCAGTAACACTTCATCTTTACAGATGAAGAACCCAAGACTCAGGGAGGCTAAGCAACTTGTCTAAGCCCACGTGGGTGGTAGTAGTGGACAGAGACAGGATTAAGGTCCAGATCTATTTATCTCCAGTGTTTTTGCTTTCTCCACTAGGTAACCCCAACCCCTTCTAGAACACTTTTCATTCTTGCCCCCCCAAATAAAGCCAAAACGAATGATTCTGTCTTTGTGAGGAAGGAAGAGTTGAGATTAGCAAGCCCTTCAGGGTCAGGGCAGGGAGGTGAGGCCATTTGGGAAGGATTCAGAAACAGAGTTAACATCAGTTAGGAGGGAATTATGTACCAAGCACCATCCAGGCACGTTTTACACTTCATGTGATTTCATCCCAATAACCCTAAGAGGCAATCATTTTACATATATAAGGAAACTGAGGCTTAGGTAAGTTAACTTACCCTAAGGTATAATGCTAAAAAGAGTGAAAGTGAGGCTGGGATTTGAACTTGGCCAGTCAGGACTCGAAGCCTGTGCTCTTTTCACTGCTTTCTGATGCAAGCAGGTGCTCCCCTTTCTTCTTCCCATAAATGACAAAAACTAAAGTTTGGGAAACACCGTCTACTAAGAGATCTGCCCAGTTATCACATAGCAGGTAAACTGAAGGGAGCCTCCATCCCAGAGGAGATAAAACTGGTATCTCAACCAAGGAACTGAATAGACAAAAAGAGAGAGGCTTGCAATGTATATTTAAAACTGCTGTTAGCCTCTGAACCCATTCCTGAGTCTAGTTGACTTTCTGATAGGCCATGTCAGTGAGGCTCATCACCAGTGGGGCTGGAGCCACTGTGGACAGCAGAACCCACTAGATAGGCTTGGCAATGACACATGACCCAATCCAGTCCCAACAGCAACACAGCAAGGGATGCCAGAGAGTTATCATAAAATGAGGCTGGTCCTTGAGGTCCAGTCCTTTTTGCTGAGGTGGCTCAGACTTAGGTGAAAATGTCAGCAAACAGCTCTCCACATTAGGATAATTCACAACACGGACAGCCTGCACGAGTCATTGAACAAACACACTTCTATCTATACCAGATTCACCACTTTCGTCTCCAAGTTGAGCAAAAAGTCAAAGCTCCTCTCTTTAAGGAAGAAGAAGAACCCTTCAGAACCTGTGATGAAACACACCAGTAGCAGCTTCTGAGCGCTTGATTCCACCCACATCTGGCTCTGTTTGGGAGCTAAATTCAGCAGAAGTCTCCGGGGTCAACAAATGACCCCGAATAAAAATAGTCTTGGAAATCTGTCACGGAGTAGGAAAGGAAACAAGACGGCTGGGTGATTCACTCCAAATGGCAGCTCCGAAACCCAAATTCTCATTTTTTTGTCCCAATATGAAGCCAATGTGCAGAACAGGCCCAGAGCAAACTGTCCTTTTCCGAAGGCCTCTAAAAGTGGTTGCCAAAGAATTTCACATGCAAGCCAGAAAGATTTAGTGTGCCATTCACCTCTCCTATGAATCTAACTACAGCTCCTTTTGAAGGAGAGCTCTGAACCAATCACAGATTGACACGTGCTTGAGGACCACCAGGGCACCTAAGGTTTTGCCCCAGGGAAGCAAGAGGGACCCTCTGTCCTATCTAATTTTCCAAATGATCAAAGAGCTGCAGAAAGACTACAGAGGTTGTGTGGCGAATGAGAGGGCGAGAGCGAGCGAGCGCCTGTTCACTGCTTTTCTACTAATTCTGCAGCTCATTGCTCCTGCCCGCCCCCCACACACACTGAAGTTGTATTAAATTAAGTACAGTATTTTGAGATGATTGTATGCTTTTTTTAAGTTAAGAATTCCATGGGTTGAAGAATAATCAGCCAACATTTGATGGCTTAGTTCACTCATTTTATTTTTTTATTTTAATTTTTTTAGTTTTTGGCCATGCCGCGTGCCTTGTGGGATCTTAGTTCCCTGACCAGGGATCGAACCCAGGCCCGCGGCAGTGAAATCGCGAAGTCCTAACCACTGGACCACCAGGGGAGTCCCAGTTCACTCATTTTAAAATGTCTTGAACACATAGCTGCCCAGTTCTGGAGCATGATAGAAAATGCAGAAGGGCTGGAGGTGGGTTTGCTGCTTCACAGCCACTCACTTGTGCTTGCCCTTAAAGCCGTGTATCTAATTTGACATTCATAATTTATACTCTTTTCCTTAGAGGTGGTTCCCCCCTCCCCAACGGTAATGAATTTCAAAGGACCACACAACCTGGATCCACCTCTGGACAGGCTCTCTGGCTTTGGGGAACCTCACAATTTGGTGGGAATGCAGACATGCAGAGAAAACAACATAGCACGATAAATCGTCTCTGACGGTTATGATCAAGTGCCCATGTATCTTGGGAGCACAGGTGAGGGTATGGTTAACCCTTGCCTTGGAGGTTTGGGAAAGGCTTTTCAGAAGTGGTCTCGCAGGACAAGGAAGAGTCTGGCAGGCAGGGAATGAGGGTAGAGAGTAGGGGGAGGACGTTCCAGGGCATATTCCAGGGAGTGAGAACAGCCGAGGCCAGTGGTTCTCAACTGGGGACAATTTTGCCCCCTCCCCCAGGGGACATCGGGCAACATCTGGAAACATTTTTGGTTGTCATATGGGAGGGGAGTGGTGCTCCTGGCATCTCGTGGGTAGAGGCCATGGATGCTGCTAAACATCCGACAACACACAGGGCAGCCCCCCCCCACCAGCAAAGCATGACCCAGCCCCACTGTCAATAGCACCAAGATCGAGGAAAGCCTGGTCTAAGCAAAGGTACAAAAGGAACATTGTGTTAGGTTAAAGGTGAGAAGTTGCCTGGAGCTTTGGTAAATACAGTGCTTCAAATCACTGCTTTTATGGAAGAGAAAAACCGGTAAGAAGAGAGGACAGGGAGGGAGACGCAAGAGGAAAGAGATATGGGAACATATGTATATGTATCTGATTCACTTTGTTATAAAGCACAAACACACCATTGTAAAGCAATTATACTCCAATAAAGATGTAAAAAAAAAAAAGAGGACAAATTAAATTTCCAAAGAGCCAAGACACCAGGCTGAGCAGATGCCTTATCCTCAAAACAGGAACCACCACCAACAAAATTAGAAACTGGAAGCCTGAAGTGGGTTGCCTCGACCTGTGACATGAAAAGCACATGTCTCAGGCCACTGTCCTCAGGAACAGCAGCCCGCATTCCTCCTTCCTCGAGGATGGCTAAGTGGCAAGTAAGAGTACAGTGAGGACCAGATGTTCCGCGCGGCTGCACCAGGCGGGTCTCTCACTGCGAGACAGGGTGCAGGGCTGATGTGAATTTTGTTAGAGCTCAAGTCCAGGAATGGCCCAAGCCACGAGAAAAGGAACCAAAGGCTCTAAAAAGGAAGCGGCTAGGAAGAAAGCAGACCATGGTAGGGATGCCGAGGTCGGGCCTTCAGGTGGCCATGCGGGGGTTTGGCGGGAACCAGGCCTAACCATGAAGGCTGGAGGTGCTTGTGCAGGCATCTGACTCCTGGATCGGACCCTTGGAGGTGGAGTGCGGAGCTTACCACCATCAGCAAAACCACCAACACCTCTCTGCCTCCACCGAAAGGAAAAGCAAATAAATAGAACAAATCTCCCTTAGCAAGAGACTCCTAGGAGGGAGAGAAGGCAGCCCTCGAGATACTAGCAGTTTTTGGTATAAGGGTAAAATACAAACAAACTCCTTCTCAGATATGCTAACTCACACTAATCCACGTCATTGAGCCTTGCCTCATCCAGACCCTCAGGCACAGACACATGCCTACATCAATTTTTAAAAATAATAACAGTATGGGGAAAGTGACATTGACTGTAGCAGATGTCTAAAAATAAAGCTTTTACCCAAGAGAGGAAAAGAAAGCCAGACTAATAGCAAAATAAGAAGATAATTCTAAATGGACAATGACACAAAAGCTTAAAAAAAAAAGTAACCGAAACATTCCCTTTTTTCTCTCTCTATAAAAAATGTTGTCACAGTGGGTGCTACTGTAGGGAAAATTAAAATTCAGTTTGGATGACACAGACCCCTGAAACTGTAGCTGTAAGTGCCTAAATGCATGTCACAGACCATAAATGAAGGAAAGGGGCCTTGCAGAAGAGCCAGATAGACAGCAGGGGACAGGACATTCCAGACGGGAGGGAGAGGAGAAGCCGCAGCTTGGGGAAGGGAGGAATGATGGAGCACGTGCGCACATACCCACTGGGAGATGAAATACACTCAAATTTCGCCTCTAGACAACCATAAATATACACCCCGTATGGACCAACCACCCATATTCCGGGAGATGAAAACATTACATGACATAATAGCACCTGGATCTACAGTGGGTTTGTGGTCACCCTCTGCAGAGGGACACAGATATCCAAGGGTCCACACGAGCCTTACAGTGAGGCTCACACAGCTAAAACACTGGAACAGCCTGGAGGAACAACAGGCTGATAGGAAATTCCAACTATCAGAGAGCGGCCTGCTTTCCACCTGGGTCATCAGGATTTACAGCTGGGGAGGAGGCAAGGGCACGGCTACCCTTTACGGCTCCCGGGAACCAACCCCTCCCAACTTATAAATAAACCATGAACAATCACTGAACCCGTGCGCTGAGACCTGCAGCCAATTCGCAGAGTGGTCGAGTACACACACAGGTGAGACATATATAACATCCGAATCTTGATGGATCTGGTGATTGGGAATAAAGGTAGACCTAGAAACCTGGGCATTAGCCAAGGGTCATAGTGATGAGAGCTGGCGATTCCTTCCACAACTCCCCAACACCCACTCCTTCCCCTCCGGACAACTTAGTGTAGTCACGAACACCCCGAGTCAGCTTTTAAGCTCCGCTCCTCTGCTTGGCCACTTTACCCACCTGGAACGTTCTCCACCTACACAGATCCTACCCATCCTCTGCAACTCCTCTCAACCCCTCCTCTCCTCTAGATGGTGTTTCTGAGCCAGGCTAAGGAAGGCATCTCTCCCCCTCTGCTAAACTTCCAGAACAATTAGGTTGTACAATTACCTGGCAAAGAATCATCCAAGTTCTACAAAGCTTAACTTTTCTATTGTTTTCTTGACCTATTATTTAAATGACTGAAAATTTTCACCTTGCTCCCTGTCTTCATAAACATGCCATGTCTTTGAGAGGCAAGGACACACCTGATGGTTCTTTGGACCCTCCCCCCTTACCTCCTAAAGTACCCTGCATAATGCAGAATTAAATTGCAAAATTCTCTCCTGTGCAAAGTTCTCTTCTGAGCTAAGTTAGGCTCACATTAATAATCTTTCTTAAGAGTCAAGCCTCACAAGACTTTGCAACCAATGATATGTGAAAGCAAAAAAAGAATGTAAGGGCAGACAAATCTTGGAGATCATTATTTTACAAATTAGGAAACAGACACACGGACTGGCTCAAAATCGTTTGTGGCAGGTGGGTGCAGAACTCTGGTCCGTGCTCCGCTCCTTACACCGGGACATAATGAAGCCTGGCTAAGAGCAGATGCCGACTATGGGGACTGCAATTTTGAAGATTAAAAAAGTTTTTAAAATTCTTAAAGTTAACAGGGGAATTCATCCTGAGAAGTGGGATTAGTTAAGCACCCAAACCGAGATTAAGATGTTCACTTTTAAGTTTATGGAGCGATATTTAAAGCCTACAAGAAATGGAGTCAGAACTTCCAGGAAACACCTCCCCCCCCAACTCAGTTATTTTGAAATTCCACTTACTGTAATGTTTTCTTTAAAAAAAAAAAGTCAAACTACTTTAAAGCTCTGCTTACATATTACTCTATCAGCAGTGAAATAATCCCATGTAGAAGCCTTTCTAAAACAAACTCGTCCTGGAAGCCCATCCCGGGGCGTTGAGTTGTGAGTACATTCTCAAGGATGTCAGTAACACAAGGGTTCCATCCACAACTCCTTGAAAAAACTGAAACCATGAATGCCTTGTCAAATTCAGACAGTTTATCTTGGCACTGGCGAGCAGAGCAGTCTCTTCGATGTCTGGAAACGTGTCTAATTACGTTCAGAGAGTAACTAAAAAATAGCCAGTGTCCCGGAACAGACAGCTCAGGGATCACTCCATAGCGTCCTGAATGACGTGATGGAACCACGCCAGGAAAAAATAAAAAAAGACGAAAGCGAAAAAAGAAAAGAACCAAGTGTGAAACCGCGATGAGACCCTAGCCTCTCTCCAAAACAACCCTCCAGTCTTCCCAGAGCCTTGCGGCCGCCACGACTCTCCCGAAAGTTTTTATTTCCCTTTACTCTTGTTTCCATTAGGTCAGCCGGCCCGCCCACAGCACTCACCTGGGGCAGCGCACTAGCTGCCTGCCCCCAAGCGCTGCCTCCCCCCGACACCCCCCTCCCCCGTCCGGACAGCACCCAAGGACACCCCCTCTCTAGAAGGCGCAGTCCTGGAGCTCGGCACGCCCCTTCCACTCCAATGCGGCCGCACCCCAGGGCGTCCTCTCTCAGGAAAGCTCAACCATTGACCTCAGAGGACCCTGGACACCCCAATCCGGCCGCACTCCATCCCTCGCGCTCGGTGCACCCCCTACACCCCCAATCCGGCCGTACCGCAAGGGCGCCCCCTCTCGGGAAAGCGCAGGCTCGCGTAATTGCGCACGGCCGCTCCGCCCTCACCTGAGCCGGAGGTTGGCCATGAACTCGGGCATGGAGACGGTGTCCATCAGCACGAAGTCCGCCTTCCCGAACTCCAGGCTCTCCTGCTCCGCCATGGCGCCGGCGCACGGGCTCAGGTGGGCGCGGACGGGTTCAGGTGGGCGCGCTCGGGCGGCGGGGGCGCGCGGCGAGCTCGGGCGGGGCCGGGGCGGGGCGCGGGGAAGGGGGGCGCCGCGGCGGCTCGGCGGGACGGAGGCCGCCCCGCTGCTCCTCGGCGCGCTCTCGTCCGGCGCGGCTCACCCGGCAGTTTCCGCTTTTCCCGCGGCGGCTGTCCGGCGCTGTGGGGGAAGAGACAACGAGACGGAGACGGCGGCGGTTGGTCCCGCCTCTGGCCTTGTCTGGCCCCGGCCCTGCGGCTGCCCGCCCCACCCGCCCCGGCCCGGCCTCTCCGCCCCGCCCCCCCGGCCGAGGAGCCGCCCCCGCGGCGAAGGCCACCACCTCCTCACCTGGGCGGCGCGCACGCGCGGGGCGGCCGGCGGGCGCGCGCTCCGGGCCGGGCGGAGGCGGCGGGGTGGCAGCGCCCTCTCGGGACAGGCGCTGGGAGCTCAGGGGGGCGGTGCCGAGGCGTGCGAACGTAGGAGGTGGGTGGAATCAAGTTTCCAGGATTGCCGCCTCCGCCTGGGCTTGGTATATGCCAACAAAGTTACGAAAGTATCTTGTGGAGCTTCTCGCGTGGATAATTCATTACGATTCTGTCACCCTGCTGCGAAGCCCTCTCCTGCTCTTCTGCTCACATCCTCTCCATCCTTAGAATGATGGTTCACGCTCAGACTGAGAGAGAGTAATAATAATTAACACGTTGGGGGTACCCAAAGTGCCCAGAGCTTTTATAAGGGCCTTAGAGAACTTAAGTAACTTACGCACGGCTACCTAAGTAGTGGGGAAGCTGCAATTTCATCCAGGTCATTTGACTTATGAGCCCCAGCGTTTAGCCACATGGCACACTGCTTTCCTTCTCCAGTGTTCCGTGATCCATTTTTCTCTTCCACTCACCTGAGCATGTCACAAACATTACCTTATATTGTTATTAAGTTTTTCATCTATCTATGTATCATCTCCCTGGGATAACTGTAGGCTTCTTGAGCATGGGACCATGTCCTGAACTTCTCCATATCCCCCTTGACACACACCAAGGAGCTTGGTGTAGTGCCTTGCACATGTACATATGAAATGCACAATGGGTCAATGGTATAGAATGGGTTTTAAGTGGTCTCCAATTTATAGATACATTGGTTGATCTTAGAAAATTCTTTTGGAACCTAGACTGCATTTTCTCAGTGAAAATCTATTATAAATGGCTTTCTAAGGCAGCTGCACCTCTTCAGTCCTGTGTTTCTATTAGGACCATCTTCTATTTCAAAACCTACCAGGAAATCTAGAAGCCCCCAAAGACCTGGCTGGACTCCTACACTATGGCTGACTGTGAGATGCGTTAAGCCAGACCTAAGGACCTTGCTCACATTTGCTTCAGCTTCCAACAACCCACCCTGGCCAAGAGAGAGGGTAAGACAGCTTGATCACCTCCTGCATGAGCACGTCTGCCATGAGAAACCCACCCCGATCTCTGTCACAGGCAGAGATGAGTTGCAGCCTGACTACCATTAGCAGCTCTCGTTCTTCAGAAGACACCTCTCTGAATCTCAGTGTCCTCGTTTGTGGAATAAGAACTCTGGTTTAGATACTTTCCAAGGTAGGACCATCCTTTGCTTGGGTCATTTGTGTGGGTGGGTCAGTGGCTAAGTGGGTGATTGTGTAGAGTGTGGTACATTCCTAAAATGTTTGCATTGGTATGTTTTAGTATACATTAAAACTGAGTTTCAAAAAGAAAAGGAAGAAATCTCAAATTCTGTGCAATTTAGAGCAACCAGACACCACACTCATTGGAAACGATTATTGGAAGATGGAGGTAGGTATATCCCCTGGGTTGTTAGGGCAGAAGCAGTTGTACAGTGGGTAGGATCTATGGTGGGATGCAGCTGTGGTTTTCACATGGCCAAAGCAAGGGGACTCCTGTGTTAATCAGTGTCTTGTACAGGAGCCCAATGTGTAAAACATATACACAACATATGCAAAGGGTAGTTTATCAATTTAAAGTGCAAATTAGTATAAAATCAGGCATTGAGACCAATGAGGCTCTTTTGCTGAACCCAGATCTGTCCAGTGGGGCTGTAGGAAAATATTAACTATTGGTGTATAAAGAATATATGGGAGCCTTTTTTTTCCCAGTCTTCTTGCAACTTTTCTGTAAGTTTGAAATTATTTTGAAATATAAAGTTAAAAATCCAATCATCTAAAACTGTTCTAAAATTTTAAAAGGTTTATTTTTAAGAAATCACATTGTAATAATTTTTTCCTATTTTGGAAGAAAATCTGAAAAAGAATACACACACACACACACACACACACACATATCTGAATCACTTTGCTGTACACCTGAAACTAATACAACATTACAAATCTACTGTACTTAAAAGGAAAAAAAAAGAGAGAGAGAGAAAGCAATCATGTAACACTTAGAAATGAAAGTCACATCGGAAGTTTGCAGACATTCCAGAACTGGAAAACCAGCACACACTTTGAAAGCTCTGGTACAGACTATCTATTCGCTCTAGTTGCCATACATATGCTAGGAGATTATAAACACTAAAACCAAAAATAATTCTAAAACCAAAAATAATTTTAACAATTTCTATTTTAAATATGTTTTTATAATTTAGATGAAATAATTTCATGTTTACCTTAGTTGTCAAATATGCCCCAGAGAGAGTACAACCGGTTCCCTGCCTGAAATTCTCTTCCCTCTTGTCCTGCCTCTCACCCCTGTGGCCTAGCTAATTTCTGCTCATCCCTCTGCTCTCAGCCTCAACATCACTTCCTCCAGGAAGGCTTCCATGATCTCCTAAGTCAGGGTTGGCTAAGTCCCTCCTCTGTGCTCCCACAGCACGCTGGAAGTGTCATCCTCATTACAGGCTGAATGCACTTTAACAAACCTATTGTGCATCTATCGCATTAGAGTGTCAGGGCCATGAGTACTGGAAGCTGTGTCTGTCCTGTTCTTGGATGTAGCTCTGGCCCCTAGTAGCACAGTGCTTAGCGTGTGAAACTCTCAATAGACGCTTGCTTGATGAGGGAATAGGGGATGATCTGTGACTCTGTGGGTTATGTAATGTGAGTTTGTAAATCCACCCTTGTTGGTAGATTTTCTGCATTAAAAGCCGTTCATTGTGCAGCGTTTATCTCATTCTCATCTCCTGCCCCTGCAGGCAGGTCTCAGGGCTGTGTTCACTTCTCTCTTGGGGCCAGGCCTGCATGCTACATGTTCACACTGAACAAAAGCTGTTGTCCGAAAAACCCGTCTGCTGTTGACACCAGCTGCAGAGGATCTGTGCTGGGTTCTCCCTAAAAAATCAACTCTGAATTTTCCACAGCAAATATTTGCTCCCATTCTTCTACTTTCCCAGAATGTTTCTGGGCTGCCCATCCTCCCTCTCTTTACCAGGTGCGTTGTATCCGGGAAGATGGCTCAGCATAAGTCCCACAAGACAGAAGCAGGAAGGCCAGGAAGGACATAGTCACAAAGCATACTCAAAGGGCATTTTATAGATTTATTGTATAAGCCCCAATTATTCTAGAGCAGAAGTAGAAAGGTGAATTTATGTTGCAAAATAACTTCATAATGCACTCACAACCATATGGAAATGATAGGGAACCCTCTGCCTTAGATATTATCCAAAACATACATCCTCCTCTTTCATGCCTAAGGTTGGATTTGAACTAAGAATGATACATCAAAGACAGCGTATATGCTCTCTGTGGTTTCTGAAGCCTACATTTTTTTAGAGTAAAAACAGACCCAACAGTTGTCTCCCTGGTGTCATTGATGACTTACCCACCTGTGGACCCCTCCCCCCACCCACCCCCAACCCCTTCACCCCTGCCTTTCACTCTTTAGACATCTCACAGCACAAAGGAAAGGGAATTTTCATAGCAGAGGTCACTGTCATAAACTAGCCTGAAAGCCCAGAAAGTGACTTAAGAAGCTCACCTTCTCACCTCTAGCTATTAAAGACAGAGGGATGGTGGACCAATTGCTCAAGACCTGGTTCCGGGTTCTAGGAATTTCTTGCCCGCTGTGCCTGTGGTTCAGCTGTGCTTACCTGTGACGATGCTGAGTTGGGGACAAGGATCTTCCCTTAGCTCTTTGAAATGGCTGATACTATAGGCAGAGCTACTTTTAGCAGAATCAACGTAAGCGCAGAGGAAGTTGGGAGATAGCAGCTGAGGAGGGAGAGGAGACGGAGGAGGAAGAAGAGAAGGAAAGTGGCTGCAACTGCCAGGGTCTCAGGGCAGCAAGTGGGTAGTAACAAGACACTGGTTTCCAATTTTTAGGTTTCATTTTCCTTTGATGAAAACACGGGAACTTTCTCTCCCAAGACAAATGTCTTAAGCACACATGCAAAACAGTTTGCACGTGGACTCCCCTGATCCTCCCAGGCCCAGAATAACCTGTCTGTGGATCCCAAGTCAAGAACCCCTGGGCGGAAACTAACACACCCTTGTAAAGCAACTATACTCCAATAAAGATGTTAAAAAAAAAGAACCCCTGGGAATTCCCTGGCGGACCAGTGGTTAGGACTGGGCGCTTTCACTGCTGTGGCCCAGATTTGATCCCTGGTCTGGGAATTAAGATCCCGCAAGCTGCGAGGTGCAGCCAAAACGTACATTAAAAAAAAAAAAAAGAACCCCTGAGCGAAGAGGGGGATCACACCACAGGTCCTAATCATGGGGGAATGGAGAAGAACGTCAGCAGGCCGTCACTGTCAGTATCCCGTGAGTCACCTGAAAAGGGCTGTCCCAAGAGCACGTCCCCCGGAGTTGGCACTGGAGCCACATTGTTTAAGGCCTCAGGAAAGACAGGGTCAGATGGTAGAGGAAGAGTGCTTATCACACTGAGCTGGAGTTGGCTGTCCAGGCATGTCCCTCGACTGGCTAGGACAGAGGCCACACCCTACTCATCCTTTTATCTCCAGCCCTCAGTCTGTGCCTGATGCCCCTTAGATATTTCTTGAATCGAGTAGATGAATTAATTAGTGAGTTAATTTATTTGTTAATGGGGGTGTGTAGATGTAGGGTTATATTTCAGGGAGCATGTGGCATTTCTCTGTGCCCTATGCCAGAAAATCAATAACTCAAGTTATTCTGGCCATTGGAAGGAGTCCTAGAGCTAGAAAATTTGGGAGTGTGATAGGAACCCATGAGAGGGAAAACACATCCACAATCAATTCATGGATTGAATCCTGCATCTTAAGGCAGGATGTCTCAAATTTTAAGGTGTATAAGAATCACTTGGGATCTTGTTAGAAATGCAGTCTCAGGTCCCACCTGAGTAGATCTTAACTCACTGAATTGCAATCTGCATTTTAACAGGATCCTCTAGTGACGCTGCTGCAGCCAGATTGTAGACCAGACCTCCTTGAGTAGCAGGATTCTAAGGAATCCTAATGGCCATGTAATCAAACATATGTACCCCTTTACAGATGGGGAAAGTGAGCCCCAGGAAGAGCTTCTGACTTTGACTAGGTCAGAGTAGGGCACTGGTAGAGCTGAGACCAGAACTTACACAACTTCTGATTTGGGTAGTGGATTGTTTCCACTATCCAACATGAATACTCACTTGTAAGACAGTGTGTGTGTGTGTGTGTGTGTGTGTGCAGTAAAGAAAAGGGAGAGCAGCACCCTAGATCCCCCCTGGGTCACCCCAGGACCTCCCTACCCCATTTCTAAGTGGGAGGCTGATGTCCGCCTTTTCCCCATTCCCCTTGTTCTCTTCTAAAACCTTGGAGTAGAAGCTAGAGAAAATATTGCTGGGGTCAGGAAAAGTCCAATTCCTTTCTTCCCTCCACCTGACAGAATAGCAAGTAGTTAGTACAGATAACATCCGCCATTAATGTTTGATTAGTATCCAGAGAACTGACATTGCAGGAAGAGTGTGACATCATACTCAAGGTGACATCTTCTAATCTGCCTCCCAGACCCCATCTCCTCCTGCCATTCATGAGAAGTTTCTCAACTGGTGAGCTGCAGCTGTATTCATCTCCTAGAGTTAAGATCATGAAATAAGATGATGTTAAAACGCACAGTGTGACCCTCTGACTTTATCCAGTCAACTGGATTCATTCTTCTGACTACCTAGAGGTAGAATACCATGAACAGTACTTCTATCCAAATTCTGACAACCTGAACTCTAAACAAATGATACAGGGGGATTTTTTTTTTTTCTTTTTTTTGCAGTACACGGGCCTCTCACTGTTGTGGCCTCCCCCGTTGCGGAGCACAGGCTCCGGACGCGCAGGCTCAGCGGCCATGGCTCACGGGCCCAGCCGCTCCACGGAATGTGGGATCTTCCTGGACCAGGGCACGAACCCGTGTCCCCTGCATCGGCAGGCGGACTCTCAACAACTGTGCCACCAGGGGGAAATTTTTAATGACTTAAGAGTAGAACGCACAAAACCTAGGAGACCTCAGAGGCCATGTGATCAAGTATCCCACCCAATGCCTGAATCCCCTCTACCATATGCTACTGAATACAATGCCTGGATCTACCAGGCATTTGACGCATTAGGCCTCCTCCATGCCATGCCGATGTCTCCACACAAAAGCGGGCTCAACACCCTTTCGCTCCGTCTTACTCCTGAATCGCTGCTCAGACTCACTCCGTGCCCTGTACGTCCGCCAGCCCCCAACACTCCCGTCCTCTGCTCCTGTTACTCGTAGTATGTATGAACTTGGTTTGCCCTTTGCATCTGCTGTTCCACCAAGAGAGGACCAGATTGAAGTGAACGGTAACCAAGGAGAGGAGCTGGGGTCATAGCGAGTTAAGGAAGAGCCTCCTGTTTTTCTTGAGCTGACCTGCCTTTTAAGAGTTTCTCTCCATAGAACCCTATCACTATTTTCTCTGATCTCTTTGAGCTCTGCCTTCTCAACGTTAAGTTCTGTGTCTGACTGCTATCTATTTAGCCCTTCTGTACAGAATAGCCCTTCAGTTCAGAGTAGCATTTTCCCCATCCTCAAGAGGCGGAGGTAGTACAGTGGTACCCAAACTTTAGATACCTGTACTGGTGGTGTAGGATAGGGGTTGGGGGGGGGTCTTCATTTTAATGAGCAGCCCAGGGGATTCTGCTGCCGGTGGGCAGGGGGCCTAATTTAGAGAAATATTGATGGGAATTTTGATGTCAGACATATTGCAGCTCAATTCCTAGTTCTGCAACTTACTACCTGTGTGACCTTGAACATCTTAGGTCATCTTGATAAGCCTCGGTTCCCTCATCTTTCTTAAAGAGATGATAAAACCCACCTCTGAGTGTTAAAACCATGAAATGAGATGACGTCTGTAAGGTGCTTCGTATAAGTCAAGGCAGGTAGCAATGAATATGAGCATGCATGCCTATTAGTGTAATTCCTTCTTTTATCTTCAGGATAGGGGAATTATTAGCAGGTAATCATTGATTTCATGTCCTTTTTAGCAACTGAGATTTCTAATAGATGTTGGTGCATCTTCTGATCACGTTTTCCTCTGAGTTTTGTGATTCGTATTGGTAATTTATTACCATTTCCATGCATAACCATGGACCTTACACTTAGTAGGGGATCAAAAATTGCCGAATATTTTGCATCGAGAGAATGCCATCTGGCTAGGCCTTCTGTGCTACATTCCCATGGCAACACCACATCTGTTCTTCTCACCCTTCCCCCAAAGGCTCTCCAGCATCTTGACATTATGGCACTGATTCAATTCCCTCCTGGCCTGACCCTTCCCACTGCCTGGTTCCAGTGAACAGTGCCATCCCACAATGCCTTGATGATACCTGCCCGTTTTCATTTACTTCTTTGCATTAAAACGTCCGGTTCACTTCATCATACAATATATGCTCTAGGCATAGATTATGTTTTAAACAGAGAAATAATGAGAGGAAGCTGGTGAAATGATGAGAGGAGGAGTTGGAGTGGTGGGCGGGATGTGGCTTTGACAACCAGGTAAGAGGGAATCACTTTTTCCTTTCACAGAAGGGTTCAGTTTAGCTTCCGTGGTGGTGATCAAATGATTAATTCAGAAGAATTGAGCCTACACTATGGATAAGTTACATTCCAAGTTCTCCATCAATGAATGATACACATAGCAACTGCACAGAGCACACATGGGTAATTAGAAGGGTCCTGGGGCCCTGGTGTTCAGGTCTGGAAGGTGGTAGAGTGTGGGGTTAGAAGCAAAGGCTCAGGGGCTGATTCTGCACTGATGTGACATCAGGCAAGTCACATCAGCCCTCTGAGACTCAGTTTCCTCTTCTGTAAAGTTCAAGTAATACATACATCTTACCTCGTAATATTGCTATGGTAATTAAGTGAGATAAAGTATGTTAAGCACCTAGCATGGGACATAGTTAGGGCTCAATAAATGTAAGCTGATCGTACTTCCTTATTCACCAGTCCCTGCACTGGGACTTCGATACGGCTCATAACCAGGTGGGAGAGGAAACAGTGTTCCATTCTGGTCCTTTTTATCAGGTGAACCCTGGTTCTCTGGTGTCCTCTTATCTGTTGGTTCGTGTCAGGCTGGTCACGTCCTTGTAGCCGAGCTGATACACTGATTGCAGGGAGTTCACGGCTTCTTTATCTACAGTTTCTCAACCTTCAGCCTTGAGGTACAGTGACTTGCTGGCTTTCCCAGCCAAGCTTTGTCTCCTGAGTTCCTAATTGCATTTGAATAACCAAGCACACACTTGCCTTTCAGGAGAGACATTTCTCTCCCAAGGCAGATAGAAATACCCGGGGCCTAAGCACCACATCTGTGAGGAGCTTCTCCAACCCCACCCCGAGTCTGGTGTAGTTGCTTTAGGAAGGTCTTATAGACCCACGAATCCCAAATCTGGCGGGTCATTAGATTCACCTGGGATGCTTTCGAAAAATACAGCTTCCAGGATCCCACTCCTGGTCCTTTTGTTTATTTATTTATTTTTGGCTGTGTTCGGTCTTCATTTCTGTGCGAGGGCTTTCTCTAGTTGTGGCAAGTGGGGGCCACTCTTCATCACAGTGCGCGGGCCTCTCACTATCGCGGCCTCTCCCGTTGCAGAGCACAGGCTCCAGACGCGCAGGCTCAGTAGTTGTGGCTCACGGGCCCAGTTGTTCCGCGGCACGTGGGATCCTCCCAGACCAGGGCTCGAACCCGTGTCCCCTGCATTAGCAGGCAGATTCTCAACCACTGCGCTACCAGGGAAGCCCATGGTGCTTTTGAATTGAAATTTTCATGCCTAAGAACCATTGTCATAAGAACACCTGGAGTTAGGCACATACAAAGAATAACTTCTGAAATGAGCATTACCTGGTAAACGGATGGCTGTTACGTCAAATGGGTGCTCCCTTTCACCTGGGATAGAGCCAAAGAACACGTGAGTTTCCCACCTCATGCTCCTTCGGGACAGTAACCCAAGCTGGCTTTAGACCCTACGTCTAATATCTCTTGAGGATTCTGAGAGCCTTCCTCTCTTGCAAGTGCAGTCACTAATGACTGATGTTATTAGGAAAGGGTGTCTTCCAGCACTCCCTGTAAAACCTCTTCAGCACTGCCCTTGCCTTCGGCCAGTGCTCTGAGCTAGCGGTGTAAAGACAGGTCTTCCACATGCACTTCATTTGCTTACATGGCCTACGATGCCCTAAGAAGAAGCCCACAGTTTATATCCCAGTCACAGAGAAGGAAGGGCGGGTCAGCTCCACCTTTGGGAAGGAGAGGAGGAAGAAGAAGGAGGCATATTTTAGTTACGTGGGGAAAATCCTAAAGCAAGTGAGTTGGGACTCTATGCAAACTGAGAATGGCCAAGGCAGGTATCACGTTAGTGGCCCTGGGTGTGACCTTGACTTCAACTTCTGGTGCAGGAGTCCTCGCTCGCACGTTGAGTTCCCGAAAAGTTGGTTGCAAAACAGCTGCCCTGAACTGGCTCTGTGAATGGCTGCTACCTTCTCCTACTTGCCTTTCTTTCTGTTGGCAGCAACTCTGAACACCTGAACCCTTGGTGTCTCCCTTTCTTGTATCTGTTGACAGCTGATCTGTAAAGTGACTCTTAAAGGCCCTCCCCTCTTCCTGCAGAGAGGGGATTCACCACCTCGTCTGTTCTGTCGCTTTGAAGAGTTGCAAATAGCAGGTTTTCATTAAATGGTCATCCATATTATACTTAGAAATGTCTTTAAGTAGGTAGGCACTCATTCCTTTCTCCTGCCCACCCAACACCTCACCCCGTGGCATACAGATTGCAGAAAACAAAATCAGGAAAGGATTCCCCTTCAAGAGAAGCTATGGGGAAGACAGGAAGGAGATTCTCTGAAAGATGTGTTAAGGCTTGATTTGGGATATTACTTCTTTTTTTTAAAATTTTTATTTTATATTGGAGTATAGTTGATTGACAATGTTGTGTTAGTATCAGGTATACAGCAAAGTGATGCAGTTATACATATACAGGTATCTATTCTTTTTCAGAGTGTTGAGTAGAGTTCCCTGTACTCTACAGCAGGTCCGTGTTGATTACCTATTTTATATACAATAGAGTGCATATGTTAATGGGATTTTACTTCTTCACGCCCATGAAGCAAGGCTGAGTGCTCATGTCTGTAATTGTACCGAAGCCCCCTGTATTCCAGTAGTATCGTTTGGAATCTGTTGTTTATTCTGGGAGAAGAAGGGAAAACGGGATTAAGGAATGATAGGAGAAGGAGAGAAGGTGTGTGATTCAGAACAGGGTTCTCAACCACAGCACTGTTGACAATGGGGTCTGGGTAATTGTGCGGGAGGCTGTCCTGTGCATTGTGGGGTGTTGAGCAGCATCCCTGGCCTCTACCCACTAAATGCCAGTAGCACCCTCCCTCCCAGTGTAACAACCAAAAATGTCCACAAATAATGCCCCATGTCCCCCGGAGAGCAAAATCACCCCCCAGTTGTGAGCTCCTGCAGGAGATCTGCATTTGGCTGGAAAGGCCTTCGGTGGGAGTGCTTGGACTAAGAAGTCTTCTGAGCATTAGTTTTTCCTTGGCCTGTCCTTAACTTTGTGGGTCTAGCAGGCCACCCTGCTTCTTCAAGCCTCCAAAGGGTCAGGTCCGTGATCTTGGGTCAGCCTTTCAGGGCGCTGCGAGGATAAAACCAGATGTCGGTTGGATAAACATATTGAGTGCCTAAGTGCCAGCCAGGCCTGCTGCGGGAGCTCAGATGCGAACGATGAGGGCTCTGTGGTAGAGGGGCTCACAGTCCTGCTGTGTGTGTGTGTGTGTGTTGGGGGGCATATTGAGCAAATACCTGTAAATTATGAAAACCACGAGGAATGTTTAGAATCCCACCTGAAACCTTTCCTTTCAAGAAACTGAGGCCCAGTGTGAGTCTGTGACTTGCGACCGTGACGTCTCGTGTCTGGTTAGGATTAGAGCCCAGGAGGGGTGGTTCTCAGGGCAGCGTTCCTTGGACTGTGTCTGCTGCCCCTCTAACTTCAGACAAGGACACTAATGACATAGGCAGTGTGTGGCACAGGCTCTGAGAACAAAACGTGCTCCGGTCCCCAGTGGGGGAATTGTGTGGAATGCAGAGAAGCCAGAGGTGGCACTTGGGGAGGAGCCTTAAAGGATGGATGGGATTTGAAAGGTGGAGCTGGGTGCAGGCATGGGAGGTAGAGGTGACAGATACACAGTGGCATGGGGACCGGAAAACATGGGGACACACCTGAGGAAGAGCAAGTGTTCCCAGCTTGGCTGGAGATCCTGTGGGCACAAGGAAGTAAGGCGGGAAATTAGAAAGTGTTAAATGCTCACTAGTATGCATATAGAGTGTGAAAGTATACTGGAAGCTTAAACTATATTTTCCATCTTCAGAAGGTGCCGGATGTTAACTCTGCTTCCATTAGGAAAAACCAAGGTGCAAAAGTTGAAGTGACCAGAGTTAGTTTGTATTACCCAAAGGTTATCTTTCTCACATACCTACACATTCCCTTCCCTCCCTCTTCCTCAGAGAGAGCTGATAGGTACAGTGGCCTGGTTTCCTTCGTCACATCCCTACTGTCGTCCCTTTGGGTGGGTCGTATGTTTCCACAGACGCATGAATCCACAGAAGCCGTGGGTACTCGGGTGCTGGGTTGGACCATATGTTCCTGACTGTGGGAGCCTTCACTTCTCTGTCTCACCCTTATGCTGTTTCTGTCCCAGACCCACCCAGACTTCAGTGGGTGCTCCTGGATCTTGGATGCACTGGGAGCTCTGGAGGGTTGGTGGCTGGAACGGGTTAGCCTGGAAGCGATTAGACTGTCCCTCTACAACCACAGAAGAACCGTCACCAGCAGAGAGATCCTTGAGGCAGTCAAGCAGAGATGCTCTCGGAAGAGCTTGGGAATAAGTGAAGTGAATCTGAATGGCCCTGTTGTTGAAATGATGACACTTGTCAAACAAAATTGGGTCCGTTGGAGGACTGAGCTGGAAGTTGAAGTATCTGAGAAGAACGCGCTGCAGTGGTGGTCTCAGTGTGACACACCTGGTCTCTGGGTCTTGCATTTTTAGCCTCTGACTTAATTTGTGAAAATAGATAAATAAATAAAGGAAAGGCACTTTCTCTTGTGTGTGATGCTTGCTTATGGTTTTTAACATTTTTTCTTAAGCACGCATCTGCCCTGTTTTGAGCTTACCTATTGTATTTTTGGACACAATTCACCCTGTTACACTGTGGACTTACCATCTCTCCCCACTACTCCAGCCCCAGGGTAGGGGCTGCTGCACTGATATGAACTGAGGATTTTTTTTCTTAACTTAAGCACCCCTACCTTGACTTATGGAAACTAAAAAATAAAGGGAAAAGGGGTCTGTTTGCTCTTTGAGTATAAGACCCATGACGTTGTTTATCTATATAGCACCTAGCATAATAGCATGTATGTAATAAGTGTCAGTCAAATGTAAAAGCTGGTCCCAACCATGGAAAAACAAACCAATTATAATAGTGGTATAAAAATACAATAATTTAGGAGCAGAAAGAATAAATGGGCTGATATATTTTAGACATTGGGGTCTGGGAAAGCCTGGGTAGGTGACATGAAGGAAAAGAAGGGGGGAAGGATTTGGGGCTGAGGGGACAGCACGAGCAAAGGTCCTGAGGCCGGCAGGAAAGCTTTTAGCTTGTTAGAGAAACTAAATGAAAGGGCAGCTGGGTTCTAGCAAGCAAGAAAGAAGTACATTAGGGGATGAGGTTGGAGAAGAAGCCTGGGGCCGAGCCATGCAGGGTTGGTTGGTTATTCCAAGGACAGTGTGAAGCTGCTGAAGGAGTTTAACTAGGGAATTGACATCTTGTTTAGGTTTTTGTTGTTTTTAGTTGAGGTTTATCACACAGTAAGGTGTATAAGTCTTAAGCATACCTCAAAGTTTTGCATATATATGTTTATATATACTCAGAATAAGATACAGCACATTTCCTTCACTGTTACTGCCGTGTCAAGAATAGATTCAAGAGAATGTGGAAATGGGAAGATTTGTTCGAAATGTTTTGCATGAGTTTAGTCAAGGGATGATGGTGGGCTGCTTGATGGTGGGTAGCAATGAAAAGAAGTGAGGAGATTTGAAATAGAATTTGAGATCAAATCAATAGAACTTGCTAATGGAATGGATATGAGAAGTGAAGGAAAAAGTGATGGTTCCTAAGTTTAGGGCTTGAGCAGTGTGGTGGACAGTGGGGCTGGTTATAGAAATGAACAAGACTCTAGGAAGGAGGACAGGTGTTTTGGGAGAGGTGTAAATTGAGATTTGCATTCCAGACAGGTTAAGTCTTAAATACCTGCGAAACATGCAAATGGAGATGTCAAATAGGTAGGAAGGACCAAAGATACAAATTTGGGAATCAGCATAAAATAGCAACATATACATCAGCAGGAATGGGTGTGATTGCCTAGGAAGATGGGATAAAAAAGAAAAGAGAAGACAATTCGGACCAAGACCAAAGAAATTCTAATATTTAGATGCAGGTAGTGGAGAACAGACAAAGGAAACAAAGGGCGGGAAATGTGAGAAATCAGGAGAGGGTAGTGTCGTGGAAGCCAGGAGAGGAGAAAGGCGTCCAGTCCACTGTGCACAATCCTGGGGAGAGTGTTAAAAGGAGATGCTTGTGTCTGTTGCACTTGGTGACAAGGGGATCACGGTGACGTTGAGAAATCTGCCCACTGGAGCAGGGTGGGTACCAGCCAGATTTGAACAGGTTGAAGAGTGAATGGGAGCTAGTCAGTGGAGACAGCTTTTCTGATGGTGTTGAGACAAAGGGAGAAATTTAGCACTGAAAGGGAACAGAGACTTGGGCTGGTAGTTGGAGAGTCACTGGGTACAGAGATTTGGAAGATGATAGGTACTCGAACGCCATTGTTTGCTCATGGGAATTCTCCAGCGTAGAGGGAGATTCAGAAGAACGTAGAAAAAAGGCAAAGGACCAAGGACCTTAAGAGGGTGATGGTGGGGATGGGATTCAGAGTAGAAATGAAAGAGGAGAAAATGTGTACAAATATGGGAAGTTTAGAGATTTGGTATGAAAAAATGAGGAAATTAGTACTTAAAAAAATAATTTATTTATTTTATTTATTTATTTTTGGCTGCGTTGGGTCTTTGCATGGGCTTTCTCTAGTTGTGATGATTGGGGGCTACTCTTCGTTGCGGTGCGCGGGCTTCTTACTGCGGTGGCTTCTCTTGTTGCAGAGCACGGACTCTAGGCATGCAGGCTTCAGTAGTTGTGGCTCGTGGGCTCTAGAGCGCAGGCTCAGTAGTTGTAGCGCATGGGGCTTAGTTACTCTGCAGCATGTGGGATCTTCTAGGACCAGGGATCAAACCCGTGTCCCCTGCACTGGCAGGCAGATTCTCAATCACTGCGCCACCAGGGAAGCCCAGTACTTTTTTTTTTTTTTTTTTTTTGAGTGAAACAAGTGAAAGTGGAGGAGGGACATATCTTATCTTGCAGATAAGATGTGAAGTTGTTGTCTAAGGGACTAAGAGTGTGAAGCTTGGACATCTATGGACAGATGGCTCCCCAGGACTAAGCACCTGCTTAAGGTCTGTGGTCATGAATTGAAAGCAAAGCCAGTCTTGCTGTGTAACTTTCTGCACGGCATGTATCTGTTCCAGTGCCTGGCTGCAGAGTGCAGAGTGTGGGTTCTGCAGAGTGAACTAAGAAGGAGAGGGGAGCAAGGGAGCTACTGCATGATGGACCGTCCAATCCAGGCCAGCCAGGATGTGGCGGGGAGGAGTGGGAAGACAGGGGCAAGAACCTCATGGGATTCACAGAAGGCACGGAAGATGTCAGGCCTGTAAACTGAATCTCAGAGAAGGAATAGTCTCTCTCCTGCACCGTTTCGTGTTAGCTAACCCATGAGGGCTCTTGCCTAAGAAGCAGGGGTGACACCCAGTGACCACTCCTTGAAGTGCACCTTCTTGGTTTTATGTTGTCAGCAGACCCCAAAGCCAGCTTGTATGAAGTGATCAGGGGGCGTTCTGCTCCACTTGGGAGGCACTCAAGCCCTCCCTGATTCTCTCCATAGTTGGACAACTGGCCCTGCAGTCTCTAAGGGGGTAGAGATGCTGCTCCCCAGGTGGGTAACTAGACATGGACAATTGAGGCATTGAAGGCAACCTGGGGGCTGTAAGCCCAGACATGGGCTTCCCTGCTAGTTTTCTGCCGTCCTGGGGATCCAGAAGAAGCATCTTAGGATGGCTTTGGGAATGCCTAAACCCTTAGGGTTTAGACAAACGCCAGGTAGTGACACAAACCTCTTCCAGCCCACGGTTGTCCTGGGGAATTGTCAACCCAGCTGACTCAAGAGCTGAGAGGGTCCTAATGTCTCAAACTCCCCCGAGATTCTCCTTCCCCAAGCACTGGGGTCTGACTTAGTCTAGAGGGAAACACAGTTTCTCCCCAAATCCTGTCACCCATCACAGGTACCAGGCTTGACTTATGGGCTAAGGATTTGGTTGCACCTCAGTTAGGAGCTGTTCTGTACTCTTGGCAAAAACACGTAAAATTGTCAAAACACTTTTTTTGGAAAGACATCTAAAGACAGATTTCACAGCCTTCCTCTCTTGCTCTAGTATTTTATTACCCCTCTTTATTATTTTTAAAACTTATTTTCTATTGAGCTAACATTGGTTTATAACACTGTGTGAGTTTCACATGTACATTATATGTTTACTTCTGTATACACTGCAGTGTCTCACCATCCATCACTGTACAGTTGATCCTCTTTATCCATTTCATCCTCCCCCGACCCCTGCCTCTTCCCCTCTGATAACCACTACTCTGTTCTCTGTATTTATGTGTTTGTTTTGTCTGGTTGGTTTATTTTATCTTTTGTTTATGTTTTTTTTTAATTATTTTATTTATTCATTTATTTTTTGGCTGCGTTGAGTCTTCGTTGTTGCGTGTGGGCTTTCTCTAGTTGTGGCGAGCGGGGGCTACTCTTCGTTGAGGTGCGCGGGCTTCTCATTGCAGTGGCTTCTCTTGTTGCGGAGCACAGGCTGTAGGCACGTGGGCTTCAGTAGTTGTGGCATGCAGGCTCAGTAGTTGTGGCGCATGGGCTTAGCTGCTCCGTGGCATGTGGGATCTTCCCAGACCCGGGCTCAAACCCGTGTCCCCTGCATTGGCAGGCGGATTCTTAACCACTGCACCACCAGGGAAGCCCCTTGTTTATGTTTTTGTTGTTGGTTTTTGTATTCCACATATGAGTGAAATCATACGATATTTGTCTGACTTACTTCCCTTAACATAATTCCCTCTAGGTCCATCCATGTTGTTGCAAACAGCAAGATTTCATCTTTTTTATGGCTGAGTAGTATTCCGTTGTATATATATTCCACATCTTCCTTATCCATTCATCCACTGATGGACACTTAGGTGGTTCTCATATCTTGGCTATTGTAAATAATGCTGCAATGAACATAGGGGTGCTTGTATCTTTTCAAATTAGTTTTTGTATTCACAGGAAATACAAAGAGGACCAAGGTAGCACACCTAACTCCCTGTGCAATGACCTAAGTTATTGATACTTTTATTATTCTGTCTAATTACCTTTCACTAAGACCTGCTGTTTATCTTTCACTTTAAGAGGTTAGCCAATCCGGTTTTAAGTCCAGGCACAAGGGGGTGAAATGAGGATGTGTCGCTGAGGCATGAACCCTGGAGTGGGGCAGGTTGAGGAAGATGGTTTCGAAGGTGGTCAAGAAATGGAAATGGAGGAAGACTGTCTGACTCACATCTAACCCTCTTCCCCAACTCTTATCTCATAGTCGCCAGCTTGATCTTGACTTTGAACTTAGGGGCCGCCTGGTGTAGTGGCAAGAGTCTGCACTGAACTTGCAGTCAGGTAGTCACTTGCCCATGTCTGTTTTCACATCCGTAAAATAGTGATGGTAATGCCCCCTGCACACAGTTGTGGTAACAGTCAAGTAATGTACATGAAAGTGTTTCTTATACTGACACAGTATAATTTCCCTTTCTCCACCCCCCAGAAACCTCCCACCCCGCCCCCGCTCCATTGCCCACGTGCACATGCCCTAATGTCCCCTGGGGGAAATCTGTACTAATGGTCTCTATGTCCACTGGTCCAGTTGCCTTGACGCAGAGGAAATGCAAATCTGGCCTTTGTTCCCAATGGGGATCCTGGCCCAGCCCTGCCCTCCTCCAGCCTTCTCCTTTCTGGCTGTTTTCTGGTCCTGCTCCCCTGCTGCTGCCAGCCCCAGCCCTTCTGAGAGTTTGCTGGCTTCTGCTCCTGCAAGGCAGACTGGCTTCACTGTGGTCTCTGTCCACGCCCATAGCTCAGAGGACGCCTGACGTGTGTGTACACAAACCCCTCCCTGCTGGCCTCTGTCTCCTTGGAAAGCTGTTCATTAGCCCATAAAAGGGCCCGAACACTTCAAACAAGTATGAACTCTGAATCAAATCAGGGATTTAAAACTGCGACTCAAATTCAGATCAACCTTCCTTTCTTTCCAGTGCTTGCTGCCTTATCCTCTCTGAGTGCTTCCCACGGGCTTAACCCTCCTGCCTTAAACCTCCCCCTGGCGGCCACCCCCCGGGGGCTTCCGAGTGCTGGGAATGGGTCTAGAGTTCCTATCCCCACTGTAGAATGACAGTGACAAGAGTTAAGCTTTATGTTCATTCCTTCCACAAGTATTTATTGAGCACCTACTAAATGCCAGGCATTGTTCTAGGAACTGGAGGTCAGCAGAGTAAAGTGTAAGACAGTCAAGTCCCTGCTCACGTGGAACTTACATTCTGAAAGGGGAGAAACAATAAACAAATATTTAGTGCACTGTCCGGTAGCAAAAGTGCCATTCAAAAAACCACATCAGGCCAGGGGAGTGTGGACAGTGGGAGATGCTCCTTCAGATGGGGGGATCAGGGAACACTTCTCGGTAGAGGTGACTCTTGAGCAGCCACCTGACCAAAGGGAGGGAGGGAGCCATGGGAACAGCAGCAGCAAGGAGTCCAGGAATATAGGGAATTTTAAAGAAGTGGATCCACCTATTTAACCAGCACGTAGATCGAAAGATGGAAATGAAGCGTGCATCCTGCCCTCCTGATGGCAACCTGTGCCCTGACTTTTGAGCAAAGCCCAGCCAGGATGTAGGGTGAGCTGGGCATGTTTGAGGAATGTCAAAGAGGCCCCATTTTTTGGTATGTCATACTGTGATGAACACTTTTGTAAAAAACTGTGATATGATATACATGACATAAACTTGACCACTTTGAAGTAGGTCAGAAAGAGAAAGACAAATATTGTATGCTGACACATATATATGGAATTTAAGAAAAAAATGTCATCAAGAACATAGGGGTAAGACAGGAATAAAGACACAGACCTACTAGAGAATGGACTTGGGGATATGGGGAGGGGGAAGGGTAAGCTGTGACAAAGTGAGAGAGCGGCATGGACATATATACACTACCAAACGTAAGGTAGATAGCTGGTGGGAAGCAGCCGCATAGCAGAGGGAGATCAGCTCGGTTCTTTGTGACCGCCTGGAGGGGTGGGATAGGGAGGGTGGGAGGGAGATGCAAAAGGGAGGGGATATGGGAACATATGTATATGTATAACTGATTAAATTTGTAAAATAAAAAAAAATAAAAATAAAAAAAAAAAAAAAAAAAAAAAAAAACTTGACCACTTTAACCATTTTTAAGTATATGGTCGTGGCATTAAGCACATTGTCACTGTTGGGCAACCGTTAGCACGACTCCTCTCCAGCGCGTTTTCATCTTCCCAAATGGAAACTCTGTACCCATTAAACAACAACTTCCCATTCCTTTCTCCCTCCAGCCCCTGGTAACCACCATTCGACTTTCTCTGTGATGAGCACTTTAAATGCATCATCTCATTTAATCCTCAAAACAACAGGAGGCCATAGGTTTTGCTGTCATGCCCATTCTCCACATGGGGACACTTGGAGGAAACTGTCCAAGATCACACAGCTTCCAAGCAGAGGAGGCAGACCTCAGACCGCAGTTTCCCTGGCTCAGCTCCTGCCCTTAACCACCTACCTGGTGGGGGTGAAGAATGCCGTTCTGCTCTCCCTCTGATGGCCTGGCGATGGGTCAGGAGGGTTTAGTGAGGGTTACAGGCCATGTGAGACGCTTTTCGTGCTGGGGCAGGAGGGGGTTTTGGTCCTGCCTGTCTGGAAGGAAGGGGCTGCTGCCCAGCGCTATGGGTTGGGGGCTGGGGGAAAGGTACGTGATCGACATCTGTCTACCTCACTCCTTTCCCACCTCAGTCTTCGGAGCTGCCTTTCAGGGGATGCTCAGCTGCCCTGAGTGGATGAGCACGAGCATCTTAGGTGCTTGGCATCCAGCCTGCCAAGCAGCACTATCCCCATCTATTATTACTAGCACATAACACAGCATTAGGTGCTGCAAAAGGAATCGCCCAGGAGGATCAAATGACACAGATACAACTCTGCAGCTGGCATCAGAAGGAAAAGACAAAACAAAATGAAAGGATATCACAATGGGACAGGCTCACTTCCAGGACCAGAAGAAGTGTATTTTTGAGGATGGGGTGCACACAGAGTTGGGATAGAGTGGCTCTAGCTATTGTAGCTGTTGCTGGGGCCATGGCAACCTGCTGTGTTCTGATACCCAGGTCACTGGAAGAGCTGGCAGCTTCCTGGTTTGAGTGGTCTGGGCTTTGATGCCAGGGAGTCCTGAGTTCCACTCCTGCTCTACCATTTACAAGCTGAAAGAGCTTGGGGAAGTCGCCTTACCCCTCCGAGTCTATTTCCTTCCTTGCAAACATAATCATAGCACCTATTCAGGGTTGGTGGGAAGATCAAATGAGATAAGGCATGTAGGATGCCTAATCAGTGACTGGTACATAGTTGGTGCTCAATAGATGTTCACTCCTTGCCTGGGTGGAGCACGAGCTTGCACCCACTGGCCAGGAACCAAGCCTCACCACAGTCAGCACCACTGCTGGCTTCTCCTTGCTACCCACTGAGTTCAGTCCTTGATTTGGGAACTCTGGCTACACCATTTGATGTTCAGATTAAGTGGGGAGAGGCTGTATTTAGGAGTAATGGAATTGTGAGGAGCAGCCCAGCGACCCTCCCTCTTATCTTTTCTTGGGGGGACCTCCCTTGCATGCAGAGACATTGGAAGGCAGGACACTGCCTGTGCCTCGCCTCCAACAGTGCAAGCCGACAGGGCGAGGTCCTACCCAGGACTCTGAATCCGGAATGAAGGTAAAGCTGAAGGGAGGGTCACAATCATTTCAGGGCAGTGGCACCCAGCCCTTGGAGCCCCTGTGGTGCCTGCCCATGTCCTAATCCAGGTCTTCAGTCTCCCGCTGATTCTGTGAACACCCCAGGAGCTTTCAACAAGATCCCTTTCCATGTGGGACAAGCAACCGATTTCTATTGCTTGCAAGTAAGAACACTGAGTACTCACAAGTTCTTTTCAGGTCAGTCTGGGGGGACTTCAGGGGGCCTTGGGATGGCAGGAGTGACTAGAATGATGGGACACAGCTGACTAGGAAAGGCAGTGGCTCAACCTTAGTGCTACCCTGTCCTGCCTACAGCTGGGTAGTGGGTGGTTAACTGGGGCATTTGCACTCTCAGCTCCAGGCAGCAGCTGAGATTTTTTTTTTTGTCCATTTGGTTGTTTTTGTTTGCGTTGGTAAGTCTTTTCCACTTACAACCCCCCTGCCAAGGTTAAGGCTTTCTTTTATATCTCTCCCACAGATTCACAGGTGTCTAAACCACCCAAGGCAAAAATAGCACTCCATTCTTCTCACAGTATCCCCAAGACATGGAGACTTATTGTCCCCAGTCAGCCATTCTGACGTTTGCTGCTTTGCTGTCAGCCCATTTTGCTTACACAGATTGTAACTTCTCCATGAAAGCCCTTTGGAGGGTAATAAAATCACTGCTCAACCTTCTCGTCCCTGAGTGCCAATGGTGGGTAACCTCAGCTCCCACAGGGCCAGGCCCTTAAAAGAACGCGAAGTGTGAGTGAATGTGCATACAGTGTATGTTGCACCCAGAAGGAATGGGGGTAGGCCAGAAGAACGGGCCTGGAAATTCAGCCACCCCTCTCTTACTGACTGACCGTTGCACCCAATGGAATATGGGCTGCATTTTGAGAGAGCTTATGCATTTTCCAGAGAAGCTAGAAATCTAGAGGTATAAGTAAAATTCCTGATTTTTTAAAATGTTGGCAACTAATTTGAGATTTAAAAAACCGTAAGCCAAAACAATACCTCTGTGGGCTGGATGTGGCCTAGGGGCTACAAGATTGCAGGGCCTGCATTAAGTGCCTGGGACCTGGTCTGCATCCTTCGGTACTTATGACCAGTACTGACCTGAGACTGGTTACCTGGGACCCAGGCTTTAGTTGGTCCTGCTCTGGTCCTGTGTCTTCCTCACAGGGCTAGGAGTTCAAGAGCCAAGGGAGAATGACCATGATCCTTCTAGACCATGCTCCTGGTACTCTGGACCCTGGAGATCCCTGCTCATACGGTCCCCAGCCTGCTTCCAGGGGCTGTGTGGACCTCCATCCTTCTAAGGCAGCCGGCACCGCCTGTCGTGGGCATCTTCAGGCCTGAGGGATGGCTCACTGCAGGGTGGAGGCTGTGTCCCCATGAATGCACTGAGTCCCCCTTTGGTATGGGATGGAGTAGGGTTTGAACGGAAGGGGCAGGACTGCCAACCAGGGTCCTGCATTCGTACTCTTGTCCCTGGCCAGGCAGTTGGTAGGGGTGGGCCTGCTTGTCACTGCCCAGCGTGGCTCACTGATTACCACTGACCCTGGGCCCAGCATTGCATGCATCGTGGCATTTAACTAACTCAGGATGCTTACAAGTCGTAGTCCCTTTCACAGAGGAAGAAACCAAGGTACCGAGGAGTGAAATAAGTTGCCCACAAGCTAGTGAGTGCCAGAGCCAGGATTTACACCAGACAGCGGGTAGCAGAGCAGACTCGCTCCCGGCCCAGCCACACTGTGCAGACGCCTGGTGCTCCCCACCCGCACTGGACGGCCAGACCCTCCGCGTCCCCCTCCCCGCTTTCTCCCCCCGCCACGGCCCGGCCTCCGCGGGGGCGCGGGAAGCGCCTGTCGGGTCGCTGAGCCTCAGCCTCGCAGCTGCCCGGGCCTTCCGCGGCCCCAACCCCCGGCCGGCCCGGGGGCCTGGCGGTGACGGCGGCGCCTGGTAGCGGGGGATTTGGATGCTCGGCCGGCGGCTCCCCCGCCCGCACCACCTCCGGGGGTTTGGCCGCCGGGACTTATCTCGGTGCCTTCCCGGCATGCCCCGCTCGCCGACGGCAGCCAGTCCCGCGCCCGGACTTTGCCATCGCGGGGGGCCCGGCCGCGGGAGCGCCCCCGCCTGCGTCCCGGAGCCGCAGCCTCAGGTGGGTGAGCCCGGCGCGCCGCGGAGCTGGGGACCGGGGCTCCCCGCGGGCCGCCCCCCGCCAGCCCCTTTGGAGCCGGGTGCGCGGGGCGGGGGTGCGGGAGAGGAGGGGGAGGGGAACCCGGCGCCCGCGAGGGGGGAAAGGCGGAGCTGCGCGCCCTGGAGCCATCGAGCCCCGCGTGGCGCGAACCGGGGCGCGTGGGGGTCCCTCCCTAGGTCCTAGATGTGGCGTGGGTGTTCTGGGTGGCCGCGCAGGGGGAAGGAGGGGGGTCTTGGGTCTGTTTTATCCTTGTGGATTTAGAACCCGCTAGAGGGAAACAGAAAAACTCATCCTGAAACACACAGAGGAGAATACACAAAGAAAAAAGAAAACACACGAAGAAACACTCGTACAGACCGATCACGGAGGGAGACAGCAACAACTCACAGAAAAGCTCCTACACACTCAGGGAAACACACCCGAAACGCACAGGAAGGCAGGAAACAAAGCGGGTGGTCTTGGAGACCTGGGGCAGGGGGAGGGGAGGAGAAGGGAAACACGGAGAAAGCAAGAGAGGAGGGGAGGGGGAAAAGAGAAGGAGGGGTGGAGAGGAAAGCTGAGCCAGGGAAAAATGAAGAGAGTGAGAAGTGAGAGAAGGAGGAAAGACAAAGGGCTAAAGGAGGTAGTCCTTTAGGAGGGATAGTATAGAGAAACACATCTAGAGAAACTGACGCAGGATCCCTCCCCCCGCAAACACAGAGATGCAGAGATGAAAAAGGTAGATCCCAGCCTTCTTACCCTTGTGGGCAGGTGAACATCAAGGGGGAGAGCAGCTCTGTGAGTCCTCTGAGAAGGCTTCCTTGGCACTTTGAGCCAGTGAAGTCCCCCCTGGAAAACTCCTACTCATCCTTCAAAACCCAGCTCAAGCATCACCTGCCCTGGGAGGAAAGCTTTCCTAGAGAGTGGCACGTAAGCACTGGCACTCTGTTTTCTGTGTACTTCTGCATGTGACACAGGCACACGGAGTTGAAAAGGTTTGTCTGCCTGTCTGCCTCTCCCCCCAGCTCCACAGGTTTTGGGGCCCATGTCTTATTTATCTCCAATCTCCAGAATCCAGTCCAGTGCTTGGTGCATAGTAAATGAACAATAAATACTTATTGAATGATGATCAGGAGCATTTGGACCCTCCAAGACATAGAACATAGCATTAAATCCAAACAGAGAAGATGTACTGTCCTGGAGTCAGAATTCTAGGTCAAAGCACCCTTTTTTGCAGGTGGAGAAATTAAAGCCCAGAGAGGGGAGAAGACTTGCTCAAAAGGACACAAGTAGGAGACCTGCAATGAAATAACATTGTGAATACATGCTTCCCTGAGATGCTGTTGTTCCTCCAGCCTATGAGTTTAAGATAGGTGTGAAAGAACGACCTAACTGAAAACAGGCAGTGAATAGGCAACGAACACTTAAATACCAGTTGTAAGTTTCCAACGCTGAAACTCACAATCGAAACTTGCCCCAGAATTTTTAGAATCCTCTTTCCTCCTTAGAAAGGACAAGAGAGTTGAACGTCCATCTCAGTTTGAGTGGATGGCTTTCTGCTTCCTGACTACGTAAACTTGGACAAATTACTTAACTTCTCTGGACCTCAGTTTTCTCAACTGTAAAATGGGGATACTGATACCCACCTCATAGGATCGTTAGAAGAGTGAACACATACCAAGTGCCTGGCACAGAGTAGACCCTCAGGAACTACAGTCCCACCCTTCTTCTTAGGCGGGTGTTCTTTCATGCGCCTGGGGCAGATGTGAAAACAACAGTGCTACTGGCAATGTTTCTTTTTGTCCCAGGTTGAAAAGGCCACCCCCGTTTAATTGGGGAGCAAATGCTTTTAGTAAAGGAAAAGATCAAATTTGGGGCATGACCTAAAATGGGTCTTGATTCTGTTCAGGCCCTCAGGTCTCTCCAGGTGACTTCGGGGAACCTAGCTGCCCTCCCCGTCAACCCGCCAACAGGGAGGACCCCACCACCGCACTACTTTTCGTTGCTTCTTTACTAGGCTGCTCTGCCCTTGTGTCTTTCCAGCTTCAGCCCATGTGGGGGATTGACCAGGACTGAGGGAGCCACCTGGAAGCATGGAGACCGTGGTGATTGTTGCCATAGGTGTGCTGGCCACCATCTTTCTGGCCTCGTTTGCAGCCTTGGTGGTGGTTTGCAGGCAGCGCTACTGCCGGCCTCGAGATCTCCTGCAGCGCTATGATTCCAAGTGAGTGTCCCAGGGAGGGGAAGAAGGAGAGAGGGGCTGTGCCCTGGGGCCCCGACAAGAGAAAAAGAAGTTTGGTGCTGGGCAACTGTTGTTCAGCTTTTTACCTCTAAAATGGTACCCAAAGGCTGTCCTTCCCTATAAAGACGTCAGAGCTTAATAATGGTCCTCAAGCTCCCCCAACATCCTGAGCCACCTCAGACTCTGTCTCTGAACATGTTTACGTAGCACAAATCTGTCCCAAACTGGCCACCTCACTTAGCATTTGGACAGGCCACATCCCTCTCCAGCCAAACTCATAGGAACAGAAATCCAATGCCCACATTGCAGCCACACATCTAAGCAACAGACACTTGGGGCTGCGAAACCCCAGCACAGGATCGCCTCTCTCTCTGCTCGGATTTCTTCATTATGCTCTTCATGTGAAACATACTTTGTAAGCAAGATCCCGTTTTCAGTTTAGGGGTATTTTAATTGATAGATCCCAAGGGACCCTGGCCACTAAACCCTTAGTTTCTCTTACCCCTCTATCTGAATCCCATCAGCATCTCTGTTGAGTGGATAATAATTAGTAAATGCCCATTTGTATGACCCAGCAAAGCTCTGCTGTGGCGTCTCATGTTTTCAAGAGCCTGTTGTAAAGTAGGAGGTATTTTTACTTTGCCTGCTTCTCTAGTATAACTAGGAGGGGATGGGGCCGTGCCGGTGGACCAAGGTCGCTCCCAGGAGTTGATTCTGCAGAACAAGTACAGGTCAGTTTGAGTAATAGGAACTTAGCTTCTCCATTAAAGGGAGGTGTGCAGGGCAAGTAAGTTACAAACGGATATTATTTTGTCCCAGAGGAGCAGCCCTGTCTAGTACATCTTTTTAAAATTTATTTATTTTTTGCGGTACGCGGGCCTCTCACTGCCACGGCCTCCCCCGTTGTGGAGCACAGGCTCCGGACGCGCAGGCTCAGCGGCCATGGCTCACAGGCCCAGCCACTCCGCGGCATGTGGGATCTTCCCAGACCGGGGCACGAACCCGTGTCCCCTGCCTCGGCAGGCGGACTCTCAACCACTGTGCCACCAGGGAAGCCCTAGTACATCTTTGTAATCCTTGTGGTTGTAGCCCTGCCTTTCTCTTCGTGGCGCATCTTTGTTCTGTATCACTTTCCTTGTGTTTTCGTGCCCCTACTTCCTTGACTCACTGTCGAGCCACGTGCCCTGCCCACAGTGCAGTCCCACTAGCCTCAGGTTTGGCTCCAGAACAAGTCCCTGCTTTAACTTCCTCACTCCCTGTATCCTTTCGGGCGGATATGTGGGCCTCGGTGAGGAGAGAGTCAGCAGCCGTTGTCCATCTTGAAACCACTTAGCCGGGCTTCCCTTCCAGGCCCATCGTGGATCTCATCGGCGCCATGGAGACCCAGTCTGAGCCCTCAGAGCTAGAACTCGACGATGTCGTCATCACCAACCCCCACATCGAGGCCATTCTGGAGAACGAAGACTGGATTGAAGATGCCTCGTAAGGCCTTGGGGACCATTTGCTTTCCTGCAGCCGCCTGGGGATGGCGACTCAGGCTCCTGGGTGCCCTTGCATGGCCTCCTTTTCCAGAGCCCTCGACTGAGCGCCCAGGAGTGCCTTGCCCCTTGCACCGAGGAGCACTGTGTCATTTGCTGCTCTCTCCCCTGCCTTCACTGTGGAGGGAACTTAGACTATGACGCCATGGTGTTCGTCCTTGCTCTCCCCATTTTGTAGACCTGAACACTGAGGCCCATAGATGTGAGGCAGAGTTGTTGTCAAGTCACCCTGATGTGCTTGGGTTATCCTGGGGGTGGGGGGCCTGTGAATTTGACCCTCAGGCTCCAGGGACGCTGCCTTTGTCTCCGGTGTCTCCCTCGGAGATCCCTGCACCCACCAGGAGATGCTGTAGCTTGAGAAGAGTGTGCCGCTCCCTTTCCTGTCACTCAGCCATTCATTCACGGGGATATTTTAACTGATAGATCCCAAGGTGTGATGTGCGGGCTCTGGGCCAGGCACTGCAGCTATGGAACTGGCGGTGGAGGCAGAATTCTACTAAAATACAGTATTTCAGAAATGATGGAGGGGGGTCTCTGTGCGCGGTGCAGCGGACACGCAGAGGAGGTGGCATCTAGAGCTGCCTGGCTGGAGGTGGGGCTGGATTTCATGAAGGCTTTCCCAGAGTGGGTGCCTTTTGTCCTGGGTCCTTTTCTGACTGTACCGTGCGGTGGGCGGAACTTCTCCCACCAGGGATCGTGCCCCCTGCAGTGGAAGTGTGGAGTCTTAACCACTGGATCACCCAGGCTGAGGATACCGGGAAGGATTCCCTGGGTGGAGGAAACAGTCTCCGAAGCTCAGAGCTCTAAAAAAGCATGGTTGGGTGCGGGAGAGGAAAGGGAAAGACGGGACAGAAGATGCCTCCTGGTTTAGCTCCTGGGCTTGTTCGTTTTATCACTGAGGCACCCCTGTTCTCAGGTGGTGTCCAGCTGTGCCCACTGGTCAGAATTGGATGAGGCATGGAGGTGGTGGCTGGAGGGAGGTGGGCCTCTCAGGAGGAGCACTGACAAATGCTTCTTGTCTCCCCAGGGGTCTCATGTCCCACTGCATTGCCATCTTGAAGGTAATACTCTGCGATTTCCCCAGGAGAATAAGGGGTGGTCACCAAAGCATCCGTGTCCACAGACTGTCCGAGGGGAAGGAACTTTGGGAAGAGCGCTGACCTGTGCAGGAGGCCTTTTGTAACATGCCTGACAGTTGGAGTTTCTACTGTTCACTTCTGCTCCCCCTGGACGGTCTGTTCTGCTTTAGAATTCTCAAGGCCCTTTCCACCTGGTCCTCATACAGGCAGTCACTAACCACATTTTCACTGACCGTGGAGAAAGCTGTGTGCAGAATAGAGACTGTGTTTAGGGGGAGGCGGGGCTTCTCAGCTTCTCCTGGGCACTTTCTTTCGTGAACAGAGAGCTCAGCCCTCGACAGCAAGTTGAGTTCTGTACTGGGGCTTCTGCAGTTACTAGAAAGTTCCTCACCAGCCCTCTTTGACTGACAGTAGTCAGCCAAACGGGACAATCAGTGTTAAAACAAAGCCAAACCGTGGGTACTTCAACTGGAAGGCAGACTTTTTTCTTCTAATGCCTGCAGCCTCCAGGACAGGGTGGAGAGTTGCATCCAATTTGCATTTGGGGAAATTTTTATAGTTTGGGGTAATTTTTATAGTTTTGGCATTTGGTTTTCAATTCTTGCCTCACGCTCTCCTACTGAATAGGATAATAATAACATTGAAATGTTTGGCCAGTGGCAAATATCGTTCATTTCAGTAACCTGGCGAACCACACATTTCTCTTTCTGTCTAGCAATTATTCAAGATTTCAAAGAAGACAGCTTTAAGTGTCCTTCAGTACAAAATACTAAAAAGTCTTTCATCCCACCGCTTCTTCAGCTGTTCCCTTGGGGGACAAAGAAGAGCCTGGTGGGACATTGTTGTCCCAGAGTCCAGACTTATTATTGAATTCCAAGAATCTCTTGGGGTATAGATGTGGTTATAGATGGAGATACATGGGTCTAATGTCTAGAACAATGACACCATATTACATCCCCCTTCTCCCAACCAGGATGTGTCCTGGCTCTGGGTTTTGTCCCCTGCCCTTGCCTATTGGAGGAGGGAGAATGGATGACAGCTGAGGTGTGGGTTAAATCAGCCAGAAGGTGTCTTATTGGATTGGACTCAGTGGTCCATCCTGAGATCCTTAGATCAAAGGAGAGCCTCTCATCTTCCTCTTGGGATCTCGAGGCCCTTTTGCTTGGCCACATGCCCTTGAATCCCTGTGATGGGGCCTCGAGGGAAGGGCCTGGGCTCTCCCCTTGGTGGGCTGTTGGGCTTCTTTCTGCCTCTCTTTTCCAGCCCCAAGTATAAGGCAAGTGATGGAACTTCTTTGCCAGGGCCCGAAGCACATCCAGGTTCTGACATCGGGGAGGTGTGAAAGTGGGGAGCAAAGCTTTGGGGGCGGCCAGCATTGTTGGCGGATGATGAAAAAGGCCACGTGTCCTAGTCTTGCTGTTTTCCTGCTTTTTTTCCAAGGCCCTTTTATCATCATCTTGACAAACATGTGAAAATGTTACCCTAGAAAAGTGCTGAAATAAGTTCCACTTTCGGAGGATGTGCTTAAAGGGAACAGTTGCCCTTTGTCCGTCCATAGTTCTGAGGGTGCCCATGGAGATCTTTATCATTTTGGAAGACGAAGCCAGGAGGTGAAGGAATCGAGAGAGAAAATAGGTTTTTGCCCTTAAGTGAGAAGGTGAACTTAGAGCACATGATTTTTCTTAGACAGATTATTTCAGCTCAGACTTCTCTAAGCCGAAACCCTGACCCTGATCTGAGGTTCCCACCCCTCTCTCCTCACCCGGCCGTGTCCTCAGGTTTGCCTCTTCCATCCCATTTCCTCTCATCTCTGTACTTTTCACTTCCATCTGCCCGTTAGGTTAGGGGGCCCAGCTGTGAGATGGGGGCGTGTTTGGCCCTCGGGGGAGCCGGGTCCCTCCTCATCACCTCTCTCCTCCCTGCTGTGGTAGATCTGTCACACTCTGACGGAAAAACTTGTTGCCATGACAATGGGCTCCGGGGCCAAGATGAAGACCTCAGCCAGTGTCAGTGACATCATCGTGGTGGCCAAGCGGATCAGCCCCAGGTGAGGTCCCCATACTTCTCGGGGGAGGCGGAGGGGAGGGGCTGGCAGCTGGGATGGGGGGAGAGACCAGGCTCTCCTGAGACGCTCCAGAGGCAACTTGAGTGGTTTATGTCCTACACATTTCCCAGGGCACCCAGGAGGGTTTAGGCGCTGGGAGGCTTTCAGGCTAAGGTGGTGTCAAACGGCTTCCCTCCCCTCCAGAGTGCCCCCTCCTGTAGGCTTCTTGGGAAATGCCAGCACATGACTAGTGCTGACTGGCTCCTCCTTCCTCAGTCCCATGCCAGCCGGGGCTGCTTTCCTCCCTTCTGCCGCACCTTCTTCCTGGGCTCCGGGCCAGCAAGCACATTTCCCAGTGGTGCCCACACCCCTGTGTGCAGTGACCTCCTGGCTGGCGTCTGTACTGTAGACCAGCTCCTTGTCTCTGTGCTGACACCCCCGGCCCCAGCCAGGGCCCAGCCAGCAGCCTCCAGGACCGGGTGGGAGGTGAAGAAATCATTCAGATCTCCCAGATTCCAGGCTGTCTGCAGAATACCATGTGGGAGGCAGGATTGTAGTCAACAGCTCCACCCCCTCATTTGGGCTCGATCTTGTGAAGAAAATAAAGCCCTTCTCTTAGAGGGAAGGGTGGTACTAAGTTGGTGCTGCCATCTGGTGGCTGGCATGTGGATGTGCCTGAGTTGGGAGTTTTTCCGAGTTGAGGATGTTTTCTTTATCAGCCTCGGAGTTCCAGGGGTCCTCGCTTTCCACGTTGCCGTGGCCTCGGGTAGATCACGAGGAACCAGCCCTTGGAGGGAACATGAAAGAGTTGGTACACTTGAACTCTGTCCAGGGAGTTCAGTGAGTTGAGAACGTGGGAGGGAGATAATCCAGAAGAGTTCTTGGCTTTCTCTGGAGCTGCCCTGGGTGGGTGTAGCTACTTGAGTGGGATCAGCCTAGGTCGGCCCTTGGCCTGAAGACCCTCCGGCCCAGGCTCTGGAAAAGCACCAGACCTTCCTCTGGCCTCCCGTGATTGGTAGAGGCTGCATTGCTCATATCTGCTGGACCTTCCTCATGCTTCTTGTTACTTCTGAGAGCCATCCCAGGGGCCAGACGAATTCATGTGACCCCAGGTTACAAGGCAGCATCGCCAGGAGGGCTCGGAGGAGGAAAGAGATTGAGATTTCTGAGTCCCAGTGAAGTCCTGGGTGGTCAGGATTAGCAGTGGTGCTAGAGCCAGGGTGTGGCATCGCTCAGAGGGCAGACCTCACCTGGTGCTCACTGGCCCGTCCTACAGAGCACCTTGGATTCCTTCCAGAATGATCCCTGCCATAAATCAATCAGGGGCCTTGCTTTTCTCTTTTTGCCCTCACACTTTCTCCTTCTGGCTGTTTTTTGTCTCCACTGTTTTTCTTGCTCCATCTATTCCATATAGTGTGTGGATAGCATGTTAGTTTCAAGAAGAGTGGCTTCAGCTGCAGGGCAGAGAAAGGGGCCGGCTAAGATGGGCACTGAGTGACCACACCTTTGTACTTCCACACCAGCCCCTCAGTCCCAAGACAAGGGCTTTCAAGGGCATCTGTTTTCCCAAATGCCTTTGGGAATCAAACAATACATCGTTATTTTTTGCTTCTTGACTATCAGGTGGTCCAAGAGCAAGGATTTGGATGAAAACCTTGAACCATGTAAATGAGGATGAATAGTAGCTCCTTCTAGAATTTGAGTAAAAGGGCTTCCCTGGTGGTGCAGTGGTTGAGCGTCTACCTGCCGATGCGGGGGACACGGGTTCGTGCCCCGGTCCAGGAAGATCCCACATGCCACGGAGTGGCTGGGCCCGTGAGCCATGGCCACTGAGCCTGCGCGTCCAGAGCCTGTGCTCCGTAACGGGAGAGGCCACAACAGTGAGAGGCCCACGTACTGCCAAAAAAAAAAAAAAAAAAGAAAATTAACCATGAACTGTACCATGTGCTAAAAGAAATCCAATGGAGTAGTTTGAACCCAAATTAAACTTGGAGGTTTTTTTTAGTGTTCTATATAACAACATTTAACCCTTTTTAAAAAAATTAAATGTAAAAGTAATAAACTCTTGTAAAAGTTAAAACATTGCAGAAATAGAGTATCTGAAAAGTGAAGGACCCCCTAATTCCACCCCATCCTAATTCCTGGAGGTAATCACTGTTGACTGGTGAGTATTCCTCCAGACTGCCCCTGCCCACTGCATTTCACAGCTTTTGTTTATTCATTTTTCCACAAATGAGATCAATCAGACTTTACATATTGTTTGGCAATATGCTATTTTAATGTAGTAGTATATCTTTTTTTAAAAAATAAATTTATTTATTTTTGACTGCATTGGGTCTTTGTTGCTGTGCACGGATTTCTCTAGTTGCGGCGAGCTGGGGTTACTCTTTGTTGTGGTGCGAGGGCTTCTCATTGCAGTGGCTTCTCTTGTTGCGGAGCATGGAGCATGTGTGGGCTTCAGTAGCTGTGGCACGCGGGCTCAGTAGTTGTGGCACATGGGCTTAGTTGCTCTGCGACACGTGGGATCTTCCTGGACCAGGGCTTGAACCCGTGTCCCCTGCATTGGCAGGCGGATTCTTAACCACTGAGCCACCAGGGAAGTCCAAATGTAGTCGTATATCTTGAACATCTTTCCAGATGTGCGAACTTGTACTTTTTAGACCATTGGAGCTAAAACAAAACCAGAAGAAATATTCTCTAAACTGAATCTTAAGTCTCTCTGTTTAAGTCCCTGTCTGAGAATGCAGTTAAAGTCCCTAAAGCCTGGGTCTGGAATATCAAAAGAGAAGCACAGGGATAAGGAAGGAAAGGAAGGAGAAAAGGCCATAAGAAAAGCGAATTACTGAAAACCTTTTGCCTCCCCCCAGAGTGGACGATGTTGTGAAGTCAATGTACCCTCCATTGGACCCGAAGCTCCTGGATGCCCGGTGAGAGGGGTGGAGTGGGCGAGTGTCTTTTCATGCTGGAGGCTCCCCGTGTTATCAGATCTGTGAGGTCGGCTCTTTGGGTTGTGGAAGAGAGAGCTGTGTTGGTGGGTTCCCAAGGCTGGGCTTTGGGTAAGGGTCAGCCAACCAGCGAACGAAGCCTGGCTGGATGCTGACGGCCAGGGCTCTTCCTGAAACCCCAGAGGAGGAAGAGCCAGTCTTAGATTTTGAATTTTTGTGATTAAACGTCCACCCAGGCCAAGTCCTATCTGCACCTTCCCTCCCTCCCACTTCCCCCATAGCTCTCTCTGCTCTTTGGACGCCGGAGGCAGACATGCCTCAGCTGTGAGTGCCGCCCATGGGTCGCTGGTACGGGTGGTGGGCAGGAAATGAGAATGCAAGTGTTAGATCAGCTAAAGCTGTGCTCACCGTCCACAGGACGTACCCAGGAACCCCTGTCTCATGATCCTCCCATAATACGCGGAGTGTACTTAGGGTTTTGAGATTGTTTTGTTCCTCTACCAGTTATAAACCCACTTAAAAAAAAAAAAAACATGTTCCTTTGTCTCTCAGATTTATATGACTGTTTCATAGGCCCACTGTGTAATAATTGCCAGACAGGCTGTGGGTCACGGCAATTCAGTTGGCCTCTCCGCCCCACTCCTATTACTGCCCAGCTGTGTTCATGGGCTAGTCATCTGTAATGCATTCCCAAATGCACTGTGCACACTCACTATGTAAAAGATATTCTGCACTGAATCTTTCAATACTGAAAAAAAAAAACCTCCTCCTCAATTTAGTTTGCAATTAAATTTTTTAGGATGCGGTAAACCAGCTCTGGGCCTCATTGATTCAGAATCATTAAGTGATGCCCAAGGTGGGGTATGAATATCCTGTCTTCAAGGGGGAAGCAGTTGGGGATGTGCTTATCCAACTGACTAGATCCAAATTGTCCCACAAAACCCTCTTCTGGGAGATGTTAATGGATGTGTTGCAGAAAGTGGGCTCCCAGTCTTAAATAAGTTAGTGAGACTCAGAGTATTACATTCTCCCCTTAGAGATTTATCACGTGCATCATCTGAGAAGGGCTTCAGTTACCTTTATTTAACCCAGACGTTCCCAACTTTCTTTGAGCATCGAACCCTCTTTAAATTACATACTCAGCAGCCTCCTAAGGAAGGGACTCCAGCTTGGGGAACACCAGTCTAGACTCTATCCCTTTGGGCTTTGGGGCAAAGTCCCTTAGATCCTTGGGAACCTGATCCTGTTGTTTTTTCTAGGACAACTGCCCTGCTCCTATCTGTCAGTCATCTGGTGCTGGTGACCAGGAACGCCTGCCACCTGACCGGGGGCCTGGATTGGATTGACCAGTCGCTGTCAGCTGCTGAGGAGCACTTGGAAGTCCTTCGAGAAGCAGCCCTGGCTTCGGAGCCAGATAAAGGTCTCCCGGGCCCTGAAGGCTTCCTGCAGGAGCAGTCGGCCATTTAGTGCCTGCCAGCCAGCAGCTGGTCGCAGGGCCAACCTGCTGCCATGGCTGGGTGACTCAGCTGTGCCTTCTACTTCTTCCTGTAGAGTTAGTTGTTCTCCACGGCTGGGGAGTCCAGCTGTGTGTGTGTAGTAAAGCAGTTGATGCCTCTGTTGTAGTTACAAGTGGTGGCTGGTGAGTGGCAGTCTAATCCCACAGTTAGGGGAGATGACAGTCACCATCTGTACAGCAGAGCTTTGAAAACTGGAGGACTGTAAGCTTTATTTAGCTCACCTAGTGTTTTCAAGAAAATCCAGTCACCATCTAAGAATCAGGAGGTTTCACATTAAATCAGAATGTCTGGTTTCTCTCGAACAATCAGAAGTTGAGGCAACTCTGATCTGCATTTTCCACAGAGGACAATCAATTGGAACTATGTAGGAGTTGCCTCTCTTGACAATACTTGTACTCTCTCACCTGGCCTGTTTCATTTATTTGTATTATCTGCCCGGTCCCTGAGGCATCTGGGTCCCTCCTTCTCTTCACATGTTTGGGTTTGAAGGTGAGCAACGTAGAGTTGATCATTCCCTTTTTTTTTTTTTTTTTTTTTTTGCGGTATGCGGGCCTCTCACTGTTGTGGCCTCCCCCGTTGCGGAGCACAGGCTCCGGACGCGCAGGCTCCGGACGCGCAGGCTCAGCGGCCATGGCTCACGGGCCCAGCCGCTCCGCGGCATATGGGATCCTCCCAGACCGGGGCACGAACCCGTATCCCCTGCATCGGCAGGCGGACTCTCAACCACTTGCGCCACCAGGGAGGCCCGATCATTCCCTTTTTATCATTATGCCTGCAATTTTACCTAGCTACCACTAGGTGGAGAGTAAATGTATACTTAGCTTTCCCTCAATTGTGTGGTTGTTTAGTCAAATTCTGATGCATGGTGTGTGGTGGGATGTATTTGTCTGAGGACTGAGGGTGGAAGGAGAGAGGCTAAGAATCCCAAGGATGCCTTGTGTGTATGACTCAAAATAAGATATTCAGAGACCCTCCAGAGTTCAGGCAGAGGTGAAGATAACCACCATGAAGTATTGTTTCCACACTACCAATGACATCCATGAAAGATGGGTCCCCTTTCTTTTGGTATCTGCTTGTTTGGCAAGTACTGAAAGATGAGGGGCATTTTTATGACTTGAGACCTTTGGGGGACCCAGAATCACAATTGTATAATCTAGACTGCATCCAAATTCTATAATTTCCATCACAAGCATATAGGAACACCTGAAATACTTTTTTTCCTCCCAGGATCTCAGAGCCAACCTCATTCTTGGGAGAGGGCCCTGGCTTGGGGGCTGCCTTGGTTCATATCCTATGCTGTTAAGCATGTTTGGAGCTCCATGTTTGTTCCCATTTCATTTTCTGTGCCCTAATTCAAGTCAGCAAATCCCTCAGCCTGATTCTAGAGAACCAGGAACCCACGTTCCCAGGTCCAAGATTGGGGCCTTGTTTGTCATTGAGATGTGTCATCCATCCAATTTCATTCTCTCCTGAAAAGCAAGATGCTTCTCTCCAGCACAGTGCACACCAGTTCCCACTTGGGGAGGTGGAGTCAGGAGAGGGAAGCTGGGGCTCAACTCTCATGGAAGGATAGAGGGATTCCTGAGGACAGGGGAGACACCTTACTGGATTGTGCACTCCCATCAGCCCTGAACTCATGCTAGGTAACTTTCCTGTCCTGCTGGTGAGCTGTGAATGGGCAGTGTCCACAGAGTCACTGTGACTTTTCTATCTGTGGCCTCCACCAATAGGTATCCAGAGTCCTCCTGTTTTTGTCTTTTCCCCTCCCTTTCAATACCTGCTCTCATAAGCCAACTGGAAGCCACCATGCTAAGGTTGCAGTGGCTGCCATGGTTTTCAGTGTCCCTGCGTTTTAACCTGGACCAGATCCCTAAGCCAGAGAGCGCCCTTAATCTCTCAAATACCATCCACAAGGTGTGGGGTTAGAGGTGGAGAAGTTTCCGAGCACCACCTCGCATCTCTGAACCCTGGCAAGTCCTGGCCCACCTACTTCCTCAAGCTCTGAGATGCTGCCCTTTTAGTCGTGAGAAGAGGTGGCTGAAGACCTTGGAAGTGTCTGCTAGGCTGCAGGATCTCTGATTCCGCTGCTGTGTAGCCTTTCTTTTGTTTCCAGTGCAGGACAAATAAGTCTCTGGATCAGGTTGGTGTTGGTGACGGGTGGTTGAGGTGGAAGCACTGTCTTTGGGGTGGGACTCTTCTAGCCCTTGGGGAGTTGGCTGAACTTGCCTCCTCATTTGGGAGGGACTGGTTGGCAAGCACTGGGGGTCCAGCCAGGTATGGTTTCCCAGACGATGGACACATCCTGAGGCCCTAGTTCACTAGTGTCTGTGTATATTGTCATAGATCTTTTCTTCCATGACCCCCACCCCCTCTTACCCGGGAGTAGGAGCATCAGACTCAAATTCTGAATGAAGAAGGAATTAGGGATAGGAATTGAGGGTGAAAAGAGCAAGGTCTTTGAAGTCAGACAGAATTAGATTCAAATTCGGGCTCCGTCATTGACTGTGTGAGCTTGGACAAGTTCCTTAACCTCTCTGGTCCTTAGCTCTCTCACCTGTAAAATCAAGGCTCCTGCCTCATTGGGTTGGCATGTCAGTCGCGTGAAGCAGTGTATGCGAAATGTCCAATCGTGTGCCTGGTACTGATTAGCCAATGTTAATACTTCTCTCTCCAAAGTCCCCCGTGCCCAGATGCAGCTGATCGAGATGGTGACACCCCAGTTACCGTGGCTCTGTCTAAGCTCTGTTCATGAGCTCTGGAACCAAATAGCCAAAATTCTGGAATCACTGGCCCAGCCTTGTGCCCGCCCCACCCCAAATATGTTCACAACAGGAAGGCAGTCAAAGCTCTTGGCCCCTTATCAGCGTTCCCAGGGTTCACTGCCCAAGTATGCATTCCTCCAGAGCGCAGCCCGGAGTCTCCTCCAGCTTGTGAAATCTCTCAGACAGAACACGTGTTCCTGGCCTCCGACTTACCCTGGTGCTTACTCTGACCGCCACATTCCAGGAGTTCCTTCTCTTCAGAGACCCTTTCTACTCTGTGTGGCCACGTGAGCCTGATCTTTTGAAAATGACGTATAGTTCAACGTCCCTGAGCTGCGTCCTGACCTTGGACACTTTGGGAAAGTGTCAAATGAAGAATTCCCGTCTATTTCCTCCTCTCTCTGTCCTCCTCTCCCTCCCTTCTCTTCTTCTCTCTCCCTCCACCCTTCTCTCCCACAAACAAGTACTGTTTACTTAGGCGGAAGCATAGTGCTAGGTGCTGGGGATGTGGAACCAAAGCCACAATCCCTGGCCTTAAGAAGCAGAGACAAGTGAGCAGTTGATTGAAACATGACTGGCCAGTGCAATGAGGGAGGGATGCCTAGCCGGGGGGCCCCTGAGCGGGCACGGGACAGGGAAAGGGTGGGGTCGGGATAGGGAAGAAACCTGGGAAGAGCTGATGCCTGAGTGGAGACTTGACAGTGTTATCGAGGTGTTCGGGGCAGACTGGACCACATGGGAAAGGTCCAGGGCCAAGAGAGCATGACTCATTTGAGAATTGCAGGTGATGGGGAGGGAGGGAGGGCGGGAGGGTGGGCTGTGAGGGTGGAGTTGGACAGGTTGGCAGATCATGGAGGGTCTTAGAGGTTATAAAAGGGAGTTGAAGCTTTATCCTGAGCATAATGGGGACCCTGGAAAAGGTTTAACTGGGGAGTGATTTGGTCAGATTTGCAATTTAGACAGAGTCATTTACTTCATACCCTATGACGTTAGACGCCAAGACCCATAAATGTGCCTGATGCCACTGAGCACATGTTTCCCGCTGAGTTTGAGAGGCTCATGACTCAATCATGGTAGAAAGGCAGGGTGGGCAACCATTTAGGAATGGAGGAAGAGAGAGGCTAGGCGTTAGAACAGAATGGGCCAGGGTAACAGGGTAGTCGTACTGGATCTGATCCTGGTAGGTAGTTACAGTGTCTTTGTATCAGAAATGCTGATGAGCGGGCTTCCGTGGTGGCGCAGTGGTTGAGTCTGCCTGCCAATGCAGGGGACGCGGGTTTGTGCCCCGGTCTGGGAAGATCCCACATGCCACGGAGCGGCTGGGCCCGTGAGCCATGGCCGCTGAGCCTGCGCGTCCGGAGCCTGTGCTCCGCAACGGGAGAGGCCACAACAGTGAGAGGCCCACGTACCGCAAAAAAAAAAAAAAAAAAGATGCTGATGAGCAGTTTTGAGGATTTGCAACATCACTGGGTCCTTGCTGTCTCATTCTATCTGTATTTTATTATCCCCATTTTACAGATAAGGAAACCAAAGCCTAGAGAGACCAGTAACTTTCGTGGTGTTATTAAGAATGACAGCAGGGGGAGTTCCCTGGTGGTCTAGTGGTTAGGTTTCAGCACTTTCACTGCCAGGACCTGGGTTCAGTCCCTGGCTGGGGAACTGAGATCCTGCAAGCTGCGTGGCACGGCCAGAAAAAAAAAAAAAAAAAAATGAGAGCAGGAAGTTCAACTCCCCACCCAGTGTTCTTTACCACCACTCCCGCCTGCCTGGGTTCAGTGGGTGGGGAAATCCACAGTAGGAAGGAAACAGCAGATCCCAGAGTTATTCTTTTCTAGTTTTTTTCATTAAAAAAAATAGTGGTCATGACCCACAGATTAATTTCATGGCCCACTAATCGGTTACAACCCACAAGATGATAGAACATGGACACTAAAATGGGGGCTGGGGCGTGGGTGAGGTATTCTCTCTCCATTCAAAACGGCTTAATTTTATCCTTTTTAAGTAAAACATGCATTTACCAGAAGAGTGGCAAGAAAAAAAATTCATGGTGCAAAATGGAATAATGGATTTATTACATGATGGATTCGTTCAGGGGTCATCTGTGGAGCATCTACATGGATTAGACCCTGGGGCACAGGAATGAATAAAAATATAATGTCTCCCTTGAGATGCATATACTCTAAGGTAGAAAGAAACCATCAAGAGTCATTTTCAATCTAATTCAGGAAGCGCTGGGTAAGGGAACGTGTATGTAATGAGAGCACGGAGCAGGGGCACCAACCCCAGGTTGCGAGAGTTTCCCAAAGGCGATGCTATCTCAGAAGAATGGTGAAGGCGGACGGAGTAGGTGTTACCTGGGAGAAGAAGATTGTGTGCGACAGTAGATGATGGAGGTGGAGGAGGACAGGGAATCGAAGACGGGCAGTCTTTGCAGCCGGCATCCCATGCTGGGCTCGGGGAATTATTGCTGCAAGTGTCAGGGGGGGCGGGGGTCGCGGTGGGAGATGAGACAGGAGAGGAAGGTGAGGACCAGAGCCTGGACTTTTTCTCTAGGTGGTAGGGAGCTACTGAAAGTTGAGAAAGTGCTTACGTTCTCTTGGAAAACAAATGATCTCCACAGTTTTTATTAACTTTTTAAAAATCTCCTCACTTTTATCTGCCTTTAATGTTGTCCGAATTTGATAGATGAACCATCGTTAGCATTGCGTTAATTTGTGTTTCCCTGACTACTGGTGGAGTGAAAGATTTTTTATGGGTTTATTAGCTCTTTGTACTTATTCATGTCCTTTTCCCATTTTTCTTCTGGGATTTTAATATTTTTCTTATCGATCTATATGAGCTCTTTATATATTAAGGATAACAACCCTTTGTCATATTTATTGCATAGACTTTCCCCAGCCTTGTCATTTGCCTTTTAGTTTTGTTTAGAATGGTTTCAGACATCCAGACATTTTAAATTTGGTGTAGTCAAATGTATTGATTTTCTTTCCCTTAGTGATTTCTTCCATTGCTTTTATGCTTAGAAAATCCTCTCTCATCCAAGATCAAATAAATAGCATTGAAATGTTTGAAGCAGTGAAGTGCCGTGGGTGAATGATTGATAATAATATTCACGAGTTACAGGTAGTGGTAAACAAACAAACCAAGCTGGAAGAAATCAAACCTTCATTTATTCACCCCAAACCTGGCTCAAGGTTAAAGGTAGGAACCAGAAGGCATCAAAGAGATGGATGGGGCTGCTGGGGAGAGGCAGGGAGCGTCTTAAAGGACTAGTAGGAGGTGGTCAGCGTGGGGAGAGCAGCACGGGGAGGAAGCTACATGTCCCAAGTTAGATATGGAGGAACATAGCGTGTTTGGTTAGAATCTAACATGAGAAGAAGCAGGGATGGGAGACGGGGTTGGAAAGAGAATCAGGGCGAGTCAAGCAGGGCCCATACGCTGTGCTCACTGTATTCTGAGAACATTGAAGACATAATCCAAATCATTCTTGTGCCTTATGGAGCCATTTCATTTGAGGAGGCAGAGACTGGGAGTCAAAAGTAACTGGAAAGGAAGACCGATGACAGACTTGACCTTGGCACTAGTCTGCTTTCCCCTGGACGAGAGCGGGCGGGTTCAGGATAGTACGGCCGGGTGTAGACTGCACTCCCTTAAGAGACTAGCCTCTCTTCATCTGGACCAGATGGTGGGGAGATAATGTCATCTCTCATTCTTTTTTTTTGGCCACACCACGTGGCATGTGGGATCTGCAACCAGGGATTGAACCCGTGCCTTGTGCCCCCTGCAGTGGAAGTGCAGAGTCTTAACCACTGGACCGCCAGGGGAGTCCCTGTCATCTCTCATCCTTTTTCCCCTCTCTTCCCTGGTGCCAGGAGGGAGTCTGGGTTTGGATCCTGCCACTCCAGGGCCATCTCCTTTCCCACCTGCTTGCCTCCCTTCCTTCTGCAAATTCCATCCGACACATGTTCTGTGCCAAGCATCGTATAAGTGGTGGGGATACAAGGCAGAGATAAACCACACAATTTCTGCCCACGTGGGATCATAGACTAGTGAGGAAAGGCAGGTATCAAGCAAATGATTCTCTGAATCAGTGGAAAGTGAAAAGTTTTTAAAGTATTTTAAGAAGAGGGAGAAAATCTTATGAGACATTATTAAGGAAACTGATCTATGTAGATGTCAAGGAAGGCTTCCATTAAAAGGGATCTACTCTCTGGAGGATAAGTGGGCATTCAGAGATGGAGGAATGGAAACCCAAGGAGCAGTCCATGCAAAAGTCTTTTGGCAGAAAGACAAGGAAGACAAAGGTGAAGATGAGGCAGGAGGTCAAACCATGCCCGACCTTTTAAGCCATGTGAAGGATACTGGTCTTTATCTGAAGAGCCATGTGAATCCATTCAAATGGTTTATTCAAAGCTGGTGGGGTTGGAGTGGGCTGGAGGTAGAGATACAATCAGATTTGTATTTCGAAAAGGTCTTTTTGGCTTCTTTGTGGAGAACCAGTTAGATTGGGCCAGAGTGGATAGGGGAGACCCAGTGCTATTGCATTTGTCAAGGCAAAAGAAGACGATAGCTTGGTCTGAGCAGGCAGAGGGAGATGGAAAGTTAGGGGAGTGGATACATTTGAGAGAGGAAGTAAAAGAAATAGGACTTGGGATGGATTTGATATGGGGCAGTGATGCAGGATGATGGGGTGTCCAGAAAGACTCCTAGGTTTCAGTTTTGCACACCTACGTGGCTATGAGAGTTTGGGAATAGGGATCACGGGTATAGGAAATGCCAGAAGGGATCAGGTTTGGGGAAGAGGTTAAAACCATCTGCTTTGGATTTGAAGAATATTAGGTGCATTTGAGATATCTAAGCTGAGTTTGATATAATGGTTTGAAGCTTAGAGAAGACTGGGCTGGAGATTTTTCATAGGTCCTTATTGTTAGAGGTATGGCTAATGGGGTGATGCTAGGGAAACAGTATGGAGTGAAAATGGAAGAGGGCCTTAAGGCACTCTGACATCTAATATGATCTTGGGCCAGTCTAAGGCTGTTGTAGAGTTATTTTAATTTAATTAATTTTATTTTTATTTATTTTTGGCTGCGTTGGGTCTTTGTTGCTGCACGCGGGCTTTCTCTAGTTGCAGCGAGCGGGGGGCTACGCAGGGGCTACTCTTCGTTGCGATGCGCAGGCTTCTTGTTGCAGTGGCTTCTCTTGCTGCGGAGCATGGGCCATAGGCACATGGTCTTCACTAGTTGTGGCATGTGGGCTCAGTAGTTGTGGCTCGCGGGCTCTAGAGCGCAGGCTCGGTAGCTGTGGTGCACGGGCTTAGTTGCTCTGCAGCATGTGGGATCTTCCCGAACCAGGGCTTGAACACATGTCCCCTGCATTGGCAGGTGGATTCTTAACCACTGAGACACCAGGGAAGCCCCTGTTGTGGAGTTATTCTGATGGTTGTCTAAAATACCATATGCCCAGTGCCCAGCCTGCAGTATGCACTCAATAAATGCTAGATATATTTCCCTTCTCTCCTTTTAACTACTCTGCTACCTTTATTTTATTTCTGTGTATTTTCTGGCTCTATGTGTTGCAGCCAGAGACTTAAACCTAATTCTTCCAACTGGAGATGGCCCCAGGGTACTTGGTGTATATACTAGGCAAACACTGTTCTCTTCCAAGACTCAGCCCTGGAGTGCGTGCCTTTTTGAGAGCTCTCTGAAACCAAACTAAGAGAATTCTGGGCCTTTGTTTAGTTGACCAATGACCAACACTTGGAGAGCCAATTTTCTTAGCACACACAGCAACACCTACCTTAGAATGATAATCATGCCACCTTTCATTTCTAGAACATTTTGTGTTCTTTTTCAGAGAATTTTTACAGCGATTATCTCCATTGTTCATCACAGGATTTTTCATCATGAAATGCATTTGTATATTTTATTTACCTCTAATTCTTTCCCCAGCACTGAAACAATAGGATTTTGAGCAAATACACATATAGATGACTTAGGAATTCATTCCTCTCTTATACTTAACCTTGCTTTCTCTTGTTTTCCCATTTTATTTTCAAATTGTGAATTTTATCTTCCCGGTCATATTCTTTCCCATGTTTCAGTGGTTCTCAAAATCACAGTTCTGTTCTCTTTCTTTTTTTTTTGGCACTTGCCCTCTTCATCTCCTTTCACCGATACCAACCAAGTCTTCTGGCCCCCAAAGCCCACCATTCCGGCTCATTGAGAATCTCACGGTTTTGACTCCTCTTCACCTCGTTTCTCTCTGAGGCAGGTGCTGTTTATTCTGCACTGAAGCTCCATGTTAGCTTTAACTAGAGATTTGTTATGCAAGACAGCCTCATCCAGGGTCTTCCTTTGCCCCTGGCATCTTAAAAGACTCTCTCTGCTTCTCAGTCTCATATCACTCCCTTCTCCGCACCCCCTTCTGCATAATACTTCCCTGATTTTCCTTTCTCTGTTCTTGATCTTCATCTTGTGCTCTCTGTGTTCATCCTCTCTTTAAACATGTATGGAGCCCCTGTGATGGATCAGACTGTGCTAGGCTCTGGGGATTCAGATACCCATGACCTGGTCCGTGAACTTGAAGTGCCCACAGTCTGCAATAGTGGGTTGCAGACCCAATGGCACATTTGCATCACTGAATTAAAAAAAAAAAGTCCTGGCCATAGAGATTCTGATTTAATCAGTCTTGAGTGGGACCCAGGAATTATTATTTTTTAAAAGAGATTTTAATGTGCAGCCAGGAATGAGAAGCCCTGCTGGCCTCATGGATGAGACGGATGTGTAAATAAATGATTATAATACAATGTGAAGGCAGGAGGAAGCAGACGGGCTGGAGAAGAATAGAGAGAAGCCCCTCATTCAGCCCCAAGCAGACGACTCAGGGCCCCCTCCCATTCTAGAGAACCAATTTTTAGTCGGATGGGAGAAATGAAAGCATCTCTCAAAGCAGAGTTACCTTGTGTCTTCTTAAAGGAGAGAAGAGCAGTTATGAGCGTGGCCTTGGGAGTCAAGCCAACCCGCATCCAAATCCCAGTTTTGCCAGTTATTAGCTGTGTGGCTTTAGGCAAATTGCTTACCCGCTCTTAAGTCTCAATGTTCTTGCCAATAAAGTGTGTGTGTGTGTGTGTGTGAATTGAGGGATCTAATGTCTGTAGTGTGCCCAGCCCACTGCCCTACACCCAGTCGGTGCTCAAAAACTTGTGGCTACAGACACTTCGAAGTGCCACATATGCACTAATGATGCTCAGTGTTTCTTCTTTCAGCAGCAAATACGCAAATGACTTTCTGTCTTTGCCCTATTGGTCCATCCCTGCCTGACGGTGACACACTTTGCTTGGTCCACCATCATGCAGTTTTCCAAGGCTAATATCTGAACCTCACCCTGCACGGTACCTTCTTCTCCAGGTTCTTTCTTTCAAATATTTGGCATTTTCTTCACCTCCAAGGTTCCCGCCGACATTTCTCCTGGCTCAAAGCCTACTGTGGATCTGAGCGTGATGACTCCCCCAACACTTCTTCTGTGGGCCCCCCTGTAATTTCCCCTATGATGGCCGAGTGGTTCACTGCCATCCCGCATGGCACCTACTGCCTTATCTGCTGGAGCACCCCCCTCACGCCATGCTTGGTGCAGCAGCCTGGCTCCTACTTGGGGTGGAATCAAACTACAGCACTGGGCTCCAGCTTGTTAGAGCTGCCCACTGCCCTTTCCACATGTACTGTTTTTATTTTTATTATTAAAAAATTTTTTTTATTGAAATATAGTTGATTTACAATGTTGTGTTAGTTTCTTGTGTATAGCAAAGTGATTCATATATATATATAGAATAGAATTTAAAAGAATCTGAAAAAGAATATATAGAATGGAAAAGAATCTGAAAAAGAATATATATATATTAAAAATATAAATATATATTTATACATTATAAATATCTATATTAAGAATACAGGCTTCCCTGGTGGCGCAGTGGTTGAGAGTCCGCCTGCCGGTGCAGGGGACGCGGGTTCGTGCCCCGGTCCAGGAAGATCCCACATGCCGTGGAGCGGCTGGGCCCGTGAGCCGTGGCCGCTGGGCCTGCGCTTCCGGAGCCTGTGCTCCGCAACGGGAGAGGCCACAATAGTGAGAGGCCCGCGTACCGCAAAAAAAAAAAAAAAAAAAAAAGAATACATATTAAAATCTATAAAATAAAAAAATTTAATATAATAAAAAATTTAAAATTGAAGTATAGTTGATTTACATGGTTGTGTTAATTTCGGGTATACAGCAAAGTGATTCTGTTAATTATATCTAGTCCTTTTCAGATTCTTTTCCATAATAGGTTGTTTCAAGATTTTGACTATAGTTCCCTGTGCTCTACAGGAACACTGTTGTTTCTCTATTTTTTTTTTTTTTTTTTTTTGCGGTTCGCAGGCCTCTCACTGTTTGTGGCCTCTCCCGTTGCGGAGCACAGGCTCCAGACGCGCAGGCTCAGTGGCCATGGCTCACGGGCCCAGCCACTCTGTGGCATGTGGGATCTTCCCAGACTGGGGCACGAGCCCGCATTGGCAGGCGGACTCTCAACCACTGCGCCAGCAGGGAAGCCCTCTCTATTTTATATAGAGTACACGCATATTGTGTCCTTGGCTAGCCCTCTCCTTTTCCCTTGACAGCAATCCAAGTTTCCTTGGTCTTGAGGCAGTATGGAGAGCTCGATAGCCAGACCCCAAGTCCTTGGGGCACTGCCTTGGTTTTAGGGCTTGGTCAATTCTAGAATTATGATGTTAGCTGGGAGATCATATTCTCCCTCCTCAGCCTGCCCCCCACTCTCTCCGAGCCTTCCTTGCTCCTGGAACAGAGCTCTGAACACTGCTTGTTGCCCATACTTCTCCCTGGCACCAACTTTATCTGTCTCTCCCCTTTCAGCTCCACTACTGCCCTCTGACCCCCACCCCACCGAATTTCCGAGGAATGTCTGCACCTGACCTTCCCCACTGCCTGCTACCCTGTCTTTCTCTCCTAATTACTATTCTGTTTATACAGACTTCTCACTTTGGTTCTTTTTTTAAATTTTTATCTTTTAGTGATTTCTGTTTTAATCCATCACCTTTGCCATTTTTCTCTCTGCTCTTCATTATTTACTTCTGCGAATAGGATTACCTGTTTTGCTCCTTACAACTTTTGGCTTTATTCTTCCCTGTGAGAAGCTTTCTCAGGTTGTCTTTCCAGGTGACCCAGCCCCACCTGGAAAATGAACAAAACTGCTTTTCCCAGGATCACTGTTGTTGTTGGACTGGTAATTTCCTCCTGACCTGATGGGACTTTGTGTAACCTCCATGCCCTCTCGTCGGGAGATCACTTCCCATACCCACCTTGCTGGAGTCCATGGGCCTGGGAGGTCCATAGGGGTAGCAATTATTGTTCCTGTTATGAAATTAAGAGAACAAGACTTAGCAGGGAGAAAATTGAAGCCCAAGAAGAGGAACTAACTCTCCAAGTTCGTGTGGCTAGTAACGGAAGACCTGAGAGGAGAAAGGACACCAAGGAATTCCCAGTTCATTGCCAGGCCCAGGGCTCCACCTGGATGTGACGACTGGACAGGCAGCTCATGCAAGGGTGAGCTCCGGATCCCATTCTCAGGAAGGTACCATAAACCCCTATTAGTGTGAGCCCATGACCCTGGCTTGCTGGGCTGTTGGGTTTATGTTTCAGAATGGCAGACGAATCACCATGTTTCTATTAATTTTTAGGACGTCAGCCACAAGGACTCTGGGAACAAGATTCAGCAGCATCTTCCCTTGTACACCGGATATGAGGCATGCGGTCCCAATGGTTTTCTGGTTTGGATGTGCCTTTGGTCCAACTTCTGTATTCTGTCTGGATAAGAAGTTCAGCTAAGAGGCCAAACTCAATCATTCCACTCAATTTAAACCTGGTGCTGTCTGCACAGGTGGGAGGTGTGTGTGTGTGTGTGTGTGTGTGTGTGTGCATGCACAAGTGTGCATCTTCAAGGGTAGGGATTTGCTCTTGCTTAAACTAGGCTAAAAACGGAAGACCCATGTTGTCGGGCAAGAGAAAATATCTCTCCTTCTCACCTTCCTTTAGAAACTCCTCTCAAATGTGCTTTTCTCAGGATGGAAGCATGTCGGAGGATGTATAGGGTCTCCCTCCCTACTGTTCTTTGCTTCTGTCCAGGAAGAGGAGTGTTTGGACCGGCTGGACAGAAGCGGACGGTCACTGGGTCAGCTTTTAGTGGACAGGGCTTCTGTGACTCCAAATCAGGAGCCAGGTCGGCTGCTTCCTGCTCAACTTCCCTCCCTCCTCAGCAAGCCCTCCTCCTCTTACTGGCTCAGCTTGGAGCATAGTTGGTCCAGGCTCAGGGCTACCTTCTAGAAGGCTTGCATCTTTGTCTATATAGCTGAGCTGAGCTTCCTCTCAGACCTCAGCACTGTCTCTGCAGGCAAGCTTCAGGGTGTGTGCGAGGAAATATGTTCCAATATCCAGATTTGGGAGTTAAGAAGATCCACAGCTACCCTTGGCCTGATCTGAATTCTCCAACACAAATTAAAGGAAAGCCTGTGGTTTGAGGTTTGCAACGTACCAGGGAAGATGATATTTACTTCCATTTGGCTTATAATCCTTGTGTGTCTGTGTCCTTGGTTTATCTTATTGGAGCTTTTGGAGAAGGAGAGGAACGTGTTACCTGGGGCCTCTCCCATTGGTCATCATGGGAAAGGTGTGATAAAAAGTCGTAAAAGCATAAACAGTTTGGAAGGGTCCAAAGGTAAACTCATTAAGTGCAGAAGCACTGAGCATGCTTAGGACGAAAAAAGAGAAGCCACTTAATCATTTACGGGATTTATCATCACGGTTCGGAGAGTGCTGACGCTGACAGAAACCTTAAGAAACAAGGGGCCTTGCATGGGCTGTGTCCCTACTGCGTGCTGAGCTGATTTAAACACCTTACGTGCATTATTTCATTTAATATTCACAACCAGTGAGCGATCTTACAAGAAGCATGTGATTATTTCCACTGACCCTTGGTTTAAGGCAAGCAGGGTGTTGGCCCGAGGCCACAGAATGGCTTAGTAGCAGATTTTGGGGTAAGAACCCAGGTCTCCGAAGTCCCATTTTCAGGTGATTGCCTCCTATCTTGGTTCGCCCAGTTTTATAAAGGCTGGGTCTGCACATGGTCCCTGGCAGAGGGAGACGCTCCTCCCCTGGAGGGGCTGGCGTGGGGAGGACAGCCCTGTCCCTCAGGCCTCCGGTTGTCTATAGAACTGTGGCCAGAGGTACTCGTGGGTGTGACACTGTGTAGCTGTCCCTTTCTTAAGTACACAGAGGAGAAAATTTTCCTGCTTGGGGACAAAGTTCAGAAGGCGGGGCTGGGTGCTTTGGTGCTGGCTGGCTGCCAGCTGTGAATAATAAGCCATAACACCTGGAATATGGCACCCTAAGGGCCAGGCAGAGCAAGGACCCAAGTTCATGTACTTTGCTCTGGGTGTTAGGCTGCTCCCCTTTTTCATGCTCCTAGCATATGGGGAGCTCGCAGTTGGGAGCCGGTGTATGTTACTCTTCCCTTCCCTTCAAGGTAGAATTTGAGATTTGTCTCTATAGACGTTGTTCATTCTTAGGGGTTTTCCTGAGATCTATTCAAATCACGTACCTAACTAGTGAGGACCTACCTCATGGTGAGGCCCCGATTAGGTATTGAAGTTGGAGACTCATGACTCCTGCTCATGCTTTTAGACCTGGCTGTGCCGTCACCGTCTCCCAGCTTTGGACTGGGCTGTTCCCTCAGCCGGGAATATCCTCTCTGTCCCTCAGTTCTCCCTCATGGAACCTCTCAAATGTTGCCTAACATGATAATAGCTAACACTTGCAGACTAATTCTACATGCCAGGCATGTTCTAAGTGTTTTATGTTTTTTCACTCATGTAATCTTCTCAACAACCCTATAGCCTAGGTACCATCATTATTCCCATTTTGCAGATGAGAAAAATGAGGCACAGAGAGATTAAGTAACTTGTCCAAGGTTACACTCTCAATAAGCGGCAGACCTGGAATTGTGTTCTGATCTATTTCGCAATACAGAAATGGGCAGCATGGTATAGTGAAGGAGCATGGGTGGGGTTCAAATCCTGGTCCCATCACTGAAAGCTGTGTGAATTTGGGAGGTGGTTTAGCCTCTTTTGGAACCTCAATTTTCTCTTCTCTAAAAGGCAGTAATACACCCAACGTCATATAGTCACGGATGAGGTTGAAAAGAGTTAAACAGAGAAAGAATCGATCACTCATGAGTAAGTAATAAATGTTAGTTTCTTTCACGTGCCTCTTCCAACTTTGGAATCAATGATTCACATAAATATAACACTTTAGCATAGAATAGGATGTCAGATCTGGGAAGGAGCTTAGCTCTGACCTGCCTAGTCCAATGCATTGACTGAAGGGTGAGGAAGTAACAGCAGTTGCTCAAAGTGACACAGTAAGGTGGCAACTGCGACAGAGATTGTCTCCTTTTCTCCCTAGTAATGGAGCTCCTGGTTTTCAGCTGGGTTCACGGCTTCTCAGAAAAAGACATTTCCTAAGTTTTCTTGGAGTAAGTGTGGCCATTTGACTGTGTTCTGGACAATGAGAAGTCAGTGGAGAAATCATGGGATGCTTTCTGGAAGACTCCTTTAAAAGGGAGGAGGCAGGGGGCTCCCCCGGTGGCTCAGTGTTTAGGAATCCGCCTGCCAATGCAGGGGACACGGGTTTGAGCCCTGGTCTGGGAAGATCCCACATGCCGCAGAGCAACAAAGCCCGTGCGCCACAACTACTGAGCCTGCGCTCTAGAGTCCGCGAGCCACAACTACTGAGGCCGTTGCGCCTAGAGCCCGTGCTCTGCAACAAGAGAAGCCACCGCGATGAGAAGCCCGTGCACCGCAACGAAGAGTAGCCCTGGCTCGCCGCAACTAGAGAAAGCCCGTGCACAAATAAGTAAATAATTAAAAGGAGGAGGCAGGTCCTTCTCCCTTTCTTCTGTCTTGCTGCTTGGAAGGCAGATCTGATAACTGGCGCTCCAGCTGCCATCTTGGAACTGGAGGACAGGTCACACCCTAGCTTTGACACTACCCTGAGTTATCTACCTCTGGATTTATTTTACGTGAGACAAAAATAAACTTCTGTCTTGTTGAAGCCACTGTTGTTTGGGTTTCCTGTTACTTTCAATCTAACCTAATCTTAATTGACAGCATTAAATACGGACTAGAACTAAGGCCAAGCACCGTCCCCAAGAGAAGGCTTGAGAGGTGCCCTGTCTTTTCTATCTCTGCAGGTATTGGTGAGAGAACCTGGTTTTCACAACGAAACACCTTGAAGCCCTGAAATGCCTTCTTGTGCCTTGTGGGTGAGGGCAGGTTTGCCTCTGGAAAGCAGGTTGTGGCTGGAACATGGTTCTCAGGGATGGCTGGTCTGGCTTCTGTCAGCCTTCCTTCTCCAGACACGCAGAACAAACTCACGGGCAGAGCCATCCAGTGGTTCCGAATGTGGGTCTCTGCATCAGGTTCACCCCCCTGAGTTCTAAGCCGGTGGAGAAAACCCAGAAGGACGAGTGAGATGAACTGATAACTTCTTCTGTTATTCCTCTGGCTGCTACCAGCATGCTTTGAAATTGCTGGCTTTCTTTTTTCCTTAAAAATTTGTTCCTTCCTTTGCTTTTTTTCCCCTTTTATGAATTAATTTTTTCATCGTGAAATATTTCAAAGATCAGACAAGAATAGAAAAGAGCGTAATGACTACCTATTTACCCACCATTAAGCTTTATCAAATCTTAACATTGTGTCATTTGCATCAGATCTCATTTAAAGAAATAAAACATTACTGATATAATTGAAGCTCCCTGTATTTTACACTCCCATTTCTATTCTTCTCCCTCCTCCTCAGAGGTAACTATTACTGTGAATCCAGTGTTTATCATTCCTATGTATGGTTTTACACTTACATTACATTTTTATGTATGCATTAATACAATATAGCATTATTCAGTAGGGTTTTAAGTTTTAGATATAACTTATAGCATACTCCACTTATCACTGCATATTCCACTGAATAATTATACCACAATGCATTGCTCCATTTTCCTCTTGATGAATATTTAGGTTATTTCCTGTTATTTTTCTATAACCCAGACAGTGCTGTGATGAACTCCTGTACTTACCTCCTGGGCACATCTGAGAGAGTTTCTTTAGGGCAAGCGTTAGTAACTACAGCCAATAGGTCAAATCCACTGCCACCTGTTTTAGTATGGGGTTGTAAATTAAGAATAATTTTTAATTTTTTCTTTTTATAATTTTAATTTTAAAAAATTGCAGTAACATATACCTAGCATATAATGTTCCCATTTTAACCATTTTTAAGTGTATAGCTTACTGGCATTGAGTGCATTCACATTGTTGTATAACCATCACCACCATTCATCTCCAGAACTTTTTCATCTTCTTAAATTGAAATTCTTTACCCATTAAACAATAACTTCCTATGCCCCTGTCCACTCATCCACTTTCTGTCTCTACGAATTGGACTACACTCGGTACCTTGTATGAATGAAATCTCACACTATTTGTCTTTTTGTGACTGGCTTACTTCACTTAGCATGATGACCTCAAGTTTCATCCATGTTGCACACGTCAGAATTTCCTTTCTTTTAAGGCTGAATGACATTCCATTGTATGTATCTACCACATTTTGTTTATCCATTCACCTGTCGATGGATGGTTTTTACATTTTTAATGGATAAAAAATAAGAATATTTTGTGATACATGAAAATGATAGGGAATTCACATTTCAGTGTCCATAAAAAAGGTTTATTGGAACACAGCTACAGGCATTCATTTCAGTATTGTCTGCGTCTGCTTTTACGTTAAAATGGCAGAGTTGAATGGTTGTATAGTCTCATAGAGACCATCTAGTCTGAAATGCCTGAAATGCTCACTCTCTGGTCCTTTACAGAAACAGTTTTCTGACCCTGCTCTGTGATGTGTAGTCACCTAGAGGTGGAGTAGTTGACCGCTAACGTACGTGCATCTTCAACTTTTCTGGAAGTTGTGAAATTACTCTCCAAAATGGGAGAACCAAGGAGTGCTCGAATTTTCTGTAAATATTTCTTTTTAATAGCCAGACTCTTTCTTTAACTGAAGGCACTGAAAAGGCCCTCAGAAGGCATAGTGCACTCAGTGATGTTGCCACATAACAAACAACTGTGAAATTTCAGTGACTTACAACAAGCATTCATTTTGGGCTTTGGACGGCCAAGTTGCCTGGGGTTTGGCTGATCTGCATGCCGTTGAGCTCTGCTTGGCTCCAAGCGGTGGGGTGGGCCCCAGTCTGCTCCACAGGCCTCTTGTCTGCCTTGCAGCAACCTCAGCTCCTTGCCCCCTCCTGACTCGGGTACAGGACGTTCTTGTCCTGTGGAACATCTGGCTCCCAGGGCCTGAGGCTCCTGGCAGGGGGACTGTGGCTCTTATCATTATCAATTTTTCACCATGGTCTCAGCAGCGCCTTTGGAGCAGGCCTCCTGGCTGCTGTTTGTAGAACTGAGCCAAGGCCAACCCCCTCCCACCCGGCCTCCCAGAGCTCAATCAGCAGATCCATCTCCATGCTCCGTGTTTCTCATTAGATTTCTCCCTCAATATTCTCGTCTTTGCAACCTGGCAGTGTTCGTCCTTTTGTTCTTGGTGCTTAATTAAAATGAATGATTTAATCAATCACCAAGGAGTCCCTAGGCAGGCAGTGGCATCCTCTCTCATCCCCATAGGGCAGGATGGTAGAGGCTAGAAGGAGGTGTGTGGACTTGGTATCTCTAGGGGTTTTATTTTTCATTCATTCACTCTGCAAATACTTATTAAGCACCTATTAGGTACCAGTGTCTGGGTTAGGCCCTGAGAATATAGTGAGAAATAAGGAGATAAGGCTGGATACACATTCTCTTCCCCACCCACTTGCTGGGGAGGTCTTGCCCCAGATGGACAGATTTTCGAAGACTGCCTTCTGTACACGTAGCTTTGGCTGCCCGCTCAGACCTTCCACTGCTGTGCGCTTATCCCAGCCAGAGCAGCTTTCCTGACCTTTGTTTCTTTGACCCTGGAGCTTGCTTTACCTTTTGAACGTAACCCCTTGAGGCTTTAGGGATGTCTTCTCCAGAGGCCAGCCCTTGGAGCTGAAATCCTCCTCCTACAGACCCCTGTCCTGAGTTTGGCCCTGGCTTGTTCTCAACCCCTTGCCCTAGACTCAAAGGAACTGGGTACTTTTTAAGGACAAGTATTGAATTTAAGGCCAAGTGCTGATAATACAATTAGATTAAAGCCTCTGGAATAACTCCATTGGCTTTTTTTTTTTTTCTTTTTGCGGTACGCGGGCCTCTCACTGTTGTGGCCTCTCCCGTTGCGGAGCACAGGCTCTGGACGCGAAGACTCAGTGGCCATGGCTCACGGGCCCAGCCGCTCCGCGGCATGTGGGATCTTCCCGGACCGGGGCACGAACCCGTGTCCCCTGCATCGGCAGGCGGACTCTCAACCACTGCGCCACCAGGGAAGCCCCAATCTGGGCTTTTTTGAGGAGCAGCAATATGGAAGCAGTTTATCCTAAAATTACATTTATCCTAGAATTACACCTCGAACCATATGGCAAAATGAGCCAGGCCACAGGTAAAGCATCACTGGGCGTGGTCTCAATAGTCTCTTAGGGATGATGTATATAGTTTTGTGTGCGGGGAGAGCGCCCCCTACTGTAAATTTAAGCTCCACCAAAGCTGAATGTTGTTCAGCAGCTCTTGCAGAAAAGGGTTGGAGGGGCTTTGGGACAAGACCAAAGTTGGTTTATTAAGAGAGTTACCAGAGAAGTATGCTTTTTGGGAAGCTTCCAAATGACAGTAATGGCTTTGCAGTCAAAGGATTTGGGTTTTACAATCTAACTTGGCTTCACATCACTGCTTCCAGGCTGTATGCACTTGCGTGAGCTACTTCAGCCCTGTTTTCTTTATCTGTGAAAACGAGGTGATGAATACCCACCTCTCAGGTTTGTTTTGAGAATAAATAAAGGAAGTGGGAGTTGGGAGATTGATTGAAGATGAAGCTGGAAAGATAAGGCTTGATCATGAAGAGTTTATATACCATGTTAAAGAGTTGAACTTGATTCAAAGAACAAGGGAGCCAATAGAAGCCTGTGGGCAAAAGAGAAAGGATAGCACTTGTGTGTTGGAAAGATAACTGGTGGCAATGTAGACAATGGGGCTTGAGACTCTGGTGGTGGTGATGGAGCTGGAATAGATGCGAAAGATGTTTTGGAAGTAGCATTGACTTCAAATTGATGCAGTATGGTGGGTCTTGAGGTGGGAGGGGACAGGGTGCATTTGGAAATGGCAACATGCATATGTATAGCTGTTAAAATGCTTTCCCTTAAGCCTTCTTACCTGATGCTCACAGTAATTTTATGAGCTAGAGATCATAATTATCATTCTCATTTGATATGTAAGGAGTCTGATAGTCAGGGAGATAAAGCCAAAAATGTACAGTTAGTAAGTGGCCAAATCAGAACGTTTTACCCAGGTCTTTTTTTTTTTTCTTTTCACGGGCCTCTCACTGTTGTGGCCTCTCCCGTTGCAGAGCACAGGCTCCGGACACACAGGCTCAGCGGCCACGGCTCACAGGCCCAGCCTCTCCGCGGCATGTGGGATCTTCCCGGACCGGGGCACGAACCCGTGTCCCCTGCATTGGCAGGCAGACTCTCAACCACTGCGCCACCAGGGAAGCCCTCACCCAGGTCTTTGGCTCCTGATTCTGCCTCTGTCTCTCAGATCACACTTCCTCTCAAGATTCAGTGTGGAATCACCACAGAGGGAGAGGCAGTCTAGGCCCAGGGTTGGATGTGTGCTGGGGCCCCAGGTTGTGCAATCTCGCTGGTTGCTAGGAGTCTCCGATAATCAGAGTCCCCAGGTTGCTAGGAGACCTGGGTTGCTAAGAGTCTCAGTTTATTATAGGTCTTGGGTCGGTAAAAGCCCTGGGTTATTCAGGTTTTCAATTTATTAAAGGCTTCATGGTTCTCAGAGACATCAGTTATTAGGGGTCTCAGGCTCCTAGGGCTATTGACATCATCAGGTTGGGAGCCTACCCTGGTTGCTAGGAATCTCAGGGTGTCAGAGGCCCTGGGAGTGTGGAGGCCTTCCACTGTTGAAGGTGTTAGTTTACTGGAAACCTTGGTTTTTAATAAATAAATAAATTAATTTTATTTTGGCTGTCCCGTGCAGCAGGCATGAGGGAGCTTAGTTCCCTCAGTTTAACCAGGGATTGAGCCCATGCCCTCTGCAGTGGAAGTGTGAAGTCCTAACCACTGGACCACCAGGGAATTCCCCAAACCTCAGTTTTTAGCACCTCCAGCAGGTGAGGGTTTCCAAGTTACTAAGAATGTGGACTCAGATTTTTAGGTCCAGGGCCTCCCAAGTCATGGGTCAGGAATGCAGTTTTCTCCCACCCATTCAGCCTCTTTCTCTGGTCAGATAGAGTCACAGAAGCTTTCTGTTTTTCTCAGGTGCTTCATCACAGGCAGCCTTGTTCTGCTCCCACAGCTGTGCTGACCTGATTCATTCTACTCCTGGTTCTTCCCATTTAGGTACTGATTCCAAGGCCTTTAGAGCAGAAACTTGTTACGATTCTAAATAAAGCAGATGTTGAAGCACATTTGGGTTATGTTTGTGTTCTCATAATTCACCTTCTAGCTGGTCAGTCTTAAATAATCTTAAGTTAGACTTTGTGAAAAATTCCAGGGTTGACTGCCCCTCATTTCCAATAATTTTATTAGATGAGTCAGAACAGTAAAACTCGCCAGTGCATGTTTCCTTTTTTAAAAAACTTTTTATTATCAAATAGTTATTCCCAGAAAGTCGCAAAGAGGGTAGAAAGAAATCCTGTGGCCTCTTCATCCAGTTTCCCCCAACGGTTACATCTTCCAAAAGGATCAATGCTTAGTAGAGTAATTCCCTGCTCATCCAGAGAGCTCGTGACTTCCACGAGGGCCAACGTAGAGCAAACTTGGATGGGGAAAAGGCCTCTGATTGGTTGAAACAAACTCCTGCTTTCCCTTTGCAATATCTTATACAACATAATATACAGTTGGCCTCCTGTATCCGCAGGTTTCCACCTGCAGTTGGTTGAATCTGAGGTTGCGAAACCCATGGATACAGGCCAACTGTACTAGGACATTTGCTATAGGGACTTGAGCATCTGCAGATTTTGGTATCCTGGGTGTGCGTGGGGAGGTGGTCCTGGAACCAAAACCCTACAGATACCAAGGGACCCACTGTAATATCAGTCAGACATTGACATTGCGATGACGTGTGTGTACAGTTCTGCGTCATTTTACAACGTGCATTTGTGTACCTACCATCCAGATCAAGATACAGAACTGTCCCAGCACCACAAAAATCTCCCTTGTGCTCTCCCTATAGAATTGTGGGCATCTCCTTCCCTTCCCAACCAGTGTGTTTTTAAATGTATTCTCCTAACCTTTACTCAGTGCCTTTTGGGTGTCTCACCCATTAATAGGTAAAGGAAATACAGAGATTAAATATAACATACTCCTTGCTCTGGAAGAGCTCACAGACAGGGCTACAGTCACGTACATCATAAATTATAGTGCAATGTGGGAGTTCTGTGACAGGGAGAAATTCAAGGGCTGGGGGCAAGAAAATAGATTGGCTGGTTCAGGAGGTGGAGAGTGGGATTAACCCTTCCCGTGGAAGGTGCAACACTGGGCTGATCTTGAAGGCTGAGATGGCGTTATCAGGTGCCCAATGAGGAGAGAGTCTAGACAGATAAGTTTGGGGAAGAGTGGGTAGCTCAGAACCGTGGAAGCCCAGGGGGTGGTGTTGCAGGGAGAGAAGTGTTGGGAGGAAGGGCTGGAGAAGTGGGGAGAGGTCAGAGTGTGGAGGACTTCCGAGCTCATTCTGCAAGGGATAGAGATCCAGTGAAAGATTTAAAATGGGGACTGGTGTACTCAGTCCTATCACTTAGATGCAGAGAGAGACCCCTTAGGGAACGATTGTAGTCCCAGATAAGACACGCTGACAGCACCCACCAGAGTGATGGGGACAGATATGGAGGAACCATTTTTGACCTCTGAAGGATGTCAGGATGGGGAAGGGGGAGTATGATATGGATGAACACGCACTTTTTTCCAAATGGATGTTTCTCCTTTCTCTTTAGGCTGTGTCGGTTTCCCTGAGAGCACATCCCTAGGCTGTAAGTCCAGGAAGACGAATATTAGTAGATTAATTCCCTGCTCATCCAGAGATGTTGTGACTTCCGCGAGGGCCAACACAGCACAAACTTGGATGGGAAAAAAGCCTCTGATTGATTAAAACTAGCTCCTGCTTTCCCTTTGCCATATCCTTCAGGCCCTTTTACTCAGAGCCTTTTTTGACAATTCAAGTGGAGTTCTCAAAAGTATGGTTAGTTAGTTTCCTCTCCCCCAAAATAACAATAATTAAAGAACTACCTTTTCTTGAGTGTCTGCTTGGTGCCAGGTTCTGTGTAAGATGATCTGCCTGTTATCTCATTAATCCTCTCAACAACCCCCCCTCCCCGGGTGGCAGTCCTTTTAACTTTATGGGTGAAGATATTGAGGCTAACTAACCCACCAAGGTCACAGAGCTAGTAAATTCTGTGACATCAGGACTCCAGCCCAGGTCTGGCTGCTTTCAGTCAGCTGCCCTGTAGTGTGGAAGGCACAAGTCATTAAGAGGGGAGGGGAGACTGTCAGCCAGTCATGGCACCACAGCAAGGAAGGGAATAATGTGGATTGAGGAACCTGAGGACTGTTCAGTGATTTTCTACCAACTTCATGGAGGACAGTATCAGTAACGGTTCTCCAGAGGAACAGAACACATAGGATTTGTGTATATAAATACACATATAGGGAATTATAAAAATTTGGTTAGAACAGGGCTTCCCTGGTGGCACAGTGGTTGAGAGTCCGCCTGCCAATGCAGGGGACGTGGGTTCGTGCCCCGGTCTGGGAAGATTCCACATGCCACGGAGCAGCTGGGCCCGTGAGCCATGGCCGCTGAGCCTGCACATCCAGAGCCTGTGCTCCGCAACGGGAGAGGCCACAGCAGTGAGAGGCCCGTGTACCGCAAAAAATAAATAAATAAATAAATAAATAAATAAAAATAATAAAAAGATGTAGCTTTAAAAAAAAAAAATGGGGCTTCCCTGGTGGCGCAGTGGTTGGGAGTCCGCCTGCAGATGCAGGGGACATGGGTTCGTGCCCTGGTCTGGGAGAAACCCACATGCCATGGAGCGGCTGGGCCCGTGAGCCATGGCCGCTGAGCCTGCGCGTCCGGAGCCTGTGCTCCGCAACGGGAGAGGCCACAACAGTGAGAGGCCCGCGTACCGCAAAAAAAAAAAAAAAAAAAAAAAAAAAAAAATTTGGTTAGAACAGTCTTTATATATATATTTGGGATAAGGCTGATGCAGTTGTGGAAGCGGGTGAGTTCCAAGATCTGCAGGGTGAGTTGGTAAGCTGGAGACCCAAGAGAATCCATGGTGTCATTCCAGTCTAAAGGCTGGCAGGCTCAGACCCAGGAAGAGCTGATGTTTCAGTTCTAGTTCACAGGCAGGAAAAAAGTCAATGTCTTAGTCTGGATTGCAGTCAGGCAGGGGGAATTCCCTCTTATTCAGGGAGGATCAGCCTTTTTGCTCTCTTCAGGCCTTCCACTGGTTGAATGAGGCCCACCCACCTTAGGGAGGGCAATCTGCTTTACTCAATCTAGTGATTGAAAGGTTAATCTCATCTAATGCACAGTATAATGAATATAGACAACAGTATTGTATTGTAATCATCAAGCTTGCTAAGAGACTAGAACTTAATTATTCCAGCCACTAAAAAGAAATAATGATGCAATGTGACTGAGGTGTTAATTATGACTATGATGATAATCATATCACAATATAGAAATGTATCAGATTAACATGTCTTACACCTTAAATTTACACAACCTTATGTGTCAAATACATTTCAATTTTTAAAGATGTTAATCTCCTCCAGAAACACTCTCATAGAAACACCCAGGATAATGTTTGACCAAATATCTGGGCACCCTGTGGTCCAGTCAAGTTGACACAGAAAATTAACCATCATGAGGAGGAAGACAGATTAATAAAGGAGACACAAAACTAAAAGAATATGATGGGGTGAGACTCTGCAGTGCAGGGTTAGTGCCTTTACATGCCTCAGGCCTCCTGATAACAATGTCTTGTGATTACAGCCATGTACTGTGATCAAAGATGAAAATAACAGGGGCACAACTTATCAAGAAGAGGTTAGTAGGGCTTCCCTGGTGGCGCAGTGGTTGAGAATCTGCCTGCTAATGCAGGGGACACGGGTTCGAGCCCTGGTCTGGGAGGATCCCACTTGCTGTGGAGCAACTGGGCCTGTGAGCCACAACTACTGAGCCTGCGCGTCTGGAGCCTGTGCTCCTCAACAAGAGAGGCCACGATAGTGAGAGGCCCGCGCACCGCGATGAAGAGTGGCCCCCGCTTGCCACAACTAGAGAAAGCCCTCGCACAGAAACGAAGACCCAACACAGCAAAAATAAATAAATAAATTAATAAACTCCTACCCCCAACATCTTCTTTAAAATTAAAAAAAATTAAAAAAAAGAAGAGGTTAGTTCTATTTTCACCATTATGAGTTGGGAGGGGATCGGGTGAGTAGTCTTTTCTCTAGGAGCTCCAGGCTCTCCCTACTTGCAGGCAGAGTAGGACTCATTTCTTCATTGTCCACAGAGACCCCTGTGTACTCCTTGGGACCACCCTCGGCACTCTCCCGATGGAGTCCTCTGAGCTGAGGTTCTTCTGAATCAACCGACTAGATGATTTTCATTCATTTCTTCATTTCTTTCCATGGTAGTTTTTGATCTTGTCAACAATGGGAAAATAGACAATTGGGACGCATCGGGCATCTCCTAGTCTGGTGGGAGTGATGGAGAAAGAAGATACTGATGTCGTGTGGTAGATGCTGAGATGACACATTAACATTGATTGCTATGCCAGAGTATAGGGGACTCCTGACTCAGCCCAAGGAGTCCAGGGGAGGAAGTCAAGCTCCAGCAATGCTTTAAGGAGGACCAGCAGCTAGCCAGTTAGTTGGAACAGAAAGAGTGTACTTGACAGAGGGAAAAACATATATAATAGCATGTAAGACATGGTTGCAAAGCACTGGCACACATTTAGGGAACTAAAGTTTGATTAGAACAGTGGTTCTCACCTCTGGTAGCACTTTGGAATCTCCTGGAAGTGTTGAAAAAGTAGTAATTCCTGGGCTTTATCCCAGAGATTTGGATGTAATTGGACTGGGGTGGTGCCCAGGTGTCAGTATTTTTTCTAAAGTGCAGCCAGGACTGAGAAGCAGAATGTAAGAGATGCTTCAGGAGAACTTAAACCTGAAGGGAGCTGGTGGGGGATCTCTGCTGGGATGTGGTCAAGAATCCGAGCTTGCTTTGGAGGGAACAGAAAAGACCCATGCTGAGCTCAGCAGAGAAATAAAGACCCACTAATTGTCAACTGGGGCCTTGTAACTTTCTCTTTTGAGCTTTCTGTTTCTTCTTCTCCATTTAAGAGTGAAGTCAAGTGGGAAATAACAAAACATACAATAAAATAAAAATAAACTGAAAGATGACTCAATAAAAAGAAGTGATAAAATAGTAAAAGCAGGCCGATACAGTAAAACCCCCCAAAACTCAACCACACAGAATCACCACCCAGGGCCAGACAATAAAAACAATAGTTAAGATGTACTGATGCAAGTGGTATGTATCTTCAGGCATTGAGACAGTGGGGGAGGATTATTCCCATTTTACAGAGGAGCAAAATGAGGCTTGGGGCGATTACCATGGTTCCAGTGGGTGGGGCAGGGTAACGACTCCATGTTATAGATGAGGAAATGGAGGTTAACTGGCCAAGACTAAATAGCCAGTCAAGGGCAGAGCAAGACATTGAACTCAGGTTTTCTAACTCAAGTCCAGAGCCCTTCCCCCAGGACAAAGGCTCAAGCCTTGGCTGTGTATTGGAGTCATCTGGGGGAGCTTTTAAGAAATACTGATGCCAAAGAGACATTTCTCTAAAGACACACGGGTGGCCAACAGGCATATGAAAAAAATGTTCAACATCACTAATCATTAGGGAGATGCAAATCAAAACCACAATGAGACCTCACACCTCACACCTGTCAGGATGGCTATTATAAAAAAAAGCAAAAGATAAGTTTTGGCAAGGAGAAATTGCAACCCTTGTGCACTGTTGGTAGGAATGCAAAATGGCGAAGCTGCTGTGGAAAACAGTATCCTCAAAACATTAAAAATAGAACTACTGTGTGATCCAGCAACCCCACTTCTGCGTATTTATCCAAAAGAATTGAAATCAGGAACTTGAACAGATATTAGCACTCTGATGTTCATTGCAGCACGGTTCGCAATAGCCAAGATGTGGAAAAAACCTAAATGTCCATCAGATGAATGGATAAAGAAAATGCGGTCTATACACCCAGTGGTGTACTATTCAGCCTTAAAAAGGAAGGAAATTCTGTAACATGCGACCACATGGATGAACCTGGAGGACATTACGCTCAGTGAAATAAGCTGGTCACAGAAAGACAAACACTGCTTGATTCCACTTATAGGAGGTATCTAAAAGAGTCAAGTCCAGGGCTTCCCTGATGGCGCAGTGGTTGAGAGTCCGCCTGCCGATGCAAGGGACACGGGTTCGTGCCCTGGTCTGGGAAGATCCCACATGCCGCGGAGCGGCTGGGCCCGTGAGCCATGGCCGCTGAGCCTGCGCGTCCAGAGCCTGTGCTCCGCAACGGGAGAGGCCACAACAGTGAGAGGCCCACGTACCGCAAAAAAAAAAAAAAAAGAGTCAAGTTCATAGAATCAAAGAGTGGAATGGTGGTTGCCAGGGTCTGGGGAAGAAGGGAGTGGGGAGTTACTAATCTGCAGGCATAAAGTTTCAGTTAAACAAGAGGAAGAAGTTTCTGGGGATCTGCTGTACAACACTGCACCTATGATCAACTACACAGTCCTATACATTTAAAATTTTGTTGAGGGTAGATCTCATGTTAAGTGACTCATGTATTCCTACCACAATAAAATTTAAAAAAAAAAGAGAGAGAGAGAGAAATCCTGATGCAAACGTGGGTCAACCCTCAATTCCAATCTGGTCTGTCTGGGATGGGGCCCAGGCAGACAGGATGAAAAGGGGCAGCTTGACATGTTGTTGGCTGTGCTCTGCTCTTAGTGGTGATTGATCCTGTGTATTGTGTGTCTCTAGAGATGTTTCCTGTATTGTTATTCCCCCTTGAGAATGAAGGAAACTGAGAGCTTAAATCACTTTTACTGGGACACCCAGCTGGTAGTCACTAGCGCCCGTGTTCGTTCTCAGGTCAGCCTGACTGCAAAGTGCATGCTCTAACTGCTGTGCCACACGGCCTCCAAGCAGGGGCCCCTGTGGGGTGTAGACGCGGGTGTCACATGCCCTTCTATTTCACTGCTCTGTCCCTCAAGCTTTAGGGTCGACAGCATCACATTTGTCCCAGGCTTGTCCACACTGAACTGTCATCAACCAGATGCAGAAAGGGGGCGGTTCGTAGCTCAGCGTCAAGGAAGAAGAACAAAGGAGTTTGACCGTGAGGTCGGATGCCTGGGGCGGCGGTGGCCACCCGCCAGCATCATCATCCCTGGGTCTGTTGGGAGGAGAGGAGTGAGCCATCCTTCAAAGTATTGTGTGTGTGAGCGAAGGTGGGCAAGAGGGGTTGAGCTCAGATCCTCCTAATATGTCCCCAGGCCCTGACATTGAGGGGCTCAGGGGGGCCAGCAAAGCTGGGTGGGTGAAGATGGTTCTAGAAGATGAGCTCACAGAACTGGGGAGTTCCAGAAGGCCCTTTCCCATCATTCTCTTCAAGCTGGGTGCCTGGGGCCCCAGCTGTATCATGGCGGGTGTCCTGGGCTGAAGCGGAGTGTTGGGCCACTGCTGTTACCGCCACTATCACTGCTGTGTCAGCTCTGGTGCGGACGACACCTGACCAGTGAGCCCCCTTCCCCCTCTTCCTGCAGCTGTTTACTGGTTAGAGCAGGACATGGAGAAAGGAAGGCAGTGGTCAGAGATTGCGGGCCGGGGCGGCGGATCCTGGGCTGGTGAAGCGGGGGTGGGGAGTTGAGAGCGAGAGATTGGAGACCACGCTGGCAGCCTCTGGTCTCTGGATCAGCAGACCGGACTCCCGCTGCCTCTAGATGCGCTGGGAAATGCTCAGGAATGAAATGACCTTTAAATAACTCTGCTACCGAAAAAGCAAAAACAGTCTCTGTAGAGCAGTCGGCTTGGTTTCTTCATCTATAAATTGGAGAGAGTAATCCTCCCCCCCTTGAATTGTTGAGAGGATTAGATGAGATCAAGTCAGAAAACATCCAGAAAAAACCCAGCACAGTGTCTGCCAGATTTTAAGAACTCAGAAGGGTGTCTTCCTCCCTCTCATCTGCCCCCCACACTTTGATGAGAAGGGCTCATGCTCTTGTGGACACGACTTCAATATACTTCAGTCTTAAGAAGCACCCATTGAACAGCCACTCCATGCCGGCAGCTCTGCTTGACTCTCAGGATAAGAAGATAAATAAGAACACCATTGTTCTGTGGAAGTTCACCGTGTAGTGGGAAAGGCTAACGTCTTACAGTCTACTGTGCAGGAGGGCAGAAACACAGGGCGCTTTGGGAGTATTGGGGGGGCGGGAGCCCCCTGGGGGAGTCTCGCTGGGAAACACACCCCTAATGTGACCCTTGAAATATAGGTAAGAGTGAAGCAGGTAAAGGAAACGAGAGGGTTCCCGTTCAGACGGTAAGATCGTCGTGAGCGGATGACATGGCATTACTGGAACTTAATGTGTCACACGGGAGAGGTCAGCAAGGCTGGGTCATGAGGGTCCTTGTGGACCATGCTTAGGAGGAGTGAGGAAGGAAGCCATCAAAGGATGTCACAGGCCAGGCTTTTTGTGTCAAACCTTCATGCTGGTGAATGTAGGTAGATGAGTTGGGGAGAAGGTCAGGACTGGATCCCAGGAGACCATCAGCACACCAGGAGGGTGGTCCGAACTAAGGAAAAGATGTTGCCCTTGGAGGGAAGGTGGACTCAACAGCCCATTGGGATTGATGGCTTGGGGATGAGTGAAAGATGCTGTGATGGAGAGGGGTGAAGAATGACATTTATATCTGGATAAAAATGTTGATCCAATTTGGATAAATAGGTTTAAACCATAAAACACGATGAGTTTATAACCAAGAATGTTTTAAACCAAGAAAAGGGAAGACATACAAAAGAGCACTAAAATGGTGGGAAGGTTCATTCTGTTTTGGACGTGCTTAGTTTGAGTTCACCGTGTCTTATCCAAGCGGAGATTCCCAGGAGGCAGTTACCTATGAGGTCTGCTGCTCCGGGGAAGATGTCCTGTAAGCCGTCATCCTGCAGCGGGCAGTAGGCACAGACATGCTTAGGCATCTTGCAGGCTGCCCAGAGGGTTTCCTGAAGTGGGAGAGAGGAGGGCTCAAGGGAGAAATGCCTGGGAAGCATATCAGCATTTAAGGCCTGGGCGGAAGTGGATTCCACAAAAGGGAATCCGAGGAACCTGCCAGAGGGGAGCGTTATGGAAGCGGAGAGAGGCAAGAGTTTCAACCAGGTGGAGTGGCGGCGGCGTGCGAGGCTGCTGAGGGCTCCCGCGCGACAGGAGCTGGCGAGGGTCCATCGGACTGCGTAGAGCAGTGTCAGGCGAGTGGCCGTGGTGGTGACGCTAAATTTCACTGGGTTGAGAAACAAACGGGAGGTGAGAAAATCGTAGATTTTCCCCTAGAAGTTGAAATGAGAAAGAGAGGGAGAGGGACAGGTCAGTATAGATAGAGAGTCCGGGGAAGGTATTTTAGAGGCTGGAGACCTAAGCATGTCTGTACCTGCAGAGGAAGGAGGGGTTGGTGGACAGGAGGGGCTGGTGATGCTGAGAGAGGAGAAGTGGCTGGTAGAACACGGTGGAGAGGTGGGAAAGGATGAAACACAGAGCTTGGAGGAAAGATGGGCCCCCGTCAGTGTAGAGGCACCTCCTCTGTGAGGGTAGGTGAAGCTACTGATGCACTTGTGAATGGGATGGGGTAAAAGAAGAAGGAGGAAGGAAATCTCACCTGTGAGCACCTTGTTTTTTCTCAGTGAGGCAGGAGGTGAGGTGGGACAGGGCAGGGAGGGGACTCAAAGACAGTGATGAGGGTCAGGAATACCCTCTGAGGGAAATGGGAGAGAGAAAGCTGACCAAGACGAGCATCAGTGCTGGTGCCAGCATCACTTCCTAACAGAAATAATGACCAGCCGAGTTCTAGTGCAAAGAGCCCTGTTCTCTCTGTGCCCTTCTTTTCTCATTCATTCTTTCAACAATCCGATGAGGCAGGTGTGATTAATTTCCTCACGTTACAGAGGAAGAAGATGGTGCTGGGAAAGTGTCCACATCAGAGACGTTATGTGTAGGGGTGGGCTTCCCGCTGAGATGAGGCTTACTGCAAAGCACACCCTTGTCTTGTCATCCATGGGCTCGGGGCCATCCAACTGTAGGGACACCCACTCCCGAGGATGTGTTTCGTTTTTGGAATCTATGAAGGTGGAGGGCCCGTTGGGGGGCCGAGGTCGTGAGAGACATGGAGAGGTAGGTCACAGGTGGCTGGGGAGAGATAGAAGTGGAATAGAGACACTTCTGTATCCTGAGACAGAGTGGAGGCCAAGGTCATACCCAGGTGCAAATGTCCTTCATGATGTTGGGGACAGGCCTGCAGAGCCAGTGATGAGAGGCCTGGAGGGCAAACTGAACTGGGTGAGGTGAGCTTCGAGGGAGGCCAGGCTTTAACAAGGTGATGGTTTAGATGGGGTGGTGGGCGTGGAGGAGAGTTTCAGCATCGCCTTGGGTGGCCTGTGTGTGGGAGAAAGAGCATCCTCCACTTGAGAGGCTGCAGGGGGGCAGTGTTCTAGGGGGAGCCAGGAGGGGGAGGCTCAGTGCTAGAAGAGAGCTTCGTGGCATCTGGGCTGAGGGATGGATTTACACTGATGCCACTGCTCAGCTGTGCCCTCTGGGAGCAACTGCTTGTGGCCAAACCCTGGTGGGACTTTGGAGTCACATAAACTTTGGTCTCAGTCCAAACTTTGTCCCTTCTGAGTTGTGAAGTCTTGGGCTTCAGGATTCCGTGATGCCTGGCAAGTAGTATGGAGCTCAGAACATGTTTGTCCTCTCCCCGGTCCCCCTCCTCTTCTCTCAGCTGCCGGGACCGGGGGGTACAAAGCAGGATTGGAGGGGAAAGGGGCTGGCCTTGGGGAACCCTCTTCTGGCTCTTGGTGGTACGGCTGATGCTCCATCCGGGCTGCAAGGGAGCAGGTTGGCAGCGTTGGAGCCTTCTCCCCACTTGCCAGGTACACTCAGGCCCTGTTTCCCTTCTTTTTCCAGGGGTAGCCTTCTGTGAGCTGCCTGTCATCTCAAAGCCCAGCTTTGAGCCAGGGTGGCAGGATCTCCAACCCTGCCGCCCGCATGGAAGGTGGGAGCTGGCCTCCCAGAAGGTGGCCGTGCCTGCCTGGGATCATGTTACTGGCCTTGGCCTCTCTGCTCAGCTGCCTGCTCACCTCCAGCCAGGCCAAGGTCTACAGTCACTGTGAGCTGGCCAGAGTGCTGCAGGATTTCGGCTTGGATGGATTCCGGGGATACAGCCTGGCAGACTGTGAGGACTGCACTCCCTCCCTCCCTCCTCCTCCCTCAAGGGTTGTGGCCTTGGGAGCCTCTGTTCTCCTTTGTCAAACAAGGATCCTATGAACTGAGGGGTAGAGAACACCTGGCACTGGGGTGAATACACAGCAGGCAGGCGACAGGCAGCCAAATCAGAATGACCTCTTCATTTTCTCCCCCGCTGGTAAAGTCAGGAGCCAAAGGAAAAGAATGGTTTCCTACCCTACTCTGAATTGTGACCACTAGGATCAGACATTCCCAGTGAAGTTTAGGGCAAGCTGAGCAAAGCAGTAAATACTAAACTTTTCAAGCTGGTGGCAGTTTCGAGAAGCTATGAGATACAGCCACAGCCGGACTCATTTCTTCTCTAGTTCTAGCCCTCTCTCTAGGTTCCCCCTGTGCCTTCCTAATCATGGCTCTAAAGAGCGAGCTCTTGTTCATTCACCCCACAGCATTTCTTGGGTCCTACTATGTGCGGACAGTGAGACCGTGGGAAGATTGCTAGCCTAGGAGTCAGGACGCCTGAGGTCCGGTCCTGACTCTTGCTATTTGGTAGCTCTGTGTGACCTTGAGTAAGTCACTTTGCCCCTCCGAGCTTCGATGGATTCATTTGTCAAGGAGGTGGGAGGGCGTCTGCCCTGACTGCCTGGAAAGAGGAGTTGAGGCTCGGAGGAGGTGACGTGTGCAGTCTGCCCCATGAGCCCTCTGGTCTGGATTGGCCTCCGTCATCCGACCCGCAGGCCTGTGTCTCCGCCCTGTGCAGGGGTCTGTCTTGCTTACTTCGCAAGTGGCTTCAACACAGCTGCCGTGGACCACGAAGCCGATGGAAGTACCAACAGCGGCATCTTCCAGATCAACAGCCGGAAATGGTGCAAAAATCTCAACCCCAATGTCCCAAACATGTGCCAGATGTACTGCTCCGGTAGGCTGGGCCTGGGCCCGGGGCTGGCTGGGGCCGGGCTCGGCACTGGCCATTGCTTCTTCCCCAGCCTTGTGTGTTCCTCCTGCCTTATGTTTGAGTGGGGACCCCTGCTGCCTGCTGGGTCTACCAAGGAGGGCGGGATGGGGCGAGTGATGAGGATGGGTCCTCCGTGAATCTGATTTGGGGTCCCAGAGGGGACACTGTCCTGAGAGCTATGGGAAGGGAGGTGGGGCTGGCTTCTGATGGGGGGAAGTGATCAGGTAAGCCCTGTGCTTCCAGGGCGGTCGAGGGACAGGGTTGAATTTAGGATGGAGGAGGGTGTGTACATGTGTGAGAAAGACAGAGAGATAGAGACAGACTCTGGCTGGCCAGCTCCGCCCCCTGCTCCTTCATCGTGTTTCTCTGCCTTCCTCCCCAGACTTGTTGAATCCTAACCTCAAGGATACTGTTATCTGTGCCATGAAGATAACTCAAGATCCCCAGGGTCTGGGCACCTGGTAAGTAATGTAGGTTGGAGCCCCCTGCAAGGTGATGTGGCTAGGACCACAGTAGGGAACTAACCTTCTCTGAGCGTCCTCCTTATCCCAGGCACCATTCCATGGCCTCACAATCTAATCCGCATGGCCACTTTCGGGGGCGGAGCTCACTACCACTGATGTATTTACAGACAACGCACTGAATTTTAGGGAGGAGAAGCAAGTCACTGGAGGTCACAGAGCCAAGCCTGGCTCTTCCAAGATCCGCCTATGTCGGGATGCCTGCCTACAAGTTCATTAGACCAGGGTCTAGGAACTTTGCTTGTTTCTTAACTGTGGCATCGTTGTCTAGTACAACAGATCAAAGAAGTTCCCTGCTTGAAGCATGGGGGTGGTGCTCTGGAGCCGCACCCTACCAGCCTTCCCTTTACTCACTTCCTTCCCACAAGATGGCCTTTGGAGCCATCCTCATAGGCAAGGGAGTTGGATGAGCATCCGATGGGGCATTGGACTATATCTTTGGAGCCCCTGAAGCAGCAGGCCTACAGCTTCCCAGCCTCTTCCGATGGGAGCTTCTCTACATAGAGTCTCCAACCTCCCTTTACTCCCCTATCTGGATAGCAGCAGGGGACAGAATGTGGGGAAGGTCAAATCCCTCCAGGTGGCCAGAGTACCAGAACTCAGGGCAGATGCGATAGTGACGAGGCTGGTGGGGTAATTAGGAAAGTATCAAATGTCAGTCCATGAGCAGAAGGAAGCGAGACGGACTAGAGGCAGGGGGGCTAGTTGGGAAACCTTTGCAGGAGTCTAAGTGAGAGACAGAGGGTGTGGACTCAGACAGTTGTGTAGGTGATGGACAGGAGAGGGGTGAGGGGTGAGGGGCTGTGGAGGAGGAACAGGGACACGTGATACATGGCCAGTGAGCGAGAGGAGGAGGTGAAAAGGACCATGAACAGAGAGAAGGTCCAAGGTGGGCCTTGACAATGGCCACAGCTTTGGAGATGTGTTGATTTGAGAACAGTTGAAGCCCCAGGAGCTGAATCTGGAATGAGGCAGGCTCAGCAGGATAGAATGCACATCTGTGAAATCAGGAAGGGTGAATGCAGGCTCAGGTAGGAATCCAAGGGCTTGAGGCCTTGGGGGCACTACCCTGGGATGGAAGAAACAGGTTCTTTTGGGTTTAAGTCAAAGAACAACTCTCTTGTACGCTGAGAGTAAATTTGTGGCATGTATAACCTCTGAGAGGTGGCTGAGGCTAATAGGAAGTGGTCCTAGAATGTAGGAAGGGTGCTGTTTTTTCCCTCCACATGCACACCTGAGAACTCATCTGTGCCAGGCTCTGTGCTGGGTGCTGGGCTTCAGGCGTGGCCAAGACCCAGTTCTTTGCCCTCAAGGGTCTCAGTGTAATGGAAGAGATGAACAGGCCAGTCAACCCCTCTCACTTGATAGATCTATCAAGGTCCTTTAGGGGCCCTCCTTGTCATTGGGCTCTCTGACATTGACATCATAGAGGACCCTAGTTATCCAAGTTTGGAACCCCTGGGAACTTGGGGCCCCCAGGATCCCAGGATCTTGCTTAACTTCCTCAAGATGCTAGTATGACACTGGAACAAGGTAATGGTCCTAAAAGAGCCTATAAACTATAGTTACCAGCAACTGAAAGATCCAGGTTGGTAGCCAAGGAGAATTGGGTGTAGGTGCATTTCTGTCATTTACAAGCTGTGGACCTTGGGCAAGTAATTTTGCATCTTAGTCTCAGCTTTTCATTTGGAATATAGGGAACATAATATCTGCCCAATCTACCTTATAGGGCTGCTGGGGGAGGGTGGCAGATAAATGGGTGATGGCTGTGGTAGTACTATGTAAACTGTAAAGGGCTGTACACATGTACGGTGGCATCACTGTCTGCAGAAACAGCATGGTGTAGGAAGCGAGCATTGAACTGGGGCTCTGGACCCCAGTCTTTGCCACTGACTTCTGGGTGAACTTGAGCAAGTTACTCTGTTATCTCCGTTGGTAAAATATGGAGGCTAGACAGGTAACTTTTTAAGGGCCATTCACTCTCTCTTTTATTTTTTCACTTCTTTTAGAGAGCTCTTTGCTAGTTAACACAGCTGACTTGTCTCTCTTCCCCTTGCTAGCTAGCCCTTTCCTCACCTCACTTCTGGTTTAGAGCCCACGCCTCCATCCTGTTCTTCTCTGAGCAAAGACTGAAGACTGCAGCTGATCTGGTCTCTCCTCTTCCCCATCTTCCATCCTCAGGGAGGTCTGGAGGCATCACTGCCAGGGCAAGGACCTCAGTGAATGGGTGGATGGCTGTGAATTGTAGGATTCTCTCTGGATGGACAGGCCATGCACAGCAGCTTGGGAGATGTGGTTTGGTTCCTGACCCAGGCCTGGGGAGACAAGCCAACTAATAAAGTACAGTTTAATATAAGTGTGGTTCTCAGCTATCACTGCGTGTCCAGGTGGCGTGTTGGAGCCAGAAGCATCTCAGGGTTTCCTCACTATCCGCATGGGCTGGGGTTCAACTGGACTCCAAAAAGCCTGCCACGGGAGGTTTGCCTCCATTCCTGGAGGCCTGGGGAAGGGGGGTGTCAGTGCCTGTGTTACCCACACCTGGCAGAGTTTCCTACATGAACCTCTTTTTTTTTTTTTTTTTGTTGGGGGTAGGAGTTTATTAATTAATTGATTTATTTTTTGCTGTGTTGGGTCTTCGTTTCTGCGCGAGGGCTTTCTCCAGTTGTGGCAAGCGGGGGCCACTCTTCATCGCGGTGCGTGAGCCTCTCACTATCGTGGCCTCTCTTGTTGTGGAGCACAGGCTCCAGACGCGCAGGCTCAGTAGTTGTGGCTCACGGGCCTAGTTGCTCCGCGGCATGTGGGATCCTCCCAGACCAGGGCTTGAACCCGTGTCCCGTGCATTAGCAGGCAGATTCTCAACCACTGTGCCACCAGGCAAGCCCTACATGAACCTCTTGAATATATGCTTGATGCGTGAACGATGCATCCTGAATGAATGGTAGGCACTCAGCTAACGTTTGTAGAACTAGTGAATGCATGGGTCCCGATACCTTCTTTCAACATAGCAACAGTTCATTCAACAGTAGCTGTCAGGCCCCAGGCTTCTCTCTAGATGGAACCACAGCCCCTCCCGAGCTCTCTCCCTCTCAGGGGGACCGCTCTGGCTGCTTCTCATCCAAGTCCCACTCACCTCGCACTTGGCCATATCTTGGAGCAGTGGGGGATTTGGCACAATTCGGGAAGAGCTGGCTTAATGGGGTTTCTCCTTTATCCTGGCTGCCTGACCTTGGCAAGGTCACTCCACCTCTCACGGGCAAACTCCTCATGGACAAGAGGAACTAATAAAGGCCAGCTTGCAATATCATATTGATATCAATTACATAATACAGAGCAGGGAGGCACCTGGTACAGGGCGTGGCACAGAGTTGGGGGGAGGACTTAAGAAACACTGGTCTTTTGTCTGGTTTCCCTGAGCTCTGGGGGTCCCAAGTCCCAGCCCACCTAGTGGGCACACGTCCTGCCTGTCCTGGTGACCAGGGCTTCCTTGGGAGGTCTGCACCAATGTCCTTGTCACTGTTTGCTGAGAATGAGGAAGAGGAGAGGAGAAGGTGTGGGAAGAAAGAGCAGAAGAGGCACGGGGATGGTTTGGATAAAGTGGCAGAAATTTCTATGGGAGGTGGGGAGAATTAAGTGAAGTTCTGGCACTTTTTAAAGTCCAAGTCACTAATAAGGACCCACTGTATAGCACAGGGAACTCTACTCAATACTCTGTAATGACCTATATGGGTAAAGAATGCCCCCCCCCAAAAGTGGATATATGTATAACTGATTCACTTTGCTGTACACCTGAAACTAACACAACATTGTAAATCAACTATATTCCAATTAAACATGTTAAAAAAAGAAAAGGAAAAAAAAAGTCCTAGTCACCTCATTCTTGGACTAGTTTGGCTCCAGGAGACTGATTGGAAATGGACTTTATCTTTTGTGCTATGGGTGGGGTGAATGCCCCAGGGGATAATTAGCTTGCTAAGGTGCTGTTCCTTCTCTACCTGCAAGTACAGGGGAGGGGGCCAGAGGCTCCTGGCAGCTGAGTGAGGCTCTGCAGGGTGCTTCTCTTGGGCTGAGGTCCCCGTGCTCTGCCTGTGAGATCCATACCCTCAGCTGCATGTGGCTGGCTTTTTCCACTCTGAACACTGGCCTGAAGCTTTTAGAGTGGAAAACTATGGGAAACTGGCCCAATCAGATGGGATCCAGCACTCACCGGACACCTCACCGGACACCTCTATTGCAAACTGAGCACAAGCCTCTACTCTATGTGGCCAGGAATCCTTCTGACACTTCAATGGCAGCCACTCTTGATGGAGTTGGCGTGTAGGATAGGACTTCATCGTCTCCGAACTGCCACGTGTCAGGCATCTCACCAGCACTTTCCATGGTTTATCTCACCACCCTCGCAGCATCCCCAGGGGGTTAGAGATGGTCATCCCCATTTTTCAGGAGAAAACTGAGCCCCAGGCAAGTTCTAGAACTTGCCCAAGGTAACACAGTTGGTGGAACTGCGATTCAGATGGGGCTGTTGAACTCCAAAGGCTGTGCTTTGTCCTCAGCATGTCCCAACCTCCATAGCTGGACCAGTCCTTGGACTCTCAGTCGGCTGGACCCCTGGGGTGGGAAGGCACAGTGGATGGAGGGCAATGGAGAGACAGTCCAGTTCTATCCAGCAAGCATCTGTCCTTCCTCAGACACTTCACGTTCTCCTCTGTCTCCAAGCCTTTGCTCAGGTATCTCCTCTGCAGACCTGCCTCCCTGGCAACTTCCACCCACCTCTCAAGGCTTCAGCCAGAACCTCTAATGCCTAAGCCCGGCAGACAGCCCTGGTGCCTCTTCTCCAATGAGTGTGCGTGCCAGATGCATCTCCGCTTTACGTCTCTCTGCTCAGGTTCTTGTGTGCGTGCCTGTCGCCTACATCTGCCTAGACTCTGAGCTCTGAGACTGTGTCCTCTTGATATATGAGCCTCGCAGAAAATGCTCATGGAGTGAGGAAGTCCGGATGGAGACCCCCAGCTGGTGCTGGGAAGTCTTCCAGCTGTTTCTTGTCCCTCCTCCCTGTAAGGCAGGTTGAACTGAGGATGCTTTGGTGCCCTCCCATCACTTTCTCTTGGGCTTATTTTAACTTGGATAGAATTCCTCTTGAAAAGAAGCCACAAAGTCTGAATTACACTAAAGACAAACAGCCCATGATGGTGCTAAGTTAGCCAAATGAGCCACTGCCTTCAGAAGCAGGTGGTGTGGAGAGTAGTTTTAAGGAATCAAGACATCAAAATTCCCCCTGCCAAGGCATCATTCATGGACATTATCACAGGGTGTTGTTTTTTTTTTTAAACAAAAAGCACTATTACAGTCTTGCTCAAAAACAAATGAGATGGGGCTTCCCTGGTGGCGCCGTGGTTGAGAGTCCGCCTGCCGATGCAGGGGACATGGGTTCGTGCCCTGGTCCGGGAAGATCCCACATGCCGCGGAGCGGCTGGGCCCGTGAGCCATGGCCGCTGAGCCTGCGCGTCCGGAGCCCGTGCTCCGCAACGGGAGAGGCCACAACAGTGAGAGGCCCGTGTACCGAAACAAACAAACAAACAAAAAAACAAATGAGATGTCAACAGGGGTGCGTGTCTAGGGGCTCAACGGCGTACAGAGACCATGCGCGTGCGTTTCCTGCATGCAGTGGACGCAGTGGTCACATTCCTGAAGAATCAGGCCACAAGGATGTTTGTAGAGCGATGCTACAGTTGCTTTCTATGTATGCAGGTCTCCTCGGCCCTTGTAATCACCACGTGCATAAAGTAATCCCAGAGGTTCTCTGTTCATACTGATTTTCTGCTCGTTCATTCATTTTGCCCTCTGTGAGAACTTGCTGGCACACAAGCTGTAGCAGGTGCCAAAGGTTTAAAAAATTATAGGAGAAAAAACTTGACATTGATCAAACCCAATCTATCCTTTTTCCTGCCTGTAAATTGAAAAATGGCAGTCAGAATATCATTTAGGGGAAGAAATGTTGGTTGCTCTAGTGGCACTCTCCTCCTGCAGTTCTTCTGGGGGAATGTTTAGCACTTTCTAGACCAGGGGTGCATCCCTAGGGGATCACAGATGGGCTTCTGGGGTCCATAACCTTCCTAAAATTGTATGCAAAATTTTATGTACATCTATGGGGACACGTGCATTTTTTTTTCTGGGGAGAGAGTTCATAGTTTTCACCTTATTTTTAATCCAAGCAAGATTTAGAATCAATGTTTTACAGGAAGAAAAAAGGAAAGAAGAAAAGATAGAAAGTATACACCTCGGCTGGTTTAATCCTCATAATTACCCTGACACCTAGGTATCATTTTCTCCGTTATACAGATGGGAAACAGAGGCTCCGAGCAGTAAACGGAATATTTGCTTGGATACCTGACACCCATTCTCAATTTAGACTCACAGACCATTAGAGTTGGGATGCACCAAAGGGATTATTTGTCCATTTCCCACCCCTCCCCTCTTATAGAGGGGGAAACTGAGGCCCAGAGAAGTGAAATACCTTTTCCAAAGTTATATGGTTAGTTTACAGCAGAAACAGGTTAGAAATTCAATCCTTTGACTCTGTCCAAAGCTTTTGCCAGCTATTGCTTTATTCTTGCAAACCCGGTAAGCGTAGGTTTCATTGACTGTTAAATCGAATTAGTAAGACACCTTCCCCTTTCCACCCATCCTCAGGCCAGGCTGGTTCCCACTGACCTGTTTCATGGTCCCCAGGGATCTTGTGGTCCCCAAACACACTCAGCCTATGAGCCTTAGGAATACACAGATGCATGTGCAAAATGATTCTACATGCTAGGAATCCCAGAGCAATTAAGTAGATGCATCAACCCTTGGCTTGGGAAATACGGTCCTAGACCCTTGGAGAGCAGAGGAAGGAGCTTGAAAGGCTTCAGCCATGATACAGTCCTCAACCTGCTGTCCTGGCCCTCCATCCTTCGGCACCTGCCTGCCTCTCCGTGGTCACTGTGGACACTTGCCCCTTTCCTTTCTTTGCTTGGCTCCCCTGGACTTAGGTGCAGTCCCAGGACTGTGCCTCTCCTCCAGCACTCCCCTGTCCCACCCCACCCCCCGGCTCTGCATATGCTGCTCTATTGCTCTCCTTCTGTCTCTCAGGGTCATCTGTTTACGTGTCAGTGTCCCCTGCTCAGATGATAAATTCCTTGAGGGCAAGTGCCCGGCGCTCAATAGACCATCAATAAGTGGAGAACCCGTGTTCTTCACGTGTCTCCCCTTCCCGCATTGCCCTGCTCCCCTCCAAGCTATGCCAAGAAGCTTGTTCTAGGCAGCGTGGGGTCCACCCTGGCTGTGGGTGGATCGGGCCTGGCAGCCCACACCCCCGGAGAAGTAAATTCTTTGCTTCTCTGTAATGGGGGAGCTTTCTGCAGGCGCTTTCTGGAGGCCTCTTGCCTCTGCTGCGAGTTTAGGTCTCAGAATCGAATTGAAATCTCTGAGCTTGTGGAGGAGGAGGTCCCAGGTTCTTCCTTGTGTCTCAGGCTCAGGCTGGCTGAGCTGAGCTTTACCTGAGGGAATTGTTACCACGAAGATCACACCTGTGGGCGGGGCCTGCTCTGCCTTTCTCCCTCCCAGCTCACCAAGAACCTAGCCAGAGATGCTCTGTGGACCCTTGATCACTAGGTGTGTTCCTAGCTGAGACTGTTACGAAAATAGCTCCCAGCTGGAGAGAGGAAAATAACCCTGACCTCTCTCCGCCCAGAACAACAAGAAAAAACAGCATTTAAGCAGCAGCTGGCTCAGTCCCTGGCAAGGCTACTCACAGAAATGCTTATTCCTTTCGCCTAACTGCAGCAGACTCCACCGATTCTGAGATTATGTGCCATTATTTGGTTGATCGATCAATTGATTGGTTGACGTGACACTTTGAGGTCACTGATGATTCATCCTTGTGCATTGTTGGGCTTGTGCTCAGTCCAAACTCGTGGCCATCATGTCATCATTTGGGTGACTCTTGAAAATGTGACACTTCCCAGGTCTTCTCTGTCTACCAAACCTCTCCAGTAAAGAAATCATTTCTCCACTAAAGGAATGATTGCACACAAGGCTACTTGTTTGAAATAATGATACTAAAAAATACCACCACGCCCAAGAATTTAGGCTTACAACTATGTCTTTGCTCAACAACCGGTTAATTATAATCAGTAGCTGGCGATGGATTTATTCTCTCGAATTTCCTGTCTTTTCTTCTTTAAACAGGTTCAGTTTGTAGACCTGCTCCCAGATGAACAAAGCCAGAATCCCCAAATCAAAAGGGGCACATACAGAAGCCTGAAGCAATCCAAACCTGTTAGGATAGTCTTCACTCCATCCCAAATTGATCTGACGTTTTTGTTTGTTTGTTTGTTTGTTTCAAAGGAAGCCAGGAATCCAATGAAGCAGTTCAAATTGCAATTTAAGTTACAGATTTAAAAAAATGTATGAAACTGTTAAACTGGAACGAGGCAGAAGCATCCAACAGACTCCCAACTCACTGAATTGACATTTAATTTGGACTCTATCCCTGATGGGAGCAGTCTGAAGACATTTTCTGTTCTTCTCCATCCTATAGTCTAGGCACCAGAAGGACACTTTCCAGCCTGATGTAATGAGGAGTGAACTTCTCTCAGGAGAAAGACTTCCATGCCTTGGCAAAGTTTGGAAAAATGATCACTCTCAGTCCTTCTTCTTCTTTTTTTTTTTTTTTGCTGTACGCAGGCCTCTCACTGTTGTGGCCTCTCCCGTTGCGGAGCACAGGGTCCGGACGCGCAGGCCCAGCGGCCATGGCTCACGGGCCCAGCTGCTCCGCGGCATGTGGGATCCTCCCGGACCGGGGCACGAACCCGTGTCTCCTGCATCGGCAGGCGGACTCTCAACCCCTGTGCCACCAGGGAAGCCCTCTCAGTCCTTCTTGCGTGAAGGGGGCCTGCAGGTGGAATTGTGAGCCTGGGAGCTTGGGAGTGTAGTGTGGGCACTGCTGCTAACTCACCGTGTGATGCTAGGCAAGTCTCTTCCCTCCCTTTTTGGGTCCGCCATTTCGAAAATGAGGGTAAGTAGGTTATGTGGTCCAAAGGGCTCTTGGTAGGCAGAATAATGACCCCCAAAAAGGTCCATGTCCCAAGGCCTGGAACCTGTGAATATGTTGCTTTACATGGCAAAAGAGACTTTGAAGATGTGATTAGTTAATAACTTGAAATAGGAGGGTTATCCTGGATTATTGGCTGCACCTAATCTAATCTAGCCTAATCTAATCTAATCGAGTCCTTTAAAAATGGAAGAGGCGGGCTTCCCTGGTGGCGCAGTGGTTGAGAGTCCACCTGCCGATGCAGGGGACATGGGTTTGTGTCCCGGTCTGGGAAGGTCCCACATGCCGTGGAGCGGCTGGGCCCGTGAGCCGTGGCCACTGAGCTTGCGCGTCTGGAGCCTGTGCTCCGCAACGGGAGAGGCCACAACAGTGAGAGGCCCGGGTACCGCAACAAAAAAAAAAAAAAAAAGGAAGAGGCAAGCAGGAGAGGATCTGAGTTGGAGGGAGGTGTGACTATAGGAGAAGGTCATTGTCTTTGTGATGTAAGGACTCAACCCATCATTCCTGTCTTTGAAAGAGGAAGAGGCCACAAGCCAAGGAATGTGGGTAGCCTGTAGAAGGTGGAAAAGGTGAGGAAATGGTTTCTCCTCTAGAGGCTCCAGAAAGGAAGGCAGCCCTGCTGACACCTAGATTTTTTTTTTTTTGTGTGGTATGCGGGCCTCTCACTGTTGTGGCCTCTCCCGTTGCGGAGCACAGGCTCCGGACGCGCAGGCTCAGCGGCCATGGCTCACGGGCCCAGACGCTCCGTGGCATGTGGGATCCTCCCGGACCGGGGCACGAACCCATGTCCCCTGCATCGGCAGGCGGACTCTCAACCACTGCGCCACCAGAGAAGCCCTGACACCTAGATTTTAAACCAGTGAGACCCATGTCTGATTCTTGGCCGCCTGAACTGTAAGAGAATACATCTGTGTTGTTTTAAGCCACTAAGTTTGTCGTTTTGTTACAGCAGCTATAGAACACGTAAACAAGGACACTTCCAGAAGCTGTGCACCCTGTTTCTAAAAATTAAAACCCAGCTTTGCTGACAGCCCTGAGAGGATGCTTGGGAGGAGACATCAGAGGGGTGCTCTGTCCTAGCTGCCTCTTGGAGCCTGGTGATGGCACGCTCCCGGCCCTGGCTTGGTGTGTGTGGCTGGTGTGACTTGTCCCACTGGCAGGGGGAGTAGTACTGTCATAGCACCTCGAGTGTGAAGGGGCCTCTGGAGATCATCTGTGAAGACACAGGTAAGGTATTATCTTCATACTCAGGTGGAGGGAACTGAGCCCAGAGAGGTGCATGATCTCATCCATCAATTCTCTGTGGTAGGAGAAAGAGAGAGAGAGATTGGATAGCGAAGCAGGGACCAGACTGCCGGGTCTAGCCAGTGCTTTCTGTGCACTTGTGCATGAGGAGGGAGGTACAAACCGTATTAGGTCTTTCTTCGTGGCTCTGGGGATGACTTTGAGTTGGGAGTGGTGGGGGGAAGTAAGGGGAAGTAAAAGATGAGACCACAGGAACTGGCCCTGCGGAATTAGCAAGATGCTGTGAGGACGAGGATTCTGAAGACCAGGAAGCTCTCTCTTGCCACAGGGGGGGCTTGAAAGGGCAGGCTGCATCCCCAGCAGAGGGCACCTCCCCCCCCATCATGGACATGCTCTCAGGAGTCACGGGGAGCAAGGCAGAAGCAGGTCAGTTTGAGGGGGGTGAGGAGGTGGGCTGCAGAGAGGGCTGGGGAAGGCAGGAGTGTGGGAGGGGGCCATGCTGGGGCAGGGGTCCAGCCTGAATTCACTGGCCGGGTCAGGAGGAGCCAGGACAGAGGACGGAAGAGCAGAGGGATGGGAAGGCCTCCTCTAAGGTCTGCAGGTCTGCACAGCGTGCTGTGCCTCCCTGTCTGCATGCCACATGCCTGTGGTCCAGCACAGTGTCATTCAGACCTTGGGCTGTGACCCATTCGTGGGGTAGGGAAGCCATTTACAATGTTGTGATCAATAGTGTTAAAGATGTGGGATAGAATAGAATAGAATACAGAGTGTATGTGTTTTGTAAAGGTAAATAATGCATAAAATATGTCATCTAATTATCTACCTATCTATCACCTATCTATCTATATCTATCTATCTATCATCTATCTATCTATCATCTATCTATCTATCTATCTATATCATTTATCTTTCTGTCTATCCATCTAGCTACGTATTCATCCTGTGGTTGTTGACCTGGAGATCTGGCTCTTTCCTAAAGTCTTGGGGAGAAAGAGTGTGGGGGAAGGGCAGAGACGACTCAGCCATTTCCACAAGACCAGCTTTTAATATGACTGTGACTGGAAGCACAAATAAATAAATGCCAGAGAAAATGGAAAAACCAAACCAAACCTCAGAACATCAAAACCCAAATTCAGAAAACGACATGAAACAGATCTCCGACAGACAGACAGACAAACAAAAAAAGCCCCCCAAAGAAACAGAATCAGACTGTACAAGCCGTGTCACAGGGAGAGCAGAATGACGTGGGCACCGCGGATGAGTCCCCGGGGCCGCTGTGGAGGCCGGGGGTGGCCCTGATCACCCTGTGGGCCGGCTTGGGGAGGTGGGGGAGGGCTTTGTGGGCAGGTTAAGAACCTTCACAAACTACACAAGGACCGGACGTATCGAGTTCTGCAGTTTCCCTCTTGATCGTGCAGGTGTGATTCCAGCGTGGCCTCGTGGTGACTTTGGGGCTGGAACCTGGCCCCGCTGCACAGCTGCAGAGGGACTGCTGGAAACCGCACGGAGGAGGGTCAAGTACAGAGACAGATGTGGAGCGGTGCCGTGAGGACTCAGAGCATGCAGGTGCTTTTTACATCTGGCAGTGCGATGTGATGGCAGGTCGGTTCTCGGACAGTTCCAGAGCGTGGCTCACTTCTCCTAAGAGGGACGGGTGCGCGGCAGCAGGGCCTGAGGACGCGTCGTGCCAGACGAGGCTGGAGCGAGGTTTTGACAGAGAGTTTGCTATGTGTGCACAGGGGGCTCTTGCTTCTTTCTGTCGGTCGGCAGGGGCCATCCCACCTGAGCCTGCCGTCCCCTGTTCTGGTCCTGGGCCTCAAGGTCTGTCTGGGGGCGGTGCTGGGGGGTCGGAGGGCTGTCAGCAGGCAATCTCCTCCAAGGTCCCCAGGGCTGTCTGCAGGGGCACATTCACACTGTGGCTGATGTTTTCGGAGTGGTTTGGCATCGGGTCGCAAGTGCTCTGGTGGGAAGGGGAAAGTGGGCGTTGATGCTCATTCAGCAAAAGTTCATCACGATGCCCCCGGGCAGCCCAGCCCAGGCCCTGGGAACCACGCTGCCCACTGTGGGCTCTCCCGGGGCACAGCTGCTCCGCCCCAGACATCTCACGTGCTGGCTTGCCATCTTGGAGCATGAGGCTGAAGGGGCCTCACTGCCTTTAGAATCCTCTCCATTCTCCACCTAGGCACACCCCCCCCACACACACCCGCAGAGTGGGGATGGGGCTTAGTGACTGGTTTGACCTTCTCTCTAGCGGTCCCCTGATGTGTCACCTGAAGCTACATCTGAGTGGTGTGTAGATTTGGAGCTTGGATGGCCCATCCTACCCTCGCCCTTGGGGCCTCTGTTGGGTCAGCCTGGGCTGGAGGAGGGGTGGCCTTTGGCCAAGCCTGGGGCAGGGGGTGCCAATCGCTGAGGCCAAGCAGTGGAGGCCCCCAGCCAGAACCCTGACCCCTGATCACAGCTGCCCGAAGGACCTTTAGGTTAGGCTGGCCCCAGGGAAGAGTTGTCTTGGGTCCCTGAGCAGGGTGGGGCTGAGATAGCTTTGAGTTTTCCAGGTGATTCCCAGGCTTCGGAGGGCTGGAGGCTGGGAGGGATGGGAGCAGAATTCTGTGCCAAGAATGCAGGGGGGAGATCTGATGAGGATGAGGCTCGGGGAGGGGGAGGGAGCCTGTATTTGCTCAGCGCTCATTATAAACTAGGCAAAGCTCATGGCTTTACAGGCCTGGCCTCACTTAATCTGAATGGCACCCCCTGAAGCCCCAGTGACTTAGCAGATGATCAGAAAGGGAAGTAACGAGCCCCCAGACACACACGGCTGGGAAGCGGGGACCTGGGATCCAGGCAGGTAGCTGAGTCCAGAGCCTGGCCTCCTTCCACACTGCCCTCTCCTCAACAGAAGCTGTCTTCTGTTCAAGCAGAGGCTGTAGGGACCCGAGAGAATCAAAGTGAGATTTTTAGCCTGGGAGGTGGGTAGAGAAATAGTGTCTGGAACAGACGTGGGAGCCCAAACAGGAGGAGGGGCCTGAGATCCATCTGGCATGTTATGATTTTAAGGGGGCAAGTGGCCACTGAATGGGTGGTCTCTTGGGGCCGGGGTGCTGACTTGGGGAAAGCCAGCGATACCTGCAACCTTCAGTGGAGACCGGGGTCCAGGAGCAGACTGAGTTAGGGAAGAAGGATGAGCAGCATAAGAGGTGCTGCCCACCTCTGGCTCGAGAAATGAGAGGCAGAGTAGGACAGTGGTTAGGGAGGCTTTGTGCCCAGTTCTGACACTCACCTGCAGTGTAAGCTTGGTCTCTGAGCCAACAACGGCCTCATGCACAGAATGGAGATAAAAACAGACCTTCCTCTAGGGTGACGGTCGGGTTGAAATGACGTGGAGCTCTTAAGGCACTTAGCACAGTGCCTGACACGTACCAGGCATACAATCGTTAGCAGTTCTAATGGGTATTATTGCCACTACCAAATTCACAGGGCCGCACATCCTATGTCCCCTTCAAAATGGGTAGAGTACCAGGGACATCCCTGCTTGTATTCTGCCACGCCGCAGAATAAGGGAGTGGACCTACGCAGAGCCTCTCCGGTTCTCCCAAGGCATGAGAAGAGGGGCGTGGCCTCTGGCCTGGGAGAAGCTGGATTGGTCCAGGCAGAAGCATCTCCTGGTCTCCGCTGCATCCACGGCTTACTTCTGGGCTCTGGGGTGAGTCTCAGAGAGAGGCTCAAGGCTCAGTGGGAGTGTCCTTGGATTTGGGAGCTGCAGAGTGTCACGAGCCACAGAAAGGTGTGCAACGAAGCACGGCCCACCCTCCGGCCCCCGCATCTGGGTTAACACGGCCTGTATGTGCCAGAGGAACTAACCAACCTGCAAACCCCGGGCTGTCCTTACCACATTCTCATCGTGGCTCCCTTCCTCGTCTTCTTTGCCAAGCAGGTCTAATAGCTTCTCTTTGATCAGCTGCAAGAAAGGCAGGAAGTGGGTGGTCAGGCCAGAAGAACGGAGCCAAGGTAGAGAGAGAGAGAGAGACCTCCCTCCACGTGGCTGAGCTGGGACCCCTCCCCAATCTTTGGGCTGAGATGGGATTTTGGAGCAGGTGCTAGAGCTTGGAGGGGGTCACGGGAGGGCCTGGTCTCCCGGTATGGCTGGTCCCTTGTCTGTCCTGGGGGACAGAATTACTCATCACTTTCGAGGCCTGACAACTCCACAGTTCACAAGATCGGGATACACTTGAGTTCTTAACATTTTATTCTTAGCAAGAAAGGGTAATTACTAAATATGTTCCCTGGTGCGATTCAATTTCTGTGATTTTGTATATCTTTTCACAAAAATGAGTCAACAAGGCAGAATGAAATCTGGCCATGGGACCCGGTTTGGGAACAAGGTCACCATGCTGAGAGGCAGGATGTGGCACTCTAGAGGCCCCTGGTCACCGCTGCCCGCCGGCTCCCCGCAGTGACTGCCAGCGGCCTTTGGCCATCACCAGCCCCCTCTGGGATGCAGGCCACTGCTTTGCAGACCCCGTTTGCTAGGCTGAGACTCAGGTGGTCCTGGGGACGGTGTTGGGCCTGGACTTCCCTGAGGGCTTCTGGAGTCCCTGGAGCCATCCCGGGGCTGGGGGGAGGGAGGCTGACGTGCACCCGGAGCGCTCAGTGACTGAAGTCACTGTTTGTTGTGTGAGAAGCTTTCAGAGGCTTTGTCCAGCTGCCTCCTGAGGGTGAAAGCTCCTGGACTGTTCGTGGCCAGGAGCGGCAGGGGTGCCCTTGCTCTCTGCCTGCTCAGGACTGATGAGCACTGCAGGAGTGCTCCTTCCCGAAACCTGCCTGGACCACGGAAGGTGTTGCTTGGGTGATGGGCCACCAGGAGGGCAGGGGTGTGTGTGTGTGTGTGTGCATGAGGTGTGCGTGTGGTGTATGTGTGAGCAGTGTGTGTGAGCACAGTATAACTGTGTGTGATATATGTGTGTGGAGTGTGTGGTGTATGTGTGTGCAGATGTTGCATGTGAGTGTGGTATAAGTGTGTGTGATGCATGTGAGTGGTGTGTGTGTGTGCATGTGGTGTGCGTCTGGTGTACCTGTGTATTTGTGAGTAGTACGTGAGTGTGGTATACGTGTGTGTGTGCATGTCGTATGTGAGTATGGTGTAACTGTGCGTGATGTGTGTGTATGGCACATGTGAGTGGTGTATGTGGAGTGCGTGTGGTATATGTGTGTGCATATGTGGTGTGTGAGTGTGGCATGCGGTGTGAGTGTGAGGGTGCAGACACACCCATGTCTGAAGCCCCCTGGCAGCGGGAGGGGCTCAGGGCTGTGGCCTCAGCACAGTTTCATCCTCTGCTTCTCATCCCTTCTGCTCCCTCCCTGTGAGTGCAGACAGCCCTGAGGATAGGCCTGTGGCTTCTGTCTCTCTTACATCCATCCCTCCCCCACTGCCTAGGAGGTGGTGATAGACAATATCCATGGACAGGGAGGGGGAGGCGGCCCTGGGGGAAGAGAGGCCGTGCTCTCCCCCCAGCCACGCTTTGGTTCTGGATGTCGGGGCAGGATGAGGGCACCAGGTCCTTCCCCCACGAGCGATCCCAAATCTTACCTCATAAATATAATCAAAGAGCTCTAGTATTGTAAGGATACTAGCACCAATAAACAATCCCATCTGACCACCAATATCACCTGGAGAGAGAGAGAGAAGACAAAGACTTGGCTTTCCCGACAGCGCTTCCGGAAGGGGCGAACAGACTGAGAACTCGGACACCAGGTTTTCTGAATGGGTTTCCCTTCCCGGGGGGCCTGGGCCTGGGAGCTGGGAGGCCAGGCCCTTGACGCGTCCCTCCCTCATGGCACAGCTCTGAGAGCTGGTGGGTTTGGTTTTCAGCACCCATGGGGACGGGAACTAACCTGGATGCTTTCGGGGGGGCCTGGAATAGACCTCGTGGGCTGACAGGCTTGTTCATTTCCTTTCAGAACCACATTGGTGGGGCTCAGGTTTGGCTCTGGGCTGGGAACAGACGAGGTGCGTGTGGTCCCTGGCCCGGGCGAGGACACAGTCTAGCTTGAGACGTGCGTCAGGTGCCCTGAGTGGGGGTCTCGGGAGCAGTAACACAAGAGACACCCCCAATCATGACATGGGCTTTGGGGCCACCTTGGGGCCCCTCTCACCCTTGGGATAAGGCCGTAGGAAGCATCTCCCTGTCTCCCCACCTAAAGGTAAATGTTCAGTTTGGTCTCTTTCTAGAGTAGAGGTCCTTGCCCTGGATGTTGGGCCCCACTGACCAAAGTCTTTCTAGACTGGTCTTTGGATAACCCTGCAGACTCTTGGGATACTTGTAATCAGTGTAGATGCCTGCACCTACCTGAGGCCTACACAATCAGAATCTCTGGGGTTGGGGTCTGGAGGTCAGGATTTTAAAGTGCCCGGGTGGTTCTCTGGCCCACCAAGGTTTGAGAACGGCTCTCCTGTGGGAGCTTCCAGTGGTTGGAGACCCCCTGAATTGAATGCCATCCACTGTGTGTGCACCTGGGCATTTGCAGAGGGAGAGTCCGTATTTCAGAAGTTATTATCAGATTCTCAAGGGGGTTCTGATCCCCGCCAAAGCCCCAAGCGCTTCGTTCCGGAGGCAGTGTGCTAGAGCCGGGGGCTCTGAGGTTGTGAGTTTGGAGGGGGGCCACCAGCTCGTTGTGCGGCTTTGATAAGCCCTGACCTTCTCAGGAGCTTTGCCTTCCGGGGACATTTGGTGGTGGAGGTGGTCGGGGGGGCAGTGTTGGTCGGAGGAGATGAACTGTGAAGTCCTTTCCAGCTGTGACCTCTAAGACTGGCAGCCGCTGGGCTGGGCTGGGGAGAGCGGGTGCTGTTGGGGGTGAATGTACTGGCCTCCTGGAGAGTCCAGGCTGCCCTCTTGGTCTGAGAACTTTCAGATGCCCACTCCTCCCCTGATCGTGGCTGGAGGAGCCCAACCAACCCATCCCCAGGCAAACAAGCCGTGACGACGGGGAGGCGGCCCTTCCTGGGGGGACCTGGTTTGGGGCTCAACGTGACCCCCCCTTCACTCCTCTCCTGCCCCCCCGCCCCCTCTAACATCCTCCATGGAGGCTTATCGGGGAGTGTGCACGATGCATGTGCACGTCAGGAGTGGGGTGTGTCTGTGTGCATGTGAGCGGTGTGGCGGAGCGTGGGGTATGGGCCTGGGTGCGCCGTGCGCGAACGCGTGTGGGATAGACGCAGGCGGTACGTCTGACCGCCGACAGCTTTACACAGGCGGCAAGCCACGTCTAGGGTAGCTACACGCACGCGTCCAAATGTGGCTTTGTGGGAGTGGGCACGGTGTGTCTGAGTGAGCCTGTGTGAGCGTGTGCAGGGGTGAGCACGTGAGTGTGTAGGTACGCAACTTGTGTGCATGTACGTGTCTGTAGCTGCGTGGCTCGCATGTGGGTCTGTGAGGGTGTGTTCACCGCGGGAGGCGTGCGCTGTGTGCGGCAGGGGGAGGGGAGGGACGGGCCCGATTGGTTGCCGTGGCTCACGGTTTGCGAGTGGCACTTGCTGTCTTCACGGGAGGTACAGATGGCAGCATGATTTTCACGGTGGGCTGTTCTGGGTGGGAACAAGATGCTGGGAAAACGCTCTCTCATATCTGCTGCAGGGACTGGCTACCTCTCCTGACAGATTCGGGGCTCAGGCTTTCGTCGCTGCGCGCGCGCGCGCGCGCGTGTGTGTGTGTGTGTGTGTCTGAGTGTGACTGTGAGCCTATGTAGGGGAGGGGACGGAAGGGGAGGAGGCATGTCCTTGATCTTTAGAAAATAAAGGTGGCGAGAGCCCTGCCTCCCCGCCCTCACCCAGGATGCTATTCTCACCTGATTCAGTTCACAGAGACAAGAGCTATTTTTCCTCGAAGCCACAGACACCAGATCCTTTCTTGAGAGTGAGTGGGAGTTGGGGGACGAGTCCAGAGCAGGTTTTTTTAACTGTGCACCCACAGGGGTCTTGTGAGTTTTACACTGGGCTGGGACTGTGATGAAATTAACTTCCTGCATCCATGATGCGCCCTTGGGGCCAGGGGAGCTGGCCCTAGGGTGGGGTGGCAGTCAGGTTTGTCGACTTCTGGGGATGCATGGCCCTTCTGTTGTGTTTGACAAAGGGCTCTCAGTCCAGGAGGCACCGGGCCTTCTCAGTGCAGCAAAATTGCTTTCCATTGGGGGCTCCATGGGGGACCCTCCCTGGGCCCACTGCCTGGGACCACCCACAGCTCAGCCCTCCCTCCACTTGACAGCTCTTTCTTCCTGCCATGGTCCCAGGGCTCTGACTCCAACCTGGGGGCAGAAGACCATAGAATCCCAAGAGGGTGGCGCTGGAAAGGCCCCGAGAGAGCGTCTAGCTCACCTACTTCATTGTGTTGATGGGGGAACTGAGGCCTAGACTGGGACATGAACTGGGCCTAACACCTCCAGCACGTGGAGTTCTTCCCATTCTGGGGCAGGAGCAGTGCAAAGGGAAGAGAGAGTAACCCGCCCACCGGCCCATCCCCATGAGACGTGGACATTTGTGCAACAGACACTCTGACTTACCAAGTAAGGCAGCAACTTCGTACGCCTTCTTCTGTTCAATGGTCTCATAATTGAGAGCCTCAAAAAATATATCCAGAACGAGGATGTTCTCTCTGCGGAGGAAATGTCCAGTGTCATACGTGGTGAGAACCCTCAGGATCCACGGGGATCATCTAGTACAATTTTCCCACAGACAGATGGGGAAACTGAGGCCCAGGGAAGTGAAACAACTGGCCCAAAGTTAGAGCTGGTTAGTGGCACAGCTGGGGCTTGAACCTGACATCCTGACTCCCAGTTCAGTGCTCTTCACGGCCCTGGAGGCATATATCAGCTGTCCCCTTGGCCCCTCATTGCTAACGCCCCTCTCTCTCTGCACCCTTTCCAGGAATCCTGCCTGGCCTCCAGGTCTCTGTGCTCCCAGAGGGTCTGCCTGGGCCCTTACGTGCAGGTGAGCTCAGCACTCTCTTGACAAGGCTTGCTCGCCTGCCCCCCGCTGACCTCCCCTGCCCACTCTGGAGAGGCCCCCAGTTCTTACTGGGATTGATAGCAAGCTTCTCCTAGTGGGGGCCCTACCCCGGATGGCCAAGTCAGCTGCAGGGACCAGGGAAGGTTTTTAGGGAGAAAACCCACACCTGGTTGCAGGTTTTCTGATGGAAGCACCCCGGTTCCCTTTTGCTCTTTTGGGCAGATGTGTGCATGAGACACATCTAGGCAGGAGAAGTCATTACGGCCGGCACGATGTCTGCGACAGCGGTGCCTGGCACCTCCTACAAAATTCCCTGGCTCCTTCCACGACGTGGCTCACAATGCCCTCAGTGTCCCTTGTCCTCAACCCACGGAGCAAAAGCTGTCCCAGGATGAGGTCTGGTGATGGTGTGGGCAGGAGGGACAGGCTGGGGGAGAGGAGCTCTCTCCACGCGGGGCTCACCCAGGTGCCATTCACGGTGTCACCCTCTCTTGCCTGGTTTACGGCAACTGCTTCCCACCTGGCTCCCTTCTGCCCACCTGGCTTCTGGTCCGTCCTCTATCTGCCTCCTGAAGGGTCTTCCTAAAACCGCTAAACTAATCCACGTGACATAAAATTAGCATCCAGTTCCTCCATCACTCAGGCTACATTTAAAATGCTCAGTAGCCACATGTGGCCAGTGGCCATCATGTAGGACATCACAGATAAAGAACATTTCCAGAAGGTTCTACCTAAACGGCAAGTGTGAGCCTGTCACTCGTCTGGTGGAAGTTCTTCTGTGGCTGTCTGTCCTCTTAGAATAAGTCCACCCCCTGTGTCCCACCCCTGCCCAGCTCAGCCTGCAGGATCCTCTACCTTGGACACAGTCACCTCCCCCAGCCTCCCCTTCCCCTAATCTTGTCTGCTCTTCACTGCTTTTCCCTGCTGAGCCTCTGCCTGGGACACCCTCTGCTCCTGTGTCTTTCTTTCACTTATTCTGTTAAAAGATATATATATATATATTTTGAGCATCAACTCTGTGCCAGACACTCCACAGCAGAGAACAAAACAAGAAAGGCTCCTGCCCTCAAGGAGCTTCACTTTTGTGAAGCGGGCAAGTTAATTTCAGGAAACACACACGTGAATACAGAATTACACACGGTGGTGTGTGTTATAAAGGAAAACACCAGAGTGCTTCGAGAGAAAAATGACAGGAGGGGACTAATTTAGTCGTCCAAAGAGATGACGTTTAAATGGAGACCTGCAGAATGAGGAACCAGCCAGGTGAAGAGTGAGAGGAAAAGCATTCCAGGCGGAGGGAAGAGAATGTGTGAAACCTGCCTGAAAAACTCTTCTACATCCTGTAAAAACATCTCTGGATTGACATATATACACTAATATGTATACAATGGATAACTAATAGAAAAATGCAAAAAGAAAAACATCTCTGAAGCTTTCCTTGACAGCATCCCTACACAAGGGGCGGCCAGCCACTTCTCTTATTACCTGCATCAGCCTATACAGCTTTCAGTTTTGTACTTGTCTCTCCACCAGACTCTAAGCTCCTTAAAAGCTGGGGCTGCATCTTAATCCGCTTTGTCTTCATAGTCTGAGTCTGAGCACAGAACGTGGCCAACAGCAGGTGCTCAATTAATGTCTGCCAAATAGAATTAATTGCTTACCTTGCCCTCTTCCTCGACTGCCCCCCATTTTTTCCCAGTCCGTCCTCCCCCACCTCCATCCACCATGTCCACTTAACGTACGAGATATATTTTTCCGATTTGTTAAATTTCTTCTCGAGGTACTTGGCGGACGTCTTGCTGGGGATCTTCACCATGGAGAGCTCTTTGTTGTAGCGGGTCAGGTTGCAGGGTGTCCTGCAGAGACAGTAATTACTGTCCTTTTCCGCCAGCAGACCTGGAGGGGAGAGGCAGGCAGGGCTTAGTCAGGTGGACCTCCTGGCTCAGAGCAGCCAGGTTCCCGCAGCAGAGAAGTGAGCTGGGAGGAGGCGCCATCCGGGTAAATGAGGGGTGGGGGACTGTGGAGAGAAGGAGGGCCGGGCTTTTGCTACAGGTTGATGAGGGTGTGAGCTCTCATAGAATGTGCCCACTCTTTCTCTGTTACTCTTGGTCCTGTTTTCCTTCTGCTGCCTTTACTGTTATGTCACCCTTTGTAAATCTTTGAAAAGGCACCACTTTTGGAGAATGGGCTCCAAGGGAGTCTCGGACCCCTCACCTCCCCAGGGCCTTCTTCTCTGCTCCTAGCCTCAGTTCTCATCTACAAAGGGGGCTGTTCTCCAAAGGCAAGTGTGGGAGACCCTTTTATCTGAAACTCTGGGCTCCGCGGTACTCCCTCGGGGGCTCCTTCATAGCCAACGCCCACCTGTTCTGCTCGCTGGCTTAGGACACAGAACTGACTCTTTGCATCCATTGGAAGTCACTCCTTCTCCTTCCCGCCAGCCCTCCTGGAGGCGTCTGGACGTGTGAGTCCAGAGCTGCTGCACTTAGATCCAGCAAGGGCAGCTGCTGAACAAACTTGAGTCCGGATGATTTAACTACTCTCTGCTTGTCTTGGTTATAGATCATTTCCCGGGTCCGGAAGAGGTGGGCACGTAGAGTGGGTCTAGCTTGGGGGTTGCAGCTTGTTTGTGTGATCTCCCTCACTAGAAGTTTTCCAGGGTCGGGGGGTGTGGACCAGCAAACCCCCAGCAGAAGGCAGAGGAGTAGGGGGAACGCGCCTGGCTCGACGGAGCATGCGAAGACAGGACAGCTTTGGAATAACCGCTAGAGCGTGTGCGGGGAGATATGGCTGATCTCCTTTGGGGCCCACCCGGATGCTCACTGTCCATCCTCCCTTCATCTCTGCCCGCCCCTCTGCATTCCACAGTGCTCTCTGCTCCCCCGAAACCCACTCCTTCCCTACCCCCACCTCTCTACCTCCTTTCTTTCCCTAGTCTGGTTTCCAGCCTCATCCACTTGCATCGATTCCCTCCCCCACCCCTCTCTCCTTCCTCCTCTCCATCTCCCTCTCCCGTCCCTGCAGGGACGCCACCCTTTCCAGCCTCTTTCCCCTCACCCTTCCCCACTCCCCTTCCCCCCATCTCTCTTCTGCACCCGGAAGTTCTCCAAGGTCTTGATCGCAGCCCCTCCCCCATCATTCCATCTGGCCCCGGTACTGACCTAGGGCAGGCTCTGCACACTCCTTGTGTTGCTCAGGGGTACAGAAAGGGGCATCCCCTGCAAAGAAGAAAGACAGGGGGAGGTACTCAGGCAGCAACCCCTCCCGTCCTTGGGCTGGGGGAAGGGATTGCATCCAGCTACCTTGGTACCTAGGCGGGGCGGCAATTCACCAGTGGATGGTCAGAAGGCAGCCATTGGTCAGGGCTGCCTGGGGGTAGTGGGGGAGAGGAAGACCGGGTTCTGATCTGCTCTGTGGTAACGAGACGGGTCTAGCTAACGTCTCCCAGATTGCACAATGTGGCTTACATATGTGATAGGAAAGCGTTGACAGTTAAAGTGGGGAAGCAGTGGTAAGCACCTACTAAGTCCTGGGCGTGCACTGTCCCCTTTAACCCACACAGGTACCTTCGGAAATAGGAAATACTGTATCTGCTTCACCCATGAGAGAATTGAAGCTTAAGAATCCTGTTTTCCACACCATTGTAAAGCAATTATACTCCAATAAAGATGTAAAAAAAAAAAAAAAAAAGAATCCTGTTTTCGCAGGACATCAGAGCTAGCGGTGATGGAGGTGGACTTTGAACCCAGGTCTGTCTGATCCCGAGGCTAGGGCTCTTTCCACCACACCACACTGCTGTAGGGGAGTGAGAGCTGCTTTGTTAGTCTCCTCTTTGCTGTGCCCTTAATTCCACATTATAACTGAGATGCCAGTAACAGTGTCATGGGGCGGGGGGTGGGGGGGAAATGATTAAAATCTCTCCTGCTTGCTTTGGGCTCAGGTTCCATGGGGAAACCTCACTGGCTGGTGATCCAGTCTGAGCATCAGGCAGGTAGCATTTACCAGTGCTCAATTCTCTCTGGTCTCTGTAGAAATCCAGAAACTTTTATTTTTTTTCTTTTACCAAGTGCTAAAGTTAAAGCCCACCGCGATATATTTTCCTTACCTTCTCCCTAAACATGTTTTTTTTCAAGAGCTGAAGAACTGATATGCTTCCTCCTTTCTAATAATAAAAATTTAACTGATATGTTTCCCTTTCTGCTCTGTCTTCTAGGAAGCTCAGAGGCAATTTTAAAGGTTGATAATTCTAAATTTAGACTGCTAGAGAAATTACTGATCATAATGCACTAATTTAGAATTTAGCTCTAAGGATGTTCATTTCAGCACTGGTTATAACAGAAAACAGTTGGTAATGAATGAAATGTCTGATATCAGGATTTAGCTAAATAAACAAATAAAGTATGATATAACCATGAAATTGTAGACAAGAAATACAACAGCAAAGTTCCCAGCACATAGTAGGTCTTCAGTCAACAGTACTCTCGATTCCCTCTCCCCATGTGTTAACACAATCACCACTGACGTTTGCAATTGACAAAGCTTTCTTTTTGGCCGCATTGAGGAGCTTGAGGGATCTTAGTTCCCTGACCAGGGATCGAACCCGAACCCCCTGCAGTGGAAGCCCGGAGCTCTAATCACTGGACCACCAGGGAATTCCCAACAAAGCATTTTTATCTTAGCCTAATTTTATCCTCCTAACCACGAATGATTGTGTTTTATTATTATTATTATTTTTTTTGCGGTACGCAGGCCTCTCACTGTTGTGGCCTCTCCCATTGCGGAGCACAGGCTCCGGACGCGTAGGCTCAGCGGCCATGGCTCACGGGCCCAGCCGCTCCGCGGCATGTGGGATCTTCCCAGACCGGGGCACGAACCCGTGCCCCCTGCATTGGCAGGCGGACTCTCAACCACTGCGCCACCAGGGAGGCCCTTGTGTTTTAAAGATAATGGAGGTAAGAATAGAGAGGTTTAGTAACTTGTACCAGGTCACACAGCAGTAACGTGGAGGAACCTGAGTTAGAAGCCAAGGCCACCGACTCCAGCCTCAGTCAGCCTTCCTTCCATGCTGCAGTACCAAACTCTTCCTGCCCCAATCAGCCCCCCTCCCCCCACTCCACTTCTACCTCTGAGAAGCCAACGGCCTCTAATGATGGCTACATGCCTTGTTAGACTGACAACAGAAATGTCAGTACACACGCATTCATTTGCTGGCTGATGGACTCTTGGCTAGCTTGAAAGAGTGCTAGACATTTGGATGCAAGAAGGGAAACATCTGGAGGAAAGCAATAACCATCTGGATGTTTGAACGTGTACCACACCAGGATGTAAGAATTGTAAGCATCCAGACATCTGGACACTGAACTCTAGGAGGGAAGCACAGCAAACAATTAGCAAACATATTGAACATCGGGAGGAATGTTCTCCAAACACCTGACCACTTCTGGACACCAGGATGCTGCCTTGGTTGCCAGACTGGATGTTTCCATCAGCCCTCTAAGAGGTTGGGCATCAAATAACAGTCTTCCCAGAACAGCATCCTTTTGCATCCTCGTGGAGTGGGTGAAGAGTCTCCCATCAGGGTGAGACATGCGAAGAAGGTTGCAGGTAGTCCTGGGCCCCTGCGGCTGTCCTCGCCTGGCACTGACCTGGCATGTGGACCATGCGACAGTTGCAGTTCTCCACGATGTAGCGGGTCTCACAGTCAATCCGACAGGCAGTGATGCTGTAAACAGGAAAGAAGTCGAGTCCCATCTCCGAGGACCGGCACTCGCCCCACGGCGGGGGCAGGTATGTGAGCTGCAAGACAGGAAGGAGGGGGCAGTGGTCAGCCCCAGAGCTTCAGCCTCGACAGGCCCAGTGGCTCATTCATTCACTTATGCCGTTAACAAACCATTATTGAGAATCTACTACATGACAACCTCAATTCCATTGACCTCCCAAGCCTTCTACTTTTGGCTCCAATACCAGTTTTCCTATCTTATTTTTTTTATAACCTTCTTATAAATGCTGATCTTCTCAAAGTCTCTTACACGGGCCACATCTTCCCACTTCCACAATTTGTCATCTCCCATCTCTCAGCAGCAGAGAAGTGAGATAAAAATTTGGGGGCTCTGCCTCTGGGGGCCCCTCCTTTCTAGGATTTTCTTCCCATTTTTTTAAGCTTTTCTGGCAACCCTGAACTCTAGCTTGAGACTTTTTGTCTCAATGACTGCTGCTTTCTGCTTGAGCTCTATCTACAATATTCCCTTAGAACTCGACGTGCCCTCAAAGGAGAGATCAGGTAAATAAATGTGTATTTCATCCAGTGTGATTCCCTTCCTTCAAGGGCTGTATACCCTCCAGTTTCTGCCTGTTTTTAGTCTCTCTCCAATGCCATCAAATAGTACTTTTGAAATATTTTGTCCAGAGTTTATAATTGTTATTTCCAGAAGGGTTAGTCTGATATAAGCTGCTCCACCATTACTGAGAACCAAAAGTCTCTCTCTATATTTTAAGACTCATAATATTCCTTTGAGGGGGCTGTTCCTATTCTCATTTTATTCATGATGAAACTGAGTATCTGAAAGGTTAGTAGTCTGTCTAAGATCACACACAGAGTCAGCATATGGACCTAGGAATTTCTGACTCGAATCTTGCCCTTGTATACTGCATTGTCTCTATAGGAAATGGATGAAAGGAGGGAGAAACACTCCAGAGAGGACCTTTCAGAGCTTTTCTCTTTTGTTTTTTTTCTAACAGCTCCTTTTTTCTTCCTTTCCCATGAAGGCTTGCATTACTCTCTCATCTTTCTTTGGAGTTCATGAGCTGACCAGGCACAGATTTCCTGTATGACCTTGGATAAGTCGCCACTCTCCTCTGGACCTTAGTTTCCCCATCCGTAAAGAGGGAGTATCTGGGGGTAGGTTTGATAGTCTATGATTAGAATGGATTCAGTCCCCTACATTGCTCAATATTGGATCGATAAGCACACAAACTGGATTTAGGAAGAATTCACAGTGACTTTTGGCAAGACAGGGGGTCTAAAATGATGTAAAATCATTTTGGGAGACTCTCATTTCTTTTTCTTCTTCTAAAACAATTTCCCACAGTGGGTGGACCAAGAATGCAGCTGGTGAAACTCTGGGGATGTGCTACTGTTTGTTCAGGGTCAATCACTTCCCTTTTTTTATATAGAGGTCATGATCCAGATACCATGGCTACCCTGCTGTGGCTGGTTTATCATTTGTTCCATCAGATTTTCTGAAGCCTCACACACCACAGCAGCTGGAAAATCGCAGTGAGTACAGCATCAACTCTTGCTTACCAACGAGTGCCTGAAAGCGGGTTGGAGTATTTGTTTATCCTGGGTAAGCGAAGCCTCAGAGGCACCCTGAAGCACTGTCTTCAAATATCTGAAGAGCTGTCTCAGGGAAGAAGAATTAGATTCGTTTCCTGGCATCCCAAGGGAAAGATAGACACAAGAACAGTTGTCCTAAGGGAAGTGGGGAGGATGATCACATTTATTGATGTTGCAGGCACTGTGGTAGGCACAGCACATGCATTCTCTTATTTAATCCTAAAGAAGGATAAATTCTGTCTCAACTTTCTAACCTGCTACTATGATTCAATGATAAAATCCCTATCTTGAGGGTGAGGTCCCCATCATGAGGGGTGTTCAAGCAGAAACCATATAACTACCTGGCTGGGATGGGAAGAGAGAGATTCAAATACTGCATGTGCAGTTGGAGATTCTAAAATCTCTTAAGCCCTTATATCCAATCACAGACCTTACATCTATAATTTTAATTTGAGAACTAGAGACAGTGGAACAAGTCAGACAGAACCTTGAACCTCACTCTTTCATGGGCTAGTTGTGTGACTTTGAGTAAGTGACAAAGCCCCCATTCCCCAGCCCCTGCTTTTAGTCTCCTCATCGGATTAAATAAGTGCCCAGCAGTTAGTAGGTACCCACCAAGACTTAGTTCCTATCTCTCTCCCCTAACAAACGTCTTCATGTTTTTCTACCCTTTCATTCATTCAACAAATAGTCCAGCTCCACCTCTGCTCTCCTTACAATCTGGTTTTACAGACTAGTGAAACTCCATCCTTTTTGGCTCAAGTGATTTTGCACTGGGTTTACTATAAGAACTGCTGCCAATGCAGATGTCCAAGTCAAGAGGACACCAGGCCACTGATCTAGGGCTCTGGAGCTGGGAGAGAGATCTGGGCTGGAGATGTAAATGGGTGTGTTTGTGTGTGGCTTTAGTGGATCTTGAAGCTGTGGGGTGGATAAGCCAGCCCAGGGAGAGAGGAGAGACACCAGGATTGAGCTCTAAAGTGTTCCTGCATTTACTTAACAACTCATCCGTCCTTAGCCTTTTTTCTTCTCACTGTGCCATGGAACTGGTAGCCTTGCACAATTGCTTACATTTATGAGCTGAGCAAATAACTCAGAACTTTTGTGATGGCGTACCCTGGTGCTTGCCTGTCTTCGCTCCACTGTCTTGAGGCTTCTCTCCACAGTAGTTTTCGTTTTCTAGAGAGAAGTTTGTGTTTGCACCCTGCCTGCCTCGGGACGCCCTATGCTGTTCCTCAGCCACTGGCTTTCCCAGCCTCTCCCAGCCCATAGGTCCCGAGGTGTGCCAGCAGGTGGCGCTGCAGTTAGCCTAGCTGCTCAAGGCGGGTCTCTGTAGTCAGAGATGCTGGGAGGGAGACCGTCTCATAGGACCTTGCCAAGCTCCCTTGGCCTTTTCCTTGTGTCTGCAGCCCACAGAAGCCTTGGCTGGGATGCTCCTAAGGGAGAGATGCTGTGACGATGATGAGAACGCATAGGAATATGTTCATTCTGCTCCTGGAAAAGGTAGAAAAGACCGGAGGAGAGACAAAGGAGGAGGGAGACAAGGAGAGAGGCTCTGGTACCCACCTGGCTCTTTTGTCATGTCAGCCACTTGGGCTTTTGATTCAGGGGCTGGACACGATGCTCTCCTGGACCAGATCCCTTTAGGCTCTGGGATTCCCCTGCAGGTTCCTTCCCAGGGCTGGGTCGGGGTTTTCGTTCTGGCCTGATTGGCTTCCTTCTCTTCCTCACTAGCCCATCTGGCTGAGGTTCTCTATCTGCCGGGAGCACCCATGTTAGGAGCACGTGCTCTGTGGTCAGACCCAGCTGGGCTGGAATCCTGGCTCTGCCACTTGCTAAGTGGGGGATGTCCTCTTTCTGCACGAGAAGCACCCCGAGATATTAACTACTTCAGAGGGATACTGTGAGTTTTGAACATAAGGTACGTGGAACGCAGCTGTGGCCCTTGGCTGACGTCTTCCGGTCTCTGTTCTGTGTCATATGGATAGGATGTGAAACTCAGCCCCTTGTTCATTTCCACAGAAAGCCCACTCACCCAGGGCATTAGAATATAAGGAAGATGTCAGAGTTGGAGGAGGGTCTACATCAGAGCAAAGCTCCTTCACCTTGCCTAAGCCCAGCCCCTCTCCATCTTTCTCTTTTCCTTCCTTCTCTCCCTCCTCCTTTCTCTCTCCTTATGTGCTTTGCCACCCTTTCCAGGAGCAGAATCCACTTATTCTTAAGTAGTTGCATCATCCTCTGTCATCTTGGTAACATGGCAACCACCTTTCCCGTGGAGTCTCAAGGAAAGGCACGTCCCTCCCTAGGAGGAACTCTAAAGGCAAATGTTATCATGTTTTTTTTTTTTTTTTTTCCCTGCCTCGTTCTGTAACAAGATGAAACATCTCCAAGAGCGGCTGGTGAATAAGAGATGCTGAATGAACCAGAGACGATGTTGGCCTCTTTTCTCCCCACTAGGGCGCTGTCTCACCGTGGACAGTGACCAGGCAACAGAGCTGGTCGTGCTTTGCATCCATAACACAGATACTCACTCTGATGACCGGAAACGCAGACGCATGCCCCGATGTCCCGTGGTGCACCCTTATTTTCTGTTACTCCTGGAGTCTTCTCTCTGGGATATCTATCTGTGCGTGATTGACCGGGAAGCTAGCATGCAGCAGATTTGACCACTTCTTCTTGATTGTGCCAGAAATGAAACAGAGTGGGTAGCATTGTGAGAGGAGCATTGCTGGGGCTTCCAGGGAGAAGCACTGAGTGTGAACACCCAGTGAGGTTCCAGTGACTTATGTGGTTCCTTGGGCAGGAATTGTAACCTCTAAGCCTTGCTTAGCTGCTCCATAAAGCAAGGGGTCTGGACCAGAGAGCTGCTAAATGCCTCCAGAATCTTCAAAGTTTTGAGTCTATGTGTCTCACTTAATACAAACCGGGATAAAGCGTGGGCAGAGGGGTGGGCTGTTCTCCGATGATCGATCGGGTCTGAACATTTGGCTCACAACACGTTTTCTTCCCTCCGGGTGTTTGGTGAAACTGATCAAGATGAGGGCAGAGTGGCCCTGGATCAGAGTCAGCGGGAAGCCTTCACTCTAGGAAAAACTGCCTTGAGAGTGAAGGGAAAAAAATCCCCTTTGTGAGCTGTTTTCCAGAGAACATAGTCAGCAGAGGTGTTCAGCTCACTTAGTGAGGTTTCCATGGATGAAGAAGTGCTCATCCAGAGGAAGCTGGCCTCGGGGTGCAGGAAACAGGAATCGGGGTACAGTCTGGGCTGTTACCAAAGGCTCAGTGGGGCTCCTGTTAGCCCAGCCAGCCCAGTGGTCCAGCCTAATTGAACAAGCATTTCATTAACTCCTATGATGTGCCAGGCACCGGGCTGGGCACTGGGGCTAGAGGGGTGAGTAAAATGGGGGTACCTGCTGTCCAGGGGCTCCTGTTTGCCACAGACCCCTCCTGCCACCACGTTAAGGTGTGTCCCCAGATTCCCAGGGCCTGTTCTCTTCTTCCGCCCCAGCCTGCACAGCTGGGGGCAAGTGGGAAGAACATGGCGCCACCACAGACAGGCTGTGTGGCCTTGGCTAAGTTACGTAACTACTCTGGGTCTCAGCTTCCTTATTTGCAAAACAGAGCTTATTATCTGTAACTCCCAGGGCCTCCCTGAGGGTTAAATGAGACGACAGGTGGGAAGAGCCTCCTGCAGCATTCCCATGTGTTTGTTGAGTCCTAGGTTTGGGAAGTGCTTGTGAAAGTCCTTCATTAAAGGTATCAGTCGGTGGCTGGTTCCACGAGCCTTTCCTAATCGGCATCCACCTCTTCAGCTACACTCATATCTCTTCCTGTTCACTGGATCTCAGGCCTCTAGTACAGGGGCTGGCATATAATGGGTGCTTGATACTTATTGAATGAATGAGTGAATAAATGAATGAATTGTACCACCCTGCTTTCTCCCAGCCCCAGTACAGAAGATGAGGGCAGGGGGCTGCCCTCACCCAGTCCAGGAGGAGCAAAGGGTCCTCCATGTTGGTCTCCACTGGCTCTGCACTGAGGTGGGCTCAGCACCAAATCACATCTGAGTCCTGGATTAGCTGATGGCAGGTTTTCCTGTGTGATCTTGAGCATGTCTCTCACCCTCTCTGGGCTTCTCTGTTCCATCTGTAAGGGGCAGGGCCCTAAAGGTACGGCACTCCGAGAGGCCCCAGGTTCTAGGATCGGTGGCCTCGTGAGGTCTCCCTGCTCTTGGCCATGCCCTGTGATCCCCGCCCCCCTCATTTTCCCACCTTCTACTACAAGTACAAACTTCCCCCTGGCCCACCCAGATGGAGGGGAAATCAGAGCCTGCTTGCTTTCTAGCCATAATTTTGGGTTTGATGTTTGTATTGCATCCGGCGGAGTGATTTAAGTGTGTTCACAAATGATTATATTGTGCTTTTAAACAATACTAAAATCAAATAAAATACTAAAATCAAATCCACCAATCAGTCGGTAACAGAGGCAGCGATGGGGTCTCAGGGGAAGCATGTCCTTGCAGGCAGCACAGAAGCAGTGAGGCACCCGCCCCTCTCCCGCCCCATCCCTGTGGTTTTCGTGAGTGTTCAGTCCCCAAGGTCAAAGCAGGAGAGATAGCACCAGGAAGAAGCAAAAGTCATCGCAAAGAGACTGAGCAATAATAACCCCTCCCGGTTGGAGACCCTGAGGTAGGTGCTTGTAAGGACAGCGTCTCTTTCAACCCACACAATGACCCTGTGTGAGTAAGAACTCCTTGCCCTGAAGACTCACTGTAGACTAATTGATGGTATAGACACCGCTGATATTTGCTGAGCCCTTACTCAGCACCTTACTTGGACTGACTCCTCGAATCCTTACCATAGCCTTGTGGGGTTCGTACTTTTATGATCTCCATTGTATATCCTGGGAGACGGAAGCGTTAAAGAGACTCTGGTCATGGACAGCAGGAGGCAGACCTGGAACTAGAAGCCAGCAGTCTACACATTTACCAATGTGCCGTGCCTTGCCTTGCCTTTTACCGCAGTGGGTGGGGTCCACAGGAAGCAGAGGCAATTCCTGGGTGGGTGGATGGACGCTGCAGCAGAGATCTGGGGATGGGAACATGGGTTCTTCAGAACCCAACATGGGAAATGTTGCACGGAGTCATTGAACAGTTTAGCCCTCATGACAACTTTGCCAGTTAAATATTATCATCCCCAATTTACAGACGAGCAAACTTCAGTAACTTGCTCAACACCACACAGCTAAGAAATGGCAGAGGCAGGAGCCAAACCCAGGTCTGTCTGGCTGCAAGGCTCCTGACTGGGGGTCAGGGGGACGGCCTAATCTTGGCTGTGCTGTTACCCTGCTGTCCTCTCTGGGGGACATAGCTTTTTCACCTGCAGCATCTGGGTTCAGAATAGATAACCTCCAGGTGTAGTAGAGTATAGGGGGTGCTCTATAAGGCAAACCAGATGACTGCACCCCTCCCCGCGTCCTGCACAAATGGCAGCCATCACCAATGGATCACAGATGTGGTGTTAGAACTTATCTAAACACTGCCGTTTGACTGAAATCAGAACTGAGAGGAAATGTTGTATTTAGGGAAGCTTCATCTGCGGGAACCATCAAACTATACATTGCTAAGTATTCACATAGACTAGATAAGACTTATTATGTACTATATAAAATACAGAATGTGACTTCCCTGCAAGAATGGGAACCACAACCCGCCCTCTTGCGTAGGAGCACCCTCCAAATGGCATTTGGACCATTTGGACCACAGGAGGATTCACCCAATCAGAATTCAGCAACACCCTGGTCCTGCCCTGGGGTCACACACAGAACTGCTGGTTGTGCTGGCTGGAAACTAAGTAGTAGCAGCTGATGCAGCACTTCAGTAAGCAACAAAAATCAGTTTAAAAGGTGCATTACCCATGGTTTGTGACTAATAATAAAATAATGAGGTTATATCCATTGTAAAAACGTCTGCGAGTGGGAGAGAACGTGACAAGAGCAAAAAGTGAATTGTTTATTCAAAAAAGCAAGAGGATCTTTTTCAAAGACTATAACTTGCCTCATTCTAACGTGACTTTCACCTTGGGCTTTGCTGGCTCTAGATATGCCTCTGGAGCTCTACAAGAATCCTTCCAGCTTTGGTGTCATGGGGCAGACAGCCCCTGCACTTTTATTTTCATAAAAATATTATTTTTTTCATTATTATTTTTATCCATCCATCCATCCATCCATCCACCCACCCTCCATTCATCCATTCATTGATCCATACACCCACCCTCCATTCATCCCTCCATCCATCCATTCATTGATCCATCCACCCACGTTCCATTCATCCATCTATCCACCCACCCTCCATCCATCCATCCACCCACCTTCCATTCATCCATCCATCCATTCACCCTCCCTCCATCCATTCATCCATCTATCCATCCGTTCATCCACCCTCCATTCATCCATCTATCCACCCACCCTCCATCCATCCATCCATCCACCCACCCACCCCCTCATCCATCCATCCATCCACCCACCCTCTCAACTCATCCACCTTCCAAGTGTGCAATAAATGTTTGTTTAGCACCTAATCTGTTCTAGGAACACTCCTAGGATGTGAGGCTACGAAGATGAATAAGGCCTGGTTCCTACGACCTGGGGGCCTACAGTCTAGAAAGAACAGACACGCATGTAACAAAGCAAGTGCTATAATGGGGTAACAATGTAGGGGAGTTGTGGAGACACTAAGGAGGGCACGGCCAGACCAGCTTGGAGCGGGGGGATCAGAAAATTCTTTATGGAGGCGGTGGTCACCTTTGAGCTGAGTCTAGAAAGACTGTGTTGTTCATTAAACAGATCCGGAGTGTGGGAAGAGTGCCCTGGGTCCAGGGAACTGCCCAGGCAAAGGCCCAGAGATAAAGAGAGGCCTGGCCTGGAAGGGGAGCCTCAGGTAGGGCAACAAGGGGGCACGTGGGTGAGTGTCAGGCTGGTGTGCCTTGCTCCGTGCCCTGGGGACAGCCCCGGGGGACTGAAAAACTCTCCATCATTGTTATGGTGACTCCTGCACCTTCAGTGAATATACATCCCTGGCAGGTACCAGCCCCTGCAAAATTCATGCCCTGCCTCCACTCCCCAGTGTAAGGGCTGCCTTGGCAGAAGAGCGTTCTTAGTGTGTCTGTGCCTGCTGACACACCATTATCGTCGCATCTTCGTCTGGACACAATTTCTTGGGCAAGTGCTGTCGGCGCTGGCAGTGTGTTCTCAGCAAATTGCCTTAGTGTGTGATTTGTTGGTTGAAACTGGGGGAGGGGAAGTGTCGCAGGGATGCAGGCGCAGAGGTGGCCTCACCCAGAGGAGGGAGCTCAGAGGCATATGAGCCAGGCCTTTACTCCCAGGCTGACCTGAACCAGGCACGTCCCCATACAGAGCCTAGGGTTTTCTTCACTCCTTCCAACGCTGGCCCAGCTGTTGACATAAGTATCCTTTGTCTTTTCCTGTCCTGGGCCCCCCTGCAGGCTCTGCCCTGGACTTCACTGCTGCTGGGGGGTCCTCATGACATAGTACTAGGGGTCCTGACTCCCCCAGCTCTTTTCTCTGACCCATACTCTCAGCTCTGTAAGCTGGAAAGAGGCCATTTGGGATCCAGACTTCATCTCTGTCCTGTATTTTCTTCTCTTCCTCTTCCTCCTCGTCCTTTTCCTCTTTCTCTCTCTCTCTCTCTTTTTTTTTTTATTAACCTTGGGTGCATTTTCATCTTTCTAAGAAGATCCCTCAGTCCAGCTTCCACCTATGAGCATCATCAACGGAAGAGTCCAGAGGAGGCCAGCAGGACTGGCTGCTGCTAGGTTGGAGCATCTCAGAGCTGCCGCATACATCTGTGTGCAGGGTGCACACTGCACAGCAGCAGGAGAGTCACATAGACGACGGTGTGCATGTCGCCTACAGAGAGAGCGCTGGGTAGCCCCCAGCAGCCTGTCTCCCTCTGCTGCAGCCCTGCCTGGGGCTTCACTTCGCTCCTGCCAGGTATCAATCCCCAGCATCCCATTGTTTCCCCTTCAAATACATCACCTCTACATTGCCATGAAAACATTCCTGTTTGCATGGGCTAGGCGGGGTGCTGGGGGAGGATGTTTGTAGGGGCACAGACTGGCCTCTGTTCACAATCTCTGTTGGGATGGGGGCCTTTTACGACCTGGCTTTTTTCAATTGCATATTTATGGTAAAAACCCTGCAGAAAGTAGGCATAGAGGGAACTTTCCTCAACATAATAAAGGCCATATATGACAAACCCACAGCCTACATCGTCCTCAATGGTGAAAAACTGAAACCATTTCCACTAAGATCAGGAACAAGACAAGGTTGCCCACTCTCACCACTCTCATTCAACATAGTTTTGGAAGTTTTAGCCACAGCAATCAGAGAAGAAAAGGAAATAAAAGGAATCCAAATCGGAAAAGAAGAAGTAAAGCTGTCACTGTTTGCAGATGACATGATACTATACATAGAGAATCCTAAAGATGCTAACAGAAAACTACTAGAGCTAATCAATGAATTTGGTAAAGTAGCATGATACAAAATTAATGCACAGAAATCTCTGGCATTCCTGTACACTAATGATGAAAAATCTGAAAGCGAAATCAAGAAAACACTCCCATTTACCATTGCAATAAAAAGAATAAAATATCTAGGAATAAACCTACCTAAGGAGACAAAAGACCTGTATGCAGAAAATGATAAGACACTGATGAAAGAAATTAAAGATGATACAAATAGATGGAGAGATGTACCATGTTCTTGGATTGGAAGAATCAACATTGTGAAAATGACTCTACTACCCAAAGCAATCTACAGATTCAGTGCAATCCCTATCAAACTACCACTGGCATTTTTCACAGAACTAGAACAAAAAATTTCACAATTTGTATGGAAACACAATTGCATATTTAAAAGAGAAGTTGGGTCCAGGTTGAGTGGAGAGCACCTCAATGCATTTGCTACAGTTTCGGCTTTTAGCTCCATTTGGAATCCACTTTCCACATATCTGGGTGGGCGTGGAGTTGGTGTTGGGGGGCTCTCGGGTGGCTCTGCCCCGGCTGGGAGCGTGAGTGAGTGGGGGCTGGGTGTGTGTGTGGACTGATCACAAGGCCAGCCCGCCCAGCTCTGCCCTCTGCAGCCTCCTGGGGCCACTTGCCCCCCTCCACCCTAGAGCAGATTGTGAGCTAGCTAGGAGGGTTTTCAGCTGACCCAGCACCACGCCGCAAGTCCTAGCCCTGACTAAGGAAGGACGGGATGTGCGTTGAGGGCCCACACTGACCACGTGTGTGGCTTCGGTTAATCCTCGAGGCGGGGCTGAGGGGCACTTTAACACCTTTAGGCCCCACGCTCCGTTCGAGGCCTCTGAAAGCCCCGCAAGGGTGTCAGAATGAGCCGCAGTCGCCCCTGCCCTCTGGGACTCCACCGCTGTGGCCCTGGACGCCCGCGTTCGGGGACTGGATGAATTTCCTCCTGTGACCCTGCCTGGTGAAGGCTCCGTGGCAGGGAGGCTCTGTGTGCACAGAGCAGCGGCCGTAAAATTCATCTTTTATTACTGCCTTCCTGGAGCTTTGCAGCGTGGGGGTGGTGGATGTTTACAGGCATAAGTGTGTGGATCCTGTAAGGATGAGATCTGGAACCGAAAGTCTGTGCCCCTGAGCCACTGAACTCCCAGACTGGGGCTGAGTTCTCAGCTCTGATCTTTCTGGCTCCGCTCTACACCAGCAGGACCCGCACTTCATTGAATCTTATGCAATTTTCCAAACAGGGCTACCTGCTTTGTATTTAGGTGGTTTATAACCCCACACTGTGTTCCATCATTCCCCAAATAATGAACATTTGTGGAGGGTTCATTATAATTGTGGAATCTCATCTATCACTACCTGTCAGTCCTTCAAACTGTGACTTCCTGGCCACCATCTCTAGAAATGCCACCATCGTCAGCATGCTGGGCCACATTTTTTACACAGTCAGAGTACTTTACAAGCTTAAAAAAACCCTTTCTTTTCCACTGAATGATTCCAATTTTGTATGGCTGAGTTGGTGGTCCCAGTTACAGTTACAGTCTATGGGGTACATCCACGAAACACTCTGAAGGGGAACTGGGGACACACTGCCCTTTCATAGACATCATCTTAAATGCCTGGACCATTTGGGAGGACTACAATGGAGAGATCAATACACCACCAGCCTCGGGAGTTCAAAGTCATTTGTACGTGTCATGGGCTGGCTCCTGGCTGGGCCCTGAGAAAGACATTCACCCTCACCTTCCCAGTGGGGGGCCCTGACAGAGTCAGTGTCCACACGGGACACCACGTGGGCTCCTGGAAAAGATGGCTCGGGGATTACAGAGGCTGGAAGGGGCAGGTGACACACCACGTGATGTCGTGAAAAGAGTGGCCTTTGGAACGGGGCACTGGATTCTAATTCTCAGCTATTTCTTCATCTCCAAAAAAGGGGTACCGGTACCACCCCACAAGTTTGCACGGAGACTGAAGGAGATGGTCCAGGAGAGCGTGGGCCCTGGAGCAGGGCAGGGACTTCGTCAATACTCAGGGCAGCGCTGCATGGTTAGAAGCCTGGGCTCTGGACTCAGCGAGACATAGCTTTGGGTCCTAGCTCTGTCAGTTATTGGCTGAGTTTCCCCAACTGTAAACTGGCAGTAACAGAACATATGTCATTGTGAGAATGTCTACATTTCGGTGGTTATGAAACACATATTTTCCCACATCCTAACACCTCTGTAAGATCTTACCATCAGTGGTAGTGTTTTTCTTTCTTTACTGGCACATGAAATAACACTGACCCGTACAGTTGTCATTGTCTTAGATTTGATGAAGTATTCTAAATGAGGTCATGCCTGATAGGGTCCAGCATAGTGTCTCGCACAGAGCTGGAGCCCAATAAATGGCAGCTGTTGTTATGACTTCCTATGCAACCCTGGGCAAGTTTTAAAATATCTTTGAGCCTCAGTTTCCTCATCTGCACGATGGGAATAATTATCTCTACTTCCCAGGGTTTGAGGGAGTATTAAATGAGTTAGCATGGAGACGGAGGCACCCATCACAGCATTTGGTGTATAAAAGGAGCTCCAGATGTATCCTTTCCCAGGACTGTACCCAGGGGAAACCTCCCCTTTGTGGAATTTTGGCACAGGTTGGGTGGGGAAGGGCCAGGTGCCTGAGCACTGCAGCTCTGCTGGCCAACGTCACCTGCTCACTGCTGCCCCTAGTGGTACCAAGGCTCAGGGCGGGGCTGCTTGAACCAGATGGGAAGGTTACGGAAGAAAATGGTGGCAGGCAACCCTGCAGGGCATGAAGACCTTGACTGAAGACGTGAAGCCCCACCTGGGACAGCGACTAAGATGTTAATAACCCACTAAGACCCCTGTGGGAGTCATCCTTCTACTGGATGTGGCTGCTGGGAAAATTGCCCAGATCACAGATCTAAACTAGAGCCACTCCTGGGTCCCCACCCACCTCCCAGCAGAATGCACCTCTGTGCTGCTTGTCTCAAGCAGTAAGAGAGGATACCCTTTGGTTGGCAACAGGGAATGGCAGCATCCCTTCTCCTGTGTTCCCGAAGGACCACAGTCTGGATTGGGGTGGATCAGACCTAGTGACAAATCCTGACTCTGGATGACCATGGGTGCATGACACCCTCTCTACGGTGTCCTTATCTGCAAAGTTCATGTGTGTGTCGGTGTCCATAACGAGAGTCATAGAGTTGGTGCCCCAAACTGTTGTGCTGCCCAGCCCACTTCTCTTCTCCCCAGCTCAGGTGCTCTGGAAAGCGCATCGGCAGAAATCATAAGCAATATTGACTTCACTACAAAATGCTCTGATGTCTTCCCTGCTGCTCTGATAAAGTGGTCTTTGAAGTGAACCTTCCCTTGCAAGTCTGGAATATCACAGATGAACAGGTGCAAACTGTCAGACCACGAAGAAGCCCTGGGCTCTCGTCTTTCAAAGAGGGACAAATATCCCCCGTTCAGGCTCTTTGTCGGGCTCCTTGAGGTTGTTCCATGGCCTCAGCCCTCCTGCTTGGTGGTGTGGACACTGGCGTATGCCATCATGGTAGAGGGTGGGAGGGTAGAGGTCAGGGAGGAAGCTGGACAGACACCCTTTGGCCCAGGCACTTTGCATAGATGAAGTTTGAGGTCGGTACTACTGTTATCCCTCTTATACAGAGGAGGAATCTGAGGCAGAGATGTGCAGAAGCTTGCCCAAGACCTCACTGCTGGTAAGTGATGGAGTCTGGATTCAGTTTGACGATGAAGACTGGCATCACTGTCCTGTGGTCCCCACTCTAAGGAAGCCCTCCCTGTCTAATGCCAGGTGATGGCCACTGCCACTGGAGAGAAGCCATTCATTATCAGAGACCCACTGAGAAATTGCTGCATGTCTTGGGATGCTCCATGGAAGGCCTCCTCTTTCCCTCTCAATGTGGGACAGCTGTATCATTGCCATTGTAAAGAGGAGAAGACTGAGGTTCACAGAAGCAAAACGATTTGCCTGCGATCATCTAGCAATTCGGAGAAAGTGTTTGGACAAGAACCCAAGGCTTTTGACACCCAGTCCTGCCCCACAGCGATTGAGACAGCTGCTTCCCACTCCCTCACCCCGTCCAGCCCTCTCTCTGGGTTACCGCCCAGCCACCAGGGAGAGGCAGGGTGATCCCATACACCAAGTCGACCACTGCACTGTCCACAGCCCTGTGGATTCAAGGTTTGTCTTTTCCCAGGAGCTTTTTAAAAACTATGAGTAAAGGGACTTATCTCTGGGGTCTTCCAGAGAAGCCCACAGGCAGGCACCTTACTTGGGGATTGTGTTGGGAGTAGAAAGAATTATGGGTTTGGAGTCAGACATTCTAAGCCTGAAACTCAACTTCACCACATGCTAGCTTAGGGACCTTGGGAAAACAACTGAATCTCTTTGAGTTATCAGTTACCTCTTGTGAAATAGGAATATTAGTCTCTGTCCTGGAGAGTTTTTATGAGCTAATATATGAACTGAATCCAGCGCATTGTTTATATGACACATAGCAGGTGCTCAAGATAGCCAAGATCTTGGCCTTTGTCATTGGCAAAAAGAGTCCAGAAAATTTTGTTTGCCTTAAGAACATCTGGTCTATAAAATTCACCCAGGCTTGAGTCAGGGAAGGGGTTATTTCAATGATTCAAGGACATTTGATCTTCACAAAGGGCTTAGCCAGGGTCCTTTAAATGGCAGCAACATGTGCACGTTGCCATGCCTGTTTACAATTCATTAGCCACTTGACATTGACTTTAGTGGAGAGAGAAAATGTGCACAGCCCTTGTTATGGAAAGCCAGTGCTAGGAACAATTACCTGCTAGAAATCAAATAGAACTGGAGAAAAAAATAGGTCTGCAGCAGTAACCCAAAGAAAAGATTTCATTTATAAATATCCGTCTCACCCTCTTTCCCAGGAACCCATCCTTCAGTTGTTTAAAGCAAGATATAAATGCAGAGTCAGGCACCCCCCAAACGTTCCCCCCTAACCTTTAAAAGCCCAGTGACAGGTGATTGGAACAAGCCTTCACAATGTAAGAGGCCACGGTTGTAACTGTTAATTCTTCTGGCTGTAATTTATCTTGCTATCCCTTTGGGTAGCTAAACAGCTCCGAACACGGGCTGCTCAATCGGCTTATAAGTCTTCTTGATGAATCACTCTCATTCTCCCCGTCCTTTCTCTGGGCTGCAGTAATTCTTGACAACTGCCTTAGAGCCTCTGTCTCCTGCGGGTGCGGAAGGGAAGAGCCATCTATTAGGAGGAACACATGGAGAACAGAAAGCTCTTGGCATTGGGAAGTTGGCAGGTGAAGAGCTGAGCCCTCATTTCAAGACAGAGAGGCCAGGGCACAGAATGCAGGACACAGTCTATCTCAGTGACCTCCAGGGTATGAGGCACCCCTGCCTGTTTGGGGTCTTTGGATCAGGGATGGCTGGGCAAATCCTGTCCACTGAGCTCCAGTGGGTGTCCAGAGCACCTTCACTAAGAAAATGCCATGTGCTAGATAAACTGTGAAGCCACAGCACAGGTAAACTAGGGCAGCGTGGTGGAGACCAGTGTTGAGGTTCTCATCTTCCTCTTGGGTTGGTGGCTTTTCCCAGCCACCTGTGCCTCCAGGTGGTGTGTATAACTAGTTCTCCTAGGCTGAGGTGGTTAAGAGTAGATGTGCTTTCTCCTTCCCCAGCTGATGGCGGAAGAGAGATGAGTCGGAAAGCCTAAAGGAGGACAGAGATGGGAGAAAGCTGGATCCCTGCATGACTGCATGGAACAGAGCTCCACTGCCAATTGCACTGGACCACAGCATGAGGGAGAAATACACTTTCATCGTGTCAAACCACTCAGATTTAAGGGTTGATTATTCTAGCGGTTAGCCTCTCCTGTCTACTACAGCACTACTTTATTTAACAGAACACAATTGCTCAAACTGAAGGTTCATTATGAGTTAGCCCAGTGGTTTCTACTAACCAGACAGTGTATTGTAACTCACCTCTGCTAGCTGTTGTGTGGACACTCAGCTCACAACTTGGAGAACACTGGATACCAGATTCTTAATTTTTAGACCTGATAAATTGACCCCCCCCTCCTTCTCCCTTCTCCTCCACTGGATGGGTGAGCAATTCTGATTCAATCTCCCCAAGGCCCTGCAAGTGTCCCCTCTTCTGGACAAGTTGAGACTGTCCTCAGCTCCCTCCTGGACCATTGCAATAGTCTCCTAACTGGCCCCCTTGCTTCTCATGCACCCCCTCCAATCTGACCCCCATCTGATCTTCCTAAAATGCAGACTCAGTCATGTCACCACCTTCCCCGATAAAATCCAAGCTCCTTTTCTTTAGAAGACCTTCCATGATCTGCCTTCCTGTCTCTCCTCTCATCTTCCCCCAAACGATCAGGCTCCCATAGCCTCTCTACCTTTGCTCTTTTCTCTCCCTGCTTGGATGGCTCTTCCTTCTTCTCAGCCTGCAACCAGCTACCTGGCTTTCAAGGCTCAGTTTGTGTCCCTCGGCCAAGAAGCCTCCTCCACCTATTCCTTCTTGCCTTTGGACGCTAGTATCCAGGTTTGTGTTTTATGCTGGCAGCTGCAACACATTCTTTTTTGTTTTGAAAGTGCTTAGAATTTAATAATTGAATAAAACATGATACACAGTTGAATCCCAAGATTGTTAAGGAAACTACATATTTCATTAATATCGGTAAGTGTGTGTTCATTTTTAAAGCTACTATAACACAATGTTAAAATAAAAATATTTTACTTTAGTTTTTGCTGAGGACCCAGAAAACAGATTCCATAATGAAGCACGAGACCATCATGTAGAAGTTGCAAAAGGAGGTTGTGCAAAACCACTTGTTTCCAACCCTCTCATTCACATCAAGAGGAGAAACAGAGGATTAGAAGAGCTAGCTGGAGTCTTTGGGGCGCTGGTGTATGTGGAGTACATCCACGCCCCTCCCCAAGGAAGGAGAATGAATGGGATTCTCCCTTGTCAACTAAAGAGAGAAGACGATGAGGAAACTATCAAGGAGCTTGATATTTGTCACCTGCAGTTGCTGTACCTGGTAGGCAGATATTAGAATGAGTTTGAGAAATCTGAGGATGAGGAATTCCCTGACACGTTTACCTGCTGAGGGAAGGAGGGGTATCTGCCTGTATCTTCGATTGTCCTGACCAGATATGGCCTCAAGGGGGAGATAGCCTGGTGGGCTTGCAGTCCTCTTGCCCAGGATTGCCATCCAGAGGGATAAGGAGACCCCAACGGTGAGAGAGAGTTAGGTGGCAGCGGAACACTGAGAACCAGGGAGAAAAAGAAAGCAAGAGGGAGAGTCGAGGCCGTTACCTGGGCAAGGGAATTTCCGGTAAAAACTCCCATTAGGCAGAGAGGTCATGCAGAGCGGTCTCCAAAGAACGCAAGAAAGTATTCCATGAGGGAAAGTTTTAAATATCTCCCTGATAAAGAGCACATTCCATCTCTGAACAGTAACAGTCAGATAAAAGAGTGTCTCATTTCCTTTCTTTCTCCTCTCTCCCATTCCCCTGTAGGGATCAAACGCTGTGACTGACAAGGCTAAGAAGAAGTGGTAAAGACATCCGTGAGGGAAAGGGGGGAAAGCACCCTTCTCTCCCACTGCAGTCGCCTACCCTACAGCTGGCACAAGCTGGGAAAGGGGGAGTATCTAGCATTTTGAATGTAGCGCATTCTTGTAGTCATTGGCTGACATGCCCACTTCCTACTAGCCCTCAAGCTTTTTGGGAGGAAGGTGGGAGACCAGTTTCTCTTCCCCCGGGGCGGGCACAAAGCTGGAGCCCAACTGACTTGACTTGCTCGAGGCAGCCAAGCCAGTTACCAAGGCAACCTTCCCTCCCTGGGCCTCAGTTTCTCTGTAAGTAAAATTGGGAGGTTGCCTGGCAAGGACAAGTCTTTCATGGTCTCTCTGGGCTTTCCCAGCTCAGCATTCCAGGATGCTACCGTCCTACCACTAACATGGCACAGTCATGCAAGGGAAATCAACACTCAGAGTTTTTCCTGAGCTGTGTCTGTGCAAGCCACAATTCTGCAGAAGACTGTCCTTGGGGGTGCCTGTGACTTTCAGCTTTGCCTGATGCCAGAGAGAATTTATCATTACAGAAAAGCTTATGGTGCAGGTTTAGCAAGTGTGGCGTCTCAGGCATTCTGGAGCTTCATTTATCAAGTAAACACGGCTTCGTTATTTAGACTTCAGTCACTTAGCTCATAAACTATCCCATAGATATAAAAACTGGGGTAAGACGTCCCCTTGTATTGATCCCGATGAGGAATGGGCGTGATCAATGATGACTTGGCATGGGAAAAAGGCCATTTGCAGGCTTGCAACTTGTTCTGACTTCAGGGAGAGCCTGGGGTAGGAGGAAGGGATTCTCAGCACACTTCATGCCACACCATGGACAGGCTCAGGGAGCTCCGCCATCACGGGCCACGTGGCCTGGGGCAAGCTCTCTCCCCTCCACCCAGCCCATGTTAGTCCCTGGGTCAGGGCTCTCCCAGCTGCATTTCCCAGGGGAGTGGTGTCCTGGGGGTGGGGTTGGGATGGTCCATTCCTCTCCCAGCCCTCGAGGAATACAGGAGAGTCAGCTGAGTCCAGAAGAGTTACATTCCTAGGTTTAACAAGCTGAAAACAGAATTCAGTGGATACTTAGGAAGCTGGCAGCCTCTCCCTGCCAAGTGCCTGGCTGTGGACACGTGGGATTTAGCCCCTGATGCCCGCACATGGAGGCATTCCCTGGGCATTCCCCACTCAGTCCCAGCCACCCTACTTACTCTGACTCCAGGGCAGCTCCTCACCTATTAATTAGTTCAGTTACCATGTGTTTCTCTCCTGCCCCAGGACTATTCATCGCTCAAGAGTCACTCTGGTTTCCCAAGGCCCTCTAGGGTCAGCCAGCCATCTGAGAACTTCCTGCACCCCCGTCTGCTTCGAATCCCTGTATTATATAAGGCTGAGTTTGCTAATTTGTGCCTCAAGTCCTGCCCTCCTCCAGGAAGCCCTCCTGGCTCATCCTTCCACTCTCCCTTTTCTTGACTCCAGTAGCACTTCCCATTGGATCACTGGGTGCTCAGTGCACGCAGCCTTGTGCCACCATTTATCTTTCTATGATATGACATCTTTCTATCTGTCCCAAAGCCCTCAGCGTCTTTGGGAACAGAGCCTGCCTGGTGGTTCTTTTGACCCAACTTCACCTAGTTGTGGACATCCTGAAGGCTCTCATTAAGTATCTGTTGCATGACAACATAACAGAAGTCTTCAGGTTAAAGTCCAAATCCTTAACCTGGCCTGACAGGCCCTGCTTGATCCAGCCCCACCTGCCTCCTGCTTCCTGATCCAGGCTTTGTGTGCTACAACGTGAATCGCTCGTGAGCTGCTTCTTGCCTCTGTGCCATTTATTCGGCTGCTCGTATGCCTGGAATGCCTCTCTTTCCACATTTCATCCAGTTAATGCTTACGGATCCCTGAATACCACTTTAGATGGCAACTCTTCTAGGCAGCCATCCCTTACGCCCTAAGTTTGAGTGAGACCCCTTCCCCTGGACTCCCATAGCACCCTGTGCTTCTCCTCTCCTACACCTACCACAAGGCGTTATAAACAGTGGCTCACACGTTGGTTGGCCTCCTCCACCAGACTGTGTGCTCCCCCTGGATGGCGCCAGGTGTAAGCACTTGTGGGTTCCCAATGTGTGCGGATGCTCGATAAATATTTGTCAAATTAATGGATGGATGGATGGATGGATAGTGGACCCTGGGGAGAGTTGCAGGGCTGGAAATAAGAAGAACACAGGAAAATGGGAAATACAGATATAAGGTTGAGATCCAGGGGCAGAGATGAGCAGGTAGGACTAGGCTGGGTGTCAGAAATCTAATGGGGTGATGGGTTCTCTGGGTGAGGGGCAGGATGGTGCTAAAAGTGAGGCTCAGGAAGGAGAGGGGACGCTGGCGGTGCCGGTGCTGGTACCCAGCCCCAGACCTGCCATTGAAGTGGGTGTGGCTGCAGCTGCCTGTATTCACCTGCCCCACCTCTGGCTCTTAAAGGAAGGGTATGTGCCTGTAGCCATCCTCCCAGGGTTTTCCTTCCTATTTCAGACTTCAAAACAAGCCGCTCTTCACAGTGTATGCAAGCATGAAATGAAACGGAGCTCCACAGAGGTTCTTATTTATAGTAAGGCTCTGGATGAGCATTCCCAGCAAACAGATTTAGGTGTCTGTGTTTCTTTCTTTCTTTTTTTTTTTTTTCGGTACGCGGGCCTCTCACTGTTGTGGCCTCTCCCGCTGCGAAGCACAGGCTCCGGACGCACAGGCTCAGCGGCCATGGCTCACAGGCCCAGCCGCTCCGCGGCATGTGGGATCTTCCCGGACCGGGGCACAAACCCGTGTCCCCTGCATCGGCAGGCGGACTCTCAACCACTGCGCCACCAGGGAAGCCCGTGTCTGTGTGTTTCTGATGGAGGAGGAGTGTGAACTACTATAGTGCTCTTCAAACTTTAATGTGCTTGGAACCACGAGGGAATCTTGGTAAAAATGCAGGTTCTGGGCTTTCCTGGTGGCGCAGTGGTTGAGAGTCCGCCTGCCGATGCAGGGGACACGGGTTCGTGCCCTGGTCCGGGAAGATCCCACATGCTGTGGAGCGGCTGGGCCCGTGAGCCATGGCCGCTGAGCTTGCGCGTCTGGAGCCTGTGCTCCGCAACGGGAGAGGCCAGAACAGTGAGAGGCCCGCGTACCACACAAAAAAAAAAAAAAAAGCAGGTTCTGATACAAAAGAACCTGGGGTGGGGTGGGGTGGGGTGGGGTGGGGTGGGGCCTGAGACACTGCACTTCTGACCAGCTGGTGTTTCTGATGCGTTGATGTTGCTGACGCTGCTGCTGGTCCGTGGATAACACCGAAGGGCAAAGAACTAGTAGAAGCTGGTGCCTCTCCACAGGGCTTGATGCATATACTGTTTGGTAGTAAAGATGATCTGGACAGAAGGCCAAAGAGTCATGGAAGTTTTAGAATGTGGCACATATATACAATGGAATATTACTCGGCCATAAAAAGAAACAAAATTGAGTTATTTGCAGTGAGGTGGATGGACCTTGAGTCTGTCATACAGAATGAAGTAAGTCAGAAAGAGAAAGACAAATACCGTATGCTAATGCACATATATATGGAATCTAAGAAAAAAAAATGTCATGAAGAACCTAGGGGTAAGACAGGAGTAAAGACGCAGACCTACTAGAGAATGGACTTGAGGATATGGGGAGGGGGAAGGATAAGCTGGAACAAAGTGAGAGAGAGGCACGGACATATATACACTACCAAATGTAAAATAGATAGCTAGTGGGAAGCAGCCACATAGCACAGGGAGATCAGCTCGGTGCTTTGTGACCCCCTAGAGGGGTGGGATAGGGAGGGTGGGAGGGAGGGAGACGCAAGAGGGAAGGGATATGGGAACAGATGTATATGTATAACTGATTCACTTTGTTATAAAGCAGAAACTAACACACCATTGTAGAGCAATTATACTCCAATAAAGATATAAAAAAAATAGAATGTTTGAATTGGGAGGAACCAGAGATATTACCGTATTTCGCCGATGCTAAGATGCTATCCTTTGTAAGACGCACCATCACTTGGAACACCTCTAAGAAAAAAAGAAGCCTGCCAGTTAGTGGTAAGAGGCCATTGATTGTAAGGTCCGTCTCTATTTCAGAGATGTTAAATGTGTGGCTTAGAATTGATGGAATAGGATATTTGATTTAACTCCCACCTTCCCCATTTTACAGAGGAAAATATGAGGTGCAGAGAGAAGGGACTTGTCTGAGGCTGCTCGGCTGCCAAGCGGCTTAAGTGCTGCAGTTTCATTTCCGTGAGGCCTGAGAAAGTGTGTGGAAAGCATCCTCAGGCCCAGGGCAAAAGACGGAGGTGTCCCTGCCCTCCGTGGGTGACCAGGGGGGTCCTCCAAGATTCCCAGCTCATCCTTTACCCCAGGCTGCATCCCTTGGAGAGGAATCTCTTCCTGTCCCTTGGCAGTATATTTCTGCTAAGAAACCCTAAGCCCAGGGCTTTTGTCTGATTTTATACTCAGAACATCCTTTTCTTTCTATTCAGGAAATTCTTAAGTTACACTGAATCCCAGATGGCACACTTGAGCCTTTCTGCCCTTGGCTTCTCTCCACAGGAATCAGAAGAAAGGCAGCCACTCCATCTTTTCTCTGTCTTGTCCCCTCCATGATAAATGATGGAATTAGTTGAACAGCAAAACTGGATCCCCCAGGCCAGTGGTTCTCAGCCCACACTCTGCATCAGAATCACGTACCTGTATAAACTACAGATACCCCGGGGCTTACCCCAGAGATTAGGATTCAGTTGTTCTGGCATGAGGCCCAAATACCAGTATTTTTCAAACACTCCCTAGAGGATCCTAGTACCGTAGCTAGGTTGCGTACCATTAAACTAGTCCAACCTATTTGAGAGATGGGAAAACTGAGGTCCAGAAGGGCCAAGCGTTTGCTTGGAGTCATGCAGTTGGCTGCAGAGGTGGGGCTAGACTCCAGTTCTCTGGATTATCCCTGGATTTCCTCATTCAAAGCTCTAACTGGCCTACACCACTGAATGAACCTTTACTGCAGGCGGTAGACCCCATAGGCACACAGCTGTGTGTGTGTGTGTGTGTGTGTGTGTGTGTGTGTGTGAAAGAGAGAGAGAGAGAGAGAGAGAGAGAGAGAGAGAGAGAGAGAGAGAGGGAGAGGGAGAGGGAGAGAGAGAGAGAGAGAGAGAGAGAGAGAGAGAGAGATAGATATTCACTCTGTGTTGGAAAATCCAGGCAGAAATTAACAGTAGAGCTTGGAAGGGAGTTGAAGTAAAAAGGACCTCAAGTTAAAAATAAACATGCTTGGGCCTCCCTGGTGGCGCAGTGGTTAAGAGTCCGCCTGCCGATGCAGGGGATATGGGTTCGTGCCCCGGTCTGGGAGGATCCCATATGCCGCGGAGCGGCTGGGCCCGTGAGCCATGGCCGCTGGGCCTGCGCATCCGGAGCCTGTGCTCCGCAACGGGAGAGGCCACAACAGTGAGAGGCCCACATACCGCAAAAAGAAAAAAAAAGAAAAAAAAAGAAAAAAATAAACATGCTTGATGCTGTTTGCCTAGCAATCACTTCTGACAGTTCAGGGCAGGGTGTCTAACCCCTTCCCAGCGCCCCAGAGGGTTTCAGACTATTTTGGGGACAGGACACTTCACCAGGCTCACAGGCCTTACTTCCCAGCCCTCGAGCAGTGTTAGGGGCTGTCTGTGGACTTTTTCCAGGTTCTCTATGTCCCTATATCAGCGGGCCAGATATCTCCACTGTCTCGTGTGGGATGTTTAGTGCTGGGTGGCCTGCGTTGCTCTATAACGTTTACTGGCCAATGAATGACTCATCAGGAATCGATGTGGTTCCCATCAGGGATTGCCCTCAGGAATAAATTAATGGGCAGAATCAGCTATTAAATTATCTGGGAATGAAATACCCCGTTGAGCTGGTGTCTTCAAGTATGTGAGCTGCTGTCCTCAGAAGATGCTGAGTGTATTTTCAGCCCTTCCTCAGCTGCCCAGGATTTCCTTCTGAAGCCAGAGAGCTTCTTCCAAAGCTGCTGACCATTTGCTGAGAGGCCCAGGTGACTCTGTCCTTGGTTCTCTCTGGATTTTGAACTTACCTGGTCACTTACCTCCCCAATGTCAACAGGCCCGCTGTGAATGCATGTGCTTGTGTGTGTGTGTGTGTGTGTGTGTAAGCAGGCAGGGGCTAAACTAGTGCCACCAGCTGCACGAGTCAGGACTCTGGGCATCAAGTGGCAAGTGGTCCTACCTACCACTCAGGAGTTTTACAACTTTGGGTGCATCTGCATTACTGGGAGGCTTGTTTACAAAGGCAGATTCTTGGGTCCCACCTTCAGAGAGTCTGATGTAGCAGGTGCGGCGTTGGGCCTAGGAATGGGCCTTTAACCCACTTCCTCCCTGCTTCTGATGAACATTGAGACTGAAGAACAGCTAGCTTAGGAAAACTTCATACTTAATATCAAGGAGATGGGGGGCCACCACCTCTCTGGGCCCCGATATCTCAACTGTAAATCAAGCGGAAGGGCGAGATGACCTTTAGTGACTTTTCAGCCCTATGCACCTGTGGTTTCCCTCCCCGCCCAGGGAGATGGACGTGAACATGGTAGCTGGAAGCCAAGATGGCAGAGGCATGAAAGTTTAAATGCTGCCCAACTTGTGTTCTTGGCAGGGCTGGCTTCATTGTAAGGACTACCTGCCAAACCCTGGAGTCTTTGGAGGTTTTTCAGGGTGGAGGAACCAAACATCTTTCTGGAAGAACCCTCCAGGGAGTGGAAGGAAGTTCCTTTTCAAGCCTGAGCCCCGTAGTGCTCGGTTGGACTGAATGATGTCCCTGGTCTGTGGTCTTGCCTCCAGGGCTGACTCAGGGCTGGGGGTCCTGGGAGGGGGCTGTAGCTGAGGTCTTCAGTGGTTAAGCCAGCCCAGTTGTACAGATGTGGGTCAGCTCAGCTCCCGGGGGGTCATCTGAGTCAGCATAGTCTTGTCTGACATTGGAGCCGGGGGCACAGGGCAGAGGTACCTGCTCACTTTTAGAACAGAGAAGTTGTGCCTCGCTTTACACAATCTGAGTTTTCCAGCAAAAGTAAAGCATACCTCACTCTTATAAATTGATAGAAGCCTATTTCAAAGAAACCACATAAAGTTTCCTGGTATAGTAAAACACTTTGAGAAACTTTGCTGGGATGTCTTCTGTAGAGTCCTGAAGATTCTTACATTATGAATCATAATTAATAGGAAATTACTTTTTGACCAACAAATGATAGCAGTGGTTGAAATTTTACAAAGGATTTTCATATACATGAGCTTATTTTTCCTCCTAATAACCCCTGGGAGGTAGGCCAGGCAGGCCTATAAACGGAGGCACAGAAAGGCCGGCAGACACAGAGCTGTCCAGTGACAGACCTAATGTTAGAACCTGGGCCTTCTTTCTCGAAGCACAGAGGTACGGCAGATGGGAAGAGGCTGGAAGACTTGTTTGATAAGAGTAGACTTCCACGTGTTATTTATTTATTTATTTTTTTAGTAAGCGCACTTGTGCTTTCAGAGTGATTGAAAATATCTTTCTTTCACTAATCCACATGCAGTATTTATATGTTGTTTTCCTTCCTAAGAAGTAAGAAAACAGCTTTTTGCTATCGCTTCTCTTTGACACAGCTCAGTCCTTGATAAAGCTTTATAGTTGGCATGCCCTGTTTTTTCTTGTCTGTGACTGCCAGCTGTCCAGTAACCATCTATCTTTCTTTGGTTCTCTACTCTCCTTTTTTTTTGTAACGTGAAAATCTTTGAGAAAATACACTCGGCACTCTATTTTTCAAGAGCCTTACAAATGCTCATTTCCCTTGACCCAGAAATCTCACCCTTCTAGAAACTAGCCTAAGGAAAGAATTAAAATTAGCCCGAGAAGATCATCTTAAAACTCTGTCCACAAAGATATCAGGTAGAGTATTATTTACAATAGCGAAAACAGAGAAAGCAATTCCAGTTCAACAATAGAGGAATGGTAAGTAAATTATGGTATGTCCATTTGATAGAAATATTACATAGCCATTCAAATGATGGCGCAAAAGTAAAAACAAGGAGAAAATGCTTTCAACAGACTGTTAAGTGAGGCTACACACCTGCTTATACCATCTGATTATAGCTTAAAAAAACCCACCACCAAAAAAACCCAAACCTACGAAATCTATAGGCAGAAAAAGAAATCTGAAAAAATATTCCAAGGTATTAAACTCAGGATGGCTTTTGGTGGTTAAACTTTGATGCTTTCTATTTTTCTGTCTTTTCCAAATCTACAATGATGCATGTGTATACATGTATGGTATCATGTCATCTGCAAACAGTGACAGCTTTACTTCTTCTTTTCCGATTTGGATTCCTTTTATTTCCTTTTCTTCTCTGATTGCTGTGGCTAAAACTTCCAAAACTATGTTGAATAAGAGTGGTGAGAGTGGGCAACCTTGTCTTGTTCCTGATCTTAGTGGAAATGGTTTCAGTTTTTCACCATTGAGGACGATGCTGGCTGTGGGTTTGTCATATATGGCCTTTATTATGTTGAGGAAAGTTCCCTCTATGCCTACTTTCTGCAGGGTTTTTATCATAAATGGGTGTTGAATTTTGTTGAAAGCTTTCTCTGCATCTATTGAGATGATCATATGGTTTTTCTCCTTCAATTTGTTAATATGGTGTATCACGTTGATTGATTTGCGTATATTGAAGAATCCTTGCATTCCTGGAATAAACCCCACTTGATCATGGTGTATGATCCTTTTAATGTGCTGTTGGATTCTGTTTGCTAGTATTTTGTTGAGGATTTTTGCATCTATGTTCATCAGTGATATTGGCCTGTAGTTTTCTTTCTTTCTTTGTGACATCTTTGTCTGGTTTTGACATCAGGGTGATGGTGGCCTCATAGAATGAGTTTGGGAGTGTTTCCCCCTCTGCAGTTTTTTGGAAGAGTTTGAGAAGGATAGGTGTTAGCTCTTCTCTAAATGTTTGATAGAATTCGCCTGTGAAGCCATTTGGTCCTGGGCTTTTGTTTGTTGGAAGATTTTTAATCACAGTCTCAATTTCTCACTGATACTCTTAATTTCAAAAATTCTTTGTTTTCTCTGTATTTCATTACTATTTCTTTAACCAATCTTTTCCTCAAGTAACATAATATTACTTGAAATAACTTGCTGTTAATCCCCTCCAGCATATCTTCCATCTCAGGCATTGTAGTTTTTATCTCTAGAAGCTCAATTTGGGTCTTTAAAAAATATGTTCCATGTCCACACGTTGAACATATGGGGTTTAGTTATAACTGTTTTAATGACCTTGTTGGTTATTTGTCCCATGTGTTAGTTCTGGGTTGGTTTCAATGGATTGATCATTCTCCTCATTATAGGTCATATTTTCTTGCTTCTTTTTATGTCTGGTAATATTTGATTGGATGCCAGACATTGTGAATTTTACCATGTTGGGTGTCAGGTATTTTTGTATTCCTATACATTTTCTTGAGATTTGTTCTGAGACCCATTTAAGTCATTCGGAAATAGTTTGACCTTTTTGGGTTTTGCTTTAGGATTTGTTAGGTGGAAGGAGAGCAGCTTTTAGTCTAGGGCTAATTATTTCCCGCTACTGAGGCAAGACCCTTGTGGATACATTTCCCCACCTCCCAGGAATTGTGAGGGTTTCCAGGTTGGCTGGTAAGAATAGGCACTATCCCCAGCTCTGTGTGAATGCCGGGCACTGCTCCTTCTAACCCTCTTGGGTCATTCTTTCCCTGGCCTTGGGTAGTTTTCTCACATGCACACCCCAATCAGGAGCCTGAATTCTGAAGGGGGGGACCCTTCTGTAGATCTTCAGTGTTCTTTCTCTGTGCCTTCCTCTCCTCTTTAATACTCTGTCTTGTGAACTCTAGCTGCCTTGGTCTTCCTGGACCCTCAGCAAAATGTCCTCAACTCAGGGCATCCCTGGGGCTCTGCCTGGGTCCCCCTGCAGGCACTGTGGCCTGGAAACTCTCTACGGATGCAAGCTAGGGCTGTCATAGTGCTCAACAATTTTGTTTCCCATCTCTCTGGGGTCACTGTTCTTTGTTGCCTGATATTCATAACACTTGAAAAAGTTTTTTTTTGGGGGGGGCAGTTATTTTAGGTGAGAGGATAAACCCACTCTGTTACTATGTCTTGGTTGGATGCCAGCATCAGAGTCTCTGCTGCCACGACCAGTCTAAGCCGTCTCAACACCAGGCTCATTTTAATAGCAGGACTTAAATGCTTTGCTCCAGTAAAGAGTGGATTTGAATCAGGTGTGCCCGACTCTGTCATCACCTCTCCATGCAGAAGAGAGTGATGGAGCTCCTTTACAACTGAAGTGCTTGCATAGTTCTTACCAAATCTGATTCTCTCAAGAGCCAAGTGAGATCAATAGGCATTATTAGCCCATCTGACAGGTAGAGAGTCTGAGGCCCAATGAGTAGAGTGACCTGCCCATGGCTGCCTAAAGAATGAATGGCAGAGTCAGGATTATAACCAGGGCCTCTGTCCTCCACTCTGGGGCTGTCTTTGCTGCTTCCTCTCTCCCTGCAAGGCAGCAGGCAGGGAGCTCAGCCTTCATCCTTGCTCTGCATCTGCATCTCCCCACTGGGAAGGAGATGAGTAATCCATTCCGCTGCTAGAAAACACCCGGGAAAGCAGTGCACAACGAATGTAGTCCCAGGCGGGCCCCTTGTGCTGCCTAAATGCATAGCATGGACAGTACAACCCTGTGTTTTCTGACTGTTGCCATGGGGTGTGGGCAAAATGGGAGTGTGTTTCCTTGGAAAATTTCAACAGTGATTCAGCCTCATTTCTACTAGGACCAATTGAAGAAATGGGTAATCCTGGGGGAATAGCCATAATATCAGCGTAAATATTGTAAAATAAAGCAACATCAATCACATTTGAAGAGAAGCTGGCATCAGAAAGAGATATGGAGCTCTGAAATGGATTCTTCTTAATCGAGGGTCTCAGTTCCTTAGTTACCGGGAATTCTGCCTACACGAGTGGTTTCTGGCCTGGCTCCTTTGGTGGCCTGTGAGCTCAGAGCAGGGTGTGGGGGGGAAAGAGCACAAGCTTTGGAAGCTGAAAGGTCTGGGTTTGGCATCTTAGTAGTGACATGCACTGTCCACTACTCTTTCCACTATTAAGCCTCAGTTTCTCCATCTGTAAGATGGGCACAGGGAAGCCCATTGCAAGGTGGTCGTGATGAGGCAGCCTGGATAAAGTGCCTGGTGCACAGTGCTCACTCACTTCCACCATCACACCCGTGGTCCTGAGAGTCTAAGGACAAAAAATGATGGTGTCCACTAGGGCATCTCCACTCTATGAACTGTGATGGAATGCTACCACTGACGTTAAAGAGATCTCACGACAGGAGAAGATGCTCACGGGAAGTGATGTTCAGGACAAGAGGAGACAACAAAATCCAAGTCCAACGAACAAATTGGACTAGAGATGATTGTCAGAACCTGCCCAACCAGAGTCCTCCTGAGAGGGCCCAGCCACCATGGGCTTGGGGCAAGCGGAGGTTATGAGGAGGTAAAACCATGTGTAGATGTGTCAGTTGGGTTAGGAAGCCTGCCAGTAGGGAGAGAGAGCAGACTGAGAGGTGTGAGGATGTCACATGTGGCCTCTGAAAGGAGTGAGAGAGAAAGAGTGACAAGGAGGGAGGGGGAGGGGGGAGAGGAGACAAAGCAAGAGACAAGCACAGATGGGGTAAGAGAGAGCGGGTCCTTTGTTCTGGGTTTCAGATGCCACAGGCTGTCTGTGCCATTTTTTCTCTCTACACGCCCTTCTGCAGGCTTCAGGAACCTTGGCCCTTTCTTTGCTTATCCTCTGAAGGCCACCTGCTCCTTGTAACCCGAAGAGCCCTAACTAAGGCAGAAACAAACAACAAAGCACACAGATACCAAACGGCAAGGAAAGATACCAGAAGCATAACCATTCCTTCCTCTAGTGGGGGTTCTATGGGTTATTTTTTCCTATTTTTTTGGTTTCCCCCCAAATCTTCTACGTTGAGCATGTATTAAGAGCTCACTGGCCCACAGGACCCATGACAACTGCCGTTGGTTCTTTTTTGTGTCTATTTGTTGGCCATGCCCCTCTCTCCATCCTTTTTGGAGGCACTGTGCCTCTGTCTGAATGGCCCCCTCCCCTTTCCCCAGGCCTTCTAGTAATTTCCATTTCCTGAGCTGACCTTCCTTCCCCTACACCTGGGGCTTCTCACAACACCTGCCTAGGAGGAGGCCTTGTGCCCAGTCTGGGTTCCTCTGAGCATGTCCTGTTCTGGACAAAATAAAAGCAGAGCATGCCAGGGTAACTGAAGGCGGTATTTCTAAATTGTTCGAGTTCTAGGCTTTGGGGTCCAACTGATCCCGATTCCAGGTTGTACTACTTCCTGGCTGTGTGTCCTTGGCAAGTTTCTTAACTTCTCTGTGCTCCAGTTTGATTTTCTATAAAATGGTTTCCAATCATTTCTACCTTATTAGATTTGAGAAGCATGCCCGAGATAATGGGTAGGATGCATTTAGAAAGGTTCTGGACTCAGTCCTGATCCCTTGAAAGTGGTTCTGGACTCAGTATTTTCCACAGAGTGATGTCATCCATGCTGCTGTATCTCCTCTGACAGGTGGGGAGGCCCTGCCTGTGTTCTTCCTCACTGAGGTGCTAAACGTGGCTAAGCTCAGCTACCTCTCCTATATCTGCCATCACCAAGCTCCAGAGTGTCCCCATCATCCTTTACCCTTTGGGTCATAGAAGCAGCTGTGCCAGCAGTGGGTCTGGGGTTTAACTTCAAGAGCACCCTGACCACCCCAGGTGGAGCACCGCCTACCCTGGCTGGGTCTGTTCCTCCTGCTGGCTCCTTCCAGACCTTTTCTTGGAGTTTTGGGGGGCTGAGTTCAGTTCAATTCAATACACATTGACTGAGGTCTTATCATGTACTGAGCACTGGTGCAGGTGTGGGGACATGCACAGGAGTGTCTCAGTCCCAGAGACAGATGCGTGAAGGGAAAGACCTGGAAGTATGGTACCTGTTGCCTTTACGGTGGGGCAGGGAGATGATGTCAAGCTCATAGCAGGGATGAAAACTGAGAGTGGGGACATCCCTCGGATGCACTGTTGAGGCAGGGAAGAGCAGAGTACAATTTTAGGAGCTATGGAATTAACAAGGATAGCTATCAGTCTAATCCAACCTAATCAACCCGATCCAATCTAATTCAATCTCATCCAACCCATTGGACCAATTAAACCCGTTCCATGTGGCTGGAGGACCAGCATGGTGCCAGGCACTGTGCTCTTCAATGTTTGGGAACTGTGGACTCTGGCCCCAGGCCTGGGGGTAGGGTGGGGACATTTTTTGTTTTAAACTTAAAAACCAGACAAAAATCTTTACAAATTTTCTTTCCTAGAAGGGAAACTTCAGAGCTGCAGGCCTTTCCCTATGGCCTCTGCGTGTGCCGGGAGCAGAAGCAGGGTCCAGTGGAGGCTGTCTGCTGGGGAAGGAATTGCAGGACCAGCCTGGAGAGGAGGCTGTCCCTGGCTGCAGGGAGTAGCACCCCATCCCCAGTATGTGAGCCAGTCTGTTAGATGCCAGGTCCAAACCAGAAAACATACTTGTAAATAGCTGCATTACGCACGTCTTTAAAAGTTGCACAATTAATACATGAATACACAAGTGCGTTCTCGTTATAAATATTCCAGAGATCCAGAAAAAGTGGAAAATCTTAAACACTCAGTTCTGTTCTTTTCCTCTGAGCACCTGTCAGTATTTTTTAAATTCTCCAGAATTTAAAAATCTCCAGAATTCTTCTGTGTGCTACCGTGCGTGCATACATGTGCATTTATAAATATATAGTTTAGTTTAGTGTGGTGGTATTTTAATACAAATGAGACCACATTGTATGTGTTGTTCTTTTTTTTTTCACTTATCAATATGTCTTGGAAAATTTCCCCAAGGGACCTCTGGATCTTTCTTACCCATTTTAACTGTTGCAGGGGGTTGGGGGAAACACATATGCATTTGCCCTCCTTAATTTAATCATCATTTCATTGATGAACTAAATTGTTTCTAAATTTTTACTCTCACAAAAATTGAGAGCTGCAGAAAAGACCTTCATCCATGCTTCTTGGGGTACATGTGTAAGTATTTCTTTTCTTTTTTTTTTTTTTTTGTGGTACGCAGGCCTGTCACTGTTGTGGCCTCTCCCGTTGCGGAGCACAGGCTCCGGACATGCAGGCTCAGCGGCCATGGCTCACGGGCCCAGACGCTCCGCGGCATGTGGGATCTTCCCGGACCGGGGCACGAACCCGTGTTCCCTGCATCGGCAGGCAGACTCTCAACCACTGCGCCACCAGGGAAGCCCCAATATTTCTTTATGTCAGATTCCAAGAAGGAAAATTGCTCTCCTTTGAAGAGGAGGTGTGCTTTTTTATTTGAATGGATGCTGCTAAGTCCCCACCCACATCTCTAGCCCAAAAGGCCCTACCAGTTTACACTCCACTCAACAGATGTCTTGTCGGCCCTCTCCAGAGATGGGTGTCATCTTTTCTGGGGCCCTGTTCCCCTTCTGCTTGTTCCTTTCACAGTCTTCTTGGCTCTCCTAGAGACCTTGGCCAAATGCTATCTTCCTGTCCTTTGTCACCTAATTGTGTCAAAGGACTGGGTGTGCTGTCTTAAAACATAAAACATGGGACTTCCCTGGAGGTTCCCTGGTTAAGACTCCATGCTTCCATTGCAGGGGGGATGGGTTCGACCCCTGGTCAGGGAACTAAGATCTCACATGCTGCATGGCATGGCCAAAAAAAAAAAAAAAAGTAAAAAGCAGATAAATCGAGGAGTGAGGACTCATTTAGGAATGAGTTTTTTGTTCCATGATAGGATATGCTACAGGGTTTGAATCAATTCATTAGCCAATATTGATTCACTCTGCAATTAATTAATTAATTGATTGATTGATTGATTGACAGCGTCAGGGTCTGTGCTAGTTGCTTCGAGTCCTTGCCTTCAGACAGCGTTACTCTCATCGATGGAGCAAGACATGCAAATAACTTGGGTTCTTCAGGTAACGTTGTGTTAATAGCCAGATGGCTGTTGTTAAAATGTTTTAAATGCCCAAAGGAGGTAGATCTCAGCAGGTGAGAAACTGGAGATATTTTAGGGCTAGAGCTAACAGGAGCCCTAAGACTTACTTGCTCACAGCGAATGATTACAGGGGCTGCTCAGTCCATTTGTAACAACATCAACAAACGTTCGGACTTCGCCATCCCTGGAGGGCAAGAGTTGTTTTCAGGAGGAAGGAGGAGGGGAGAAATAGGAAAGAGATGTCTTTTCCAGGCCCCCTTTCCCCTGCCCTTGCCAAGGGAATCTGACCATCAGCAGGACTGTTCACACTCATTCATTCATACATTCATTCTGGTTGATATTTCTAAAAGATTTGTTTGTGACTATCTAGCCTTCCCAGTTGGCTAGAAAAAGCTTTCAGCCAGCATAAGGAAGTGTCCTCTACAGTTTTTTTTTTTTTTTTTTTTGCCCTATATATAAAAACAACAGGCATCGGAAACCAAGGCCACCCTGTTCAGAGTTCAGATGGTGCTCATGAATCAAAAGAGAACGTGGTACTGGGTAGCATGGCCCAACCAAAGAATGTTCTGATTTATTAACTTGTCTCCTGAGGAAGAAAAAGTAGGGGGCTTCCCTGGTGGCGCAGTGGTTAAGAATCCGCCTGCCAATGCAGGGAACACGGGTTCGAGCCCTGGTCCGGGAAGATCCCACATGCCTGGAGCAACTAAGCCAGTGCACCACATCTACTGAGCCTGCACTCTAGAGCCCGCGAGCCACAACTATTGAAGCCCACGAGCCACAACTATTGAAGCCCGCGCGCCTAGAGCCCGTGCTCCGCAGCAAGAGAAGCCACTGCAATGAGAAGCTCGCCCACCACAACAAAGAGTAGCCCCAGCTCGCCGCAACTAGAGAAAGCTGAGTCACTGAGTCATTCATTCCATTCAATATAATTATCAAGTATCTTCTATATGCAAGGCACTATACAAAATGCTGAAATACAAAGAACAGAAATAAGATGGAGTCATATCCTCACAGAGCTCACAATCTGGTAGGGAGAGAGAGAGGTAAACAGATGATTATCACGTGTAAATTTTATGCCAGAGATTCACACAGAATACTCCAGGGTGGCCTTCTGGATGAGGGAACATTAGAGCTGAATCTCGAAGGAAGTACTCATACAAATTAGGTGACGAAAGGGTGGGAAGGGTGTTGCTGGCAGGGAGAGAGAGGAGATAGCATGTGATGCTTGGAAATGACTGCACACAGTTGAGGAGAGCTGGTGCTTTGCGTGGGAGGCCGGGGAAGCAGAGGAAGATGCTGCTGAAAGGTAGGCAGCAGCCAGAACAGAAAGGGCTGTGAAGGGGGTCCTGGACTTTATCCTCGAAGAAATGAGGGAGGGAGATGCTCAGATTCGTGTTGATGCAGAGAATGGATTGGAGAGGGACAAGGTGGGCGGCAGGGAGACCAGCCAGGCAGCTGCTGTTCTTACCCAGGAGAGAGGTCATGAAGGACTGAATTAAAGTAGTGTCTGGAGTGGGCGATAGTGATAGCTAGTGTTTATCGAGCACTTGCTGGATGCCAGAACTGTTCTGCGTACACGCGTTAACTCACTTAGCCTTCTAGCCACTCTCTGGGATAGAAATCATCATTATTCCCATTTTACAGATGAGGAACTGAGGCACAGGGTCACCATCTAGGGAGTGCGTATTTGTACTCAGGCCATTTACAGGGTTGGGGGACTGTGGCTGGGGGAGCAGTTCTGGGGTGGAGGTGTGGGGCGGGGGAGGAGGATGAGTTCAGTTTAGACTTTTGATTCGAGAAGCCCACGGGACTCCAAGGGGAGGCATTCGTCAGTACCTGGAGTCCCGGGTTGGGGGTCAGGAGAGAGATCTGGGCTGGGGGTAGTGCTTTGAAAGTCATGGTAAAGGGTGAGTTCATTCAAGGGAATTGCAGAATGGGACAAGCGAAGACCAGCATCCTGGGACGCCCATCATCTCAGGGGTGAACAGAGAAGGAATTGCTTATGAAGATGACTCAGGGGCCTCCCTGGTGGCGCAAGTGGTTGAGAGTCCGCCTGCCGATGCAGGGGATACGGGTTCGTGCCCCGGTCTGGGAGGATCCCATATGCCGCGGAGCGGCTGGGCCCGTGAGCCATGGCCGCTGAGCCTGCGCGTCCGGAGCCTGCGCGTCCGGAGCCTGTGCTCCGCGACGGGGGAGGCCACAACAGTGAGAGGCCCGCATACCGCAAAAAAAAAAAAAAAAAAAAAAAAAGATGACTCAGGAGGAGCAGAAAGAGAGGTGGGAAGAAAACCAGACCAGAGTCGGGAGAGAGGGTCTCAGGGAGGGCGTGGCCAACAGTCCACATGCTGCTGGGAAACCAGGTGGGATGAAGTGAGGAGTGTCCTTACCGACACAGATTGGGTTTGGCCACAAAGATTTCATGGGCCAAAAAAAATAAAAAATAAAAAAGATTTCATGGGCCACCTTGATGACAAAGAGTTTCCGTGGGATGCTAGAGGAGGGCCGGGAAGTGAAAGGGAGGTGAGGAAGTAGAGAGAAGCAAGTCTAGACAACTCTTTGGAGACTCCTTTAGGGAGGGAAGGAGGAGGAGAGGCTGGAAGTCAGAGAGTAGGCAAAATAGAGTAATTTTACCTCTTTCTAAGACGTAAGCATTTTTAAAACATATTTTATATATATATTTTAACATATTTACAATGTATTGTATAATTGCTTTACAATGGTTGTGTTAGTTTCTGTTTTATAACAAAGTGAATCAGCTACACGTATACATACATCCCCATATCTCAAGCATGTTTTATTTGCTTTGAGATTTCCCCCAACAGAGCTGAGCACATCTGCTCATCCTAGCCAAGCGACACTTCTTTTAAGGACCCTTTTCCTTCCTCTTCTATGCCCTGTCATCACCTCCACCTTGACAAAAACGAACTCTCATTGCGTAGGAAAAAAAGGTGAAAACCTGACTCTTGGCAAAACCATCTGGGGATCTGAAGATATTTCTCCCTTCGAGGAGGGGTGGCAACATGTGAGGAAGTAGCTAAGCTAGTAGATGCTTAATTGATTCTTATTTTCATCTATGTATGGGAAACACTATTCCCTGTTGAGCATGGAGGGACGGCCACATAGCAGGCTATCCTGCCTTCTCGTGCCTCCCCGGCGCTTTCTGGAGCAGAACTGGATGCTACCATGTTTGTGCGGCTCCAGCTTTGACAGTCTGGAAGATGCTGAAGGCATGTGGAACAAATTCTCTCCCCTGACTTGAAAAACACAACTGGGCAAGCCTCCATTTTTAACGGGGCCCGTGAAGCATATTAAGGACCATGCATCTAGCTGTCAGATTGATAAATGAGTCTTCTCTTTTGAAAGGCACTTAGGAAGTTGTATTTGGAAGCTTGAGAGGAGATGTCAGAAGCATTTGGGGGCGCCCCACCCAACATCTGGGCCTTTTTAATTTGGGGGTAGAGGCAGGGATACTGTGTCTCGTTGTGAGCCATGGTGGGATCCCCTCCAAAAGCTGGAGATGCGGCCAACCTACGCTGATGATAAAGGCTTAGGCTTCTGTAGGAGCCGATCGTGCCCACACATCCTGCCAGTGACCTAACCGGGGCCGGCGGGACCCAAACATTTGTGTTTGCCTTGTGTAGCTACAGCCCCAAAGAGGCTAGCGAGCAGCTGCTTGATGCAGGGTGTGGTGTGCCCGTGCGCATTCTCATGGTACTCTGGATACAGCCCAAGTGAGGAACAGACACACAGTCCAGGTTGTGGAATTGGAAACCTTCTCACTCCCAATGGCTCCAGACTGGTAGTAGAAGAGCTTCTTGGTGAGAACGGGGTATATCTGGGCAGTGATTAGCAACTCTGGTTCCCCAAGGCATTTCCGAGAACCTCGAATGTAAACGCAGGGCCATGTTTCCCCGAAAACTTTCTGAACAATAAGGCTGGTGGCCAACCGACTGCCCAGGGTCTGCAGATTCATTCTCGGTCCCACTAAGAAGTATGGGCAGGGTGGTTGAATAAAGATTTGATGGACACATTGGATAAACATTTAGAAAACAAGACTCACCGCCAGGCTCTTTGAGGAGGAAGTGGGAGATGATGAAAATTTTCTTATATCAAATCATGACAGGAAGTCCCATCAGAATTAGCAATCGCCTTCAGTCAGGGGCAAAGAGTCTGACTGGTGACGTCAACGTAGAAGATGTTGTGCTCTTACTACATGAATGTCCCAGATTTTCTCTTTCACATATATTCGCTCACTCATTTAATTCTCCCCATGGTCCAGAGTTCGGTGAGGACCTTCCCATCTGTTCCATCCACCCTCGTGCACACAGATGGCTTCCAGATCTCTGTCTCCAGCCCTGACCTCTTTCATGAGCTTTTGCTTTGATTAGGATCTCTAAGTGTGCAGCCAGAAATGATACAGATACCATCATCCATCACAGCCTGGCTCCACAGCCTCAGGGAGAAGGAGGGCCCCCAGGGCAGATTTTTTTTTTTTTTGTGTGGTACGCAGGCCTCTCACTGTTGTGGCCTCTCCCGTTGAGGAGCACAAGGCTCCGGACGCGCAGGCTCAGCGGCCACGGCTCACGGGCCCAGCCGCTCCGCGGCACGTGGGATCTTCCCGGACCGGGGCACGAACTTGTGTCCCTTGCATTGGCAGGTGGACTCTCAACCACTGCGCCACCAGGGAAGCCCCCCAGGGCAGATTTTAATGGGCGTTTTGGCAGGCGGGGGAGGAGGAGGCAGGGAGAGTGCTGGAGCACAGCATCTGAGTGCTCTTGGGGCCCAGAGTGCAGATGTGAGCGTTAGTGTGTAATTCATTCTTTCAATCCTGCACACTTACTGAGCTCATATCTAAGCAAGGCACGGGGGATAGAGAATCCGAGAGACACCATCCTTGCTCTCAGGGAGCTCCCAGCCTAAGTGAGCCAAGGGCTGATGGAGGCTAAGGAAGACAGTTCGTAAGAGGCAGGTGTAGGGGCAGGGATGCACAAGGGGAGGTAGATTCTGCAGGGAGAGTTTTGTATCTCTTAGGAGTGGGATAAAATTGCTGAGAAACCTGCTTGATTCTGTGAGCGCTCCAAGGCGGGACCAGGTCTCCCTCATCTTCATCTTCCCAGCAAAGTAGGTGCTCAGTGAATATGTGCTGAAGGAATAAATGAATGTATAAGGTGTTACATGGAGCGACTAGCTGCTCCTTGGCGGGTGGCAGGACAGGACGGGGAAGGTCTTCTTAGAGGCTGTGCTCTTTGAGCAGTAGCTAGAAATAGGACTAGGCCTTTGCCAGGTAGGTAAGACCAGGAAGGGATGCTGGGCAGAAGAACAGTGGGGGCAAATGCACAGAGGCAGGCATCAGAGAGCATGGTGTATTTGGTGCATGGTTCTCCGACACTGGGATGCAGGGGACAGGTTGGTCAACCATGGGCAGCTGATGAGGCTGGAGAGGTGGGGATGCAGGGGCCAGGCTGAACAGGACCTCGGACGCCATTAGGGGTTGGGCTTTTGCAAATTACAGGAAGCCCAGGAATTTAAGGGTTTTAAGTAGGGCAGCCACGTGGCTGCCATGTGTGTGGCCTGGGGAAGAGGCACGACCAAGGAGCACGGCCAGAGCCTCTCTTCTAAAGTTTCAGGGTGGCTACATACCCCAACCCCTGCTTCTCACTAGTGGGAACCCAGGTTCTGCCTCTCAGACCAGGGGAGGGGGGCTTATCTCACATGTCCTTGCCACCATGGATCTTAACAGCACCCCACGCCAGCTGGCATGAAGGAGGGAGTCTGCAGGTGGCAGGGCAGGTGCAAAACTGCTATTGCCCAAACTTCCAGGTGGTTCCTGTGTGCTCGAGTGACCCCCAGGCTGCTAACGCCGGAGGCCCTTCGAGGTCATCTAACCCAGCCCTTCCATTCTGTGGATGGGAACACTGAGGCCCAGGGACGGAGGCAACCTGTCCAAGTTCTCCTGGCGCAGTCAGGACTAGAATCCAGGCCTGTGGGCTCCCTGTCTGGTTTTCTCTCCCCAGATAGATCTGTGCTCAAAGCTGAGTCCTGCAGTTCCCTTAGCTCGGCGACCTGAAGCAAGTGACTTGGCTGTGCAGTTTTGTCATCTGGAACATGGCATAACAATATCTCCCTTTTGGGGTTGTTGTGGGGAATAAATGAAATAATGCAGGTCAAGTGTCTCTGCAGCTTAATGCCTGGCGGGGAGTGTGCGCTCAGGTAGAAGGAACTGTTCTCTCCCTCCGTGTTCTGTTTCTGCTCTCAGCGTGTTATCCCACTGCCTGTCTCTTGTGGTGGGGGTCCTGGGATGGTGCAGGGGCTCCTACAGCAGCTGAGCCAGGGGGGCACTTCTCAGATTGTCCAAGGAAGGCAGAGGCATACCTTGGGTTATTTGGGTTTAGGGTAAATACAGATGTAAAAAAGCAATCTTTGGTCTGGGTTACAGCCCAATGGTGTGTTCTTTTGGATGACAAAGTAAAGTGAAAAATATTGAGAGAAGTGCGTGTGTAATTTTGCACGGGTGGGATGACTTTACCAGGCAAAAGGACTTTCCCGTTTACAAAGGGATTCATGGCAGGAGTCCTGTAAGTTACCAGTTCCGCTCAGAGCTTTCACTCAGGAGTCCATTTCCCTAGCATGATTCACACCAAGTTTCTTTTTTTTTTTTGACAGATCAGATTGAGATTTAATGGGCAGCAAATCAATGACACAGCTAGAAATGGAGGATGAAGAAAAAATTGACATGTTATAGTAGCAGACAGTATTGAATACTGAAAAAACAGGGACCTGATATTTTATACTTTTGTTCCTGCAAACAAGACATAGCCTCCATTAATAAACATTTTTACACCACTACATCCTTACTACTTTAGTAAGTCCCCTCCCAATTATTTACTTCATACAAAGTAACTGATGTATAGGCAAAAGCATAATGACTTTTGTTTTTTTACTCTATGACCAGTGATATATCTTGATGAATATCACACATAAATTGGATGAGAAGAAAAAACAACCTGGTTCTATAAAAATATCTCTGTTTCTCCTTTAGTGCCTTCAGGACCTAAGGATCACACCAAGTTTCTAGGAAAGGGTCTTCTGCTCCCCAAATAGTCTTGTCATCTCTGGCCTTCTTCCAAGATTCCCTTAAGCTTTGAGCTGAAGCAGCAGAATCTTGGAATGGGAACAGTGTAGCCGCTATAGGTTGTAAGACCACCGTGATTTTATGTGCCATCAAGAAAGAAAAAACATCGCCAGTTGTAACGGACGTGCAACAAGCCCCAATTTCAAAAATATTAAAATGTGAAAAAAATATGCATCTTAGAATCAATATTTGAGAACCAGGGTCCGCTGGATAGGTTAGTACTAATGGCAGAGTTGAGAATGTACCAATGGGGGCCAATCCCCAAATTATACTTGGCTTAAGATTATTTAACGGTTATTTTTCCTATGTGAAAGAAACCACTAATATGTAGGTTCTCTAAGGACAGACACTGGGTCTGTTTCGCTCACCACCGTATCCCGATCGCTTCACCCATAGTAGGTGTTCAACAAATATTTGCTCAACAGGTAAATAAAACAAAGCCGCATTATAAGACATGTGGCAAACCCAGACAAGAAAACAAATCATTCAGAATTCCCCCACTGTGGGTATTTTGCCTTATTTTTCCTTCCAGTCTTATTTCCTATGAATATGCTCTTTTATATACGTGTAAACATAATGTATTATTAGATTTAGCTCCAGGATGTGTCTTTGTATTTCTCTATTAATATGAATGAAATGATGAAATGAGATGGTGTGGAAATGCTTTGAAGACTGTAAAATGTTTAACCAAATATCTTATTATTACTTATAATAACCATAGCAATGCTAATATGAATGAGGCTGATTTTCTGAAAATATACTTCAAAGCCAACCATGAATTTGTCCTCTGAAGCTGGGAATATGTTCTGTCCCTGATCGCCACGGGGAGTCCCTCTGTTTCATGCTGGGAAGAGAAAGAGACGTAAGGGTTCTGAGAAGTTATCAGCTCCAGATTCCCACCAGGCCCAGAAATTTCTCTGGTGTCAGTAAGGGGGGTCAGTGCGGAGTGGGGAAGCCAATGACACAGCAGCACAGAGAGCTTCCTTCTTTCCAACCTTCGCCAGCGGGGAGATGGAGTTACCCTGTGGGTTTCAAGGAAGGCTGTTCACTTCCTCTGCATGGTGATAGTGATGTGGACACCAGAGGGGTGTCAGTACAGGTAAGTCATGCAGGATCAGAGTGGTGGTTACTTTCCACAAAACACAAAATCAGATTTGCAGTGGAAAACTAGCCCCAAATTCACCATTAGATAGTCAAAGAATTCATGGACACACTTATTAGTCTAACCCATGCCTGTTCTTTGAAGGGAGGTAGATTGACTCACATCACACACAAAAGGGAGGACTAGCCAGGCTCCTCTGTGTCCCCTTCTCCATGAGGCCACAACCTTGGCCTACAAAGACTTGGACAAACACTAACATAGTTTCCTTCTTGCTTTCCTTCCCTTCCTTTCTTTCCTCTTTCTTTCTTGTCATTAGCACTTCATTTTCATTGAAATGGATAGTGTAGATGAAGAACAGAACTAGAATAGTGTTAACAATCGATTTCTGAAAAATCACATTTGTATAAAGGAAATAAAAAAGGCCAGCAGAAATCCAAAAAAGGTGCAGCTTGTATTACTGCACTTGGATGAAGTATGCTGTTCAGGGTAGCGTAATACTACTTAGGCCACACAAGCCCAGGAGCAGGAGACAAACAGAGGGCAAAACTCCAGGTAGTGTTTATTCTGGATTCTCCAGTGAGCTCAAGAATATTTAGTATTTTTGAAACATTCAACGAAAGCTCTTTATGAAAATGACTGTGTCTTCAACACGTTTTTACACTAACGTAGTTTCTCACAGCTCAAAGCCAAATCCCCTGGGATGACCCTAGCCCCCTTAAAGTCCCTGCCTAAGAACTCAAGACTGCCAAAAGAATTTACTGTTTGTTTGTTCCTGCCAAGACCAAAAGGTAGGGCCCCTGTCTCCCTGTCTCTGCAGGAGGAGAGAAGCCTAACTATGATGGGGTCCTATTAGCAAACTTGGATGGGTTCCACATGCACTGACCCCCACCCCCTAACTTCTGGCTTTTTGTAATGTTTCATTTCCCTGACTCTGCTCAGGCACCCTCTATCCCCCCAACCCTTCCCCTCATTTTCCTTTAAAACGCCAAGTGCCTTCTGCACAAATCGAAATGGAGTTCAGTTCAGGCTGAACCCTCTTCCCTACTGCAACAGTATATTAGTGATTAAATCGGTCCTTGCTGCTTTGTTTATCTGACAGTACTTGAAGGAAGGCTTGCTACTCCACCCAGGCTAATAGCTTGGGCTCTGGGCTCTCTGCACACCTTGACCTGCTAGTCTGCGTTCATGCTTCCTGATTCAAATCCTCAGCCTTGAACTTGGCTCCGTGCGGTCTGCTTCATGCCCTCCCTCTTTGTCCTCTAGGATGCAGTTTTCTAGTTGTTCCACCAGGCTCCCATCTTGCACATTCTTGAATACTCCACTTCTGCCTACACTGCCTGCCTCTACCTCTGAGCCCCTTAGTTGCTGGGCCAACCTCCCAGCCTTCTCTACCCCAGTCTCAGAGCCACCATCCCACCTGCTACGTGTTGCAGTGGAGGCTGACCTTGATCTTTAGCAACTGCCCAGGCATTAAGTACAGGGAATAGTTCATGAGGCTTGCGCCATCATGTTTTCCCAGAGATTCAAAACTACAGCTCGCTTAGAGAGTTAAAACCAGTTTCCAATACAGAAGATCGCTTTATTAAATGGCTAAGGAATCAGCGATCAGTACTGGATGAAAGATGATTTGGGTCAAATTTTAAAAACCAGCAGAGCTCCTGAGTTACATGTGTATCTCTTTGCTGACTGCTCCTCTCGTGCTCCGGATTCTCCTTCCCTCACACCCTAGAGCTGGGCTCCCTGTCACTCATTCACCTCATCCTTGGCTCCAGGCCTCCCAGGGTACATTGTCTTGGGTGACCTGGTTTAGGACTCCCTCAGAATCATAGGCTCTCCAGCTTTTATTCTAGTCAAACCGGGAGATAAGAGAAAAAAAGCATCCCCATGTCTCTCTGCTGTCCTGTTTGGAGGCTTCCTCCCCACTGAGAATTTACAAAGGTCTCCCTTCTGACGTGTGTAAGCCATGTCCCATCTGTGCCAGTCCTCACTCCATGGACTCACAGAGTTGATGTAGAAGTCCTGGCTGGCTGGGAGGGTCCCTCCCCCGGTGCTAAATCAGAGAGCAGACAGGATCCCATGAAGAGGCTTCCCTCCACTTAAACCCTGTTACAAGAGAGTGATGCTCCATCCCTGTTCCTTTTTGCAGGCCACTTGGCTTTGTATTAACACAGTGATGAAACACACCAAACCCTGATGAGCAATTTCCCTCAGCATCCACTGGACTCCCACCCCACCCCAACAAAGATTTTTTTTCTCAGAACGTTTTGGGAAAAATACCCCCAAGCAGTTGAGTGAAAAAGCAAATAAGCTGGGTTTCCCTCATGCCCAATTGCAGAAACCGACAGGCGGTACAGGAGAATTGGATTACAGAGGTTAGCCTGATACATTTCTCCAATTTCAGGGTGAGTCTCTTTACTCAGCCCAGCACTGCTCCAGGCTTCTTGGTGGATTCAGAGCCTTCCAGGAGTGGGAATCCCATCTCTCCTCCTTACGTGGCGGGTGGCCGGGAGAGGCCAAGGACCACTGATCCAGAGAGCCCTGGGGACTTACCCTCTGCTCCTGTGTGGCCACGAAAGTCTGGAACCCTGGTGCCACCCCAAAGCCTAGCTCTTGGATGAAAGGCGGCTCAGACTGACTGTGGATCTGAACCTTCACGCCTGCTTCAAACGTCGTTTCCTCTGAAAGAACAAAGGTGGACAGAGCCATGGGTCAATGATAACAGATGCTCATGGAGTCCTGGGACTGAAAAGCTCAAAAGGATGCTGGAAAGGCCCCACGGCAGGCAGAATCATGGCCCCCCAGAGATGTGCACATCCTCATCCCTGGAAACTGTGGCTATATTACCTTACATTGGTGAAAGGGATGCCGCAGATCTAACTAAGGATTTTGAGGTGGGGAGATTGTCCTTGGTCATCCAGGTGGCCCAATGTGATCACAAGGGTCCTTACAAGAGGGAAGCGGGAGGATCAGAGTCAGAGAGATATGGAAAAATCTATGCTGCTGGCTTTGAAGATGGAGGAAGGAAGGATCCATAAGGCCAGGGATGCAGGCCGCTTCCAGAAGCTGGAAAAGGCAAGGGAATGGATTTCCCCTAGAGCCTCTAGAAGGAATGCAGCCCTGCTGACACCTTAAAATACATTTTTGACTTCTGGCTTCCAGAGCTGTAAGATAATAAATTCGTGTTGTTTGATGCCTCTAAGGTTGTGGCAATCTGTTAGAGTAGCAATCAGAAACGAATTCAGGTCAGCTAGGCCAACCAACTTTTTGCTTCAATCTCCAAAACTATAGAATGGGATTTATGAAGTGAGTTAAGCACCTATTCTCTTTATTTGCTAACTTCTCTACTGGGCCATGAGCTGAGGCGAGGAGATCAGGAGAAGGAAAACACGATGATACAGCAGTTGAAATAAAAACACGGGGCTTTCCTGTAAGCCCCTTGGAGCTGCAGGAAATGGGAAACTAGAAGAGAAGCTTCTCCCCTTTTGTTCTTTGGCAGGAGAAAGGGCCCTCGGCAGTGAGGGGGGGAGGGACAGCAGAAAGGGATGGGATGGCAGAGCCTGGCTCATCCTATAAGTTGGTGCCCATAATTGGCGGGAAGTGCACCTATGGGATCTATCAGCCTTTCCTGGGTCTCCTTCTCTTATTCTTTGCAAACAGCCTGAAGCTTGAGTTTTCCAAAATGCAAATCTGAGTCACTTATAAGGAGCCCCATCTCCTTCACCTGCCCCCGTTCCAGACTTGCTCTGGGCAGCCCTCTGCTTCGTGGCACTATGTGTTCCAACCCACCAGGGCCACCAGGTTGGTCGTTACTGATCCCTGCTCTACACGGATGCACATGCATCTCCTTCTGCCCGGAATGTCTTTGACTTGGTCCACCTGACCATCTCCCTTCTCATCACTGAAGATTCAGCCCCCAGCCCCAGCCAGAGCCACTCCTTCTCCTGCTTGGTTGTGTTCTTCACATAAACCTGGTAAAGCCTCTGCCACACCACGTCATAATCCTTTATCTCACTGTCTTTTCCACAAGGCTGAGAATCGGTGAGGCCAAGTTCAGGGCTTTCTCTCTGGATCTCAGAGGCCCTGCGCACGGCTGGGCATCTTGCAGGCACCCAGGGAACGCCTGTTGCATGAACGAGTGAGAGATTTGTGACTCCAACCTTTACTCACTTATTAGTGGGCAAGGCCAATCTAGAATCCACATCAAGGAGTATTCTGATGTAGAGAATAGGGGGAGGATGGGTAAATGCAGAAATCAGGGAAGCTGCGGGGGGATGGAGGTCAGAGGTCAAGGAGGGGGAGTGTGCCAGCCCCAGGGCCATAGCGTAGGGAGAGTTTGGGGACACACTCTAAAGCTGGCACAGAAGAGAAAGGCGAGGAGGAGGGAAGGGCTGGAGCCAGGCACGTGAGTGCGCAGGACCCAGGTCAGCCTGGGGGCCAGTGACCAAGGCAGGGGGAGGCGTCCAGAGCTGGGTGAGAATTCCAAGGTGGGGGCACAGGCCAAGGCTGAGTAGGCAGACAGGGACCAGAGGAAGAATAGGCAGGGCTCTCACAATCTGGACGAGGAATCCAGTGGCTGACATGAGGTTCAGGCAAAAGAGAGCCCCAGCCAGGAATCCTTTCATACACATCTCCGTGGAGCAGTAGAGAATCCCATGAAACCCGCGAACACCTCCCCCTTTCCTCCAGCAGAGACAAGTCTTCCGCCATCTCTTTACCCAGATCGCTCCATCCAAACTCTTGCCCCTACGTCCCTGCGTGCCTGTGGTTTCGTGTCCATCTCTCCCATGGATGGCGGATGCCTCAAGAGAGGAGAGTGCTTCTTGCTCAGTCCGGTGCCCATGGCCCAGCCTGGGGCTTGGCCCACAGGTACATCAGGGAGGGAGCCGAGGGAGAGGGAGGATGGGGGAGATGCAGAAGGCTGAGTGGCCAGCTTTCAGTGGCGGTGTGTTCTAAGGTCCGCCCAAGAGAGGGGTTGAGGAGAGGCCAAGGAGCCCAAAGAACAGGCTTTCATGGGGGAGAAGTGAACACAGTGATATTGGGATACAGGGATGCCCATGCTTGGATGAATGAAAAGCACATTCAGTGAGCTGTAGGGGGTGGGAGAGGAGAGATGCCAAAACGTGTTTTCCAGAGCTAGTGAAGCTGCGTGCCTGCCATATAAGTGAGCTTAAGAAACCTTAGAGCCAGTAGGACAGGCTCGAAGGAGGTACCTGTGGTTACGGGGAGAAATGAGAAACGAGGCCTTGGTGTCAGAAGTGCTGCGAGTAATGGGCAAGGAGGACAGCCAGGCAGGCCTGTGTCAGCGAGAGCCGCCCAGGGCTACTCAGACTGGGCTGGGGTTCAGATGGGGAGTTCATTCAAGAAGCATGAAAAGAAACGAAATGGAGCTATTTGTAGTGAGGTGGATGGACCTAGAGTCTGTCATACAGAGTGAAGTGAGTCAGGAAGAGAAAGACAAATACCATATGCTAACACATATATGTGGAATCTAAAAAAAAAATGTCATGAAGAACCTAGGGGTAAGACAGGAATAAAGACACAGACCTACTAGAGCATGGACTTGAGGATATGGGGAGCGGGAAGGGTAAGCTGGGACAAAGCAAGAGAGAGGCATGGACATATATACACTACCAAATGTAAAGTAGATAGCTAGTGGGAAGCAGCCGCATAGCACAGAGAGATCAGCTCGGTGCTTTGTGACCACCTAGAGCGGTGGGATAGGGAGGGTGGGAGGGAGGGAGGAGATATGGGAACATATGTATACGTATAACTGATTCACTTTGTTATACAGCAGAAACTAACGCACCACTGTAAAGCAATTATACTCCAATAAAGATGTTAAAAAAAAAAAGCAGCAGGGGCAGGAGAAGAGTAAATTCCTAAAGTATTCTCATATCATTACAAACATGGAAGGGCATGCAGGCTGATGGGCAGAGTCAGAAGAGATACGAATAAGGTTTCTGCCCTCTTCAGGATAATGCTGTCTAGAGGAACCTTCTACCAAGATGGAATGTTCTATAATCCTTGCTATCCAACCTGGTACTGTTAGCCACATGAAATGTGACTCATGCAAGTGAGGCACTGAATTTATCATTTAATTAATTAATGACCCCCCCTTTACTGATGCATAATTGACAAAATTGTATGGTATTTAACGTGCACAGTGGGATGATTTGATGTAGGTATACATTGTGAAACGATTCCCCCTATCAGGTTAATTAACATATCCATCACTTCACATATTACCTTTTTGGCTTGCTTTATTTATCTATTTTTTATCCAATTGAATTTTAATTAATTAAACTTAAAATTAGGTAGCCACATGTGGCTGGTGACCACCTTCCTGGGCAGTGCAGTTGTAGAATGTCACCTGTGAGCAGATCCCAGCCCTCTCGGAGCAGTAAGGGTGACAAGGGCTTGAGCACCCCGCTTTCCTATGCAGGTGCCCCTGTGGGGTCTCTTGTCCAGAAGCAGGAGATCTGGGTGGGGTTCTGAGCCGCAGAGCGGTGCCTATTTGTAGTCAGCCCATGATTATAGTCCCAGATCCTCCCTGACCTTGCTTCTCCCAAAGCACCACTTATTCTCCCATCTCCAGGTAGTTCCTCTTCCTTCACAGAACTGCCCTCAGCTCCCCTCTATGGAGTAATTCTCCAGTTTGATAGTGAATAACAGCCTCCCTCCTGTCCCTGCCCTGTACCCACCCTCGGCTCCTGCCTTTCCTGGACATGGCACACTATCAGTGCAAATACGAAGACACACTTTAAGAAATGAAGTGATCAAGCATAGGCTGTTAGAGCCAAAGGCTCCGCCCACGTACCCCCAATGGTCTCAGACTAGAATGCACGTTGAAATCACATGTGGAGCTCTGTGTGACCATCCCCGGGATCCACTCCCTAGAAATTCTGATTCTGTCCCTCTGGGGTAAAGCCCAGGAAACTTGCATGCCCAGGGATTCTGATACAAATTATCTGAGGCCAAACACATTTGGGCAGCAGTGATCTAGTCCAGAGAGGGGAATTGACTTGCCCAAGGTCACACAGCAAGTCAAGAGTGGAGCAGGGGCCAAGAGCCAGGTCTTCTGACTTGCAATTCGTCACTCTTCCTCCCCTACTAGGGGTGTGGTTTATTTCACGTGAGCAGGTGTCCTGGTTCATAGCCCTGGGGTTCTGAGTGGATGCTGGAGAAAGGGAATATCTCTTTCATTGTCCTATCCCCTAAAGCCCCTAGCATGGTGCCTGGAACAGACCAGAGCTCAATAACTACTTGTTGAATGAAACAAATTGAGTGAGGGAGTGTCCTCTGCTGAGCTGACTGTTCCCTGCCCTTTGACCAGCTGTGAGTCTGCCAGGGTCTGGCTGGACCCTAGGAAACACCAGCACCACATGTCACCCAGTGACGGGCTTGCTCCCATGTTGCACAAGGCAGAAGGTCTCATTCACCAACATGCAGCTGGGCTGCACAGAAAACAACAGCAACAGCAGCAACAACAACAAAAAGAACTCGGACCACCCACACAGTGTTTGGGTTCAAACTGAAAATGTGGGGCACCTCGTTAAAAATTTATGGAGAAACTCAAGACAGCAGTGGGAAAGCATTAAACCAAGAGTGTGACCCTCCTGAGCCTGTGTGACTGCAGTGGTCACACAACCAGGAAGCCAGCCCTGATGATAAACCCCGCTGGTGCTGGACAGCATTGTTCCCATCTTCCTATTCCTCTCACCACCAAAAGATTCAACACTGAGCTGCTTCCAAGAGTGCAGGCCCCTCCCAGTGCAGTGAAGGATTTGTTTACATATCATGAACACCAGATTCAAAGCCCCAGAGAGAGAGAGTACAGAGAACGGGGAAGTTACTACACACACACAGCGTTAGGAGCCCTTGTTAATTGGGACCAAGCTGAAACCCTGACGGCGTAACATGAAAGATGATGTTGCATCAGGAGGAGGGTGGTAAAGAGACTTCAACCTGCAGAAGCCAGAGTCTCCTTTTTAGGAGCAGGGCCACGGCCGGCACCAGGTGAAGTCTACCCGTGGAGAATTTTCTGTGCCTGCAGAAAGGATTGGGAAGCTCTACAGGGCGGGGGTGTCGGTGGTGGTGGGGAGCCACGGGCAGAATGCATAATGGGGCAGGGAAAAGTACATCACAATAAAAGCTTACATTTTTCATCTTTGCAAATTACAGGAAGCACGCAGAGGCAATAAACACTGAAGAGGAGGCAAAGAAGCGTCTCTGAAAATCTGGAGGAATTTTCTAGGCTAAGGCAGGGATGTGCTGGTACAAAGCAATCTTGGGTTGGAGGAAACTGTCTTTGTAACAGCGGCTGGGATAGCTAGCTTGAGAGGAGAGGGTGGGAGGGAGGCCAGCCATATGGTGAGATGCGTCTCAGTGCAGGATGGCTCTGTTTGTCCCCTACCCATCCCCTCCACTCTGCTCTCTGCCCTGGGAGCTGCACTTGTATAAAGTGTACTGTTGGGCTCCCTTGCCCTCTAGCTGCTGGCTGGCTTCAGCCAAGGGTGGGCCCAGGTAGGAAACTGGGGGAGAGGGGAGAGTCAGGCTGGGATATTCTGTCTCTCCATTCTATTTGCTGGGTCCCTGCGCGTTAGCTGCGTGCCACCTTGGAAGGGCACACCTCTGGTTCGGGGCCTGGAGGGAGCACTCCATTCTGATACGGGCTCTTTCCCCCTTTCCCAGGCATGGCAATGGCTCTCTGTGCTGCCAGGCTAAGGATACAGCCCCATCAGTACTGCCGTCCCTAAGCCTTGCCCGCACCTTTGTGACTAGCCCTTCATTCATCGCTCCTTGTATCATCCCGTCTGCGGGTGCTGTTGATTTCTTGCTTGGATCCTGATGGCAGAGTCCCCAGAGGGCATCTACTACCTTACCTCTGAGAGGCAGGTGGAGGCCTCTCTGCCTCACCATCCACGAGAGGGCAGCCGTTGGTTGGAGCCTCTTGGGAATGGAGACCTCACTATCTGCAAGGGTAGCCCTTGGCTTCCAGAGTTCATCCTGGCACTGAGTTGACAACTGCCTGCTTTTATTCTTTTTATTTTTTATTTTTTTAATTTTAATTTTAATTTTTTTTACTGCCTGCTTTTATTCTTTTTTTATTTTTTTTAATTTTAATTTTTTTACTGCCTGCTTTTATTCTTTTTATTTTTTTATTTTTATTTTTTTTTTACTGTCTGCTTTTATTCTTTTTATTTTTTATTTTTTTATTTTTATTTTTATTTTTTTTTACTGCCTGCTTTTATTCTTTTTATTTTTTATTTTTTTATTTTTATTTTTATTTTTTTTTTTACTGGCTGCTTTTAGATTTTACTTGTTTCTAGCTCTACCCCTCCTTCCAGGATCTGAAGATACGACCACCGGAGCCTTCCTGTTTTCATGCTAACCTTCCCCAGCAGAGCTGACCCCGGTGCATCTTCATCTCTGAAGGCCTCACGAGCCGAGGTGCACTCAGGGATGTACATGGCCTGCCCAGGCTTCTGTGGGGAGGGGCCCGGGACCCTCTGCCCCCCTCCCCCCAGGAGAGCCAATTGCCCTGCATGGCTTATAGAGCTCTGGGGGCTCCCACCTCCCACACCGGGGCCAGGGTGGGCGGGGCTTATGCCCAGAGACGGAGCACCCCTTTCTCAAAGGAGCGAACCAGGCATTCTGAGTCAGTGGACGTGTGGGCCCCTTGTACTCGGGAGGTCAGAACCAGAGAGCGCCTAGGACAGTTGGTTAGACGCTTGGGGCTCTGGGGTCAGGCAGGGTGAGGTCACTTCCAGCTCTGTGACCTTTGGCAAGTTAGTTCATCTCTTGGAGCCTCATTTTCCTGCAAAATATGCTGAACGGGTTTGAACATGGTAATGGATGAAGCCTGCGTTCTCTCATCTCAGAGATCAAGGGAAAGCTCACTGAATGTCTGACAGTGACAAGGACAGGGGCCACGGTCCTAGTCCTTGAGAGCCCTGGTATTTCTACCAGGCTGACTACAAATGCAGTTTGGGTGGCCCATGAGAGGTGCCATCTTGGTCCCTCATGCTCCCCTGGCTTGCACAGAGAAATCCATGGCATGAATCCAAAGAGGCCCAAGGTGGGGCCCTGGAAAGAAGAACAGGAAGTATATAAAAGAAAACATTGGCTCTGAGGTCACAGAGAGCTGGGTTTGACTCCCAGCCCTACCCCTTAATAGCTGTGTGACCTCAGGCAAGTTATATTGCCTCTCTGAGCCTTGCAAAGGATGGCTGATCTCTCAGGTTACTTTGAGCTCTAAAATTCTACGAGCTGGGGACCACACACAAGTCTCTAACCTCACTGCATCTCATTTTAATTTCCTGAAAAACAGATTAAAAAAATTAGACGTGGCCGTTCAGCACTTACATCAAGTCAGAAAAGGTTGATTTTTCTAAATACAGCACGAAGAATCCACAAATTGCTGCCTAGCTACAAATGGACGAGGCATCTCTTGTCCTCCCTCTCTGCCCTACTCCTCACAGACAGGCCCAGTTAAGCAGCATCCCAGGTGAGAAAATCCGAACCCATCACGGAGATGGCAACCCTCACGCTTGATTGCTCCTGGGTGACATTTTGAGGTGAGCTGGGCTTCTGGAGGAAGAAAGATCAACGCTGTGTCCCCTGCTGGATGGGATGCAATTATGTCTGTTCAGGGCGACAGCCTGAGGTAGCAAAGTGTTCTCACCAATGGCTCATGACCCAGGAGGTGTTATCAAGCGGCCACAAAAGTTGGGTGAAGGCTGCAAATCCCAGCCCCCTCTGGCAGAGCCTCAAACACACTAGCATTTTAAAGACCCTATAACCTGTTACCCTCTGTTGAACTGAGTGTTATCCAAAGCAACCTTTTTTTTCCTTTTCTTTTTCTTCATTTTTAAGGAACACTAGCTCTTGGCAGAAAGAACCAAGGACCAAATCAGAAGCTATGGAATCAAGTCCTAGTTCCAGTACTTAAACATGAGATGGTAGGAAAGTCACTCAGCATCTTGGAGACTTGCTTTACCACATCTGTCAAGTGGGTTCATCTGTTCAATGTTTAGCAGTGCCCTGTCTACATCACAAGAGTGTGTGAGGATCAAAGGACAGTAGGCAGGCGATGTGCCTTCTATACTGGAGAGTAATGTGCCCATGTTGGCACAGGAGATAGTTAACGTTAGGTCTTGGTTATGCAACAGAGAAGTGTGGTCACACTAAACGCACTTCTATGAAACAGAACGTTTACAAAACATACATTAGTGAAGGCGCTGAGTGTGGAGTTGGGTCTAGGCTCATTACACAAAGATTTATTCCAAGGATCCTTTAAATAATGAGTTTCCTTAGTTCATTCAGGCTCAGAGATTATAAATTACTTGCTAAGAGAGCTGATAAGTCTGGGTGGGCAACCGACATGCAGGAGAAAGTGCCATGTCTCCAAAACTATAAGGGAAGTGGGTGGATGTTTAAGATTCTACTGATAAAAATTGTTGACACACACTGACAGCAGAACTTAGATATAACCAGATTGCTGAACAGATCCTGTGTGTAGATTGTGATGTGTCTACAGAATTCAAACTCATTCAAAGCATTACTGAATTCATAGCAACTTCCTGATATTGAATATTTTTTCAATAAATAAATGTGAAAAGCATGAGAGCATTCATGTGGGGGTGATGTCTGAGAAATATTCTGATGTTAAAAAGTCATCCTTGGGCTTCCCTGATGGCGCAGTGGCTGAGAGTCCGCCTGCCGATGCAGGGGACACGGGTTCGTGCCCCGGTCCGGGAAGATCCCACATGCCGCGGAGCGGCTGGGCCCGTGACCCATGGCCCCTGAGCCTACGCGTCCGGAGCCTGTGCTCCGCAACGGGAGAAGCCACAACAGTGAGAGGCCCGTGTACCGCAAACAAAACAAAACAACAACAAAAAAACAAAACTAGAAAAAAAAAAAGTCATCCTCGTATTTCCAAAGGGTGGGAAACAGTGGTCTAGATGAGAGCTTCTCATACTTGAATGTGAGTCACTGGGGATCCTGTTACCAGGCAGATTCGGTGTGGAGTCTGAGGTTTCGCATTTCTGATGAGCTCCCAGGGGATGCCAATGTTGCTGGTGGGAGGCCCACACTTTGGGTGGCAGGATGCACAGGAGAACATCTATGCTGGGATAGAGCGTACCAGGCCTGTGGTTATCTGGCCTCTGCCTACCTCTCCAGCCCGAGGTCTCACCCTTGGATCCAGCCACCCCAGGACACCTGGGCCTGTCCTTGGCCTTTGCTCCCGATTCCCCCCCCTCTGCCTGGCATCTCACCTCCCTATGACCCACAACCTCCTCTGACTCCCATACACTGCCCAGCTACCTGGCAAACAGGCCTGAAAGTAGGCCCGATGGTCATCTCCTCTGTGAGCCACCTACCCACCCCCAGAGATACCTTTTCCCTCCCTTCCAGAACTGATTATCCCCTCCTTTGCACCGCAGCTTTCCTCTATCCTTCATAGCCTTGATGACATATAATTGTTTACATGTCACCCAAGCAGACAACAAATGTCTGCCATTCCTTAAGGCACTTAACGTGAGAGCTATTGGATCAATGAATTTCCATCTCGCACATAAAAGGAGGCCTCGAGATGGTTCCTAGATCGTGAACACTTTGAAAACCTGGACTGGGCCCTACATCTGTATCCCTGAGTGCCTGGCACATAGTAGGTGCTCTTGGCAATTTATTGGATAGGAAGACATGAGCTCTGAGGTGGGTCTGTTTCATCCACCTCCTAGATGGTCCCCTCAGACCACTGCCTACTGGGCCGGGAGTTTTTTTTTTTTTTTTTTTTTTTTTTTTTTTTTTCTTTTTGCGGTATGCGGGCCTCTCACTGTTGTGGCCTCTCCCGTTGCGGAGCACAGGCTCCGGATGCGCAGGCCCAGCGGCCATGGCTCACGGGCCCAGCCGCTCCGCGGCACATGGGATCCTCCCAGATCGGGGCACGAACCCGTATCCCCTGCATCGGCAGGCGGACTCTCAACCACTGCGCCACCAGGGAGGCCCTGGGCCGGGAGTTTTAACTGAAGCACATATATTTTCTGCACAGCACTTAGCATGTGCATTAAGCAGGTTTTCTCAGAACGACAGAAGTCAGGCTTCTTCTTGGCGAATTAATGGATGCCTGCCTCCAGCGGTGCTTCTGACTTATGGCATCATTTCTCCAGATTCCTTGGCACCTGCGGAGACCACCTCTCCAGTACGAAGGCCCACTCTGAGAGTGAGCTCAGAATCGCAGCCAGCCGCACACAGCACGTTCCTGTGCTCCAGACTCGCAGAATTCAGTCCAGAGCCGGCACTTCTCCCTCTGGGGAGGTCCTTGGTACCAGGCACTAGGACAAGAGTCTTTCCTGGAAGCAGAGGTGTTGGGGAAACCATAGCAACCAACCGTATCCCTCTTGCTGTGTCCCATTTGTGATGGGGGCTGGGAACTGTGCTACCCTTGAGAGCTGCTTAGACCTTCCAGCTACGTGGAAATTTTCTGATCATTTTTTAATTTAATTTTAATTTTTGTCAAAGCAATACATGTACATCATTTAAAAAGCCAAATGGTACTGCTCCACCTCTCCCTACCCACCGAGTCCCACTCCTTAGAGGCTACCACTCTCATTGGTTTGAGCTGTTTCTTCTGGTACTGACGACTTTCATATTTTCATGGACATCAATTGCTTGACAGTTATTTCTTGGCTTTTAAAAATTTTAAATATTACCTACTGAATTTCTACCATGGGAGCTAAGGGTGTAGATTTCTTGTATGAAGTATCCTAGCATATTCCGTTGCCTTTCACCCTCCTATATAGGCTTAGATGATATTTTGGTTAAGTCAGTATCCAGCTTTTACATAATTATGACTATGTGAGTATTGCCCACACCCCAGCCTTATTGTGTATAACGTTTTTGATCTCCTCCTTGTGAAACTATTTTGTTTTTCCTATTTTTTTCCTTTTTGTTTTTTGTTTTGTTTGGCTTGTACCTACAGCAGAAATGGAAAAAAAAAAAGGGCAAACTCATAGAAAGAGCAGAAAAGCGGTTGCTAGGACTGGGAGTGGGGGAAATGGAGAGGTTAGTAAAAGTGTACAAACTTTCAGTTATGAGATCAATAAGTTCGCATGGCATAGGGAGATCAGCTTGGTGCTCTGTGTCCACCTAGAGGGGTGGGGTAGCGAGGGTGGGAGGGAGATGCAAGAGGGAGGAGCTATGGGAATGTAGGTATATGTATAGCTGATTCACCTTGTTATACAGCAGAAACTAACACACCATTGTAAAGCAATTATAGTCCAATAAAGATATTAAAAAAAAGATCAATAAGGTGAGAGGATTTAATGTAAAACACGGTGACTATAGTTGATAACACTGTAGCATATAATTGAAATTTGCTGAGAGTAGAACTTAAATGCTATCATATATATGTATATATAGGAATATATTATATATATACATGAATATATTTGAAACCAAATTCTACCCTCATACTTCATTTGTAGATTGCTGGATATAGAGTTCTATCTTAGACAAGAAAGATTCCCACCCACCCTTGGTCCCTGCCCCAAATGTGAAGGCATTCTGCCATTGTCTTCTGGCTTCAATTACCCTTGTGGAGAAGTCTATTCTGATTCTAGATCCTAGGTATGTGACTGTTTTTTTTCTCTCCAGAACCTTTTAAGACTTTCTCTTTATCTCTATGAGGCCGAATTTCACAAAGATGCATCTTGGTCTGGTTCTTTTGCCACTTATTACAGGACTTAGTGAATTCTTTTAATATAGAAAATCATGTGGGTCAGTTGGGAATTTTTCTTATTTTATTTCTTTGGCAACATCCTCTTCTCGACTCTCTCACTTTTGTTATTCTAGAACTCCTAGTTGTAGGATGTTGGACTTTCTGGATCTATCCTCTCATGTTCATATTTTTTTCTCTCCCATCTTCCATCTGTTTGTCTTTTTGTTTTACTTTTCAGGCAATTTCCTAAATTCCAAAGCTTCTGTGGGTTTAAAAAAATGGTTGCAATAATATTTTTAATTTCCAGGTTTTTAAAAAAAAACTTTTTCTTTGAATGTCACTTTTTAATAGCATCCTATTTTAATAGCTGGTGCTTATGTATGCATTATTCATATTATCTCTTATCTCTTGAGAATTTTAATTAAAATAGTTTGATGTTTCCTTCTGCTTCCCACACTATTTTTTATTTATCAAACACATACATAGTGCCTAATATTATTCAGGCACTTTTGTAAGTATTTCAAAAGTATTAACTCATTTCAATCTTCCTAACAACCTTGAAGAGTTGATACTAATATTATTCTCATTTTAGAGGTGATGGAACTGAGGCTCAGAGAGGTTAAGTAACTTGTCCAAGGTCACATAGCTCGTAAGTAGTATAGCCAGATTTGAACCCGGGCTCTAGAGCTTTTTGCCATTAACCATTATCTCTATTTCCTCAAAGTTTCTTTTTTGTTTGTTTGGTTTTGGTTCCTTTCCTGTTAGTGGCTACCCTCAAATGCTTGGCTTGTTGACTCTCCATTCATAGTTAAGAGGTACTTATTAGTTTTTAAAAATTTATTTACTTATTTTTGGCTGTGTTAGGTCTTTGTTGCTGTGTGCGGGCTTTCTCTAGCTGTGGAGAGCCGGGGTTACTCTTCGTTGTGGTGCGCGGGCTTCTCATTGCAGTGGCTTCTCTTGTTGCGGAGCACGGGCTCTAGGTGCACGGGCTTCAGTAGTTGTGATGCATGGGCTTAGCTGCTCCACCGCATGTGGGATCTTCCTGGACCAGAGTTCAAACCTGCGTCCCCTACATTTGCAGGTGGATTCTTAACCACTGCGCCACAAGGGAAGCCCAACTGGTACTTCAAGCCTGGACAGTCTTCCTTGTGTGTGGGAGGACTTACCAGGGGACTTCACCCTAGGCTGATCTAACTAGGTTTGTGTGGGTTATCCTGATTGTCATTCTCTGTGAATCTTTTCTATTGAGCTTGTCAGTGTCTCCAGGAAGGGATTCCCCAGATCTCTGGTTGGGGGTGGGTGAGGTAGATTAGTCTGGCTGGGGGTCTCACTACTCAGTGAGCAGAATTTCACCTTATCTCCCTGTTTTCTGTACAGCACCTCACCCATGCCCTCAGCTTTGACTGGTTTCCCCCAGCCCGGAGCCTATCTATTTCAATCTTATCTTTTGCTGGGGTGCAGAGAGGTATTTGGCTGCTTTGGGCCATGGGGGACTTAACAGCTCCTTTTACAGACTTTTAACTAATCCTCCTAGTTTTACCCACACCTCTCAACCCTGTTGTCAACAGTATCTGATGCCTCCAATCCCTGATACTTTCTGGGAGGAGGGGGGCATGTATGGTGAGAATCGTTTGACTTTTACTGGTTTCCCTGTGTGCAGAGCCTGACCCTACAGCCTTGTCTGCCCAGTCAGTTACCATCTGCTCTCCATTTTCCAAAAATTTGCTGACACCTACTATCTACAAGCTGGGTTCCTTGGAGTCCTAGGGTTCCTCCAGGAATGTCTCAGGGTTGGCCACAGTGAGTATGGAGAAATCAAACTGGGGGCCCCATCTCCAGCTGGACCAGAGCAGCTCTACCTTTATCTGCTTTATATACTGGAGCTGTGCTAAAGCTTTTGTTCAATACAAGGATTCTGCTATGGAAAAAAAAAAAAGAGGAAAAAATAGAAAAGGAGAACAGCAACAGACTTATCATTATATGCCATTCTGTCTCCAAAGATGTCACTGGAACTTTTTTTTTCTGAGCTATTTTCATGGCAGTGCCTTTACAATCACATTTTGAACATTAAAGGAATATAGTGGAAGGAGAATCGCTTTTGGGTCCATATGTGGGTTTTCAGCTTGGTTCAACCACTTAGTGAAGTGTGTGTTCTTGGGGAGCTTCCTCAACTTCTCTGGGCTCCCGTTTCTTTATTTTTCAGTGGAGATAACACCTCGTTAGGAGGGTCACTTGGAGGATTCATGGGATAGAATGTTCACGGCACATAGTAGCTACTCATTAATATTAGTTTTTCCCTCAGCCTGGCCCCATCAGTGTGCAAAACACAGCAATTTTTTCTCTCTCTCAACAGATATGTCAACACATATTTATTGCCCTGGTATGTGTCAGTGAGCCAGACAGTCTAAGATGCCTATCTCTTGGAGCATGTGTTTCAGTAGAGGAGGATGGTATCCTCGAAGGTGACACACGACATGGAACAAAGGACAAGCAGAACAGATAAGGAGGGGTGAGGAGTGGGGCGGGGGTACAATTTTCAATAGGGTAGTCAGGGTAGGTGACGTCTGAGCAAAGACTCAATGGAGGTGAAGCAATAAGCCATGTGGGTCCGAGCAGGGAATTCTAGGCAGAAGGAAAGGAGAATGCAGATGCTTGAAGGTAAGCTTTCCTGGAGTGTACAAGGAGTTACAGGGAAGCCGGAGTCGTTACTGCCAAGTGAACAAGGGGACAGAGTAAAGGGGATGAGGCTGGGGAGATAATATGGGGCAAGACATTGACCTCTATTAGAGCAGTGACTCTCAGAATAATTCCTTTGCTCAAAAATATAATGTCAAGTTCATTTTCCCACAGTATCAGAACTTGGGGACATCAAGGCAGAGTTTACTTGATTACAAAGTGTATTCTACATCAGCATGAATAAAGGAAATAAGATTTGAGCCTGTCTATTTAGAATGCAAGCTCACTAGAGGGCTCCCTGCACACCAATTCTGGTTCTCTCAGATGTAACCCATCCCCACCCTCGCCCCTTCTTTCCCCAGCAGGGCCATTCTCGGGACAGTCTCGGGAACCCAGCTCCCTCAGGGCTCCCATGTCCTTCCATGAACACACTCCCGCTCACTGATTGGTCCAGGGGTGGGCACCTGCCTGGCTGGACCAATGAGTCCCTTCCCTGTTTTTTTTTTTTTTTTTGTTGTTGTTCTTTTTAAATAGGATACCAGTGAGAGAACCAGAATAGTCTCTCGCTGGTGGCAGGATGTGTAAAATATATATCTACTGGGAACCATGTGTGAAAAGATATATGTGTGGAAAAAGCCTGTCTCCAGTGAGAGAGAATAAAGCAGTTTAGAAAGAGGATAGGTGAGAGAAGGGGTGAGAGATCGAGGAATCTCCTGCCCTTGGTTCCAGTTGTTTCTGATGCCGCACCCTTGCCTTCCTGCTGCTGGGTTGTTGAAGTTTGCCTTGGATTCCACGGGCAATACAATTCCTTTTATGCCCAGGCTTGTTTGAATCTGGTTTTTCTCATTTGCAGCCTAGATAACCCACTGCTTATTTCTTTTATCTTTGAAGTTACTCAGAGGCATCTACACAGAGTTTCATTTTTAACAACCTCCCACCCGCCTTCAATTTAATTTCCTTTAGAAAAACGTTGGTCATGAAATCTGCACTTCTGTAGTCGAGGACAGCTTTTCTGTCCTTTTTCTATTTTGTGAGCTCCTCCATGAAAAAGAAGGTTTTCCATGGTCAAAAGCATTGGGCAAATAAATGGTGTATGCAATATGCCTACCTTGGAGATTTATAATGTAGTGTATTAAAGAATTCCTGTCATGAATGAACGTGTTTAACTTTGCCTAACCAGGGTTCCCCAGATCCTTTCTATTCCTGTAACATGTAACATCTGAAACTGCTAACAGTCCATAGGGCAGATTTGGGGGCATACTGTAAAGCTCCATGTGTGACTGAGCCTGCCTTCTTTAAAATGGCATATTTCCAGGCTGCCTTGCACAAGGATGTTTGACCAAGGAGGCACTGTCAGCCCGGAGGAAAGGACACTTTTGGTAAATTTCATAGTGACTTTCTACTCGCTAAGCCTGAGTCCATAGGGTTGGGTCCACCCAAAGAGGGTGCCTTTTCCTAATTCACTCGTTGGCACCAAAGGTCCATCCTCTAGGTCAGAGTTACACCTGGAGGCGTGGCTCCCTCACTGCTTGCTTAAATTTCTGAGAGGTGAAGCAAGAATATGCCAAAGGCTCTGCTTTGAGAATGAGACATCCAGATGATAAGGTGCCCCAGGACCCTTGTGTAGGTATGAGATATTTGGCACAGTCTCTGCCTCTGGGATGGGTTTGACCATCCTCCCATCTACTGGTTGCCATTATCAACCTTCCACTGTTTACAGTGTGCAGACAGCTCTCATCTGATCGGCTGATAAAGGCAGGGCTGGGGGTTTGATCTTCGGTCTGGCTCTGTAAAGCCACTTTCCTCTGCCTCTGTCATCAAGTTGTCTGTGGCCACTCCCTCAACAACCAACTTTCAATTTCTTTCTTCTCCATCATCACCCAAATATCTCCTCTAAGGACCCAGGCTCCTTTGCCTGGGGATTGAGAGGAAGTGGAAACGTAAAGGAGGCAAGATGGCATCTGTGGAGCCACACGGCTTGGCAGGTCAGGAAGGCTCCTCCACGCCGAGGACTGTGGCGGTGAGCGGCTTGGCCGTGCCCCCAGCCCTCGGGAGCAATGAGCGAACAGCAGGATGTGGCCGTGCCTCCTTAGGTGGCCTTGTGGACCAGCATCCCTCACCTGCCAGAGCCCACCGCTCATCCTTCGGCAGGTGTGTGGGCCTCACTCCCACCCACGTGAGGCTCACCCCCCCACCCCCAACCAGCCCAGGAAACGAGCAGCTTTAAGGTGACCAGAGTCTCCAAGAGATGCTCGTGCATGGTGACGTATCAGCCTGAAGAAAGGTACCACAGAGGAAGCCTGGAGGTAGGGATTCAGGAGGCCTGGCTGGGTGGCCTGGGTGAAGTCACCGAACCTCAGCCTCCTTCCCTGGCAAACGGGGATGAGGGGCCCTTCCTAGCACGCGGGGATGCGGTGAAGGGGAGGCCAGGAGGGAGGACGATTACATTGCTGGAGGGGGGACAAGGGATACTGAATTCAGGAAAGTGGACGGGATCAACGAAGCGTCTGCTCAACCAGGGTCAGACTGGGCTTGGAGGGCCTGGAGCCTGAGGTGAGCTGCCAGAGATGGTGCTGAAATGAGTCGCGTGGCGCCCTTTTGCCGCTCAGCTGCAACAGCAGGAGGACTGAGCACAATGCGAAGTGAGTGGCCCTGCTCACCACCCGCCCGTGGGATGCTCAGACAAGAGCCGCGGGAGGGCCGGTGCGGTGGAGGAGGGAGAGCTCGGGGTTTGTGGGTAGTCGTCCCGGGGTGGGGGGAGGTCTTCGCTGTCCTCAGAAGCCTGGTGGGCCTGGGGCTGGGGTGATCGGCTGCAGGAATCACGGGGTGGGGACTGCAAGAAGTGAGGGCCAGCCTGCTTGGCCTCCACCCGCTCCTCAGCGCCAACCTGAGGGCCCAAGCCTCTGTCCTGCCGGAATCTTCTCTCCTTTCATCCCTCTTTGTGGCCCCTCCCAGGCCCATCTCTAGACCCCCTCCCCCTTCCCCCCGTTTCGCCCTGAACCCAGTGTTAATCTCACTTTGGGTCTCCTTGGCATCCAGTGCCCCACGCTTGGGCACCTTTTTACTCTCTCCAACTGTTGAGATTCTAGAGGCGGTCAGCATCCCTAGGCTTACTGGCCGCATCACTCCAACCTCCGCTTCCGTCATCACGTTGCCTTCTCTGTCTGACCTTCCTGCACCCGTCTTATGAGGACCCACCTGTATAATCCAGGATAATCTCAAGACCCCATGCAAGTACCCCCTGTTTTCCCTGAACACTCCTTCCTCCCAGGCGAAGGCCGCCGTCCTGCCGCAGCACAGGGGACCCTCACGTCCCACTGGATTCTGTGTCTCCTCCTCTAGGCTGTGATCAAGGGCTTGGTCTTTTTCAATTTAATGTCCTTACTTTTGTGCAAAGCCTGAGATAGCATACGTGGCTAATGAATAGTTTGCTGAATAAATAAATGCATAATTGGATGCACGAAATAAGCTTTGGGGACTGTACACACGGGCAGCCATGGGCCCAGGCCCCTGTGTCTGTGCCCTTCAGCTCTCCAGCAGCCTCTCCACCTTCCCTCAGTGGGAGGAGTCTGCCTTCCTTTCCCTTGGGCCTGGTAGCTGGGTTGGGATATTCAAGATGGTGGAAGAGGAAGGGGCTGGTTCATCCCTTCCTCTTCTCCTGAAACCAAGCCACCTACCTCCCCATCCATACTTGTTACTTCCAACCTTCCTCCATGCCTCCTCTCATCCTCCCTGCCTTCCCTTTCCAGTAGTCCCATCATCTGCACTCTCCCACCTAGTGAAATCCAAGGTAACTCAGGGCATCACTGCAGTCCATACCAGGGACATCCTTCCCGTTGACTGTCATGTCACGAACCCCCTGATGGAGAGCAGTCCTTCACCAGGTGGGCCAAGACAGCCCACCCGAGGCAAACGTCTTTCAGAGTCCGCACCCCTCCACCATCACCCACTGCCCCAGTCCCTGGCCCAGCTCACCTGTCTCTCCCCAGATGGGCAGGTACTCATCCTGCTGAATGTCCAGCATGATCTCCAGCCCGTTGCCTGTCCCCCCCTTGACTGTTGTAAGCAGAGGTTTGCCATCCTCGCCTGAGTTAAACATGTAACACTTCCCATATTTTGTAAACACCTGAAGGAGAGAAGAGAGAGAGAGAGAAGCACATGGGTGACTTCAGACTGGGCTCCAGAGACTGGGGAGACCCCAGAAATCCAACAGCAGGCTAGAGTCCCCACTGCCTGTCACAATCAACCCTCCTGGGGACAATGATTCCTCACCCCTGGCTAATGGCCTGACTTTTGCTAAGCGGGATTCTGGCATCAAAGAACACATCTGGACACCCTTTGGCTTTGGCTGCAGTGGGATCTGCTCTTTTCTCCCTCTGTACACCCCCCACCCCCAGCCCTGGGCAGTAACGCGCCTTTCAAGTGTCCAGCATTATCTGTATCCTCTTGACCCTCTAATCTGCACCTCCAGCCCCAAGCTCTCTCTTGGGTTCCAGACACACTGATCCCACTGCCTGCTAAGCGTGACCTCAGGGGGACCCATGGATCCCCGACACTCAGCATGTCCCCGTGGGATCAAATCTTCCTCAGCCTCTGTGCCCCACTGGATGGTTCTCCTGTACACTATGTCCCAGGGAATAGCACTGCCACCTGCCTAGGGGCTCAAGCCAGACCCTCAGAGTGGCTGTCCACGCCTCCTCTTCCTCACCCCCACATGCAGTTAGCCGGCAGGGCTCGTCAACACTGTCTCTACATCCGACTTGAATTTTGCTTTCTCTCTTCTGCACTGCTTTAACTCAGGACCCCCATCATTTCTTGCCTGGGCTGCTGCAGTTTCCTAGCTAGGCTCCCGGATTCCAGACAACTTTCTCCAGCCCATCCTCTAAGTTCACGGTGGCTCACTCTTTCAGAAATGCAAACCTATTATATTAAGCCTGTGCTTAAAATCCACCAGGACTGCCCATCCCCCTTACAGTAAGGTCCAGGCCCTCCCTCCACACCCAGTTTTCTATGATGCTCTCTGCCTGCCCTATCCTCCTCTTCCCATCGGAGTCCACGAGAATCCACTAGAAGAGAAGCTCCACGGGTTCAGGGACTACCTCTGCATGTACATCGAGGAATCTAGCACGGGGCCTGGCACCTGGGGGTGCTCCAGAAATATATGTCCAGTGGATGAATGAATGAATGAGTGAATGAATGAATGTGAGTGAGTGGGTGGGTGGAGCCAGATCAAGCAACTTGCAGCACCTCTGGATGTGTCCTGCTGGTTCACGTAGTACTTGCGGTTTTCTAGCTGCTGCCGCCGCCTGTAACTCCTCTCATTCCTCCTTCTGCCTGTACAACATCTAGTTCTCTGCCTGGGCAGCCTCTGTTCCCCAAGACTGGATTGATGCATCTCCTCCTGCAAGAAGCCTTCCCGTGCTCCTAGACCAAGTTATAGGACATCCCTCCTCACTGTTCCCCTTGCTCTTTCACCACGGCAGCTCTCACATGCAACAGTAAACACGGGTGGGTGTTCTTCCTCCCATTATGCAGAGGAAGAAACCACAGCCCAGAGAGGTTAAGCGACTTGCCTAAGGTCACACAGCTATTAAGCAGAGAAGCTGAGATTCAAAGCCATGTCTGTCTGATTCTAACACATGCGATCTTTCTGAGCATGTTGACATTGTCATTGAGATGTTTCTGAGCCATACGCCGCTGCTCTCTGCCTTGCTTTTTCCACCAGCCAATCACTATTCATATGCATGAGCTCCTATTACGTGCAAGTATTATGGGGACAGTATAAGCCCTGCTACTGCTTCTTGTTTTATAACCCCACACTCCCAGTATTTTCCTTTATAGCACACATCAAAGCGTGTGACTAGATGGTGATTCATGCGATTGTTTGTTGGAGGGGGCGGGGGCTGTGTCTGTTTTGTGGAATGAATGAATGAATGGGCTCCAAGTTGTTGCTACTCCCATCCCCTTGCCCACCTCTGGGAGGCGCCCTTTGGTGCTGGCCAGCCTTGCTGGTTCTGGCGGGAGCTCACGCTGACATCTTGTCCCACCCCCTTCCCTCTCTTTCTCTGCTCTGGCCTTCTCAGCTTCCTAACTGATTGTTCCTAAGCATTTTTGCTTGCTTCTCCATGAAGGCATTTATTAGAGGAAAGACAGTTTACCTTTGCAGGGGCAGGAGAAGGGGCTCAGAGACAGGCGGGCTCATGCTGACGGCACTTCTCTGCTGGCCTCCTTCTCAGCCGCTCCTGCCTGGGCTTTTCGGAGAGGATCATTTTCCTCTCTGCTCAACATCAAAGGCCTGAGAGCTATGTACACACAGTGCAGTTCTGCTACAAATTTGGGACAAGATGCCGCTCTCCTTCCCCATTTCGATGCATAATGACATGTAAGTGTAACATGCACTTCAAATTTACGCCTTATCGCGGCCAGCCAGAAAATACAATTTATTTAAGTCTAGACTTTTAGGCTGAGCCTGCTGCTTCTTCAGACCTGCCATTCTCCAAGGCGCTTCTCTGCTCTCCCGGTAAGTGCCGACAGCCCCGTCGCGGATGGCAGGGCTGGATTTGCAAGGTTGCTAAGAGTCTAGAATTGTCCTTAGTTGAATCGGTTTGTAAGGATTAATGGTGCATGTTTCAAACCTGGATCTCCAGGAGTGATGGGGCGGTTGTGGGGGGAAGCCTGAGATAAAGATGGGCCCCACGACCATCAGTTTCATTGCTCACACTGGTACCGTGTTACAGTTCAGAGATGGCACGTGTGCAGCTTCAACTTTCTCAATGGCCCCGTGAAGTTGGAGGGAAGAAAACTAACAGTTCCTGAGCCTCTACTCTGTGCTGGCCTCTGCTTGGCATTTTCATAGGAGTTATAGCATTCCTAATTATGGTCTCAACTACCCTGATGGGGAGGCATCTTATTATCACATGCCCATTTTACAGTTGGGAAGACTGAGACTTAGTCAAGAGGTAGGTAGTAGAGCTGGGACTCATGGGTGTGACTTTACCACCAAGGAAGTTCCAAGGAAGGAACGCTGAAATTTCGAGCCAGACAAGAAGGTATCAAAGCAGATTTCCCATTATCTGTCAAGTCCGTGGCCTTGAACATGGCATTTACTTTTCCCAACTCCAGTTTCTTCATCTGAAAATTGAGCAAGATAATCTTGCCACGTGGTTGTAATGCCTAAATGAGAGAATGCAAGTGGATTTGTTTGGAAGATTACATAATAGACATCTTTACGAGTTATGGATTCATACTAGGTCCTTTTCAGCAAAAGAGAGAGAAATTATTTGGGTTATGGGGGAGGTCAGTCATAAATTGAAGAATGGGGGCGGGGTTGAGGAGTCCTGTCCTCTCTGCTTATGTCTGCTCGATACTAAGCTCATCTTGAAGTAGTTATAGGGGATGGAAACTGCCATGTGCCACTAACTGCTTATTCCTTAAGAAAGTTAAGCCTGTTGCTGAAAGCCCAGGGCAGCCAATGAGATCACTGGGGCCATGGAGTTCTGTAGGAAAGGGACATTCTTTGATGCACACAATCCACTTTGAAAATCTACATTTGGATTCCAACAACTGAATTGTGACCAGTTACTGGTAGAGTGGATAGCCACCGCCAGTCTGAAGCTGGCACATTCTAGCCTGTAATTTTCTTTTTTGGCAGTGTCTTTGTTTGGTTTTGGTATCAGGGTGATGGTGGCTTCATAGAATGACTCTGGGAGTGTTCCCTCCTCTTCAATCTTTTGGAAGAGTTTGAGAAGGATCAGTATAAGTTCTTTGTATGTTTGGTAGAATTCCCCAGTGAAGCCCTCTGGCCCTGGACTTCTGTTTACAGGGAGTGTTTTTTGGTTTGTTTGTTTTTTTTTAAACTACAGATTCTATTTCACGTCTAGTGATTGGTCTGTTCAAATGATCTATTTCTTTTTGATTCAGTTTTGGTGGGCCATCTGTTTCTAGAAACTTGTCCATTTCTTCTAGGTTATTTAATTTGTTGGCATATAATCGTTCATAGTTGGCACTTTCTAGATAAAAGAAACCTGGATGTGGGGATGGGGAGAGGGTCTCACTGCCTTCCAGTAGCTCTAAGAATAGCCCCGATGTCACAGACTGGCTTTGCTACCCTCTCTGGAGCACCATTCACATTTTATCTGTTGTCACTAATTTTTGCAGCAGCCCTATGAGTTTGGTATTATCACCCCCGTCTTACAGGTAAGGAAACTGAGGCCCAGAGAGGCTGAACCAGGTCACAGAGCTGGTAAGTAGAGATTCCAGGGTGAAAGTCATCTTTGCTCAAAATCTTCCCGCCCAAATGTCTCATTTTGCATGTGGAGAGTCTAAGGCTCAGAGAGGTGAAGTGTCCTGCCCCAGGTCACACAGCTAGTTTGGGGGCAGAGCTGAGACCTGGGCTTGGGTCTGTGCTCTTCCTCTAAAGCTTTCTGTTTGCACACGCCAGGAGTTGGAGATTATGGCTAAGCTTCCCTTCCCGGGGTACTGCATCCAGGAATAAGAAAGATTGGCAACTCCAGCTGGCCTGGGTGCCAGCCTCTAGGCTCGGTATGACCTGTTGGGGCACCCCGCCTTACAGGGTCTGGGAAATGCAACGTGGAGCCCTTGCTGGGAAAGGTTAGGAATGGCAGATACCCATGAAGACACAGTTTTCTGGTCCAATTAGTAGTGCAAACAACATTTCAACACCATGCACCTACTTAAGAAAATAAATTATGTATAAGCTCCCTTAAGGACTGTTGAAATATCCACTTACTAGCACACAACTGGGCCTGCAAGCTTCAAACCTTCCAACCCTTCATTAATCCTGACCTTTAGGGCTTCTCCTAAGCAATGGGTTCCTTGTCTTTTCTTGCTTATTACACTTGAAGGAAATGAAATTGTGCTGCTCCAAAAGGCCTCTAAAGCTCAGTCTTGAGTTGAATGAACTTTCCTCCCAGCGAGTTGCTGAAATTTCTCATTAGGCTGCTTTCAAAATAATGGACATGCTGAAGCCCACTGTTTCATCTGCTCTGTTTTTCTCTGTTAAACTCCTCCAACACATTTCACACATTGGGAAGTGAGACAGTCTGTCAAATGGGTTACCAGGCTTCCAGTAAACAAAATGAAGCTGTCTTTTGTTTTCTGAAGTTGCAAGGAACATGTTTGAAAATGAAATATGGAAGAGGGATGTGTGCGTGAAGAGGCGGCCATAGACAGTCAGCTCTTTGAAGGCAAGGATGGCATCTCGTTAAGAAACCACCTTGCTTATTCATCTCTTCTTGCAACAGGAATTTTTGACCACCTATCATGTTCCAAGGACTGATGCATGACTCTGCTTTTTCCCCACGATGAGATTAAAAAGGTGATTTCATCCATTTCATGGATACCCATGAAAGCACCTCCGCATGGCTGTTGTGGTCCTTGGGAATGAAGGAGATGAGGGGAAAGTGGCCCCTTGGCAAACACTTCTCCCCGCTTCCCGACCCGTCTCTTCTAGGACATCATTAATATCATTCTTTTTCGGGCTCCTTTTTGAAGGGGAAAGAAGAATGTACAGTCACTGGGCATTTACCACGAGGCAGGCACGGTGCTGATTGCTTACACACCTTCTATATTTTAAGGCTTACACAGCCCACAGACGTAGGTGTTATTCTCCCCAATGTGCAGATGAGAAATCGAGGCTCTGCGAGGCTAAATACCTCATCCAAGGTCCTACAGCTACAGAGTGGTTCGCCTGACTTTTCCCTTTATAGGTATGGGTCGCTCAAAGAACCCTTAGCATTCTTTGAGCGTATACTAGGGTACTGCCATCCCCCTCCTCCAGGCCCCTGCACCCATCTGCCGGGATGTGACATTTGTTGTGCCAGTTTCACTAAGAAGCCCGCCTGTCTCCTCCTTCCAAGCCTGAAGCACAGCCTGGGCCTTTTCTGCTGGGCAACTGTCCAGAGAGCTTCAGACCACGCGGGAAGAGATGTGTGAGCCCCACACAGAGAAGAAAAGAGCATCAGGTGACTACAAATCTGTGAGCTGGGGAAACAGCACGGAGGGGTGCAACGGGTGACTCTGAGGGCTATCCTTCAAGTCACACATTTTGTGAGCAAATGTTCTCTAGGAGGATGGCTCACAGAGGCACAGGGGCAACTGGAAGGCACCTGGAGGGTCATTTGAAATGCCAGACCCCCGCCAATGAATCCCTCCTGGCACCTCATGTGAGCACCCCAAATTGGGCCTGACCTGGGGTCATGAAGTGGGATGTGGGGAGCTAGAAGCCTTTCAAGTTCGACTGCAGCTTGGCAGGTCGGGGGAGGGGAGTCTGGGCATGATGGAAGTTTCCAAGGGGACTCAAGGATGGGTTGGTTGCTCTTTCTGCTGGGGTCCTCCACTGTCTGTCTCCTGCGGGCAGTACAGGCTGCATCGTTTTCACCTCTGGATTCCCAGTGCCTGGTCCCGTACCTGGCACGTAGTAGGCACTTCATGGGCAGGTGTCTGGGTGCAAGAAAAACGTCAAGCATGGAATTGGGAACGAGGCGGCCCCGGCTTCCAGTGCTGGCTCTGCCCTGATCTGGGGAACTCATTTCCTCTTGAATCTTCCCCTCTCATCCTCGAAAGGCTGGTAAGAATAACTTCCGATAGAACTGCCGTAAAGATCCAAAAGGCTGTCATGGGTCTGAAAGCACTTCATACAAACACAAATCCTCGGGCCAGGCAGAGAACATTCTTGTTTGTGGCCTGGATCCTGTCTAAGCCCTGAAGGAGCAGGGGAGGCGAAAGAGTTGTTATTTGCCTGTAGACATGGAATCTGAGATGTTGTTCCATGTGGGACCACATCTGTGGCTCATCCGTTCAGTTGTTTAGTGAACATCTACAGAACATCTCTTGTGTTCCAGCACCTCCCCGGGCGTTGGGGATGCAGACATGAATCAACTCTTTAGGGACCACCTAGTAGGGGGGGTGGCCCTGCAGAATGATCCTGGATGGTACCAAGTACTGCAGGGACTGATACAGAATTCTCTCAGGGACAGGGCGGCTGAAACCAGTGGCACTTGGCATGCTGAGACAGATCCCTTAGGTTGGCTCCTGGTCTTAACAGGGCCATGCTGATGTCAGGAAGGCCAATGGTGCCCGCTGAGCCCTGCCTACCAGCCCATCACTCCAACTCTCTTCTGCTTCCGGAACCAAACACCCCTCCCCAACCCCTACCCAGGTAGACAGTGATGGGCTCTACTAAGAGGTGGGCAGGATTTGTGGAAGTCTTCGGAGTCAGGTTATCCCGGCTGAACACCTACTATGTGCCAGCCGTTGTGCCCAATGTATAGTGGAGCTGAGCTGTCAGCTAGTTGATAATCACTAAGACACCCATGCAGTGACTGAGAAGAGCTGGCATCTGGTTCTCTCCGAGGAAACCAGTGTCAGTCTCAGTGGACCCCCCCCCCCCCGCCAACCCCCCAAGCCTGGCTCTCTGATCTGCACACTGCCAGCAGGTCACCAAGCCCCACTTAGGGATATAGGGCCAAGGCAGGTGGGTTAAGAAAAAGAGCCCATTTCTAGCAAGCCAAGGCTCACTGCAAAGACCATCCACTTGGCTGTCCTCAGATGTGGGGAGCAGGACTCAGGAGGGGTTCCCTGCCTTCGAGGAAGGCAGAGGCTCAGAAAAAGTGAAGGAGAAAGAGCGGGCACAAACCGTCCACAGCCCGGTACCACGTCCCTCTGCTGCTCCCATTCCTTCCTTCTAACCCTGCTGACTCGATTCCTGATGCCCCAGCGTGTGCCAGCTCCCAGGCAGAGGCGACTGGAGGCAGGACTGTGTTCAAGGTGCAGCCACCCGGATGCACCGGGATGTAGCCCTGAGTTCTGCCACATTCGGCCCTTCCAGGGTGCAGAGCCCCACAGCAGGGCACATCTTAGTCTACGTTCTGATTACTCACGAGATAATGGACAGGAAGTGCCCGGCAGAGGGTACCTACCTAGTAACATTAGTTAAGATAATTGTTTGTCGTAGGGCTTTTGCACCCAAGTTCTGAAATCTCAGCTCCTACACGCTGTGATTTCTGGGTTCCTGGTCCTGTTAGGAGTTCTTTTTACAGCTGCTTGCCTGATCCTGTGACTACAGCCCTGTGCCCTCTTCTAATTGCTGTCTGCTGGACTTTGTAACAGGAATATGTGCCCATTTGGTTTTCCTGTGGCCGTGCCCAGATCCCTTCTGGAACATTCCTTGGGTATTCCTCTATAAGAAGTGTGTATCAGCCTGGCTTCTCAGCTGAACCTCACCTTTCCCCCACCTTCCCAACACCTACCCCAGGGGGCTTGGGCGGGCTTCCCATCCCACTGTGAGTGTTTTATACCTGGATGACCCACCCTGAGATAAGACACATGTCATTCCTTGCACCTGCCTTACTACACACCTTCTGGGAATCACCCTTCTTTGAGCAGGTGTGGGATGGGGGAGGGGAAAGGTGGGGATCAGAAATGTGTTCTATTGTGTTCCTGGTTAATTTCACATTATTCTACAGGGTTGCATGGAAAACAATGCATGGGTAAAAACCAAATGATGTTAACAGAAGTAAAGCAGATGTTCCAATTAATGCCAGGGCTGAAAACAATCCCAAGGTAGGCTGATTCTAAAAGCTGGTCAAGAAAAGGTCAAACAGGCAACTACCCACAAGGCACGAAAATCCTCATAACACTTTCTTACTGATCTCATGTTTTCTCATTAAAAACATATTTCAGGGGGCTTCTCTGGTGGCGCAGTGGTTGAGAGTCCGCCTGCCGATGCAGGGGACACGGGTTTGTGCCCCGGTCCGGGAGGATCCCACATGCCGCAGAGCGGCTGGGCCCGTGAGCCATGGCCACTGAGCCTGCGCATCCAGAGCCTGTGCTCCACAACGGGAGAGGCCACAGCAGTGAGAGGCCTGCGTACCTCAAAAAACCCCCCAAAAAACCAAAACATATTTCAGCTTCTCCAGGAACTGCTCAGAGGATGTCATTGTCTTCTAGTTCTTCCCCATGGCTGGTCTTGGAGGTTGAGTAGCATGTAATCTCAGTAGCAAAGCTTGAATTATGAATGTTTAAAGGCATCACAGATTCATGAGTGCAGAGGGCAGTTTAATCAGATTGCTTTCCTGAAGTGTGGAATTAAGACCAGCTGGCAGATACACAGCATGCACAATACCACTCTCCTTCCGAGGTCCATAGCAGACATAACTAATGGATCACAGCACTCTTTCCCTCTGAGTCTCACAGTTTTTTTTTCAGCCCAGTAATTCTGGCTGCCACTATTAGAGTTGGCAAGTGAGTTGAATCCTATTTACCCTCCTTGTGCTGGAAGAATGTAAGTTCTGCTGATGGTGCCAGTGTTTCTGTAGTTAAGGGCAATGCCTGATAGTTGGGGAAGTTTTAAGCAGGGCAACTTGAGGGCCACAGTTTTGGGGATTTAGGCAGAAGGGACTCTAGTTGGTGACACAGGCAGAGGTAGGACTTTGTATATTAAAAAATTGCTTAGACTTGGCCCCTGCACTCTGGTGGAGCAAGCATAAGCTTGGGAACCAAATACCAATTCTGCCATTTGTGAGCTTTTAACGTTGGGCTAATATTTCTTGACCACCCCTATGTTTTTCTGTTTCAGACTGGTGGACTAGACTCCCAGGCAACTGTAATTTTCATGGTACCACAGTTCCTTTACTTAGGATCAAAGGACCAAAGGACCTGAGATGATTAGGGGCTTTCAGAATGAAAGACAAAGAATTTTAGTTCATTCAACCTCCAATGAGCAACTATCACATGTCAAATACTCTGTGAGGTCCTGGGAATACAAAGATAAATAAGACATGGAGACTCCCCTTAGCTGTCAGGGTAGAAACGGAGAAAAAACAGCTTTAGATCATCAAGGCGACGGAGCAGCTGTAAGGCCATCCTTGATTCCCACACATCAGTTTACAGAACGCAGCTCCTGAGGAACAATGAACATGAAGCAAGGTCCGCTTGTGTAGTATTTGTTCTAACCCTTCGGTCCTGTTGAGCTTTTCTACATTTTCAGAGGGCCAGTTTTCAGCTACTGCTTTGATATCAGCGTGACCTACCCCAATCTTTCCCATCCTCTCCACACTCCCCCACCAAGCCCATCACATCTCCTCACCTCCAAATCAGAGCCTGGACCAGACAAAGTCAGATGAAGATCAGAAGAAAGGCATTCATGATGAAAGTGGCATGACAGGCTGTTCTCACAAGCTTGCAAAATAGACACTATTGTCCCATTTACAGATGAAGAAACTGAGGCTCAAGAGAAGGTGAGTTACTTGCAAGAGGCATCACAGAGAAGTGAAAGATCACAGGCTTTTTTTACTGACACAGATCCAGGTGGGGATCCCAGTTCTCCCAGTCCTGAGCCATGTGACCTTGGGCCAGTGACTTATTTTCTCTGACCTTCTGATTCCTCCATCTGAAGAATGGCGATAATAACACCTCTCAGGGTCAGATGGGAATGAAGTCCAGGCACTTCCAGCTTCTGGTTCCGTGAGTCTGCTTTCTCATGTGTCAAGTGGACTGGCCGCACCTGCCTCACAGAGATGCCCTGAGGACCAAAATTAATGATGTCTGTACCAACCCCGAGTGAGGTCTGAAGAGCTTTTTGGAAGATCAAATGTAAGTTCCTTAATAGGCTTTGCTGTCTCTCCAGCCCTGTCAACTGTCTGTTCTTCTGGGGTGTGAAGGGGGTAAGCATCTGTTTGGTGAGTGCTTTTAGAGGTCCCTGGTAATAGCTTCAGATCTTCTCTAGAGGGATAATTGAGACAGAATGCCTGCTAAATGTCAGATGCCATGCCAGGAGCTTAAATGCGTTCCCATTCAAACCACCCAGGAACCCTACTATTATTCCCATTGTTAGAGAAGAAGAAACAGAATCCATGGGAGGTCAAACGACTAGCCCAAGGTCATGCAGCAAGTCAGAGTAGAGCCAGGAGCTCCACCCTTTTGTCCGATTAAGAAACCTGGGCTCTCTGTATCCCACTATGTAACAGTGACAAAAAGAAATCCAGGTTAATATTTCTCGGCAATGGGGCAAAATCTAGGATTTGCACCTGAGCATGTTCTAACATGTCTGAGTATAAATTAGACTAATTGCTAGTCAGGATGTGAAACCACATGAGTGCCAACTGTTTCCTAGATATGGCAGAGTGATGGCTTGAGGCTCTCCAGGATGGCCCAGGGGTGTCACTGATTAACAGTATGAGCCTTTGCTATGTCCCCAAAATTCAACTGAAACTCTCCAACGCTGTTCCACCAAATCAGAGAATTGAGGGGGGCAGGTCAGCAGCTCTCTGCATGTTTAAGTCCTAGAGGTTCTACCTTGAAAATATCCAGTTAATTTCCTCCTCTCAACCCCTGTAAGCTTCAGGGAGAGCTGTCAGCTGTCACCCCTGCAAGTCTCTGCAGGGGTGAGCATCCTCTAGCTACCATATTCCCTGTATCCGCCCTAGTTTTAGGGACTTAGCAGAAAACCAATGAATGCTGAATAAATTAATGCTTTCATTTATTTGTCTATTTTTGCTCCATCCCCAAACTCTGAGACTATGTCTTACCTATTTATCCAAGGGCTCTATGCAGAGCCTAGCTTAGCATAGGTACTCAGTAGAAGTTTGTTGAATGATCAACTTCAAAGAGGATGACTGAAAGAATAATGGTGCAATTTGCTTTATAAAGAAAGAAATTTGCACTCAACAGTAGCTGATCAAAAACTGTATAAAGCTAGGACTCCTGTGCGGCTACCCCCGTGAGCCAGCTTTCTTCAAAGCAGGAACTTAAGCAAGTGGCCAAGACCTCTCTCTGCCTGAGCTCACGACTTCAGGTTGGATGGGCCGGGGAGAGATTTGGTGAGGGTGAAATCAGGGTCCCTTTTATCAATGTCAGCAGCCAGTTCCCCTGTCTTCTGAGAACAAAGAAGAAATGGCTGGAAGAAGTGGGGGTATTTAAAATGGAAAAAGAGCAGACTTAAGGAGGATCATGACAGCTATCTGTAAATATTTGAGGGGATATCATTTGGAAGGGAGAATAGACTTATTCTGTACTGCCATGGAGAATAGTGCCAAGATCTGGGTTGGACATAGGGAAAGAACTTAACAATTAAAATATGCCACAGTAATCCTTCTGGGGAGATGGACATATTCTATATCCTAAGGCTATGGGTTACACAAGTGTATCTATTTGTCAAAACATTACAGGTAAGATAGGTGCATTTCAATATACATAAATTTTGCAACAACAAAAGGAAATGTTAAATCATCATTATCATCATCATCGTCCTTAAGTGAGGGATAGGGGTGAACAGAGGAACAGAGGAAACAAGAATGTCAAAATGTTAATATTGGGGCTTCCCTGGTGGCGCAGTGGTTGAGAGTCCGCCTGCTGATGCAGGGGACACGGGTTCGTACCCCGGTCTGGGAAGATCCCACATGCCGTGGAGCGGCTGGGCCCGTGAGCCATGGCTGCTGAGCCTGCGCGTCCGGAGCCTGTGCTCCGCAACGGGAGAGGCCACAACAGTGAGAGGCCTGCGTACCGCCAAAAAAAAAAAAAAAAAAAAAGTTAATATTGTTGGATCTGGATGGTGGGCACATGGGGTTCATTATACTATCTTGTTTACTTTGTGTATATGTTTAAAATTTTTTCATAATTAAAAGCTGATATATGTTCATTATTGAACAGAGATGAATCTAATGGGCTGTGTTGGGAGACAGTGAGCTCCCTGTCACTAGAAGTGTTTATGCAAATACTCTGTGCATCCTCAACACCGCCACCCAGGAGGGTATTCCAGGAGCAGGGGCCTGAACCAGATAACCTTGGTCAGGATCCTCATCCTTCTCCTCCTTGAGTGGGGGTGTTGGGCAAGCCTGTCCTGTCCTGGCAGAGGGTCTGGAGGAGAGCTGGATCCTCCAGAGCCATGAACTGGAGCCAGAGACCCTCATTCCAGACAGTGGGAGATGCTGGGGCTAAAATACCCAAGGTGTCTAGGAAGGCCGCTAGACTTGGGGGGAGGGGCGTGGAGTGAGGAAAGGATCCAAGTCAAGAGGAATTGCAGGTGTGGAAAGCAGTCTGAGTTTTCAGGCTCTGAGCCAAATGCCACTGCTGACTAGCTGTTTGAACCTGAGCAAGGCACTCAACCTCTATGAGCCTCAGTTTTCTCACCCGGAAAATGGGAGGCCGGACCTACCTCATAGGATTAAATGAGCTTGGGTGCCTGGCATCTAGACAGCCATGCTCATTAGGGTTATTACTACTTAAAAGGGGGAGATGAGCCCAAGGAAAGACAGGCTCCCGTGGGGAGAAAGGGATGGGCTTGAAGGCCTGTCTCATTCACCAGCTACCACTGGAGGCCACATCTTAGGGATGGCTAAGGGAGGCGTGTCTGAATGGGTCAGCCTGGCTTAAAGGGCAGGAAAAAAAAATCTATGAGAACTCTTTCATTGATAACATCCCAGGATTCTAGAAGGATCCCAAGCAATTTCTAGGAGTAACTGCTGGGGCTCTCCATGCCCCAGTTCATTGCTGTTGCTGTAGAGGTACCCGGTGCTTGAGAGCTGTGTGTCCACGTTGACAGGACACAGTCTCCCCTTGGCAGCCCCCATGGACCCCAGACCCACTTGGCTACAGCTATGACCCCACCTCAGACCCTAAGCTTGTTTGGATTGGGCCTGGAGTCATACACAATGAACTCCACAGGGCAGGTAAGGCACCCTCATCTCGCCTGGTACACAGTGGGTGTGTAATAAATGGGCTCCAGGTAAACAAACGGACGCTTAGCTAAATGTGGAGACAGGTGCTTTAGCCAGACCTGCTCACTCCACGGCTCATGTCCCTGGGGGGACCTGTGAGGCTGGGGGGACAGTCTGTCCTCCCCCATCTGGGCCCACAGACCCCCCCAGGGGACCGACTGGCAGCCACTGTCAGCAGGCGGTGCTCACGGCAGACGGTGGTAGCCTCTTCATTTCCATGAACGGCTTGGAGCACCAGCACGGTCACCCACTGAACACACCATACATCAGATGCCTAATGGCGCGTTTTAGAACATAAGTGGTAACCACCAAATGGGACCCAGGAAAGGAATTAGAGCCAGATGCACAGTGGGGAGGGAAAAAAAAAATTGAGAAGAGCCTCGGAGGAAGTGGGGCCCGACGCAAGCGTCCCGAGACAGGAGAAACCACCTCTCAAGCACCTATAGGCCAGGGGAGTCCATTTCCTTTAAAATTGGCACCCTTTACAGAGAGCTGGGCTGGACGCGGGGCCCCTCACAGGTCAGTGTTGCCTGGACTGGGCCTGCTTGGTCCGACCCTGACCACAGCATCCTGAACTGCTCTGGGAGCCCCTCCCGGCCACTCATTCAGGTTTTCATTCAACAAACATTTTTGCACACCTACTCTCTGGTACGAGGTTATGTACCAGGGCATCTAAACGCAAGAGCTCAGACTCAAATTGTCTGGTTTCAAATGCTGGCTCTGTCCCGACCTAGGAGGTACTTAGTTTCCCTTCCTCAGTTCTTTGTAATACCCTCCACCTTGCAAATCTGTCATGCAGTTAAATGAGAATATGGGGAAAGTGTTTAGAACAGCAGTGAATATATCCCCAAGGGTCTCTGCCCTCCTGGGGATGCACTCTGACATTCCAGTGGAGGGAGGGGACTGTGGGCCAGAACCCTTGTGTCCAGCTTGGGGAGTGCACACAGTAGGTATTCAGGGGATTTTATCTGAATTGAGCAGAGCACATGTACACACATGCACACATGTGTACACACTTGTATATACACACACGCACACACCACCTAGAGCCCCCAGCAGAGATCTATTTCCTTGGTAGGTGGACTTTTCCAGACCCCTTTGGTGGAGAGATGGCTATTCCTGGGTCCTGGTTTTATGCAGGCATCTTGGTTCCAGGGCTTTCTCATTTCTGGCACCTGAAGTTTCCTTTTCTTTCAAGCTTGGCTCTGCATTAAAGATTTTTTAAAAAACTGTACTTTGTTCTGCATGTCTACGTGCATGGAGTGGAAGACAGGTCTGGGTTGGCTCAGTCCACTGACGGTGGAACTAGAAATCATGGCTGGAATTTTAATTTGTGGCGCTGTGAGCCAAAGAAGTGGAGGATGAGATGGGAAAGGTGGCTTGGGCCGGACTGTGAAGACCCTGATTCTGGGTTAAGGCCAAGCGTTGTGCGAGACAGCTTACACAGTTATGTATTTAATCCTCACCGTGGTCTTTTGTGTTATTACGCCCCTTTTAGGGATGGAAAACTTAGACTCTGAGAGGTTACAAGACATTCTACCCTAAGCAAATGATCATCCCCAAATCAGCCCTTTAAGCCCATAAGCAGGGCTCAGGATCCAAACTCACATCCATGGTCCCTAAGTGCCGGTGTCCCCAAGAATAAAACAGTGTTGCCAACAGGCATTGGGGAAACAATGAGGGACCTGGGGAAATACAAAGGCCGGGTAAGGTCTATATTGATCTCTCAGGCTAGGCATTGGAATGGAGATGAAGAGCGCCCTGGCCCCCACCAGTACCACCAAAGAGAAAGAAAGAGAAAAGGAGAAGCTGAATGGAGGTTAGAAGTGGAAGAGCAGAGGGAAATCCATGCAGGCCCTATGAGAAGGCTCTGGGATGGAGGATGGGGGGCAAGATGCTGCGAAAGGATCAAACCCTCCATCCACAGGAGACGACTCCCAGTTCTCAGAATGTCTCAGCTCATTTGACAGAAGAGGGAGCTGGAGTGCAGGGAGAGGAGCCCCAACTTCTGCTTCTGGGCTTGATGGACTGAAGGACTCCTTCATTCGTGCATTCAACATCCAATCTCCTCTACACCTGGCACTGAGCACTATGGGATTGCCAAGGACACAGATGCCGAGGGAAGATAGACTGAGCACATACGTGTTAGGTACTTACAGGCAACGTCTCCTTTATTTCTCTGAAAGACTCAGCGTGGGAGGTGTTAGATTCCCATTTTACATATAAGAAAGCTGAGCTCAGAAAGGTTCAGTCAGGTATCCAAGGTAGAGTGGGACTGACATCCAGGGTCAGCATAATACAAAGTTCATTCCTTTCCACTAGAGCACGCTGCTTCCCTGCTATCACCCCTGCCTCGAGAGCTTAACAACCAGCGCAGTTATAACATTTATGCCCAAAGGAGGGCCCCTTTGACAGTGAAAGGTGGGGGCACTCTTAGTAATTACATCAGGACAACAGGGAGAACCTGGCATCGTCCTGGGCAGACTGGGATGTACTATACCATCGTATATAGTGCCTATGCTATACCCTATACTAAAGGCGCATTAGTATTTATATTTGCACAGAGCTTTGAAGCTTTCCAATGCATTCCCCCACTTTCAGTCATGCCTTATTCATATGGTAAAATGAGAAAAGTTTCCCAGATAACTGAAGCTCATCCTTTTCAACGCAATGTTTTGAGAATCTGGATGATTCTGGATGGTGCACTTTGAAATGCAGATCAGGTTTTCCTGCTTGAGGAAGGAGCACTTCACCATGTCGTCCCCACACTGGCCTGGCTCTCCCACTTAGCTGGGGAGAGCTCCTGCAGCCTGCAGGACTCAGGGCAGAGCGCTGAGAAGGGGGACTCCAGGGCCTCCCCTGCCCCAAGAGAAGGGCTGGCAGCAACACTTGCTCTATAAGACTGTCGGATTCTCAGACCCCAGTAGGTCTGTACTGGGCTTTCTGCGGTCAGCTTCTTTTACAGAAACTCAAAACCAGCATCAACTAAGTCAGAGCCTTAGGAGAGCAGAGAAACGTCAGTGCAAAGAAGATGAGAAGGCGTTGGGGTGGGGGGAGAGGACCTCTTTGAGCTCAGGGAGCTCAGACTCTCCACGTTACAGATGAAGGGAAGGAATATGACTTGCCCAGAGTCACGTTGCTAATTCGCGGCAAAGACGGGACTGGAATCCAGGTTCCCCGACTCCCAGGCTTGAGTCCATCCTGCTGAGCTCTGCTGCCCCTCTTCTTCCCTCCCCCACCCCTCCGCATGGGACCTCTGGCCAGCGCCCCGGACACGCTCCGCTCTATCATGCCTCTGTGCCTTTGCACCTGCTGTTCCACCTGCCTGGCATGCCCTTCCCGGGAGTACCTTGCCTGGCAAACGCCCTCCTCCTTCGAGAGGAAGTGGAAGCGTCCTATCTGGTAGCCTTACGCGAATCACTAGACCTTGTTCATGGGTTAATTTTTGGTATCTATTATACTGGGAAATTTATGTGTCTGCCTCTCCTTTTGATTCCAGGCTCCCAGAGGGCAAAGATTCCTTCTTGTTCATTTCTGTATCCCAGCAGCCTGCACACTGGGGGGAACAGAATAAGCTTTCCATCAATGTTACTGCATGAAATTGAAATGCCCTTGGGGGGAAGGGAGTTATGACAGGAGAGGCTGCCTGGCAAGGGGCGAAAGATGGAGGCCAGGGAGGAGGAGACAGGCGTCGACAGCTGATTCCTCCCGTCACCACAGGGCCAAGGGTGGTCCCGTGCAGAGAAGGGGTTTAGAACAGGTCTGAGGGTGAGGGGAGAGGGCAAGGGGGGCTGGCAGCCCCAGAGACTGCTCGACCCTGCATCTGCTTATTGGATTCTCTCCGGAAAAGTACCAGTGAATTAAAGCCCAATAAAAAAGGCAGTTAAGTCCAAACTCACCGATGCCTTAAGCTCCCCCAGGTCAGTGAGCCAGCATGCAAGCTGGGCCGATATTTCTCCATTTCGTCCCACGTCTACATTGCTCTCCAGTGAAGCAACGGTGACACATTTTATTTCAACCATAAATGGAGCAGAGAGACAGATAGCAAAATGATGGCTGCTGCCTTCTCCAGAGGGGAGGCTCTGGATCCCATCCAAGAGACTCCCGTCAGCAGGCGTGATGGCCACGTCCTGACCTTGGGCTCTGGATGGGGTACTGGTGGTCCGATCTGTGCCTGTGTTCCCGTGTGCATGTGTGTTTGCCTACATGTACTGGGGGTGTGTATGCCTGTATGTGTGTGTGCACTGTGGTTTGCTACATAGATGCATGCAGTCTGCACATTTGTGGGTTGATTCATCCATTTATTCCATACGTATTTAGTGAGCACCTACTTTGTGCCAGACCCTGTACTTGCCTCTGGTGTTTTCATGGTGAAAAAGACAGTCTCAGCTCCTACCCTGTGGGTTATACAGTCCAAAGGTGTAGAGGGGAAGACAGACAACAAAACAAGTAATAACAACAACACGCATTGAATGTTATATAGGTGCAGGTGTGAACATGCATGCTTGAATATCTGAATGCATGCTGGCCTGGAAATCTAAGTAAGTGTGTACATGAATAAAGTGGCGTGTGTTGGGCGAGGGGAAGAAAAGAGAGAGAATTGAAGTCGCCGGGGCACCTGAGTCAGAACAAGGGACCTAATACCTAAAGAGTGTGCACAACCCATGGTCATGGCCTCCCCACTTCCTTTCGTTTCCCCTGGAGGTCTTCTGACCTCTGCTCAGTCACAGGAACCTTTGGAGGCCAGTGGCTGACCCGCATTGCTGGGTGGATGGAGAAACCCTAGACTAGGATGATGGGAATGTGGATTTTATTCCCAGTCCTGCTGCTAAGTAGGAAGTCCACTGCAAAGAGGGATGTGGAGTTAGGAGTCCTGAGCCTGTCACGTAGTAGCTGTATAACCTTGGGCACGTCTCTTAGTCTCTCTGAGTCTCAGATTCCTTATCCGTGAGAGTGCGAATAGCATCTCTGTTAACCATCACAAGATTGCTGTGACAGTCCACGATCCTACAGCATCCAGACAAAAGTGGGATGTAACTATCATTGATAATAGTGATTGTTCCCACCATGGCCAACCCACTGCTCGCTGGGCCTTTCTAACACACGACTCCAGTAGTGCCTGAAAATGCCTGCATAGCATTTTCCAAAGTATTTTCCAGAAAACATGATTTCTATGAGGTGCTTAAAGGAAAAAAACCTCTGTGGTCAAATAGGTTAGAAAATGTTGGGCTAAACAGAGTTAAACATGTTGATTTCTTGCAGGCCTTCTCAGAGCCTTTAATATACCCACGTACATTGTGAATCTCCAAGAGTGGGCACAGTAAGCACCATTTCTGTGCTCCAGAGGATCCCTCCAGAGGCTAGGACTTCAGGGTACATTTGGCAGTGACTTCAGGAAGCCCTAGTAGGGGGCTGTGGAAGGACGGCAGGGAAGGGAAGGCAAGGCCACTGTATATGGTAAACTTGGAGTCAGTTCCTGCTGTGGTGCCTGGGGCTTAGCCCTGTAGGGGACCTCCTAGAGATGGTGAAAAACACACTGCAGGGTAATCACCCCAGACTGGGGAGGGAGCTGGCCGTTCATCTGTTTGCTCCTGTTTATCATTGGTTGAGAGCTGCTCCTGGGGTGTCCACACCCCAAACTTCCCGCCTGCCCTGGGGCTCAGGCCTGGGATGTCCCTGTGCCCAGAGGCTACTCTGAGGCAGAAAGTCACAGGTGTTTGCAGGAAGTGCCTGACAGCAGGAAAAGAGAGTACAGAGGCCATGTGGCTAGAGCACTGACAGCATCTCCACAAATTCCTCACCTGGCTTGACCTCCAAGTCTATGTTTGGATCCATCGTCACCAGATGGGATTATGGCCCCACAGACCTCTCTGCAATGAACACTGGCTGACATGATAACGTACAAAATCTCTCCACGGACTGGCCCTAATCTATTTTTCCAATCGTATCCATTTCTACTCCCTTTGAGCCTAAAAGTCAGGCTACATGGATTACTATAGTGGGAGAGGAATAGGGTGGGTGGTGTGGATACAAACATCTCTTCCAATTTGGACTTTCCTGGGACACTTTAGAGCTCTTGTGCATGAGTATATGTTGGATATACCTCCTGGAATAGGGTCTGGGACTCACTCTAGGGGAGAGGCACCAAGCAATACAGGGCATGGAAGCTCCTGGAAGGTGGTGACCCAAGGTATCTGGCACCAAGAAAGCCAGAATTTTTCTTGAAAGAAGCCAAGATGGAGGCTGGTAAGCCAGAGCCAAGCTTTGGGTACAAAGTGTCAGTGAGAAACAACGGATGGGTCAAGACAGGCCAGAATATGCCAGAATGTTCCAGAACGTTCCAGAATGTTCCAAAATGTTCCCATTTCCCTTTGCCTGCCCTAGTGTCTTAAGGAGCCACGAACAGAATGTCAGAGCTGGAGGTACAGAGCCCTGGGGATCATCTCACCCCAAACAGTTGTTTTAAGGAATAAGGAAAATTGAGGACCAGAGTGGTGAAGGGACTTCCTCAACGTCACCCAGCAATTTAGGAGCAGAACCTGATCAGAGCGCACGTTTCTTGCTCACTAGTGAGCCTTCGTTTTGGATTCGTTGACTAATGGGGTTCCTTCTTGCCAAGAATCTGACCGTCGCCTGTGGGTTCTCTGATAAGAAAGAAACCCCCATTGAGCAATTTCCCTTTGCTCAAGCCCCTCCCCGCCAGACTGGGACACGGAGGGGCCTTCACATCTCCTCCACCTTTCATCTCAGTCCGTGTATTCCCTGGAGGGCCCCCTGCCACCTCAGGTAGTAAAAGCGTTTGCAGTTTTAGACGTGCCAGTAAGTTTCTCCAGGCAGTGTAAGGGAGCATGAATGCTAATGCCTCCATCTGGGGATTATGTTAATACACTATCCCGAACTGACATTTTAAAAATTGCACATTTTAATTGGCTGCCTCTTCCATCTCCAAGTCTAGGATCATACAGTAATTAGGAAGTGGGGCGGTGGAGGTTGCCGGCGAGATGCCCTTGGCTGGGTTGCAAGGAGTGCTGGCCTGGAAGTCGGAAGGCTTGGGATCTAGCTGCCAGGTGTGTGACCTTGGGCAGGTCCCTTCTCATGTCTAGGTCTCGCTCTCTTCGTATGAAAGTGAGGAGTGAGGGCTTGACAACCCCCACGGTCCTTCCAGCTCTACCCTCCCGTGAGTTTTGGACGGCTAGATTCCCCCCACATTTCTTGTCTTCCTCCTATCATCTATGTCCTGAATGCCAGGACTACCAGCAACACCATTTCTCTTCTGACTCTGGAACTTATGTGTTGGGGACATACCTTTTCCTGCCTACTTGGTAGCTCCCTGGGTCTTACCTTCCAGACCTCTCAGCCTGAGTCCAACCTCTGCCCCACCTGGAGTTAAACATGATGAGGATGGAGCTGTTTCAAGTCCCTTTCCCCCCCAAATCCATCCTTTCTCTGATGCCCGAAACAAGGTTTCTTGGGAAAATCATTAAGTCTGTTCTGACCTTCACTCTATGGCTCATGGTTGCCAAATATGATCTTCTTTTAGCTCATCCAGTACTTAATTGGTGACTGTAGTGGCAACACGGCTCTGGGCAAGGACCTCCCGCACCCCTTCCCTTGATGTGTCCCAACACTTCAGTGACTGCCCTGGGCAAGTGTCCATAATCTCTCACCCGGGCTACTAGAGACCCCTGTCCCCCAGCCCTGTTCCCTTCTGGCTTTGATGCTGCCAAAGCCCTCTTCATTCCCTGCAGCAGCCTGTCTCTCCTGCAGGCCTCACAGACTGGCCCCTGGTCTCAAGGACACACACCCAAACACCCTCACCAAGGGCCACCTCTTGAAGAGTACCTGCACACCTCCCCTCCCCTCTCGGCCCAGAGTGATAAGACTGAATGCTTGAATAAGTATGTAACTTGGAGGCAGGAAGACATGACTGCTGGCCCTGGACTTACCACTATCTATCGTGTTCTTACGCTGTCCTTTTACTTTACGGAGATGCAGTTCTCCTGTGTGTAAAATGGTCTTGCCCTGCCTACCTGCCAGGGTGAAGCTTAGTGAAAGAAGTCAGACAGAGAAAGACAAATACTCTATGTTATCGTTTATATGTGGAGCCCCCAAAATAAAACAAATGAATGTATATAACAAAACAGAAGCAGACTGAGAGATACAGAGAACAAACCAGTGGTTACTAGTTCGGAGAGGGAAGGAGGAGGGGCAAGATAGGGGTATGAAATTAAGGGTAGAAACTACTACTATGTATTAAAAAAATAAGCAACAAGGATATATTGTACAGCACAGGGACTATAGTCATTATTTTGAAATAACTTTAAAAGGAGGATAATCTATAAAAATACTGAGTCGCTATGTTTTGTACCTGAAACTAATATAATATTGTAAATCAGCTGTAGTTCAAAAATAAATAAACAAACAAATAAATAAGTAAGCAAGCCTCCCAGGTGAGTCTCATGAGTCCTGATGTTTAAGGATCACGGGCTTATTTTTATTATATCAGAAACCCTTGGATTGCACACTCAACTCTCCCTTTAGCTCCTTGAGCCCACTTAGCATGCTTTGAAAGTGACGCTACATGCCTCCAGTCTGATGAGTTTTCCTCCCACTTTCCAACTCCAGGATATTTTTCGACTATGTCCAAGAGGCATCACGGTGTAGTGGAAAGGCAGGAGCTTCGGATTAGACCAGTATTTCAATCCTGGCTCTGCTTTGATCATCTAAGTGACTTCAGGTAGATCCCTGTCTCTTTATTGTTCTTTTCTCTATAATGGGGATAGTAGTCATTATCTCAGGGTTGTGATAACAGGAAATAAGTTTATATATGAAAAGTAGCCACCACATGTAGAGGCTCATAAAAAACTAGTTCCTCCATCCAAGGGGGTGGAGACCTGCCTTGGTTTGTTTAAGGTGGATGTCACCCCACATGGCATGTCTGAACTGAGCCCCACGTGGGACCTGATTCTGAGAACCTGGTAGCAGCTGAAAACTTTGGCTGAACTCCCCAAAGCCCAAGTCCTGCCCTGAGTGAGAGCCACTGCTCTTTGCCTGTGCAAGACTATTAAAGTTTAATTAGCAACTCTGTGTGTCATGCATTATTAAAGCCATGCTGGACTGGCTGTTAAAACCAGCCAGGGCTGCCCCTGGTTCCCCTGGGGTGTGGGTCAGGCCGTGAGGCAGAGGCAGAAGACCCCATGGCAGGGTGGGGATAGCTGTCACTCCGGATGGGGGCTGCAAAGCTTAAGTGATGGGCACCGTGGCCTCATGTAAAGCTCTGTGGTCCTAGATATCTGTGCTGAGCTTGGCAATGGCTCCGAGTTGCAGCTTTTCATCTGCAAAGAAAGACAGCTCACCTGTCTCCCTCATCGGACTGGGGCCTCCCCTTGGACAGAGCTTTGCCTCTCTCATCAGACTGAGGTTCTCTAGGGTGGGGTTGTATCCCTCCCATCAGATTGGAACTTCCATTAGGGCAGGACTGTTCTCTCTGCATCAGACTAGAAGGGTTCCTGGGCGGGGCTATTTCTCTGCCATCAGACTGAGGGCAGAGGCTGCTTGCTGGCCTTTGTCCCAGAGGCTCTAGAACCCTGTCTTTTCCCAGCCCTGAAGCGCCTACTGCCCTTTGCTTTGTAAGCGCTTCAAAACAGAAGGCAAACAGCGTTCTTTTACAGGTTATTGGCTTTTAAGTAAAGATAGCTAAAATAATTTATATCTTGCTCAGGGGGAAAACGGGAGAGAAGAAGGGAGGGTAGGTTTTCCTGGCAAGGAAAAGCAGCATAAAATGTCCTGAAAGTGCTCACTCAGCGGCCTCTCTTCCTTCAAGCGCGGAGCAAACACCCGAGATTAAAGAAAAGCTCTGGGGATGGGTTAGCGCTAGAGCTGTGACTGCAGATTTGACCCAAACACTCTGGAGCTGGAGTCGGGCTTCCCAGAAGATGAGGGACAGAGATGGAGGGCTGGGTCCTCTGGCGAGGATAAAAGGGTGCTGGTGGGGTGGTGTAATTCCCATTACTTGGGCTTCAACTTCTGTTCAGTACTTTATATGCTGAGCTTTAGGGCAGGAGCTGGCCTAGGAGGTAAGGACCTCGGATTCTCCCAGCTACTAACTCCCTGTGTTATCTGGGTAATCCCTCACTCTCACTAAGCCTTAGCCTTCAATGCCTTGAGGTCCCTCGTAACCCTAATATTCCAGAATCCTCATTCTAAATGTCTTTGTTAAGCATCCTTTCAGCCTCCTAAGCTTTTCCTTAACACAGTCTGTAATTACACAGGGTGTCCATGAAGCCTGGAAGCATAGGTGACTATATATCATGTCAACAAGGACATCTTCAATCTGTTAAAAAATAAAATGGTACCTAATGTTTCCAGACCTTATTGGCATATATCTCCGTGTATAAGAGTATTTGATAAATATCTACCTCCTCGATTGAACTGCAAACCCCATGGGGACAAAGACCAGGCGTTTGTTCCCTGTTGCCTGCCCACCACTCTGTGCAGTGTTTGACACGTACTGTGAACTCAGCAAGAATCAGTTAAATGAATTAATAAATAAGTGGATGGCACGGTTTATCGTGGGAGTGGGGAGGGCAATGGAATAAAGTGAGAACTCAGAAAGTGGGCTTGCAGAGAACACACCCAGACGTTTGGGACCCCTGGCTCACTCACTAGGCCCTCCATGGTGTCTAAAGGTAGAATTTCCACCCAGAGAATTGGGCTGTGATAAAAGAGACAAAGGTGGGGGGCTGAGAGCCGGCATGTGGAGAAGAATGCACTCATCACTCAGCTTCTCCTGAACATTAATACATCCAATGTTTGTCTTTAAAGGATAAGCCGTATCCTTTGATAAAGGATTGGACTCCTCCCCAGAGACTCTGGACTCATGACAGGTCAATCCATGTCCAGCATGGTATCCTCAAAGGCCCAGAGCAGTCTCTCTCTCTGGATAGGACAGAGAGAGAAAGTGAGGCGGGACTCTCTTGGGGCCCTGGGACTCTCTTGGGGTCTTTGTCATGCTGCTCCTCTTGCCTGGAATGTCCAGCCCACCCCCTCCCCTGGTCCACGTGTCTCCATCATCTCTCAAGACTCAGTTCAGTGACCACACCCTCTCCCTCTGTTCAGGTAAAACTGACCATCCCTCCTTTGGGCCTCGCTGGAAAAACAGATATTATTTTATCATGCATCTGAATGTACTAGCAATAAACCACTTATTATGGATTCAGCCATGTTTCCAGATTTGGTGACCATCCTCTTTGTGTGTCTGGTAGATGGTGAGCTCCTTGAGCTCTCGGTGTGGCCAATTTAGGGTGTCTGGCGTGTAGGTCCCTGTCTAGGCTCCTAAGGTTAGGGCGAGGTGTCTTTCTGAACCCTGGAACATAGGTTCCTCCCCTTCTTCTTCCTCATATAAACTGGAAAGCTGAATCAGGACTTGGTGGCGGGCTGAGAGAAGAACGCATGCTGCCTAGGGTGACCCGAAGGAGGAAGTGATGTGTTCTGCTGGTGCCATGTGACTCCAAGGCATGCCAGCGTGCCCTCTGGTAGCAATCAACAACTGTAAGAGCAGTGCAGGTGGGTTGCTTTGACCTCTGAGCCTTTCCTAGTTCATGTGTGCTCGCTAGGCAGGTAAAGCTTTGCTTTGAAATGTAGACACCTCAGCTAGATGGCATTTCTTTTGGCTGTGCTGTGCAGCATGCAGGATCTTAGTTCCCCGACCAGGGATTGAACCTGCACCCTCAGCAGTGGAAGCATGGAGTCCTCACCACGGGACCGCTAGGGAGTTCCCTAGGTGACATTTAGAGATAGCTACAGGTTGGACTAAGGTCCTTTGCATTCTACGAGGCTATCAATTCCCTATATTGAATAGTATTAATCTCATGATGAAAAGTAATTACAACACCCTTTAAAACATTTAAGATATAACTTAAAAAGTACAATTTATTGAAAACTTACTATGTGCCAGGCACCGTGATGGTTGTTTTTGCTTTTCATATATTCTCCCTACTCCTCCAAATGACCTGTTTAGGAAAACTATGTTGCTCCCACTTTTGGAAGAACAGAGAACTGTCACAAAGGTCCAACAACCTGCCCAAAGTCACAGAACCAGTGAACAGTTAACTCCAGACTGTTGGCTCCACAGACAGACTATATATTTTTACTAGTCTATACTACCTAATCTTCTGACATTTGCTTAGCAACAGAGAAAATAGTTTCCATAGCAACTATAGTAAAATCAGTGCTGGTATTTGGATAATCTGAATTTTTAAAAACCCACTTAAACTCTATATAAGCTACATTCCACATCTGGGAAACTATATAAAGGAAACGATTCTAACTATGGAAAAGATATATGCAAAAAGAAATGTCCTGATGCATTAGTTATAATCTTAAAAAAGTAGCCACAAGAACTATCCAACAACGGGGGAACAATTAAATGCAGTGTGGTGCTGTTGTTCAGTGTCATGTACACGGTCTGGTGCAACGTGGTCCCACTTAATGCCCATCCCTCTCTGTTTCTGGGAACTGAGTACTCCTGGGGGTGGAGTTGTCATTTTATGTGACCCTGCTCTCTTGGTTCAGGTGATTGGTCCCTGGTGAGCACCTGACCCAAGCTGGGCCAATCAGTTCCTTTCCTAGAATTTTTTAGGATGAGTTTGGATAGAGTTCTGTTTCTCTTTGGGAATATGAAGTGAACTGTAACATAAGGCATATCGGTTGGTTTCTTCCCTTGCCTTCCCCAGTCCTAGGAGGTGGTGACTGCTTCTTGCAGTTACTGATATCTGGGTTACCCCAGTACCCTGCATTTGCCCCTTCAACCCTTCCAGCACATGTGTTACTAACTTCCCAGATTAAATGCCCTCTGTCTGAAATCCCTTGCTTACTTCTGTATTCCCGACTATACATAGATATCATATTTAACTTTTTGGAATCTCAATTTCTTCATCCATAAAAATGGAGTCATAATTCTTAACTCATGCAGATGTTGGGAGGATTTGATGCAATGAAGGCAGTCAAGTGCCTGGCACAGAGTCAGTGCTAATCAATGCTGGTTACCCCCTTCACCCTATGACTGAAACCGTCAACTCAAGGTATGCAGGAGGCTCTCTCCTCTTGGTGGTTTGCTGAGGTCCTTGGTCTCCAGGAGTAAGTGGTTAGAAGCCACGCCCAGTGGAGCTCCCTCCCCCGTCTGCCACAGTTAACCTGGGGGCACGGCTCGGGATTATGTCACAGCCAGTGCAGATTCACAGGCAGGTAGAAACATAAAGTGTTTGGAATGGTGTTTGCAAAACTTTTCCTCCTCTTAGCACCCCCTATTTTAGTCACCCGAGCAGATTCTAATTTGGTCTCGAAAATATCCTTCAGCGGCCCCAGGCAAGTGTCATACGGCATGCCATAGATGGGTACACGGAGCTCAACTTCCATCCTGCCTCCTCAGAGCCAATCATCCGTCTCTGGAAGTCACCGAGTGAGGAAAGAGGAAAAGCTCCCTTCCATCTGACAGCGGAATGGATGACTGCGTGAACAGCTCTGGGCGCTGGGCTCTGTGTTTGGGAATTTGAAAACATCACCTCTGGTTCAATCCTCACAACCACCGACAAGGCGGGGGGATGGGTTAGTTTATGTCCATTTTACAGATGAGGAACTTGAGAGGTTAAGGAGGGGACCCAATGTCCTGCAATCCAGGTGGCAGAGCTGGGGTCTGAAGCCCTCCCCGGCTGGCTGCAGGGCTGCCGGATGGAGCGGGAGAGCTGCCTTCTAGGTCGTCCCTGTGGACACCTGACTCAGCTGCCCCACGATCAAAAACTGGGAAACAGATGCGCTCTGGAATCTCAATATGTAACATTCAGATCTCATTTCTCAGACCCTGAGCCCCTAGCTGGCTCAGAGCCAAACAGTGGCCACTAGGCTAAAACAAGAATGGTCGTGCTGGTTAGGCAGACAAAGGATGCTGCGCCCAGCTCAGGCCTCCGGAGCCTCCTTCTCTGTGCCCACGAAAGAAGGCTGCATCCCACCTCTGCCCTCACCTCCTGGACCTTGGCTTCTGGCTGGCTGGATTCCCAAGAGCAGCCACGGTCTAGACTGGAAGGAAGGAAGGAGAGGAAGCATTTCGAAGGATCTAGAAGTCTACATGGCAAATGCCAAGGCTAGCTGGGAGCTCTTGTTACTTTGGTCACTCCCAGGGAGGGAACTAGCCTGTAGCAGACCAAACCTGGGAGACCATCATGTGCTGATGTCAGCAGACAGGTCCAATTAAGTCCTTCTATTTTTTCTTTTCTTTTTTTTTTTGCGGTACGCAGGCCTCTCAGTGTTGTGGCCTCTCCCGTTGTGGAGCACAGGCTCTGGACGCGCAGGCTCAGCGGCCATGGCTCACGGGCCCAGCCTCTCCGCGGCATGTGCGATCTTCCCGGACCGGGGCACGAACCCGTGTCCCCTGCATCGGCAGGCGGACTCTCAACCACTGCACCAACCAGGGAAGCCCCTGTGCATGCTTATTTTTAACCCACATTTGAAGTAAGTGTCTGATAACATCTCAAGTCTGGGTAAGGTTAGGTTAACTAGATAACGTAAGGATCGGGTAGGTGGGAAGAGGGCTATTATTTTCACATTGTAGAGAATTTGAGGAAATTTAAATATCTTAGAACACATAAAGTGAACAGTAAAAATTACTGAAAAAAAGCAGATTAAAAAACAAGTGAGAAGAGAGAGAAGCTAGTTGAAACAAACACTTGGGATAAGTTAGCAACTGCACGTGAACTGTGAATTCAGATCTGAATTTTCTGGTAGCTACGTCCAAAAAGAGAAATGATTTTCACTGTCTGCTAAAAGATGTACAGATTCAGCTGGTGTTTAAATCTAGAAGGACAGGTGGGCTGGTGATATCTTACTGAATAGAAGCAATTGCATCTGTGATAACACTAATACACACCTCTGCTTGAACCAGAGGAAGTGCTGCATTCTCTAACGAGTTTCATTTCACTGTAATTTTTTTTACATTTAATGAGACACAGCAGGATTGTCCTAGAGAAATTGTGGTGTAGCCGAACAGAGGAGGCAAAGCAATCTTTCTGTTGTTTCCATGGTAGGTTTTAATTGAGGAAGGAACTGCTAATGATTTTTCTAATGAGCCAAAATGACCCCATACGACAGTGAAATCCAGAGCCAGTGCCAACTTTGACTCAGCTGGCATGCAGGGGAAGGAAAGGCACTCATATTCATTGAGCACGGTACATCCACCATCACTTTTAAATGTTCTCAACAAGATTGTGGACCTGAATCCAGCTCTGACTCAGAGGCGTCACCCTCCTGGTTGGAGCTATCTGCCATGGGCAGCAGTTTTCATCATAGATTGGGGACCAGCCATGACCGGCTCTGTCTGTTCGCTTGGAATCCTGCAAGGTCCAAGTTCGTGGGACTTTGGAGGTCAAGGAGTCCATTCCTCTCTACCCAACAGAGTAGGAAACTGTGGCCTGGAGCGGGAGTTGGGGAGCAGAGACAGGAGGAGAACACGACCTCCCACTTTGGTCAACAACAAAGCCAGTGGAAGTGAAGTGTGAAATAATAATAACAGTTTATAAGGTGCTTTCATATCTGCCGTGCCATTTCATCTGCCCCGCAGCCCCGTGAGGTTGGCAGGGAGATAACTGGACCGTGGGTTTCTAGAGAATGTTATACGGTGCAAAGAAACATCCACCCATGTCACCTACTTGCCATGTCCCCTGGGGCAGGGGTCATTAAACCCCCTCTCACAGATAAGCACATCAGGATTCAGAAAGGAGAAGTGAATTGCCTGAGGTCACCGGGAAGTGGTGAAGCTAGGACTTAAATCAAGGTCACTCGACTTCATAGTCAGGTCTTGTTCAATCTTACCAGGCTGCCCTCCACATACATATTGGGATGAACTAGAAGAAAAGCACTTAAATATCAAAACACCATGTACAAAGTGTATGGAGATTAAGATCCTAGGGGCCGAGGTCAACCTGCCTGAGTTCATACTCCAGTTCTGCTGCTTCCAGGGCCGTGCCACTGACAACCTCTTTGGGCCTCAGTTTTCTCTTCTGTAAAATGGAGATAATAAGAGTACTTTCCTTATTGCTTTCTTGTGGGAATTAACTGAGTCAGAAAGCACTCAGATCAATGTCCTGCTCAGCCCTTAATAAATATTATCTAATAGTATTTTTAGTATAAAAGTAATAATAAAATAGTAATAAGAAAATTTAAGAGGGATAAATTAAGAGTTTGGGTTTAATATATACACACTACTATATATAAAATAGATAACCAACATGGACCTACTGTATAGCACAGGGAACTATACTCAATATCTTGTAATAACCTATAAGGGAAAAGAATCTGAAAAAGAATAGATATATGTACGTATAACTGAATCACTTTGCTGTAACTAATACAACAGTGTAAATCAACTATACATTAGTAAAAATAAAAATAAATAAAAAAATAAAGTTTAAAAGTTGACAAATATCTTTCTTGACATGGTTTGGTTGGCATTCAGTTTGGTAGAAAAATGGAAAATATAGGAACATAAAGAAGGAAACAAAAATCACTGTAATCCCAACACACAGCCGTCACCACAATGTTTTGATATTTTTCCAGCCATCTTTCCCTAAATACAGACAGAACTATATACATTGACAGTTTTTATCCTGTCTTTTTAATGCAGCATTGTAGCATGGGCCTTTCCCTATGCTATTAAATTGTTTTTAAAATATCACTTTTAGTCATCCCCAAATGATGCCATTCTGTAGGTGAAGCATAATTTAGGTACCCATTACATCATGGTTCTGTGAGGTTGGCTATTCATACATTCTTGGTTGGAGAGGCTGTATCTGGCCTACTGATATCTCCCTGACATTAACACAGTGCTTTGCACAGAGTAGGTAGTTCATTAACGTTTGGATGAATGAAAACTCATCTTTAGATAGGTACTTCCAGAGACTTCCTACCGATTTACATTCCTACGTTCGTTGTATGAGTGTCCTTCTCATCCCAGCCCCACCAGCTTTGGATTTAAAATGAAAAACAAAATCTTTACCAATTTGCTAAGTAAAATATGGGATCTCACTGTTGTCTTTATCTTTTTCTTATTTGATTGTAGTGAGGCGGAACGTTTATTCGTATTAGCTATCTGTATTGTGTTTCCCCCATTTCCCTTTCTTCTTCCTTCTTTTCATCTTTCCCACCTTCATTCGAAAGCACTACTTTTGAAGGAACGGGCATCGGCCCAGCACTCCTGATACATTTCTCTTAGATGTCTTCACATTTCCAGATACTCAATGAGGCTCATGACAAGGAATTGGGTGCTTGCTAATTATTTTAAGGTACGTGCATTAATAAGTTCAGGTACTCATTGGTTCTGGGGAAGCTGTGGCAGCTCTCAAGGTATTCATGATTTTCTCTTTCAAAGTTAGGGAGGTGGCAGTTGCCACACAGCTTTCCTGACATTTCAGCTCCTGCTGCCATTTTTGTTTTCCTGCAGTTCCATGCACACCTTACTAAAGTTCAATTATGGTTTTGGAGGAAGCTTCATCTAAGGCATTAGCATCCAGTGAATTACTGAGAAGCGATGACAATTGAAGAAAAATGGATTTTATTTCCTGTCATGACAACAGATTCCCTCCCACCCACCTGCCTGGTACAGGTGCATATTTCTTTGGCACAGATGTCCCTCCCACCTGCTGCTTTAGAATTCTAAAGGGCAGGCTGTCAGCAGTGGCCTCCGGGGGTCAGCTCCTGCAGGGATGCCCCAGCGGCACCTAAGCTCTCCCTGCTTCCCGAAGCAGCCCACATCCAGTGATTCATTCCTGCAGGCCACGTAGGCCCAACTTAGGATCGCTCAGAAGGGCCAGTTAGCTTTGAGAGCCTGTAGGTTTGCCCACGGCTCCTTTATGGGTCTACATCACAGTTTGACACCTCCCCACTACCCTGTCCTGCTTCTTTCCCCTCCAGGCCACAAGTGTTGGTCGCGAGGGCGCCCCCTAATGGACATTCTGCGCTAAACTCCACCTCAATGTCTGCTTGCCAGGAAACTAGGATGACCGCGTATGCTAGTTTGCATGACGTGGGACTTGCAGTGCTAAAAGCAAGACAGTCCTGGGCACACCAGGACCCTACAGCAAACCCAACCTCCGACAGTGTGACTGTATATTCTCATGCTTTCATGGTGATCCATAATTATGTGGGTCGAGGGGCATGTACCACTTCCCTCTTGACTCTTCCCAACAATCTCATGACAATATTGGGGTGGTAGGGATTGTTACCTCTAAGGGAAATTAGGGCTCAGAGAAGTTGAGAACGTTTTCCCAGGCTACACAGCCAGCGAGTAGCCATGTGGGATTCCAACCCAGGCCTGCTTGAGCCCAATGCCTGGGCTTCCCCCGCAGCCCTCTTTCGCTTTAAAATGTGCTCCTTGGCCCTATGTTCCAAAGGCAGCCGCAGGTGACTCTGAATGCAGAGAGGAGTGCTTACAGAATCCCAAACTAGCTCGGAACTTTTTTGCAAACCAAAATCACTCTCTTTTTTTTTTTCCAATTTCTACCTCCCTATGCAGGCCTCGTTCTAAGCATCTGAACTCTCTGATAATTACTGTCACAGTAATTAAAAAATAAATCCCCTTTAATTTCATAACAGGTGGTTTGTGAGGCTGGAAGAGAAGTTGAAACGTGTGTAATTATCGTGTGGCTTATTTGCATTTCTAATTGCTTTGGAGGACACCGAGGGCCCAGCATCCAGTCTCCCAGCTGTCTTTCACCTCCATCAGCTGCTGGCGGCGGTGGCCGTGTCTTTTCTTCAAGCACCACCTGTGAGGGTAGCAGCTCCAGCTGGAGTCCTGAGGCTTCCCATCAACACAGAGAGCAGCAGGGTTGGTGCCACCATGGGTTTGCATGGAAGGGTCTCTAAGTCAGCAAGGACCCCGTGTGCCCAACCTTGAGTCTAGCGTTGGTTAGACTCTCAGTGATGCTGGTTGACCACGGGCAGTTTCTAACCTAACCCCCAGCTCACTTATCTGACCCAAGCACCAGGTGGGCACACTGAGGGCCGGCAGCTTTGCAGTGACTCTTGAATGTGCCCTGCAGATGTGTCTCTGAGAAGTTGTCTATAAACCGAACTTCTGCAGACTGATTCCATTTCCCTTACCGACTTCTGAATCACTCTGAATACCTGCTTTTATTTTTCAGGGGCTTCCTAACATTTCAGATGGAAATTTCTTTGACCATTTCTGTTTCCCCAAGTCTTCTATAAAGGAGTTAGTTAGCCACAGAAGAATATATAAGCCCTTTCCAATTAATGCCCTAATTAATTGTTGGTCTTTAATGTTGTAGAAAGACCCCTGGCTTTGGCATCAGATTTACCAGGGTTTGAATCCTGGCTCTACCTCTTAGCAGCTGAGAGACCCTGGATAAGTCACCTAACCTCTCTGGGCCTCAATCTGTAAAATGGACAAAATTGTAACTTGATCCAGCATTTCTCAGCCTTTGGCTATACGCTGGGAACACCTGGGGAACTTGAAAAAACGACTGCATTTAGGGCTCATTAAATCAGACTGGAGGTTGGGGTGAGGGCCTGGGCATCATATTTTAAAAAGCCCCCTGAGTGATTCTGTTGTGCAGCCAGGGCTGGGAACCACTGTCTGAGCCCCTGAGGAAATGCAGGTTTCAACCCTCCCCTTCCGTTGCCTTGGGGGACGGTGCCTGACCGTGGTGGGTCTGGGAGGAGCTGGGGGTCCTAGGAAGGTTACTGAGACTGAGATCCTGCCCCCAGAGGGGAGGATGGGGACCCAAGTACTGTGCTAGTTCATGACATGGGGACTGGTCAAGGCACCAAGCCAGCAGCCCCATTTTCTCCCTGGCCCCTCAAAACGGGAGGCCACGACTTCAGCGGTTCTTCCAACTCCGGGCACCCCAGGGAATCCAGCCCATCAGCAGAGTCAGGGACTCCAACCAAAAGAAGGCCAAGGATGACATCATTGAGGAAACGGCACCAAATTTTATTTCGGACCAGCCTTACCTCCTTCATCTATTTGGATCCTCATCACATCCCTGCAAGAGAGGCACCGTGATGCCCATTTTACAGATGAAAGAACTGAGGCTCTGCAGAGTTAAGTGACTGACTCTGTATCCTTTAAGTAGCACAGCCAGGAGTCAAACCCAGTCTGCCTGATTCCAAAATCCTTCATCTTTCTCCTACACTTGTAGCCTTCCATATATCAGTAAATTGCTTATTATTCAATATAAACTCCATCCTTGCAGTTTCTCGGGCCAGACACCCTGGAGTCACCTTTGACTCCTGTCTTTCCCTCACAGCCCACGTGTAACGTATTGGTTAATCCCACTGGATCCACCTTTACAATCTACCCAGAATCCAAGCATGTCACCACCTCCCTGCTAGCACGTCGGTCCAAGTACCACCATCTCTCACCTGGAGGATGGATGGTCTCCCTGCCCCTGCTCTTGCCCTTCCTGTGTATTTGTAGCACAGCAGCTGGAGAGACTGATAAAGTATTTCCCAGACAATGCCCTCCGACGGTTTCCATCTCACTCTGGGTCAATGCCAACGTCCTCACCGTGACCTGTGCTGCCCTGAGTAACAGATACCTCTCATCTCCTCTGTGAGTTCATTTACTGCTTCCCTCTCGCTTTCCCCCCAAACTCTCCAAGCACGCTGTTGCCTCCGGCTTCTGCGCTTGCTGTTCCCTCTGCCTGGGATGTTCTCCCCCCAGGGTCCACATGGTTTGCTCCCTTCCCCTCTGCAAGGTTTTGCTCAAATCCCTCCCTGTTTAAAACTGAAATGAACGCGCTGGTACACCCCGTCCTTTCTGCTGCTCTATTTTTCTCCATGGCACTCATCACCATCTGGTACACCACCCATATAGACTTACTGATGTTTACCGTCTGCCTTTCAAGACTAGTTTTTTGTCTGTTTGGTTCGCTGCTCCATCCCAGGCACGTAGAACAATGCTTGGCACATAGGAGGTGCTCAGGAAGTACCTGAATGAATGAATGAATAAATGAATCCAGTCATTGCCTCCTGCAAAAGGTGGGATGCTCTCGGAGCAGCAGCTAGTGAAAAGACTGGGCGGGGGGGCGTGTTAGGGAGGGGTGTGCCCCTAGCAGCCTGCTGCATTTCCCCTCTTGGTGTTGGAGTCGGCGGGGGGTGTGCACATGAGCGTGAGGGACGCATGGTCCTACCCTGCAGATCATCTTCACCTTGTTTAAGTTGTTCAGCACATCTGCTGTCTTGTCCTGTCCACTGGGCTCTGAACTCGACTCCTTGCTCTGTTCTCTCAGCTCCTCCTCTTTCTTTATGTCCTTACCTTGCCCTGTCTTCACTTTGCATCATCATCATTATATTAAATAATCATCAAATAATTGTTATCAGGGATTTCCCATGTACCAGATACTATGTTAACCCAGTAAATGCCCCTGTGTCATTGAAACCTCACAACAACTCTCCAGCGTAGGTACCGTTGTTATCCTTATTTTATGGATGAGGAAACCTAGGCTCAGAAAAGTTAAGTCACTTGTCCATGGCCACACAGCTCAGGAGCGAGGAAGACAAAATTCTACCCCAGGCAATCTGCGTGCAGTTCCTGCTTCTTCATCTCACTTTCTGCCCCGGGTACTCATGAACTGGAAGATTCACGGTCCCTTAGTTTCCACTTAGTCTGAAGCCATCTTCTGTACATGCTTCCCGAGGGCAACCTGGTCTGTCCAGGGCCACGAGTCTAGGGCAGGGCTTCTCAACCTCGGCACCGTCGGGCTGGATGTTTGGGGCTGGGTAGTTCTGTGTTGTAGGGGGGCTGTCCCACGGATAGGAGGATGTGTAGCAGCATCCTTGTCTTCTACTCACTAAGCACCAGTAGTATCTCCATCTCCTTAAGCTGTGATGACCAAGAATGTCTCCAGACATGGCCAGGTGTCCACTGTGGTGGTAAAACCACCCTTGGCTGAGACGCACTGTCTAGGGGGTGAGAGGTGGGATGGATCAGGAGGCCTGTGGACGATTAGCTGCTGGCAGGGCCCTGGTTTGTGGATCACCATAAACTCCAAAGTTCCGGTTTGAGCTCTGAACGAATCCAATAATGCAAGTCCCCCCTTGGTTCGTTTAGGTGAATGACTGGCATCGCCAAAGAAGTTCACTTTTACCTGTTACTGGGCTTACTTCTCAGTGGTCTACCAGGCACACTATAGCACAGCAGACTCGAAGCCTGATGGCCTGGATTCAAACTAGAATTCCACCACTTATTAGCCGTGTGTCCTAAGGGAAGTTGTTTCATCTCTTGGACCTCATTTATAAGACGAAAGCCATCTTGCACCCTGAGATGAAGCCTGCAGAGGGCTTAGTGCAGGGATATGCACATGCTGATAAAGGGCAGCCCTTGTTATCAAGCAAGGTGTAGGGAGTTATTAAACATCCGTATTTGCAGGTGAAAATAAGTGTGTCGTTGGAGTTTACGGAAGACTCCAACTTGGTGTTCTATCCCTAAAGTCCCAAGCCACATGGGCGGCACTGCCAAAATCTCCTGTACCTGAGCCCAGCATAGAGTTAGAAAGCCCTGCAGAGATCAGGAGCGGGGCCGGCGGGTGGTGGGGGGAGTTGTTATCCGCAAGAACCTCGGCCGTATTGTCTTGAGCGGACACTGTTTTCCAGTTGCCACCGATCTAGCTTTTTACTTATAAATTACCATTAGTTTAGTTTCCTCATGACCGATTTAGTTTGTTGTGGGTTGTTCGCCTAACAGCAGTCATTTGGGCTTATGGTTTTTCAATGGCTGGGCTTTAAGGCATGTGTGTAGGGCAGTTCAACGATGAATCATCTGTCTCCCGTTCCTAAAGAAAATCCCTCTCTAATGTTACCCCCAAATTGCTTGCAATGTAATGCTTTCAGATGATCTCTTTCCTTTCCTGATGGACCTGACAGCAGATGGGGCAGGAGGCTGTGGGTCCTTTTACCCTACGTCGGTGGGCAAGAGTCCAAAAGGATGAGAGATGCTGTTCAAGGTCAATCTTCCCTCTACGTCTTGTTTTATAGATGGGGTAATTGAGGCCCGGAGAGGTGTAGGGTCACAGGTCATACACAGCACTAAAATCGAGCTCTCCTAATTACCTGTCCCAGGCTTCTTCCACTCACTAAACTACCTGCATAGGCCAGGACTGCTTCCTCCATGGAGGATGCTGGGTCCCCACAAAGGTGGCTAGAAATTGCCCACCCTTGGGTTAGAACCTCCCTGAGGGTCTTAAAATATGATGCTGGTTTGAGTAGACATATGCAGTGCATAAGAGGTGGGACTCTGGAGGCCAACTACTTTCTAGCGGTGTAATTTGAACAAGTTATTTAATCTCCTTGGGCCTCAAATCCTCAACTGTTAAATGAGGCTCATGACAGCAACAGCCTCCTGGGTTTGGAGGAATTCAATCGGGCAGTTCATGGAGAGGGCTTAGCACAATGCCTGACACATAGAAACTGCTTGGGGGATGATGATTATTGTTAATATTTTTGGATGTCCAGAGCTGATGTTTCACTCCCACCTGGAGCCTCTTAAGAGAAAGAAAAGATTGCAAAGCTTTCAAGGTGATCAAGCAATTTCATGTGTAGTATTTCATTGGATCCTCAAAATAACCCAAAGGCGAGGGTTATCATCCCCATTTTATAGATGGGAAAACTGAGCCTCAAAGACGCAATGCAGAGTCTTTACTCTGAATTCAAGTCCTGTGGCGTTACGACTGGAGCCCTTCCACTCCCGACACTGGCTTCAGGGCTAACCTTGGCACCTCTGCACTCAGGTCCTGCTTCGACTCTCTTCTGCCTCACAGATGCTCCGTGCTGTCATGGAACTGCCCAGAGCAGCTGTCTACATGTTCCTAGGCCACTTGGAGATCATTCTCCCCTTGTTCTGCATGGGCAGAGTCTCTCTCATCTAGATGCAAGTGACCTTAGCAGGAATGGCAGAGGCTGTGAGCAAAGAGCAGGAAAATTCCTGTGATAGGTCCCATCTGCCTGACTGATGAGAAGATGGCTGGGATAAGGCCCGGGTGAGGAAGGGTTGACGGGTTCCAAACAGACTGCAAGCTTCCCCGTGGACCGTGAGCTTCGAGCACTGCTCATGGGTGGGGAGAGGCCCTTGGGCATCTCTGCAGCCCTGGCCTCAGCTCAGTTAATGTGCACAGAATGAGCAAGTGTGGGGCGATGTCAGGAAACATTCCTCTGAAATTGTAGCTGATAAAAAAGACATAAAGATGGGAGATTAAGCCGTTGACAGCAGAGACCCAGTCTAGGGGACAGCTTGTAGCTGGGCTGCAGCAGAACTGAGGGGATTTCCCAAATCTCATCACCAGAGAAGTAGTAACATCTACTGTTAGAGTGGAAGACGGGGAGCTGGCTGACATGAACGGGGAGCCTTTAGTGCTGGAGTGGGGAAGAGGACTAATGTTTATAGAACACCTACTGCATGGCAGGAACTGTGCCAGGCATCTTGTCTTCCCTTATATGCTTCAGTCACACGAACCTTCTTTTCCTCTCAAATCAAACTGTTCCTACCACAGGGCCTTTGCACATGCAATTTGTTCTTCTTCTTCTCCTTGCCTTTGCGTGGATGTCTCCTTAACACCATTTAAGTTTTTTTGTTTGTTTGTTTTTGTTTTTTTGTGGTACACGGGCCTCTCACTGTTGTGGCCTCTCCCGTTGTGGAGCACAGGCTCCGGACGTGCAGGCTCAGCAGCCATGGTTCACGGGCCCAGCCGCTCTGCGGCATGTGGGATCTTCCTGGACTGGGGCACAAACCCGGGTCCCCTGCATCGGCAGGTGGACTCTCAACCACTGTGCCACTAGGGAAGCCCACCATTTAAGTTTTAGCTTAAACTTTGCCTTCTCCAGCCTTAATCAAAGCCATCATTCCATCCTGCTCCACCATCACCCTCTTCCACATCACCCTATTTTATCTTCTTTAATGTACTTTTCATATCCAAACATTTTATTTTTTTGCTTGCTTATTACTAGAATGTAAGCTCCTTGAGGGTAGGAATTCTTTCAGACTCGTTCATGATTGTATATCCCAGGAGTGCCCAGCACATAGTAGGTACTCAGCAAATATCTCTTCCCACCTGGAGGCTGGGTGGTTTTCCCATGGAGTTTTATGTGGACCTCACAAATACCCCAGGAGGTGGTATAACTATTCCATTGTGCACGTGAAGAAACAGAGGATTGAGGGCATGAGGGACCTGCCCAGCTAGTAAATGATAGAGTTAGGATCTGAACTAGGTTTTTGCTTTCTAAGTTATACCTTTAGATACACTACACTGCTTCCCTAGAGGAAAGATGGGGACCTCATACCAGCGTAAGACACTAGAATCACTAAGCATTATCACTTAGCATCACCAAGATTCCCTTCAATTCCCATCAAGCAAACTTCTGGTCCTAACCTGGCTTTCTAAGGAGATGGTGCTGAGAGAAGAAGACACCCACCACATGACATGAATATTTCGTGTTACCTGCCAGTTCTCTCGCCTGAGGAAAGTTAATCACTGGGCATTTCTATTTATCATCCAGTCTTTTATGACAGCTTGGTTAATAGGAGCCCCCACCTTGCCCCACAGAGGCTGTTCACTCCTGGGGATATTGATATAATCAACTATCATCATGCTCAGCTGAGAAGCAAATCCTGCAGCCACACCATGAAGGCTGGGGTGGCTGCCACGTGAGATTCGGGGTGAATGAGGTATGGGCAGATGACGTGTTTCAATGCTTTGGGCCAGAGAGCATCCCAACATAAATCCCCTTGCACGGAACATCTCCCCCACCCCAGAGGGTTGGCCCATTTCTTTCAAGCGATATCAGACAGAACAAAATTCCTAGATAAGCAAAGTATACGAACATTGTCTGGAAGTGGGCTATTGTGACGGCTTGCCTGGCTTCGTGCTTCTCACAGCCCCTCTTGTCTCTAACTGAAGCCTGTAGGCTGAGCCCTGATCTGGTCTCCGGAACAAGCCCAACTCCCTTCAGGTCCAGCTCTGACTTGATGCTCCAGTTCTAGGTACTGGATAAACCATCTTATGGACCTGGACTCTGCTTGCTCCTGAATCCCATCCAGTCCTAGTTATGGGAGGTTCATTTCACACATGGCTATTTTTTGGATGTCTGAAGGTAAGTGGGATGGGGATGGGGGCAGTGACTTCCTGGTTCCCTACCCTCCAGGTAGCATCTCCCTTGGTGGGCAACTTCTGGGGGTCACTCTGAGAGTCATGTAAATATCCAACCAAGAGCCCACATCTTCATCTTTTCCAGCAATTTTGTAAGCACCCAATTTCCTTTTATTCCTAAAATGATCATAGTTATTTCCCTTGCCTGCACTGGACTCTGACCGACACAGTCCACTGTATGCCTGGTCTCAGGCTAAGCCCTGGGGATAAAGAAGCAAAGGAGACACAGCTCTGTCCCCAAGGAGCTCAGTCCAGCGGGGCAGGAGTTGGGGTGTGTGAACACAAAGGGGACCCCTGGCGAGACCTTGGACGGAGGGAAGCCCAGGGGCTGCAGATCATGGAGGGCACATCTGGGTGTCAGAGAAGATTCCCCTGAGCAGCCTCCAAGGACAAGGAGAAGTTTCAAGGCAGAGAAACAGAGGCACAACCTTCTTGGTGGAGACACACCATATGCCCGGTTCTTCTAGGAGCCTGTGTCCTGCCTGTTAAATTCCCCCCGTGAGGTGGCCTCACTTCTTATAAACCGACTTCTCAGACCCAACTTTCTGTGGGCCTGGGGCTCCCCACACTGACTTCCAGGGTCTGCTGCAGCCCCCTGCCCACTCAGAGACTCTCCCATGTTACCTCTGGTGACCCCTTGTCAGATGTCATCCACACGCCAGCTACAACCAGGCATACGGCACCAAGTGATTTCCATATTCCATCTCCTTCCTTCCTTCCCTCCCTCCCTCCCTCCTTCCTCCTTTCCTTCCCTCCTTCCCTCCCTCCTTCCTTCCTTCCCTCCCCTGACTCATGCATTTATCCAACACGTATTTATTGAACACCTACTAGACCCTGGGTACCACTCTACACATGGGAGATACAGCATTGCCCAAACAGATGTGAGCATGTGGGGCTCACATCCTAGTGGGGTAGATAACAAGTAAGATATATAATACGTTGGATGATGATATATGCCATGGGGAAAAAAAGGGCTATGGAAAAAAATGCTAAGGCAGGGAAGAGGAATCCGAAAATGCCAGGGCTGGTCACAGTCTTAAATAGGTGCCCAGGATGGCCTCGCTGAGAAGGTCACATTTCAGTAAAGATCCAAAGGGGGTGAAGGAACAGCCCACGCAAACGTCTCGGGGAAAAGCATCAGGCAGAGGGAACAGCCAAGGCAAACACCTCAGGTGGGAGGATGCTTGGATCTTCATTTGCAGTCGACCTCACTTTCTAGGTCAGGAAACCAGGGCTCTGAGAGGCTGAGCGCCTCACCCAAGGTCACATAAGTAGAACCCGTGGGCACGTGTGTCCTGCCACAAAGCCCAGGCCGCATACCTTGCGGCCTCTCCCCGTCTCCTGATGCTGGCTTCCAAATTCCTGGCGGGCTTTTTTTTCCTACCTGTGGCCTGGCTCAAGTCCCGTCTGAGCCCTGTAGGTGTGTCTGGTCATCAGTCCTGTCCTTTCTCCTCCTGACCTGCCCCAGGCGGGCTCTGCGCTGTCAGCTGATGCCGAACTCACCTTGCTTTTGGCAGGGTGGCGGTTACTATACTTAGGCGACTCAGGAATCTTCCTGGGATTCCGATGAGCTGCTGTCTTCCTGGCTCTCCCCTGTGATTCATATGTTCACGCCTACTGAGGTCTTTCCAGTGGGACTTACTGTGTCGGGGTAGGGGGTGGAGTTGTAATTGGAGGGTAATTTGCAGAACTTCCTCCAGCCACTGACCCAATGCCTTGTGGCCCACATCTTGGTGGGGGGGGGGCAGTGACATTAGAGGGAGGGTAGAGAGCTCACCAGCTTCCCTGAGAAAAGCTGTCCCAAACCATTAACACACATACGCATGCACACAACTCCACACACACACAGATACACACCTAACTACATACACATACAACTACACACCTAACTACACACACTGACACACATTCATGCATTCAATGAATCATTCGCTCAATAATTATTTATTGGAGATCCACTGAGGTATTCCAAGCCTTGTGTGTGGTGTGGAAGGGTCCAGAATATAAATGAAAGAATAAAGGACTCATTGATGAGCACTTCCTAAATTTCTGCAGTGGACACTGTGATACCCTGAGGGTGAGGCATGCATGGACTCTGGACATAGTCCAAACTGGATTGAATTCCAGGCTCCGAGTCCTTGGACAGGCTATTCAGTAATAATTGCTAAAATTTATAGGGCATTTGTGCCAGGCACTCGCCTAACCACTTTTCCTGAATTTACCCAATTGCCTTAATCTTTAAAGTTTTCATCTGGAAAATGGGGATGAGAATCCCTTCCTCAACAGGTTGTTGTAAGGATTAAATAAACGAATAGTTGTAAAGTTACTAGCATTTTGCTCGACTCATAATAGGTGCTGATGAAACATTACTTCCTTTCCTTTCTTCTCTGCCCTTAGGTAGCTCATAGTCTAGAGGGAGAAATGATCTAAGAACGTAGCTAATGAACACTAATGAAACAGCTAATGAACAGCTAATGAAAGTTGAAGGTCAAGTTTCAAAGGACAGTTGTGACCAAGTGCTGTGGGGTCCAGAAGAGCGAGAAGTTAGTTCCCTTTAGCTGGGAAAATGAAGAAATTCTTGGTTTCTGGGGTTCTGGAAGCCTATCCCCTCTCCCCAACTGCAGGTGTCACTGAGGTCCTGGCATGCCTCATGCCCTAGGTCCCCTGCATGAAGGCAGGACCTGCTTCCCTAGGGCTTCAAGTAAAGCCCACCCCTCCTGGCCTCATCTTTGCAGTCACTGGAAAGAGATGGGCTGCAGGGAAATACAGTGAGAGCCAAGACACACCACAGAGCCCAGAGTCGGAGCAAACAGAACCCTGCTCTGCTGCATGAGAGAAGCAAATGGCATTGCACAGAGGCGGCTCTGCAGAAAGCATCTCGACCGTTCCTCAGAGGATGTCAGTTTCAGCGAAAGCTTTAGAGAGGACAATGATTTGTTTGTTTCCTCTGAAGAGCTCGAGAAAGAGGCAGGATTCTGACTTGCTCTGATGAGAAGAGCATCATCTGGTAAAAGACTGGAGTCACAGAATCACAATATCTTATGACTGGAAATGATAGCAATGCCTGTCTCTTAGGCAGGTTGTGAGGACTAAGTGAGCCGATGCCTATAAAGATTGTCATACAGGGTTGGGCACATAGTAGACGCACACTGCCTGATCACGTGATCCGACGCCCTTGTTCTGAAGATGAAGTGTCAGGCCAGCATGTGACACTTAACATGCCCCAAACACGTTTCTCATCTGTACCGCCTCCTTCGCCGTGCCCCGATGCCGTTAAATCACCACCTCCTCACGTATCCGCGATTTCTCTAGGTGGCACCCCACCCCAAGTGGCGATCCGGCCATAACCGAAGGCTGAGAGGCAGCTGGGACTCCTCTCTTGACCTCTGCAGTCCCTTGTCAAGGTGCAGGGCTTCGCCCTCCAGTGGGCCCCGATTCTGTTTTTCGCTTCTGAGCACCACCACCATCACCCTAGTTGAGTTCCTTGTAATTTCTCACCTGGACCATTGCCACAGTTTCAAAATTGTCCCTCACCTCCCACCTCCAGTTTTTAGGCTTCTTCTCTCCAAACAGTTCTACCTATGATGCCAAATGGATTTTTCCAAAGGCAGGTCTGCTCTCACCCCTGGATTCCAAAACCTTCAATGGCTCCCCACTGCCTACTGCATTAGGTACAAACTTGCTCACTCTGGCATTCAAGCCTTTACCCCGTAGTGCTTTGGGCTGACCTCCCAGCCTTCTTTGGCATCTCTCCTGGGTAAGTGCTTTGCTCTGCTAACCAGATCCTCTGCCATTTCCCAAACGTGGACTTTCTGGCCCATTTGCCTGCCTCCAAGCCCTCTGCCCGACATGCCTTCCTCAATCTCTATGTGTCCCAGTCCAACCCATCCTTCAGGACACTACAAACGCCATTTCCTAGAGGAAGACATCCTTTCTCATCTCCAACCAGATGTTATCATTTTTTCCCTATGGATTCACAGAACATGATGGCTCAGACTCTCCTGAGACTCTTCCCCTGGTGGACCCTGCATGACGGACATTTGTAGACAGGTCCTATGTCCCATGAAGCACAGGGGTGGAATTCAGTTCTTTTGAATCCCTTACAGGGCTGAGCAGGGCTGTCTACACTGCAGACACTATGTAAGTGCCAGCCGGAAAATGAGATTTCCCATTGAGTGGGTGGGTCATCTGAGTCCTTCTCCAGCCTCCCTGGGTCAAGCTTGTACTTCCTGCTGCTCAGAAAGGGAGACTTCCTGGAATCCACAGGCTCTAGGACTGCTCAGTGCTGATTGGCTATTGTAGATGTTACAAAGTTACCAAACTCTGAGGACCCTGAGACACCATCTTCTCTAATTCCCTCATTTCACAGAAGAAGAAACTGAGGTCCAGAGAGAAGTTACATATCTAGGGTAAGGCTGAACTGTGACCAGAATCTTAGCGACTTGGGTCTGAGGCATTGTTAGCTAAATGGACTGATTCATTCCTTTATTTATTCCTCTGTTCAGCTTCCTTCATTGAGCACCAGAAACCTGCCAAGCACTGCAGAAGGTCCTGATGACTCAGAGATAAGAAAGAGTCCCTGCCCTCAAGGGACTCACACCCTGGCTGGTGTGAGGCTGGAAGGAATGGATATGGCAATAGGCAATCTGCAAGGAGAGACAGGGTGATGGGAGAGGAGATGAGGGCACCTCACCCAGCCTTGGCCAGTGATAAAGACGGCATCTTCCACTGCTGCTGGGACCACCCACACCCCAGCTCCCACCCCACCACGGAGGGACGATCAGCCTCTGCTGTGTCTCTTCCTTCCAAATTCTCTCCCACCGTCTGTGGTGCAGAGACAGCGTTTGATTGAAGCAATGAAATGGAGAAAGATGCTTTACACCACCCCAAGATCCGTTGTTAAAATTCAATTAGACAAGACATAAAGATCACTTAGCTTAGTGCCTTGCAGACAGCAAACCCTCACTAAAAGTTAACTATTATTATTACAAATAAGAAACTAGAGGCTCAGGGACGTTACATACTGTACCCAGAATAACACAGCTAGTCAGCAGGGGAGCTGGGCCTTGAAGCCAAGCCTGTCTGCCTTCAAAAGCTCTCCTCTTTCCAAAATGCCACTTAGACTTAAGTTAGAGACCCATGGTGTCTCTTGTGGTCCTTCAGCTGATGGAGATGATCCCAGGAAGCCCTGGCGTCAGTGAACCCCTGCTGTGTCCCAAGTCCTTTCTTCATATACACAGAAGATAAGGTTTCTGGAGACATCTGCAGAATAATAATACATAACAACATCTGCAGAAATAATAATTTTTGCAGCCTTGGGTGGGCCTCTAGGTGCCCTTTTGTATCAGAAAATGCACAGGACCCCCAAGATGAGTCAATCCACTTCAGAGCCAATCTTGTCCTGTGCTAGGGAGGCAACAGAGGAGAGAGGGCTTTCTGGAACTAATAACGTGGAACTGACGAAGAAGGCCATACTCCCAGTGGTGCTGGAAACACGCATAGTCATTAAGTGGGAATGTGCGAGCCCTTCCAAGAGGACCAAGTGCAGCCAAGACATCCTTTTGGTAACTTGTTTTATTCACCTGAAAATTCTTTTCATGAAAATGCCCAGCAGGGTGATTTAAATGTAATGGGGGAGGTGTGTGGTCCAAATGGCAGGACCCAGACTCAGAACGCAGAAGACTAGGTAGACGAAACCCATCGGAGGTTGCTTACGTCTTAAAAAGATTCACCTCTAGATTACCTTCAAGTAGGAAATGGCTTCCCATTGTCATTTTTAAAACAGATTATTAACTATTTGACGGGAAGATGGGGGAGCGTGAGGAGCGTCAGACAAAATTAAAGGCAAAAGTAGGAAAAATCTATCAACTGAAGGTCCTTTAGGACAGCTCTCAAAGTACAGACATGAGGGGAAGGGACCTTGGTCCTTTATGGTTTTGTTTTTGTAGCATTGCCTGTCTCCTGTCATGCAGGTTTCACCAAGGTAGTTGTCCGAATGTTTGTATAGCTCTTACACATACATCACCGGAGGCACCAGCGTCTCCTATACGCACCCCCACCCCTCAAAAAAATACGCAAGAAAGAACCAGGCACCCAGCAGAACAGCGTAAGAATTTCCTGCCCGAAAGAATCCAAAGATCTCACAGGTCATAAAGGGCTCAAGATCAGGTTGCTCAAGCGATCATCAGACACCTTTCTACAACATTCACATCAAATATTTAGCCCACGTTTTGCTGTGACGGGAAGCCCTCTAATTCCTAAGGCAACCCGTTCCACTCTGCACAGACCTGATCCACTGGAAGTTGTTGGTGTTGAGCCCAACACATGAAGCACCATCCACTTAATCTAGGTCTACCCTCTTCCACTCCACAGTACTTCAGATGTGTGATATGGTAGGTCCTAACTGAGGTAAAAATGTGTCAAGGCTAGCACTGACTCCTTAAGGGCCAACATTTACACGCTCAGGAACTCATCAAACCTTTCAAGCACTGGTTTGATTTGATGCATCACCTCTGTGAGCCTGAGGGGCAGCAAGATGGTACCAGGAATGGGAAGTCCCAAGTTCTCAGTCTTATTCTGCCATTGGTTCTAACAGCCAGTAAATATTAATATCTTTTTTTCTACCTAGGAAATCTCATTAAAGCCCATGGTTTGAGTTGCCTAGCACATTCCTATCTCTAGTCCAAACATCTTCTCAGGACTCTAGACCTGGAAATCCCACTGCTTATTTCATACTGTGTTTCAGTACTTTTAGAGGCTCTTCCAACTCAATATGCCCAAACTTTGTCATCTTTTGGGGAACCAATCTCATTGAATGGTGATGCCATGCATTCAGCTACACAATGAGTCACTTTTCAATCTTTTAGGTCAATACCCTCCCATTCAACCCATTACCAAATCCAGTTGATTTTACCTCCTAAATAGATCTCAATTCCACCTGCTTTCTCCATCACCACGCTCACTGTGTCTATTATTCATTACCTGGACTCCTGGACTTCTCTTCTACCAGGTCTCCCTGCATCCCCACGGCCTTTCTCCAGTGGGTTCTCCAGATTAAAGAGTGATCCTTCAAAACACAAATCTGGGGGCTTCCCTGGTGGCGCAGTGGTTGAGAGTCCGCCTGCCGATGCGGGGGACACGGGTTCGTGCCCCGGTCCGGGAAGATCCCACGTGCCGTGGAGCGGCTGGGCCCGTGAGCCATGGCTGCTGAGCCTGCGTGTCCGGAGCCTGTGCTCCGCTGGGGGAGAGGCCGCAACAGTGAGAGGCCCGCATACCGCAAAAAACAAAAACAAAAACAAAAACAAAACACAAATCTGATCATAACTCCCTGCTTAGAGCGGCTCAAAGGTTTCCCATTGTCCTCAGGATAGAGACATCACCCTTGAACATGGGGTCCAAACCCTGTCACATGGCCTCAGTCTGTTCCTAGCCACCTCCAGCCTCATCTCACCCAGAGCTCCAGCCCCTCTGGCCACCTATTTAGTGCCTCATCCTTACTCCACCCAGCTCCTTCACAAGACCTTGGCAAATATCATTCCCTCTGCCTGGAGAGCCCTCCCCTGGCCCCATAGTTAAATCCGCATCCTTCAAATTTCAGTTTCATGGCCAGTTCCCCTCCTCACACAGTCTCATAGCACCATGCCCCTTACTGCACTGGTCAGGGTTGAAATGCTCATTTTCACTTGGGTAATTCTTTGATTCATGTCTGTCACTTCTACGAAGTTTTGACCCGAGGGGAGGGAGCAATGACTCTCTTTCTGCTCACTATTGCATCATGCTCCCTGGTCGTGCAACACCTGCCACATAGAACTTGCCCAATAACTACTAGCAGCATGGATGAGTAATACAGTCGGTGCTCTCAAATGAGCCTACCCTAAAGCTTAGCATATGATGCTAAACCCTGCACTTTTTTTTATTTTATTTATTTTTATTTTATTATGTTTTTGTGGTACGCGGGCCTCTCACTGCTGTGGTCTCTCCTGTCGCGGAGCACAGGCTCCGGACACGCAGCCTCAGCGGCCATGGCTCACGGGCCCAGCCGCTCCACGGCACGTGGGATCTTCCCGGACCGGGGCACGAACCCGTGTCCCCTGCATCGGCAGGCGGACTCTCAACCACTGCGCCACCAGGGAAGCCCTAATCCCTGCACTTTATATACAGAATGCCAGGGCAGAAGATGGGGGGGACAAGATTTTCCATGAGTGGAGTGGCCTTGGGAGGCCCACTGAAATCACCTGCCCCTACCCCTGCCACAAGTAGCCGATGGCTATGGCAAAATTAGAGCCCAGCTCTGCATGGCAGACGGGCAGCCCCCCAAGCACAGGGGGGAAGGTAGTAGCTTTCACTCTGCAAATAGACATGTGCTGGCTGTCCTAGGTAGGATGTGCGGGCCCCAGCCCTGCAGGTCTGTTCTTACACCTAGAGACACAGTCAAAGCACAGGTCTTATGGACCAGTCACTTTGTCCCTGCTAGGGATGCCAGTCACATATCAAGAGAACATCTTGTAGATCAAGATGCACAGCAAGAAACTGTCCCCTTCAGAGTCCATGATTTCTCAGCTGTGAGCTCCTCTAGCTCAGGGAGCTTAGTAGTACTGATTTCCTGTTGTGGTTCTCAAAGTGTGGTCCCCAGGCCAGAGTCTCAGCATCCCCTGGGAACTTGTTAAAAACAAAATTTCTCAGGCCTCGCCATGGTCCTACTGAATTACAAACTTTGGGGTGGCACCCAGCAACCTGAGTTTTAACAAACTCTCTAGGCTGTCATATAATTTCATGCAAAAGTTTGAGATCCACAAGTGTATTGGAAAGAACATCAACGTTGGGGAGAGGCTAACCAGATTTAGAATCCTGGCTGCCTCTTTGCCTGGCTGTGGGCCCTTCAGACAGTTCTTGATCCATGTGAGCACAGTTTTCTCATCTGTGAAATGGGGCCATGACTCCCTTCCCCATGGAGATACAGTGAGAGTTCTCATGTCATGGGTCCTGCGTACTACAGACGCTCCGTACATACCGTTTCCCTTCTTTCCTTCCACACCGCCCCCCCACCGCCCCCCACCTCCCTGCTTTATAAATGAGGAGGCAGACTCAGGAGTCTGGGGTGGGGATACAGTCTGATTCCTTACGTGGGACTACACCACCTCTGAGAGGAAGAGAGCCGGAGAGAGCCTGCAGGGCCGGGGACACCCCGAATGACACATCGGCACAGCATGACTGGCATGAGGCTGGGCGACCAGGGAAAGGACCAAAGCGCCACGGATCCTAATTATCTCAGGTGCCAAGCTCATGGGGCCGGCTCTGTCTGCGCTGCCTAAGGTGCTGATGGAAGGTGGGAACGCGGGGGCTGCTGTGAGGGCCGCAGGGCCTCAGGGGGAGATGGGGGACACATTTTTATGGCCCTTCCTGTCTCCTGGAGGGTGGACAGAGAAAGAGCTGTGCATGTGTGGACAAAGAACGTCACCTGCCATTTCAGTAAACAAAGGATGTTGAAGCCATAACACCATTGGCTACTGCAGCCACACCCCTAGGGGAATTCAGGATGGAGAAAAGCAGGATACTGGCCCTAGGGAGTGAAGGTGTATATCAAAGGAATAATTTCAATAAGCCCAGACTCTTGTATCTTTCCATACATAGAAAAGCACTGAAATCATTAACTTGAGATGTCTGGTTTTTTGTGATTAACAGTAACCTTTTGATGTTCTATTATGTGCTGTTGTTGGTTTTTCCCTCGGCCAAAACTCATATATCCTGGCTCTTCCCTTTTCCTTTTGGAACAGTTCCTCAGAGCTGAGAGGCTGGTTGCCAGGCTATCGTCCTCAGTAATGCCCAGAATAAAACATAACTCTCCATTTTTCTTATTTTTTTCCTGTCGACACATGGCTACAAGTTCATAGGAAAACAAAATGCTTTGAAGCTTGTGTGTGACCTGCTTGAAGAAGACAGACGTCGGCCCAGTGGTTAAGAGCCGCAGCTTAGAAGTGGACAGATCTGGGTTCTAGGCCATTTAGTACCCATGAGATATTGGGTAAATGCCTTCATGTTCTTAAGTATCAGTTTCCTCATTACTACAATGGGGGTGGTGGAGTGGAAGCGTAGCACCTTCCTTCCCGGACTGCTGTGAAGATTAAGTGAGAAAAGTTCAGCAAAGCTGGAAGCACTGTGCCTAACGCAAAATAAAGACAGCATCTATGCTGCTCCCTTTTCTCCATCTTGGCTTCTGATGGCTAATTCCTGTGTCCCAGACAACAGGTGACAAAGCCACTGACAGGCCTGCTGCTCCATTATCCTGGTCGAGTGGAGATGTCACAAGTCCCTCCCCTGCCCCAGGGGTCTGCTCTGTAAGCTTCGGGAAACTGTGTTTGCTTCTGGGGGTGCAGAAAATCTTGAAGGAAAATTGGGTGAAAGAATATAGGCAGACGTCCCTGGACCCACACATTTAGAAAAACTCAACAAGTTCTGAAAATCAAATCCATGTATCAATACATTCATTCATTCATTTGTCAAAAATTCACCATCATTTACTCTGGGAGAGGCACTGGATTGGTGGTACCAAGATTCAAAGGATGGTCTCTGCCCTTGGGGAGCTCACGTCTTAGTGGGGGTACAAAGGACTCGATGGCTTTGGTTCCACCGTGCAGTCACTGGGACTGCCCACAGACATTCTCCTCCTCCCAGGCATGTGGTAGGGTAGGACTGTACACCCCTGCAATGTGACTTTTGGTCATATGGAGATGGAGCCTGGATCCCTGAGTGACCTGCTGTCAAGCCACATTGGACACATAACATGAGCCAGAAATCAATTTGTGTTGTGTTAAGCCATTGAGACTTGGGGGTTGTTTCTTACCAAGCATAGTCCAGCCCGTTCTTCCTGATGCAGCCATCAAACACAATACTGACCACGATGTCTTTGTCATAAAGAACGAATCCTCCCCTGTGCCTGCCTGACCCCCCACTCCCACCAAAAATGGAGCTTCCTTTACCAGAATTTAAAACCCTAAGCAATTAAGATGCTATAAATTGAAGAGTTCTCTCCAATGAATAAAATTCCACTTATTTCTAATGAATATGAGATGGCTTACATGAAGCTAAGTACTCCGGTGATTATAAAATCGCCACCATAAAATAACATTTCTTCTCCTACTGCTCAAGTGGCCTATTAAATTGATACTGATTAGGCATTTTTCTTTCTCAAATTCTTTCTCTCTGACACTGATCCTTTGCACCGTTTTCAACCCACGGTCTGATCTGGCCTGAAATGCTTTTCTCCTCCTGATCTGTTTAGGGGGCATTTCCAGGCACTTCTTCCGAGTAACTGTTGGCAAAAAGCAAGTTCTGTGCCTACTTTATGTCCCCCAATTTCCAAAGACTGTCCTGAGTTAATGTCAATTTATTTTATTATTATTTTTTTAAGGTGGCTTCACATTCTTTATTATTACTTTTTTATGTTAATAGATCTTTATTGCAGTATAATTGCTTCACAATACTGTGTTAGTTTCTTTTGTACAACAAAGTGAATCAGCTATATGCATACGTGTATCCCCATATCCCCTCCCTCTTGCGCCTCCCTCCCACCCTCCCTATCCCACCCCTCTAGGTGGTCACAAAGCACCGAGCTGATCTCCCTGTGCTATGTAGCTGCGTCCCACTAGCTATCTATTTTACATTTGGTAGTGTATATATGTCCATGACACTTTCACTTCACCCCAGCTTCCCCCTCCCACCCCATGTCCTCAAGTCCATTTTCTATGTCTATATCTTTATTCCTGCCCTGCAACTAGGTTCATCAGTACCATTTTTTAAATTCCATATGTATGTGTTAGCATACGGTATTTGTTTTTCTCTTTCTGACTTACTTCACTCTGTATGACAGACTCTAGGTCCATCCACCTTGCTACCAATAACTCAGTTTCGTTTCTTTTTCTGGCTGAGTAATATTCCATTATATATCTGTGCCACATCTTCTTTATCCATTCATCTGTCGATGGACATTTAGGTTGGTTCCATGTCCTGGCTATTGTAAATAGTGTTGCAATGAACATTGTGGTATATGCCTCTTTTTGAATTACGGTTTTCTCAGGGTATATGCCCAGTAGTGGGATTGCTGGGTCATATGGTAGTTCTAATTTTAGTTTTTAAGGAACCTTCATATTGTTTTCCATAGTGGCTGTATCAATTTACATTCCCACCAACAGTGCAGGAGGCTTCTCTTTTCACCACACCCTTTCCAGCACTTATTGTTTCTAGATTTTTTAAACAGTGTGCTACTAAATAACCAAGAGATCCCTGAAGAAATCAAAGAAGAAATAAAGATATATATGGAAACAAATGACAACGAAAACACGACGACCCAAAACCTATGGGACTGCAGCAAAAGCAGTTCTAAGAGGGAAGTTTATAACAATTCAATCTCACCTCAGGAAACAAGAAAAATCTCAACTAAACAATCTAACTCTACACTTAAAACAACTAGAGAAAGAAGAACAAAGAAAACCTAAAGTCCATAGAAGGAAAGAAATCATAAAGATCAGAGCAGAAATAAATGAAATAGAAACGAAGAAGACAATAGCAAAGATCAATAAAACTAAAAGCTGGTTCTTTGAGAAGATAAACAAAATTGATAAACCCTTAGCCAGACTCATCAAGAAAAAAAGGGAGAGGATGCAAATCAGTGTCAGTTTATTTTTAAAAGCACTCCTTTCCTCTTGACTGTTACTGTTTTGCCTCTGTATGATTATGGAGAGAAAAGAATACACAGATAGAAAGCAAAGCCCTTGCCCCCTTTTTGTGAAACTAGAGAGCACAGCATGTGGAGCCTGTGGCATGCTGAAATGACTTCATGTAGCTCCCACATCTAGAACAAGGAAGCTCTACTGTATTACAGCAGCAGCCCTTTTCAGTTTGTAAACACTTTCTCATTCATTCACCAAGTCCGCTTGCGGCTGTTGCCCAGCTGTCTGTGAACTCTGTTCTCTCCCCTCCATCCCTTCTGTTACCCAGCCCCGCATCCCTCTGCACTTCTTCCCTGGATGGCTCCCACTCGCTCCTGACCCGTCTTGGTGCTCTCAATCTTGTTTTCCAATGGACTCACTACCTTGCAGCCAAGAGTCAGCTTTCTAAAATATAAATCTGCGTGGTTTTTTTTTATGCTTCAGCTCAAAAGCCCTCCTCACTGTTTTCTGGAAAAAGCCCTCCCCACTGTTTTCTGGAAAAAGCCCAATTTTGGCATCCCCCTCTGCCCCAGTCCCTGATCACCCCTCCAGTTTGTCTCTCTGACTCTCCTACTGTGTGTTGAGCAGCTGTGAGCCCCAGAAAGGTGCCATATTCTTACCTCCTGGCCTTTGCACAGGCTGTTTCCCCTTCGTAGAATGTCCTTTATCTCCCCTTCTCTAGCTAACATTTATTCATCCTTCAGACCCCTGCTCCTCCTCTTAGATGTCTCCATTTTTTAACCTTTCAGGTTGGCAGCCTGTGGGCTTTCCTAGAGTGCTGTAGCACTTTCCACATCATGTTGAAACGGATCACTTGTCTGTCTCCCTCATTAGATTATGAGCTCGTTGAGGGCAGGGAGTATAGCTCATTTCTCTATATACCTCCAGAGCTGGCCCAGAGGGTGCTCAATAAGGGCGTGTTGAATACAAGTGAAAGAACCTACTGTGTCTCTTCTTCTTCTTCTTTTTTTTTTAGCTGTGCCGCTCGGCTTCTGGGATATTAGTTCCCCGACCAGGGATTGAACCCAGGCCCTCGGCAGTGAGAGTACAGAGTCCTAACCACTGGACCGCCAGGGAATTCCCCGGACTATCTCATTTGATCTTGAAGACAACTTAGGGTTACAGGCAGAGCAAGAGTTATTCCCAATTTCACAGGTAAGGAAACTGAGGCTCAGAGACACACAGCCTGCGCTGACTTGCTATGATGTAGCTGTCAACCATCATTTGATGGGTGGAGGGTGGTGTGACTGGAGGAATCCATCTCTGGGAATCTGGTGATGGGGGAGGCCCGGGCACGGCTTAAGATCATTCTCTCACTCACTTGCTCAACAAACACGTCTTGAGCACCTATTGTGCACCAGGCGTTGTGCTAGCCAGGACCCCGGCCTCAAAGCGGGCACAGCCCAGTCCTCTGTGGACTAGTCTAGTTTCTGACCTTATTCTAATCATGGACTCTGTGAGAACCTGGTCAAAGCTCAGAAATTCCCTCCAGAAAAAGATGAACCGAGGAGCATGCACGCACACACACATGCACATATTCTATGTACATTTCAGGGTGTCCGGATTCCTCTGAAGCTTCTCCATGGACCCTAGGTTAACAGTCCCTAGTTTAGATGAGAAGACAGGCACGCAAACAACTAAGTGACATGAAACGTGGAGCCAAGAAATCACAAGTAAATTCCCTCCCTTTAGGGGCAGTGGAGAAGGAGAAGACTGGGGGTGTCATTCAGTCCACAAATTTATTGAGCACCTACTGTGCACCAAGGACAGATGGTGAATAAGACCATACAATTCTCTTTCCTTTGGCTCTTAAAGCCCAGTTGATGGGGGCGGTGGCATTTGGACTGAGTCTTAAGGTCAGGAAAGGAGAAGGGGGAGGGCAGTCCAGACAGAGAGAACAGCACGGTCTGAGTTCTGGGAGAACAGGCAGACAGGCATCATCTCCCCCTTTGATTCTCTGCACCGACTAGAGGTGAGATCAGTTCCCAGTGCTCACTCTGGAAGAAGACAGCCCAGCAGAGAAAGGCTCCATGGAGGGAGGGGAGACTGTGTGTGTGCATGCACAATGAACCCTGCTTTCCTGCCAGCCTCCGTGCAGAAGTGCCCAGAGCCAACACCCAGGGTTGCCAGGCCCAAGGCACCACTGAACTTTCTTCCTTGATCTCAGCCCAGAACCCATCCCGGGAGAAAGCCTTCTCTTATTTCTTTCCCCACCTTGGCCAGAATTTCAAGTGCATGAGAAATGGAAGCTCATGGGTGGCTTGGATACGAACGGGTCCCTGGGGCCCAGTGCAATCTGCACAGCTTCAGCACCTTTGTGAGCAGCCATTAGTGGCAAAGACAGGGGACCCAGGCATGCAGCTGTCAGCTCGGCTACCTCTTCCTCAGGCTCAGTGCTACTTTTCCCCCTGCAAGACTCCGTTCCACTTTAATGGAAGGAAACCAGTTACTGCCTTCCTTTTAGTTTCTTGGCACATTTAATGCCCCCTGTGATATTTCTGGCAGATTCGTAGCTGGCAGTTAGAGGACGGTTTGTAACTACCACAAAACAACCGTTAAGTACCAAAAAATAAAAAGAGATTTTCTTTTTGGATAGAAAAAGAATACAGACACGTCTGGCTTTGTAAAATTACTGTCAGTCAGTGGGCATATGGGTTCCTGAAAAGTTGGGCAGAAATCACAATATTGTGGAAAGCATCCCTGAAATGCATCCCACTCTAGCTGGCAAGCACTTACACTCCTCCTTCAGATCCTGCCTAAGTGGGCCCTTCTTTAGAGAGCCTTTTCTGGACCCCTTCAGTGGAAGGAACAGATTTTTGTTGCATCTCTACCATGTGCCAGGGACTGGGCTACATTATGTATTATCTCAAACCATCTTCTCTACAATCCCATAGGTAGGTAGCAGTGCCATTTTACGGAAGAAACTGAGGCTGTGAAGTGAAGAGGCTTGCACAAGTTTCCTAAGCTCATAGGTGATGAGGCCAGAGGTTGAAACCAGGTCTGGCTGATGCTAAAACCCATGCTCTGTTCATTACAAACAGTTGCTGAGATAGTTCTTCTGCTCGAAAGGCCCTTGCATTCTGACTTTTCATTGTAAGTCACATCCACTTTTAATCATTTGTTGACTGGTTCTTTCTTTCCATTTGGTGGGGTTCCTTGATGCAGGGACCATTATAGCCTTTCTAGGGTCTAGTGTGCCTCTCCCATAGGAGGGATGCAAGGAGTATTTGTGAAATGAAAGTAGGAATTGATGGGAATTCCCTGGCGGCCCAGTGCTTAGGATTTGGCACTTTCACTGCTGGGGTCCTGGTTCGATCCCTGGTCAGGGAACTAAGATCCCGCAAGCCATGTGGTGCAGCAAAGAAAAAAAAAAAGTAGGAATTGATTATAGTTTCATTTAGAGATGTTTTATCCACAACAATTTTCAGTGTATCTATAACTCTTTCCTAGATTTCTTTGCTTGCCTCCTGTGGCTCTCTAGATGAAGAATAAAGCCACCTCCACTTTAAGAAGCCTAGCCTCGGGACTTCCTTGGTGGAGCAGTGGTTAAGAATCCACCTGCCAATGCAGGGGACACGGGTTCGAGCCCTGGTCTGGGACGATCCCACATGCCACGGAGCAACTGAGCCCATGCGCCACAAGTACTGAGCCCATGTACCACAACTACTGAAGCCCGCGCGTCTAGAGCCCATGCTCCACAACAAGAGGAGCCACCGCAATGAGAAGCCCGCGCACCTCAACGAAGAGTAGCCCCCACTCACCGCGTGGCAAAAGCCCGCGCGCAGCAACAAAGACCCAATGCAGCCAAAAATAAATAAATAAAATAAATTAAAAAAAAAAAGAAGCCTAGCCTCCCCTCAAATTCTCCAAGGAATAATAACAATTGGAAAAGAATGGCCAGGAAACTATAGAAAGATTGACTGTAAGATCTTGACCCGAAATATCCTAATTCACTGAAAACAGGACTTGGCCAACAATAGTTCTACTTGCTTACAACTTTCAGAAACATCACTTGAGACCATTGAGCAGTAGATCAAGATACAAATGCCCTTAACTTTTGCTGCTTCTCCTGTTTCCCCATCACCATCCCCACTATCTAGTCTCGGTCCTCCATCTTGGTAGGCATTCTCCATATTGTGACTTTTTGCCATCACCCGCGGTGGGAAGATGAGGCGGGACGTTTAGGCAGAAGCAGGGATGATTGTCAGGCATCAGCCCATCCCAAGCCCTTTAATAGATCTACTCACAATAATAACAGTGATAAGAGTAAATGCCAGTATTTACTGAGAGCCTGTTACATGCCAGGCGCTAAGCACTTTCTAGGAATGAACTCACTCAAGCTCTGCAAACTTCATTTTACGGGTAAGGAAATGGAAGCTGAGCTATTAGGAGATTCTGGCTTAGTCACAGAGCTACAAGATGGCGGAGCTTGAATTTGAATCCAAGCAGGCTGACTCCAGAACGGCAAGTGTAGCTACTTTGTAATGACGCTTTGCCTGGGAGCACCCCAGGATCACCTCATCCCCAACCAAACCACCTCTTGGTCGCCCAACTCTTTTGCTCAATGCTCCCTTACTCCCATCCTTATTTCAGCTTTACCTTAGGCGCCGGCTTAGAGATGCTTCCCTGCTTGTCTTAAGGGCGTTCTCTCAGAATACATTTCTACTTTTTCTCTCCAGTCCTACGCACTGCGTTTCTGGATAACAGACCCCCACCCCCAGCCCTGTGTCTCCATCAGGAGAGGGTGATCACACTCCACCTGCCAAGAGAGCAAGAGTCTCTGGCATGCAGCCAGTTATACCACAGAGATGCACTGCTTTTGCAAGAGGTAGTTTGCTCGCTGGACTGTCAGTGGCCAGAGCTCAGCGAAGCCCCCCAACTACTGCAGGTCTCACGAGGGAGGAGGAGGAGCGCCGTCTGAGTTACGGAGGACCAGGCGGTGCCTCAGGGCGGTGTCTCGGAGGTGGGGAGCAATGCCTTGCACAGCTGCTGGTTCCCTCCCCTCCGCCCGATCCCTCTGTTCCCAGCACGCTCACTTGGAAGGCAGCGCGCCTTGAGGAACATCACCATCCCTTCCTGGGATCCAGTGCTGGCCAGGTGGGCGGAGGGAACGTTTTCATTTGAAATCCCTCTTCGTTCCCCCACCTCCCTGTCCCTCCACCTGGCCAGGAATCACAACAAGTCCTTGGCAGTGATTTTGGGCTGGCTGATTTATAGTGAAAATTTCTACTGGAAACCACGACTGGGAGGACTCATTCAGCTATCTGGGGACCCTGTGATGTTTAGAAACTGTGCTTCTTGAAGCCAGTTACTATTGGCCAGAATCCCAACTCCAGACGACATTCAGGCACATTTCCCACCTCCTGAGCTTGTGCGTGTGTAGTTTTGTGAAGCGACCAGCTCGCAGACTTCTGCGGTCACTGGGATGCTGGGGGCCCTATCGGGCAAAAGTCTGATTGGCTAAACGCTCTGCTCCTTCTGGTCTCCGTGGGCAAAGTGCACGGTCACCAGCACTTGCTATGTTTCACATCTGGAACATATGCTTTAGTAACTCAGGGCCTCTTTGGGGAGTTTTGGTTGCCTGAGGAAAAAGGACAAAACACCTTTGTTGGGAAGCATCTGGCCCATTCATAGAGTATTAGGAGCTGGAAGAGACTTAATTGGGGTTACCATCAGCCAGAGGTCATCTGCATTAAAATGCAGAACCCGGAGCCCTTAGGTGAGAATTTTGACCCCTGACCCACCACTTAGCAGCTGTGAGCTCTTGGGCAAGTCATTTATCTTCTTAGCACTTTGGTTTCATTGTCTGTAAAGTAAGGCTAATAGTAATAGCTAACACTGAGAGGGCTACTTACAATAAAACTCTTTATATAGATAAGATCATTACATCCTTTCAACGACCCTATTGTATTCGTTTCCTGGAGCTGATGTAACAAATCATCCCGTTTATTCTCTCATAGTTCTGGAGGCCAGAAGTCTGCAATCAAGGTGTTGGCTGGGCCGTGCTCCTTCTGAGGGATGTAGGGAGAATCCGTCTTTATCTCCTCCAGCTGCTGGTGGTTCCTGGCATTCTTTGGCCTCCACGGCCCTCTTGCTTGTGTCTCACACCCTACTTTCCTTCCTCGCAAAGATACCAGCCATTGGATGTAGTATTTACCCTAAATCTAGGATGATATCATGTCGAGATTCTTAGCTCGTTTACATCTGCAAAGACTTTATTTCCAAATAAGGTCCCGTTCACGGGTACCAGGGGGTAGGACATGGACATATCTTTTTGGGATACGTGATTCAACTCACTACACCTAGGAAATAGGTACCTCTATGATTCCCATTTTACAGGTGAGGAGACCGATCAGGGTCACACGGTAAGTGGTGGATCTGAAATGCAAAGCCATGAGGTCTGACTTCAGAGCTCATTTTAAGAAATCACTCTATGAGACAAATACTTCTTGATCTGAGTAGAGTTGTAGATGCGAGAGAGACGCAACAGTAGGAAAAGGAAGAAAGGAAAAAACAGACCCCCTAAGTTGTTCTAGGAGCAGCAAGAAGGCCAGTATGGCTGAAGAGGAGTCAGTCATGGGGTTTGTAGCAAGAGCTGAGATCGGAAGGTAAGAGGGACCAGACTGGGTAGAACCTTCTGGTGACTTTGGTGTTCAACCCCCATGAGACGGGACATTAACAGAGTGTTTTGAGGGAAGAAGTGACGGGATCTGCTTTGTGTTTTTAAAGGACCCCAGAGAGACCAGTAGGTTGGGAAGTGACCACTGGGGGTCCAAGGCCTACACAGGAAGACAGTTGCAAGGCCCAGGCAAGAAGAGGTGAGGATGCCCGGAGCAGGGAGACAATGGAGGTAGAGAAGTGGTCAGATTCTAGGCGTATTTTGAAGGAAAAGCCAACAAGATTTGCAGGCAGGTTGGATGTGGGCTTTGTAAGAAAAAGGATGCCACGCTTTCTGACCCGAGCACCTGGAAAGCTAGAGCTGCTACTGACTTCCCGGTGCTTTCCTCGAAGGGTTCTTGTAATAACCAAATGAGGTAACCAGAGGGAAAGTGCTGCCCTGAAGTTCTGCGCAGGGCCTTTGCTGGTTGTTGTTGTTATTACTGTTATTTTTCTGCGATCTGAAACTTTTTGCAGCTCTAGGTTGCCAGGAGGTGCCAGACTGGGCTGAACCACCGTCAAGCAGTGTCTCTATGATGAGAACATATAATCATCTGACTCTAGTTTTAAATTGTCCTTTTTTAGTATCTCACTCTCTTCCCCACCTGTGCTGGGTGCATATTTGAGATCCGAGAAGCCTCTCTCCATCATAATGGACGAGACAATATCAATAGAGTCAGCAACAAAGGAAACACGGGCAATTTCGAAATTATTTCCTTCGGATCGTTGTCATTCCCCCCTGAGCCTCTGTAGGTAAATGGAGCCGTTACAGGCTTTTTGCTCTAGGAAGTGTGAAGTGTACAATGACCCGGCTACCTTGCTAGAAGCGATAAATTCATTCCCTTCCAACTTGCCCAGGTTTCTAGCAACATTCTCATCAACGTGACAGCTTCCTGTTGATTTTTTTCTTAAAGGAGAGCCGTGTTCCGTATTTGATTCATGAGTGTACTGGTGTATTTCCATTGCTTCTTCGGTTCCTTCATTCAGACATTTCACAACTCTTATTAACATGAAATAGCTATCATTTTCATTGTCCCTATTTTACAGAAACTGACATTCAGAGAGGTGAAACTAATATGCTCAAGGCCACACAGCTAATAAGAGCGAAGCATCGGCCTTTTCACTCCAAAGTGAAGAGCGGTATTTTCAAAGTACATGGTTTTACGGAAACTAAACTTTATTTCCCACTCCCACCCCACCTGTTTGCAAAGCAGTTTTTTATTAACCTTAGTGAAACGTCAGAATCATAGAGTGATTTTAATGAAAAACAGTTTTACTACTTTTGAATGTTATGTAAATGATCAACGAAAATGTAATAGAGTGCAAATAGTGAAGAGGAGGGGAGGTAATGAAAAAATTACAATTCATCATATGCCTGCGGAACGCAAGCATGTATCATAAACATAAAAGACCTTTAACATTACAATAATTAACTGCAGGACTCAGACGTTGCTGATGCATGAAAGGAATGCTTCATTTGAGAGCCCTTACTTTTAGAAAAAGGATTCTGATTTTAAATGGATTTCCCTTACCTACTGAGAAACCCAAAGTTTTCAGAAGCAGAGGTAATTTCAAACGATTTACTCAAAAAGAAAAAAAAAAAAAAGACCACAGACACTGTATCTGCTTTTATATCAAAGTCTGAATGAATAGGACTCAAAGTAAGAAGCACTTATTATATCATTGATAATCTTCCATCAGCGGTCCTTCATCAAGCCCGGGTTATTAGAGCAGCGATGGAAAACAGGGCACCATCCACACTCTCCTGGTCTGTTCTCCTGGGGCTTATGTGAGATTTTAAGATTTGCATTCCAGCTACATATACTCAGTCATATTTTGCAAAATCACCATTTGTTAGAGGTAGAAGGGAGCCTATAGTTTTGGAGTCAAGACCTGCCACGGAGTCCTGGCTGTGTCACCTCCTAGCTGTGCAAATTTGGGCACATCCTTAAACTCTCTGAGCTGCAGTTTCTTCATCAAATTAAGATGATAAAATATTAAGTGAAGTAAGTCAGACAGAGAAAGACAAATATCATATGATATCATGCATATATGGAATCTAATTTTTTAAAAAAGAAAAGAAACAAATGAACTTATTTACAAAACAGAAATGGGCTTACAGATATCGAAAATAAACTTACGTTTACCGAAGGGGAAATGTGGGGGGAGGAGGGGGGAGAGAGAAATCAGAAGCCTGGGATGAACACACACATACTACCATCTATAAGAGAGACAACCAACAAGGATCTACTGTATAGCACAGGGGACTCTACTCAATACTCTGTGATAACCTATATGAGAAAAGAATCTAAAAAGGAATGAATATATGTACATGTATAACAGAATCACTTTGCTGTATACCTGAAACTCACAGAACATTGTAAATCAACCAGACTCCAATAAAAAAAAAAGATGATAATTCTAATGTCTAGGTTGTTGGGCTATTTTGAGGATTTGAGCTTTGTATCTGAAATGTCTACTATGGTAACTGGCACATTACACAGTGCTGAGTTAAAGAAATCTCTTACTATAACTGAGCCATACAACCTAATCCCTTTACTCTAAAGAGGAGGAACTAATGTATCAGGAAGTTAAAGCGACTTGCCCAAATCCACCTGGCTGTCTAGTGACTCAGATGATATAAAAGCAGAAGCAAGGTGTCCTGCTTCCAAACTCAATACCTCATCAACCATTATGTTAACACTGAAAGACACCTCCTCCTACGGAGCCGTCGTTAAAATCTCTCCATCTGGAACATACCAGTCTAGAAAGCCTGTGAGAAAATATGCTGGGAGTGGGAAAGTCATGAATGCCCCAAATTTCCTTAAAATGCTGCCATCTGAGACTTCGGAGGGAAGGACGGGCCCCCTAGTCCTGTGTCTTTAACCTATGTCTTTGGGAAACTTTCTCCCATGGCATGCGGTCAGTTCCCAAATGTGTGAAATTTCTGGTCCACTGCATCCTTTGCAACAGACGCTCCAAATACGACAACCCTGCCTGCTCCAGATTATCCTGAACTTTGTGCCCTGTTGCTTCCTCTGACCCCTTTTAATTTAAAGCCTGAAACTTCTCCCAAGGTCCTGCCCTCAACTCTCATCCTTTGCTCCCCTTTTTACACACCTCCCTGCATTCCATCAGCCTCTGGCCTCTCTGTGGCAAGTACCCAGCGCCACCACCAGATCTGCTAATCCTACCTAAGTATTGGACCATGTGACCTGTGGCCTTGCTGGGTTTGCTCCAATTCGATAGTAAGTGTCAGACAATGAAAGCAGTCCTATTTCAAACAGAGAGTACTAAGCTTCCAGCACTTATTACCCCCAGAAGGTAGTATAGATTTATATCGAATTTAGCACCTGCCTAATTTAAGCAAATGTGTTATATTCATGAGAACTGGAAGCTTCATTAAATATCTCAGAAGCAACCAACTCCCACCACTCCTTTTGCAGTATTAATAAAAGAGAAATTTGCCTCTAAGATTTATTCAATTCCAATCCTCTGGCACCTTCTCTGGAATCCCTTATTAAAGCAAAACCAAGCAACGATAATAAGAAAAGTCTAAACATAAATCAAACTGATCATGACTTGCCTGCAGTGTTGCCCACTGGCATTTAGAAAAATTGACTCTGTTATTTTGAAATATCTCCTTCCTAGAGCAGTATGTTGTTTTTCAGTTTCTGTTTGGGTTCTGTTTGTTTGTTTCACCAATTCCTTCATGACATGGCTCTTCAGGGTTCAAAGCGATAATACATTCTCTACAAAACCAGCACCATCCTCTTGGATGACTGTATCAATGGGGGAGTTTGGAAAAACTAGAAAAACCATCTCAATCTGGCTCAAACAGTACTTTCTTTAGTTCGCATAAGAAGCCTAGAATGGTTTTCAGACGCTGGATAACAGTCAGCACAGGACAGTGCTCCCCGAGAGAAGGGCAACAAACAAGGTGAGCCCCACGATTGCCCTGTCTACTCCCAGGAGCGTTTCTAGACTGCAGTAGAGGGAGGGAGAACCCTAGCAGAGGCTGGCAGCCTTCCTGAATTGAGGTGACAGAGTTGAAAAGTCAGGAAGGCCAAATGGCTAGAATTCATGGGGTAGAATACCTAAGAGATGAGGCTTATGGAGAAAGGGCTTCAGAGATCTGCAGAAAGTCTCCGTGGAGTCTTCGGTGAGTACTGATGAGTGCATGTGTATAAGGAAACGACCAAGGTTGAGAGAAAGAACCACTGTAGGCAGAAAAATCTCCAGAGACCAAACAGGGCCAGGAACGCTACATGTTTCTATCAGCCAGAGCACAACAACTGCAATACACCAGGCATCAGGCAGAGTCCTCAGGAGGGTTATTTCTTCAGTAGTGGAGACAAATTAGCCATAGACTAGGACTGCCCTTAACCCACCTAATAAAGCTTAAAAGCAAGCTTCTGAAGCAGGGGATGTCGAACATTTTCTGTAAAGGGCCAGATAGTAAATATTTTAGGCTCTGCGGACGGAGCTGGTGACTGTGATCCACTGAAACTGCATTTACAAAAACAGAAAGTGGGCTGGGTTTTGCATGCAGAATATAGCTGGCTGATCCCTGTTCTAAAGCATTAACATTGTTTCTGAATTTAACGGCATCCCAGAACAAAGCCTCTCAACATTTAAAGGAATTGAAAAACAACAACAAACAACAAAAAATTCATAATGCCTGACATCCAATCAAAAATGATAAGGCAGGGCCTCCCTGGTGGCGCAGTGGTTAAGAGTCCGCCTGCCGATGCAGGGGATACGGGTTCGTGCCCCGGTCTGGGAGGATCCCATATGCCGCGGAGCGGCTGGGCCCGTGAGCCATGGCCGCTGGGCCTGCGCATCCGGAGCCTGTGCTCCGCAACGGGAGAGGCCACAACAGTGAGAGGCCCGCATACCGCAAAAAGAAAAAAGAAAAAAAAAAAAATGATAAGGCATGCAAAGAAACAGAGAACTATCACCCATAACAATGAGAAAAACCAATCAGCAAAACAGACCCCAAAACTGAAAAAGATGATCAGATTAGTAGACAAGGACATTAAAACAGTTGTTGTAAGTATGTACCATTTGTTCGAGAATATAAAGAAAAGTGTGAGTATGATAAGGAGAGACAGGGACGATATCAAGAAGACCCAAAGCAAACTTTTAGGGGCGAAAAGTATAATATCTTTGATGAAAAATACACTGATGGAGTTCACAGCAGATTAGGTACGGCAGAAGAAAAGATCACTGACACTGATGCCATATCAATAGAAAATATCCAGAATGAAACACGGAAAAGACAAAATAAAAACACTGGAGTATCAGTGAGCTGCAGGATGGTCTCAAATGACCTCAAAACCATGTATTTGGAGTAAAAGAAGAAGGGAGAAGAGAAAAAAATATTTGAAGAAATAAAGGCCAGAAGTTTTCAAAATTTGATGAATATTATAAATCCAGAGATGCAAATACATCAGTGAGCTATAAACATAAGAAACACAGAAAACTACATCAAAGCACGCTGTAATCAAATTACCGAAAAGTAGTGAGGAAGAGAAAATCTCAAGTCAGAGAAAAAGACACATTGCATACAGAGGAGCAAAGATAAACACAAAAGCAGACATCTCTGAAACCATGAAAGCCAGAAGACACTGGAGTGATATCTTTAAAGTACAGAAAGAAAAGAACCATTGACCTAGAATTCTATATCTAGTGGAAATGTATTTCAAAAACAAAGGTAAACCAAAGATTCTTTTTTCCAAACATACGAAGAGTGACAGAATGCATCACTAGCAGACAATTACCACATCAAATGTTAAAGTAAGTCCTTTAAGCAGAAAATAAAATGATACCAGATGGATATGTGAATTTACATAAGGAATATGTGAGTGAATATAAAATATTCTTTCTTATTTAAAAAAAAACTCTTTAAAACATGATGTTTAAAAATGTAAAAATAATGATGTATTGTGGGGTTTATAGCACATGTAGAAGTAAAATATATGACCAAAATAGCACTAAGGTGGGGTGGGAAAGACCTAAGTACACTTTTGTCAGTTTCTTTTACTGTAATATGAAGTGGCATAATATTTGCTTGAAGATAGACTGTGATAAATTAAAGATTTATACTGTAAGCTCTAGAATTGTGGTTTCAGGGTTGCCTATCCTGGGCATATTTGTCACAATATGGGGAGGGGCATCTAGTGGGTAGAGGCTAGGGATACTGTTAAACATCTTACCATGCTCAGGACAGCATCTTATGACAAATAATTATCTAGCCCCAAATCCTAATAGTGTCAGAGTTGAGAAACCCTGTTCTAGAGTAACCACCAAAAACAGTAAACAAAGAGAACTAGGAAGCCAACAAAGGAGAGAACAGCAGAAACCCTACTTAACTCTACTTAGAACCCTGTGTTAACACTTGACAAGCGTCAGGAATAAAACTTTGCCCAGGATGAATCTGGAGATTAGCGACTTAGTTTGAAGTGGGTCCCTTTCTCCATAGTCTCAACACCCTCTGCCCAGCTGACTGCCCGAGAGAGTTTGTGTCTACAGGTGCTGGGCTAAAGGATGTTGTCATGAGTCTGTGCTTGCGTTGGGCTGCTGGGGTGACCAGATCCTACAGTGCTCTCTGCTCATATACCCCCGGGAGCCTTCACTATTTTCCTGCATGTGGCTCTTGGCCTGGCGTGCTTTCAGTCCCAATGGACAGCCTCTGTCCATAGGCTGTCCTCTGCCTGTTGGAATCTGCATCCACCACATGGAAGCTGGAGGTACCTGGGAATTTACATCCTCCTTGGGAGCAGCCCTTAACCAATGACAGACGTGCAGGGTGTGTAAACACTCTGGCTCCCTTGTGTGCTCAGGGGTCAACTCTGAGGTATGATCTAGACCAGTGTTACAAGACCTGGTGGTCTGATTCAGAGAACTTGTGCCAGGGTTGAGATTCTGCATTTCTGACAAGTTCCCTGGTGATTGGTGATGCTGCTGGTCCAGGACCATGCTTGGAGTCTCACTGGTCTACTCTGTCTACAGAACACCCCATGGGGCTGAGTAAAGTTTCCTTCTCAGGGACTTTGGTTGCCTTGCTTGGCTTGGCCATCTTCAAGGTCCCAATTCACTATTGATTTTTCCTGGGAATACTTCCTAATAAATCACTTTCACACCAATCCCCGTCTCAGGATCTGCTTCTGGGGAGCCTACCCTAAGGCAATAGAAAATAAACACCTTAGCAGGTGGAGGATGCTAGTCAAGACCCTCCGTGACTGAGACTATTCAGGTCCCAGCCATGCCACAAAATTCCCAAGCCTCCTGATTTTGCTCATGCTGGTCCGTAAAGCTGGAAGTATTGCTTCCGCTTCTCTGCACGCTCCTCATTTTTTTTTTAATTAATTTATTTTTGCTGTGTTGAGTCTTCGTTTCTGTGCGAGGACTTTCTCTAGTTGTGGCAAGCGGGGGCCACTCTTCATCGTGGTGCGTGGGCCTCTCACTATCGCGGCCTCTCTTGTTGAGGAGCACAGGCTCCAGACGCGCAGGCTCAGTGGTTGTGGCTCACGGGCCTAGTTGCTCCGCGGCATGTGGGATCCTCCCAGACCAGGGCTCGAACCCGTGTCCCCTGCATTAGCAGGCAGATTCTCAACCACTGCGCCACCAGGGAAGCCCCTATGCTCCTCATTTTTTAAGACTCACCTCTAATGCCAACCTTACCCTGAAGCTATTCTTGATCTCTAAAGTCTGAGTCAACCCTTTCTCTCCTTGTGCTTTCACAGCATGTTGCTCATGCCTTGGTTTCCTCATCCAAATAATGGGTATATGATACTTGCTTTATCACTATCACAGAATTGTTGTGATGAACAAATGAGAGGATAGATGTGAAATTCCTCACTAAGCTGAAAAGGTTTGTATGAATGCCAGCTGTTATGATGATGACTATTATGTAGGAAAAAATACAGCACTTGTTCCCTATGTAGAGTTTTTCTAAAACAGTTTTTGTTTTGGGGATCTACATTGGAAATTTTGGATTTATGGCACTGGTAAGCAGGAACCATTTTTTTTTTTTTTTTTTTTTTTTGCGGTACGCGGGCATCTCACTGTTGTGGCCTCTCCCGTCGCGGAGTACAGGCTCTGGACGTGCAGGCTCAGCGGCCATGGCTCACAGGCCCAGCCGCTCCGCGGCATGTGGGATCTTCCCGGACCAGGGCATGAACCCGTGTCCCCTGCATCGGCAGGCGGACCCTCAACCACTGCACCACCAGGGAAGCCCATGAACCATTTTTTTAAATGTACAAACTTAGGCCGTAAAGTTTCCAGATTGGGGCACAAATCTGTTACTTGGGAGCTCCCACTGCTGACTGCTAATCCCACAGCCCAACCTATTACACTCTGTAAAACCAAGACCAAGGTCAAAGGGGGCCAGGTTCTGGGGGTAGAATATGGGGTGAAATCCAGTTTCTGGGGTGTCTCAGCAGAGTCCTCAGGGCCGTCAGCTTTCTCCCCATCTACACACCAAGCTGTAAAGCCTATCACTGTAGGCTGAGCAGAGAACTTTTGGGAAAAACAAAAAGCTACTGTTTGCCACTTCTTCGGGGATGATGACAGCACCCAGACAAAAATATCTGGAGCTCAGCGGGATGTGTGAAGACTGGACTGAGAAAGAGAGGTAGAGAGACGGGTGTGGGAACAAGCTAAGCTGGGCTCTGGGGTTGGCCAATTCTTATTCAGCCAGCTTGCTTGCACTGTGACATATTCGTTATTGAAATGGAAAGGAAATTTAAAAAGTGAGGTGTCAGCCCCATGCTCAACCTTCCTGAGCACAGGCAGCTGGCACAAAGCAGACTCTGCCCAGGCTAAACCCCCCAAATGACAGCAATGTGGGGAAGAGAAACTCATGGAGCCTACTTAGAATCGTATAGATACAGGTGCAAGTGTAGCTCCATCTCCCAGTATCTGCATGACCTTAGGACATTCCTCTATCCTTTCTAGACCTCAGTGTTCTTACTGCAAGATGGGGATAATCATATTGTAGAGGGTCACTGTCAGGATTAAGTAGAGTATGGATGGAAAAGCATCGTGCCAATAACTTCGTAACAGTATGACTGGTATTATGAGTGACGATCATGATGGTGGTTGGGTTGATTATTTTACAGTTTTTAAAGTGTTTTCAGTCCAGTATAGTAAAAGGCTACTGGTCTTCAACTTTTTTACATTGAGAAATGAACCCTGTCCTCAGAGGGTTTGCAGGCTGTCAGAGTAGACAGACTGATAACCCAACAATTAAAAGATACTATTTTGGGTCAGAGAACACACGTGATCATCTTTATTGTGCAGAAGGGGGAACTGAGGATCAGAAAGTCAAATGACTTGCCCAAGGTCATGCAACTAGGAGGAAGGAGGGTCATAGTTCTAGCCCAGTTGTCTGACCCTACACTAATACCTCAAGGATGGCTGCCCTCACCTCTCCGTCCTGGGACATGGTGAGGGGACTTGGAGATAGATGGTCTGGAGGGGATGAGGGACGGGAGGATGACAATTGACATGAATCCTGCCAAAATCTTATTGGACTTGGCATTTAAATACCTATTATAATCCATGACATGAAGCAGTATGGTGGAGAGGAGGAGGCTGTCCTGGTATCATGTGGGGCACCAGGCTGTGGGCACCCTGGCTGGGACTCCCAACTGCCCAATTTCAGGCTCCCAAAGAAAGAAAGCATGGTCCAAGTTGTCACCTACCCACACAACTTTTTAGCCACGCTGCTTTCCTTGGGCAGGGATGTCCTTTCTGAGGATGAAAGGAGAGACTCCTGAACCTCTGGCCAGGCTTCCCAGGTGTGGGTCCTGGCACTGCGGCTTACCTGCTGGGTGAGTTTGGGCATCACTGGATTCTTCTAAGCCTCGGTTTCCTCCTTTGTAAAAATGTGGCACTTACACATGCCCCGCCTCACCCCTCAAATAGCATGCCTGCCATGTGTCAGATATCTTGCTGGGCACTTTACATATATCAAAGGGATTAGGAAGCAGTGGGGCACAGGGTGGATGTTCCTGGAAAACTATAAGCAGCGCCAGAAGCTCATGTATCATTTATTTACCATAATCTCTCCTCATCCCTATTTTACAACGGGAGAAACTGCTACTTGGAGAGGCTAAATAATGAAATCGAGGTTACATAGCTATTAAGAGGTAGAACTTAGATACAAATCCTGACTTTCAAACTGTGTTCTTCCCACTAGGCTATGCTGCTTGCTTAAAAGTACGTGAGATGATGATGATTATTATCACTTATGGAAGAAGAATGTCAACATAACCTGCAGCAAAAGATGCTCCAGTTTTCTCCATCCACGGAGAAGGGTAAAAGTATATGTTGGGGCCCACGGGACATCCCTGGGGCTATCTGCCAAGGCCTCCCCAAAGCCCAGGCAGGAGCATGGAGCCTGCTGAAAAGTATTAATAGATTGCTTCTATGTCCTGGTTATTGTAAATAGTGCTTCAGTGAACAATGTGGTACATGTCTCTTTTTGAATTATGGTTTTCTCAGGGTATATGCCCAGTAGTGGGATTGCTGGGTTGTATGGTAGTTCTATTTTTAGTTCTTTAAGGACCCTCCATACTGTTCTCCATAGTGGCTGTATCAATTTACATTCCCACCAACAGTGCAGGAGGGTTCCCTTTTCTCCACACCCTCTCCAGCATTTATTGTTTCTAGATTTTTTGATGATGGCTATTCTGACAGGTGTGAGGTGATACCTCACTGTGGTTTTGATTTGCATTTCTCTAATGATTAGTGATGTTGAGCATCCTTTTATGTGTTTCTTGGCCATCTGTATATCTTCCTTGGAGAAATGTCTATTTAGGTCTTCTGCCCATTTATGGATTGGGTTGTTTGTGTTTTTGATATTGAGCTGCATGAGCTGCCCATCGACAGATGAATGGATAAAGAAGATGTGGCACATATATACAATGGAATATTACTCAGCCATAAAAAGAAACGAAATTGAGTTATTTGTAGTGAGGTGGATGGACCTAGAGTCTGTCATACAGAGTGAAGTAAGTCAGAAAGAGAAAAACAATACCGTATGCTAACGCATATATATGGAATCTAAAAAATAATGGTTCTGAAGAACCTAGGGGCAGGACAGGAATAAAGACGCAGATGTAGAGAATGGACTTGAGGACATGGGGAGGGGGAAGGGTAAGCTGGGAAGAAGTGAGAGAGTGGCATGGACATATATAGACTACCAAATGTAAGGTAGATAGCTAGTGGGAAGCAGCCACATAGCACAGGGAGATCAGCTGGGTGCTTTGTGACCACCTAGAGGGGTGGGATAGGGAGGGTGGGAGGGAGACATAAGAGGGAGGGCATACGGGGATATATGTATACATATAGCTGATTCACTTTGTTATACAGCAGAAACCAACACAACACTGTAAAGCAGTTATACTCCAATAAAGATGTTAAAAAAAAAAAAGAGTATGAATAGAATTGCAAATGGCCCCTCTTGGTGGAAACAATGAGCTGGTGTCAGAAGCAATAAGCTCCAAGTGCAAGGGCCTTGCTGCTCTGGGCCGTGGTCCCGTTCATCCCACTTGCATCTAATTAGGACACACTGCCCTTGGAGGCAGCGCCTGATGTCACAAACAACTCAAGTGACAAGAGTGTTCCTTTGGGTTGGAGATCACAAGGAACTGGGGCTAAAATTCAGTTCTGGAAGGTGGGAAGTGGTTGGATATAAATATTTTAAGACAACAAATATGATTCAGAAGGCTAATTGGAACACACTGACACCACCCAGGGCTCCCGGCGGCATGACACACAGATGGGAGTAGAAATCTCCACCTCGGCTTTAGCACACACACTGTAAATCACATGAGGGGAGCTGTCCCCTTCAGGGACACACATCAGAGTCCTCCATAGAAAGCTGGTGGGTGGGGTGGGGAGAGGTAGGGTGGAGCAGAGACAAGAATCAGATAGGCAGCCTGTCACTTAACCTTTCTGAGCCTCAGTTTCTTTATCTATAAGATGGGTGGAGAGCAAAAGGAACAGTGGGCAGGAGTTAGATTAGATCATCTTAAATTGCCTGGCTCTCTCCCTGCTCTAACCCTGTGGGATTCCAGGAATCCATATCCACCACTTCGATTTGATGTTTTGTTTATTGAGATGATACGGCTTAGGGGTTCAGCATCTGGCCTCTGGAGCCAGACAGCCTGGGTTCAAACATTAGCTCTGCCAATGGGCTTGCTCTGGGCCCTGCATCTTAGAGGGTGCTTCTCTGGCTCTTTTCCATCTGTGTCCTTCCCTATAGGGGCCAAGAGGATGTGCCCATCTGAAACCTGTGTTTCTCCTGGGATCCAGGAAGCCCTCACCTGTGGGTCCATCCTCCCTAGAATGGACCGTGGTATTGGTGTGCACACCCCCTTCTCCCGAGGGCTGTTTGCAACGGAAAGTCTAAAGCTTGGACGTGTGGGCTGGGGTGACCACACGCACCTGTGAATGGTCCCTCACACTTTAAGACAGAGCTGGGAATAGGAAGAGAATGAAGGTGCACTGTGGGCCAGGGACCACTCTCCTGGGGCCACTGATCCTGGTCTGGAACTCCAAGGAGTGTGAGAATTCTGAATTCAAATTTGGCCTTGCAGTCATTATACAGGTAGATTTGTCAAGTAGGATGGGAGAACATATTTTATATAACAGTTTGTTGGCTGGATTCATAACTTTCAAATATTTAGACATGTGGTCTATGGGCCTCCATGTACTCTTGCCCTGAGCCCCCCACATGTTAATGGGGGGCCTGGACCCTGGGAACATTGCTTAACCTCTTGGTACTAGGTTTCCCCACCTGTAAAGTAGAAATAATATCAGAACTAACCTCACAGAGTTATTATACGGGCCAATGAGTTGGCACATGGAAACTAGTATTTCGTTCTCTGCCCAACGCATGGTGAGCATTCAGTAAGATGTTAGCTGTTGTTATTTTTCTATCATCCAGGCCTGGGGTTCTACCCTCCATGCCCTGCAGACTTCCTGGTCCCCCGCTGTCATGGCTTCACTTTGTCACCCTGTCCTGCCACCTGGCACATGGTAGCCAGATCACAACTCTACCTGGCCTATTGCTACCTCTTGAGGTCACCTTCAGCCTGGGTAGCCCCTCCCAGCTTGAAGGAACCTCCCACATCCTCTCCTGGAAGCTCCCACCCCAGGGAAATAGGACCCATCACCTGCACAGCCAAAGCCAGGGCACCAAGCTGTTTGCGGCGAAACTAAAACAGGCAAATAAAAGCTTCTTGAAGTATCATCACCCCAGCTAGGGAAAGATGCATGGGGAGCTAAAAAGTACAATCCCTCTTCTAGACAGCAAATAAATAAGTCTGAATACAGGTGCCAGGGCTCAGCCCTGGCATTAACCATCTTGCTTGGAGACCTGGCTGGCGATAGCAAAGCTAGTAGGAAGAATTGCTCTTTCAATTTAACTTTGCTATCATTAAAAGCCTTCTGTAGTTCCTCTGACACACTTATTTTATTTTTCTGGCATCATGCCAGCTCACAGGAGGCTAAATAAGTCTGTTCACAAATACCTCAGTTAATTTCATGGCAGAGAGAGCAGGGGAGGGAGTGGGTGGGACCAGCCCCGTGCTGTGGGCTCAGAACCATTTTGGGCATCAAACATTTATTAGGGACCAATCATAAGAGCCCCCATGACGGTGTAATGGCTCATTCTGAATGCTTCCCGATAATAAAGTGAGCATTGATTGGAAAGACAATATCTAAACTCTATCCACAGTATGTCAAGGAAAGGACAAGGCAGATGAGGCCTGAGAAACACTTCGCCAACTTGCTTAATCATCAGGGGCCCTGCAGTTTGTGTGCTCTTGACAGGTGGGGGAATGTTCACTAGGAAATGCTTTATCAAGGAAGGCACCCCCAGATCCGGGTTTAAATCCTGGCTTCTCACATTGGCACTGAGTGACTTTGGACGCAATACATAACCTCTGTGAGCCTTTGCTGGCTACTCTAGAAAATAGAGACATTGATACTTCTCTCATGTAGTGGTCTGGGGGGGCTAAAAGGAAGAGGTACATAAAGTGATGAAGCAGCATCGATACCTTTGAAGCTCCCGTCCTCCTTCCCTTGAGTTGGAAGGTGGTGGCCCTGATCTGGGAAAGCACACCTCTAGCTTCAGGACAGGTACTGTGCCATGAACAAAGGGACAGGCTCAGAAATTGATGGCTCCTCTTCCTTGCAAAGAACTGCTTCACATAAGTGCATTGACCATCATCACTGACCTGGATGCATGTCACATGAACCAGATTCTGATTGTTAATTAAGTAAACCTACGATGACATTCCCACGAGTATGGTCTTTCAGTGGCCCTTCCTTGTTTACCTCAGGACAAAGTCCACACTCCCCAGCACCGCATCTGAGACCTGTCTCCCACCTCCAGGCCTCACTGGGCCCCTGGTTCTTCCACAGGCCCTTCCTGTGCCAGCCCCATGCTCTGTGCTGACTTCCTGCCTTTGCATACATATGCTGTTCCCTCGTCCTGGAGTACCTTTCCACCCTCTCTGCCTAAATGACTCCTTTTACCCTTGGGGAGAGCTCAGGGGTCTTCCTCTTCAGAAAGCCTTCCTTGACCTCCCCACCCCACTCAGGGTTAGACTTCCTTCTAACCCACGGGCTTCCCTCCTCCAGCAATGATCGTACTCCTTTGACATTGCGTCCTCTTCTCTCTCAGACCTGAAGGCGAGTCTCATCTCTGGTTGTTAGGCAGCCATCTCAGTGCCTGGCATAGAGGCAACAATTTGTAAAAGTTCTTTCACTAAGCTCTCAATCCCTAGGGAATCTTGTCCAATCCCAGAGATTGGAAAACCATGTCTGCTGATATTCAGAAAAGAAGAAAACCTCTAATTCAAAAAGCTACATGCATCCCAATGTTCATCGTGGCATTATTTACAATAGCCAAGACATAGAAACAACACAAATGCCCATCAGCAGACGACTGGTTTAAGAAGATGTGGTACGTATATACAATGGAATATTACTCAGCCATAAAAAGAATGAAATAATGCCATTTGCAATAACATGGATAGACCTAGAGATTATCATACTAAGTGAAGTAAGTCAGAAAGAGAAAGACAAGTATTATATGCTATTACTTAAAGGTGAACTCTAAAAAATAATACGAATGAATGTATATGCAAAACAGAAACAGACTCACAGACATTGAAAACAAACTTATGGTACCAACAGGGAAAGGGAAAAGGGAGGGATAAATTAGGAGTATGGGATTAGCAGATACTAACTACTACACATAAAATAGATAAACAACAAGGTCCTACTGAATAGCACAGGGAACTATATTCAATATCTTGTAATAACCTACAATGGAAAATAATCTGAAAATATATATACATATATATGTATATATCAATGTATAACAGAGTCACTTTGCTGCACATCTGAAACTAACACAATATTGTAAATCAACTATACTTCAAAAACAAACAAACAAACATACAAGGAAAACTATATGCTGAGGACTCACAAATAAATCTGGCCTAGCCCACTCCCTTCACATCTACACTTACATACCATATACCCAACTGCCCACTTACATATCTCACTCGGATGCCCACCTTGTCCAGGTCTGAGCTCCTGATGGCCCTTCCCAAACCGGCTCCTCTTTTGGTTCCTCCCTTAGCAAGTGGAAACTCCATCTTTCCATCGCTCAGACCAAAAGCTCTGGTGTTGTCCTTGTCTTCTTTTACTTCTCTTGCACTATGTATCTGGTCAGGCTGTGATTCTGTTGCTCTACCTTCAAAATAGACTTGGAATCGGACTCATTCTCACCCCTACCTGTGGTCTAAGCTATTGTCTTTCTCACTTAGATTATTACAATAGCCACATAAGGGATATCTCCACGTGCTTCCACCCTTGCTCATTTCAGTTTATTTCCAGTAGAGCAGTCACAGTGATCCTGTAAAATTATGTCACGCCTTTGCTCAAAACCCTTCAAAGACTCCCCATCACATTCAGAGCAAATGCCAAAGTCCTTATTGTGATGACAAGGTCCTACACAATATGGCCTCTGTTATCTGCCAAGCTTATTTCCATTGTTCTTTGGATACCCCAGGCAAGTTCCACCCCAGGGCCTTTGCACTGGCTGTTCCTCTGCCTGGAGTACTCCTCCCCCAGGTCCATATGGCTAGTTTCCTTAACTCCTCCAGGTCTTTCTAAAACATAAGGCCTTCTCTGGCCACCTTATCTAAATTTCACCTTCCAACACATATTCCCATTCTCTGATTGATTTTTTTCTTGTTAATACTTGTTAGTCACCACACTATATACTTTACTCATTTATCTTATTTATTTTCTGTCTCCTCCAAGCAGGGAGGGCACGGATTTTGGGTCTGTTTTGTTAATTACTGTGTTGTCTGTACTTACAGCAGCACCTGGCCCCTAGTAGGTGTTCATTAAGCATTAATTGGTTGAATGAATGAATAAATGACAAATTTCTTCAGGGGACAAGCCTGTCCCAGCAGCCCTCCAGCACCACAGAGATATTAAGAGTTCCACAGTGAGAAGCGAGCAGTCTTGGGCCATGTCTGCAAAAATGCAGCTCCCACTAACCCCCACTGGGACAGCTGTGGATTCCTTCTGTGCGGTGAACTTTGGAGGGAGATAATTGGCTGCTTGGGGTCACTGGGCTGCTAGAAACAGGAACCTCAACTAGAATCTGCAGAAGTTCCTTGGACCTGACAATTTGTACAACTGGCCTCTTCCTGGAGGGGGCTGGCCATTCAGTTCTGGTTGGGGCCTGACCCCTCCATCCTGGCCTGGTGATACTGACATCATTTCTTCCCACCTGAGCCCCCAGCATGCTGCAGGGCTGGGGCCAGGCGGGCTGTGCTATTTCTGGGCATAGCGTCCCCACAGCAATGGTGGCAGGGGATGACTAGATTGGACTGACAACAGTCATTCTTTTCTGGGCCATGTGGACTCTTTGACATCCCATTCTGAGTCCACAGTTCGGATGTGTCAACCAGAGTGTCTGCGGGTACGCGTAAACAGGGAGCTCAACACTGAAACGTGATTGATGTTTCAAATCAAACACTCTCAGGGTCAGGATGGTAGGTGAATTTCCAGGAATCAGGGCCAGTAGTGAAGCCCACCAGGGTTGTAAATATGCAGGATGGCCACAGGAGGCCTCTGGGAGACTCAAACCTAGACGACAGGAAGAGAGCTAAATTTTAATATATATTCTTCTCAAAACAGCAGCATCGTACTTCCCAGGAAACTGAAATGCCTGCCAGGTATTGCCTCGTAAATCTTCACGAAGTAAGGAAGTTGAAGGAGCCAGGGGTCCAGGCAAGATGAGTCCTGAGACTGGGTGGAAAGAGGGAGAAGGGGAGCCCATCACTTGCTGCGTACCTACTATGTGCTAAGCCCCACGCTAACTGCTCTGCATTCACGATCCTTTTTAATCTCTGTAGAATCCAATGAGGTGGATAGTGTTTCTATGTTCCTGGGGAGGAAACTAAGATCCAGAAGATTGAAAACCTGTTGCCTAACGACACTGGGATTTGAATCCACGTCTGCCAGCCACCCAGACCTATCCCAGGAAGGGATTTCTCACTGGTGTGGAAATGGTATATAGTATAGAGACATCTCAGACTCAGTTGGTCTGTCCCTTGACGTTCCCTGGGTGGGGTTGTTTTCCCCTTTCTACCCCTTGATAACCCTTCAGCTGTGTGTCCCAATAAAGAGAGAATATCCTTCCACGTGTTCTGGTCTCTCTAATGGGGGAAGGTGAGAATCTGAGGGAATGCAAATAAATTGGATCCAGGGTGAGACTCCAAGGTGATCCAGATACCTCCAGATTGGAGAAGCTACTTTCAAACTGGCTCTGGATAAGTTATTAGAGATCAGTAATGCCAGAGAGCCAGCAGGCTGGTTTGCCTCTGGGAAACATCTACATTTACTTATTTATTTTTTGGCATTCTCCTAAAACAGTTATTCCAATGGGTGGTAAGTCAAGAGCTCACCAGATTGGAAGCCAAGACATCGGGGATCCTGGTCCTGGTTCTGTTCCTACCTAGCAGCATGACTCCTTTCTCTTTGAGCCTCAGTTTCCTCATCTGGAAACTGCATTTAATCATTCCTTCCCTGCACACTTCACAGTGGCAACAGATGAGAATCTGCAAATAAACGGGTCCGGGGTGAAGTTCCAAGGTCATCCAGATACCTCCAGATTGAATCAACTCAACTAGGATTTATTGAGCACTAACCATATGCCAGGCACTCTACCTGGTTTGAGGAGAGAGGCTTACAAAGGTGGATCACGTAACATCTCTGCCCTCAGGTGATTCATTCAGTGCGAAGAGGATGGATGGAGGTGATGAACAGTGGTTTATATTTCAATAGTGTTCTAGAGCCTTCTCATTTAGTACTTCATTTAAAGCACATGACGGCTGTCTGAAGTACGCAGGGCAAATATTCTTATTCTCATTTGACAGATGGAGGAAACTAAGGTGGCAGAAAGTAAAGTGATTCACTGAGCAGTGATAATAACATCTAAAGTCTGTGCCCGCAATTCATTTGCACAGTTGGTTTGTTTGTTTTATTTTTTTGGCGGTACGCGGGTCTCTCACTGTTGTGGCCTCTCCCGTTGCGGAGCACAGGCTCAGGACGCGCAGGCTCAGCGGCCATGGCTCACGGGCCCAGCCGCTCCGCGGCATGTGGGATCTTCCTGGACCGGGGCACGAACCCGTGTCCCCTGCATCGGCAGGCGGACTCTCAACCACTGCGCCACCAGGGAAGCCCTGCACAGTTTTTCATATGTGACTTGTTATCAAATCTTCAAAATATCCCTGTGTGGTAGAACTTATTAGTATTAGACCCATATTATAGATGAGAAAAGAGGGAGGGCCAGAATGTCAGCTCCTAGAGAGGAAGAACCACACCATCTTCACCTACCTATCCTCAGCACCAAGCATGATGTCTGGCAGTGGAAGCAAACCAATAACCCAATTAATAAATGGGCTAAGGACTTGAGTACACATTTCTTCAAAGACATACAGATGGCCAACAGGCATGTGAAAACAATTCCCAACATCATGAATTATCAGGGAAAGGCAAATCAAAACCATAACGAGATAATCACCTCACACCTGTCAGGATGGCTATTATCAAAAATTCACAAGACAACCAGCGTTGGGGAAGATATGGAGGAATTAGAGCCCTTGCACACTGTTACCGGGGGTGTAAAATGGTGCATCTGCCACGGAAAATAGTATGGCGTTTCCTCAAAGCATTAAACATAGCACTACCATACGATCCAACAATTCCACTTCTGGGTATTTATCTGAGAGAACTGAAATCAGGATCTTAAACAGGCATCTGGGGCTTCCCTGGTGGCACAGTGGTTGAGAGTCCGCCTGCCGATGCTGGGGACGCGGGTTCATGCCCCGGTCTGGGAAGATTCCACATGCCGCGGAGTGGCTGGGTCCGTGAGCCATGGCCGCTGAGCCTGCGTGTCCGGAGCCTGTGTTCCGCAACGGGAGAGGCCACAGCAGTGAGAGGCCCACGTACCGCAAAAAAACAAAACAAAACAAAACAAACAAAAACAGGCATCTGCACTCCCGTGTTCATTGCAGCATTATTCACAATAGCTGAGATGTGGAAACAACCTAAGTGTCCATCAATTGACAGATGAATGGATAAAGAAGATGTGGTTTGTACATATAATGGAATACTATTTTGCCTTTAAAAACAAGGCAATTCTGCAATGGGCAACAACACTGATGAACCTTGAGGACATTATGCTAAGTGAGGTAAGTCAGTCACAGAAAGACAAATGCTGCTCTAAAATAGTCCAATTCATAGAATCAGAGAGTGGAATGGTAGTCGCCTGGGGCTGGGGGCAGGGAGAAATGGGGAGTTACTAATCAACGAGCAGGAATTTTCAGTTAAGCATGATGAATAAGTTCTAGAGAACCGCTGTACAGCATTGTATTTATAGTCAGCAATATTGTATTGCACACTTAAAAATGGTTAAGAGGATCTCATGTGACATGTTCTTACAAAAATAAAATACAATAAAACTAAATGCTTAAAAAAAAAGATGCTTTTGGTTCCCTGATCATATCCCCTTGGACTTAATGATTTTAATGTGGGGTGCCCCAATTTTCAACTACTAGCACCCGCATTTCTTTGCCTGAGGGCTTTCTCTGACAGCAAGAACCCTCTTTGACCACCCACAGGGCAGCCCAGAAGTGCCAGAAAATTAATGTTCCCTGGGATCTGCCCTCAACCAGCATGTCAGGAATTGGTACATAAATACCCCCACTCCCTCACCCTTCAGGTGGGACGACTCCCAGAGTTCCCTGTAGGATTTTGGTACATAAATACCCCCACTCCCTCACCCTTCAGGTGGGACGACTCCCAGAGTTCCCTGTAGGATTTTGGTACATAAATACACCCACTCCCTCACCCTTCAGGTGGGACGACTCCCAGAGTTCCCTGTAGGATTAAGGTCCAATTGCCCATGGTGCTAACTTGCTTAATAATGCACTTGTTTTGGTTATTTTCCTTCTCTTTCTCACTTCCTACTTCTTTAGCAGTGTTTCCTGTGATCATCTGTTCATCTCCCAAATAAACTGTGATCATCTGTTCATCTCCCAAATAAACTATGTGTCCTTTTTTCAGGATCTGCTTCTGGGGGAACCGGACTAAGAGAGGGTTCAGTAAATCACAGTTTATGGAGTGAGTGAGTGAGCAAATGAGATAACAGGATGTATCCCACCCCTGACCCCTGCCTGGGAAGGTCAAGGGAGGGGGGGCAGTTATACGGGCTCTGAAGTGTTTGTTTCATGGAGACAGAGGTGGGCTTGGGAAGGGGCTGCTTCTTGCCCGCTGTGTTGGTGTGAAAAAGCAGAGAAAGCATACACTAAATATCTTGTGCTGGAGAAAACATGCCTTAACCTTGCCAAGGTTAAGGTCAGGACCGTGGTTCCAAGCTGGGCGATCAATGTATGAGGAGCACAGGCCTCCCACACTTAGGTCCCCTCCCTTGGCTGCTCAGTTCTCAATCCAAACTCCTTATTCAGGCCGTGCCACCCTCTCCAACCCACTCCAGACCCCTTGGGTCTCACTCTAGCCTTACACCCTCTGTTTCTTGCACACATGGAGCTCATCCTTCCCTTGGGGCACCTTTCTTTTTTTTTTTTTTTTTTTGCGGTACGCGGGCCTCTCACTGTTGTGGCCTCTCCCACTGCGGGGCACAGGCTCCGGACGTGCAGGCTCAGCGGCCATGGCTCACGGGCCCAGCCGCTCCGTGGCATGTGGGATCCTCCCGGACCGGGGCACGAACCTGCGTCCCCTGCATCGGCAGGCGGACTCTCAACCACTGCGCCACCAGGGAAGTCCTGGGGCACCTTTATTCTTTCTGGCGTGTTGCCTGGAACGATCGTTCCCCAGAGCTTTGCCTGACACATGCTTTCCTTTTCCTTTGTGTTTCAGCTTAAAGGTGACCTCCTTAGAGAGGGCTTTTCTGACCAACCAACTTAGTTATTCCTTATAACAGCACCTCATTCTATTTTCATCATAAAATCTCTATCTGTGGCATATTTATTATTATTCACTTGTTCTCTATGAAATGCAGGTTCTATGAGACCTTGTTTGTTTTGCTCACTGATGCAGCCTCCGCACTAAGAAGAGGGCCTGATCATAGTAGGTGCTCAATAAATATTTGTGAATGAATGAATGAAAGAATGAATGATAAACTAGTGAGAGGACGGCAGTGAGCAGAGGTCTGGAAGAATTCTGGAGTGTGAGAGCCAGTGGCTTTTGCGGCCTTTCAATGCCCTGGTGAATGTTAATTTGGACCAACTGGTTATCTTTAAGGGAGTGTATGAGCTGGAGGGAGGGGTAATGTGAATGGCCTAGGATCACTCAGGCAGGCATAGGAGCGTCAGAACCTGAACCTTGGGTTCTTGGCTTTGACCACAGAGCCCAGGCTTTTGACCACCACCACCATGTAGGCATCCTATAAGAGTCACCTGACACACCTGAAATAAGACCTTGTGACCATGTAGCCAAGTCTCCTACCATGCCACATGTATTATTCTTGTTACTGTGATATTTAAAACTTTATTTAGAAATTGTCCCAGTTTTATCTTTTGTTGGTTTATGAGCAAATATATAGGTTGGCCATACAAATAATTTGCCCTTGAAAACATGTCACAAAAAAAAGAACACCCCCTCCCAACCCTGCAAAGCCTCTAGACCACGGTTTTTCAACCTCAGCACTTCTGACATTTTGAGTTGGATCATTCTTTGCGGTGGGGACTGTCCTGTTCATTTTAGGATGTTTTGCAGCATCCCTGGCCTCTGTCCACTTGAGGCCAACGGCTCCTCCCAATTAGGACACCACAAATGTTTCCAGACACCACCAATTGTCCCCTGGGGACAACACTGCCCCCACTTAAGAACCACTGCCCTGACCCAGAGGAAGGCAGGTACCATGTCTATTTTGCTTATGATCGCACCCCCAGTGCATGGTCCAAGTGAAGTGCCCCATAAATATTTGTTGGAAGAAAAGATGAATAAATGAGTGACTAAGTGAATGAATGAATGAATGAATGCAAGAATACAGCCAGTGTCCCTGGACTGAACTTGCTGAATCACCCAACCTCAGCAGCTCCTCACTCCCCGTCTTCTTGACATCACGTTCGCCAGCCTCACTGACCCGTCAGAGCCAGCCTCCGGTAGAGTTTCTCCATCTGGCTCCCCATAAACTCTTTCCAAATAGGCAGCAGCTCCCGACTTGGTCTGCTGCAGCCTTGTGTACAGAATCCATAAACTAACAATCCTCCAGTGAAACAGGAAAAGGATTCACAACCCGAGAGTGTATGCAACAGACGCCCTCACCCATCAGGAGGTCATTCACACCCTTTGGGATCCAATCCAAGATGCTGCAGCAGAGGAAGATACTGAGAAATATGTCCCCCACATTTCTGCATCTCACAGACACCAGTGGAGCAAACATCCATCAGGGAACATCACACTGTATAATTAGGCAACTGCACTCAGATCCCAAATATGAAAACGGGAGGCTTCTATAAGCTGCTCGAGTTCACTCAGCCTCTGCTAATGAAAATATGAGTGGCATCTGAGGCTAAGCCTGCTCCCTCACGTGGGCTGGTGAATATCTTAATATCTCCAGCTTCCTTTCAGCCTTCTAAATTGTGTGCATTGCTTCTGACATTTACGAGTTATCTATGATGCCTGCAAGATTAAGCCGCCACGAAAACTCTCCATCTGCACTCGTATTTCCACACCCCCTCCCCAACCCGGGCTGAGCTAGAATCTCTTAGACTGTAAAAGCTTATCCCATATGGGTGAGATTTGAGGCCAGCTGCAGACCTTTCAGGGTGCAATTCGCCACCCCATCTCTATTTGCGTGGCACATACTGGGAGATTTCATTTCATTTTAAGTCCTGGCTGAGTGAGAACCTTCTAAGTAGCAGGGAACGTAAGGGTAGACAATGGGAAATGAGACTTGGTCCTGCCCTCCAAGGAAAGGCCTCACCATTTATTGAGCACCTACTGTGTGCTCTGTACATACCCTCACAGTAACTCCTCAAAAGAACATGGGGTGTGGGTTGGTACCCTTGTTTCACAATTGAGAAACTCATGTGCTTTGAGTCACAGAGCTACTTAAGGGGATTTGACCAAAGCCAGTGTCTTTCCAAAGCCAGATGGCTGGGGAAGACAGACATTTAATGACTTAGTTGTATATGAGGCAGGATGAAAGCAATGTCAAATAAAGGTATAAGCAGTGTCCCGTTGGGAAGCAGAGGAAGAGAGAATTAATCCACATGAAGGACTTAATGTGAACAGGCTTGAAGAACAGATATGGTTTTGATTGGGTAGAAAATGGGAAGGTCCCAGGGCTGAAGTGTGTGCAAAAGCGCAGAAGTGCATACGGCCCTTCAGTGGAGCAAGGGGTGTGTGAAGAGTTGCTGGTAGCGGGATGAGGGTGCAGGTGGTCCAGCTGGGACCCGTCTGCACAAGCTCAGGAGACCTGACCACCCACCCTGCCCAGCTAGGTGTTCAGTGAGTTCAGCTTGGTAGCTTGAAATCAACCATGGGAACATTTACACGATGGAAATGGACAAAGGACCGTTTTCCCCCTGGAAAGCCATTTGTGAAACATTCACTAGCACACACTGAGGACCGGGGGACATTATCTCCAAGGTGACTCCAGAAACCCACATCTCAAAAAACAGCAGGTTGGTGATGCTATGGATGAAGATGAGGGCTCCAGGAAGGCAACACTAGTGGCTGGAAATTCAGATCTGTAGTTTACAAAACCAGAGGTGTCTGCTTCGCTTCCCACTTCTTTTTCCCTGGCAAAGTAGAAAAGCCTCATCTAAAGGGAAGTAAACATCCCTTTAAATGAAAAAAAAAAAAAAATCAAAGCCAAGATCTGACCAGCTGGAGTTCCTGAGCAGGGAAGCAGGCAGAGTGCACATCTCCTTCCATTTACTACCGATATTACATTATCCCAAACTCACTTATTCAAAAATCTCTTACCATGTATCAGTGCTTTGCCTCTTGCATTACTAGCTAATCCCAATGGACCTGGTGCAAACTTAATTTTGAGGATAATGGCGGTCCAATCTATTTGCACAATAGGCTGGCTCTTGCATTCTTATAGCATTTGCTGACTCCTTAAAATCAGCGAGGCTGTGCCAGATCAACAGACCCTCCTTCTGAGAGTGAAGAAGCAGAGTCCTAGGATCCCCTGGCATCCCTGGCTGCCTACATTAAATACCTATAATGCACCTGCTACAGTGCTGGGTGCTTGCTGCGATTGGTGCCTGGTCCTCACCACAGCCCCAAAAGGGAGATAACGTGACTTCCACTTTGCAGAACAGGAACCAGAGGAGTCCTAGGAGGGATGAAAGATGGGGCCTAGGTCATGCAGTTAGCAAGTGCCAGAGCTCAAATGTGAGCCCACGCTTGTCTCTAAGGCTCAGACTCAACTAGACCTCGTTTCTACTTATGGTAAGCTGAACAACGGTGCCCCAAAACATCCACATCCTAATCCCTGTGATGATTACCTTGTATGACAAAAAGAACTTGGCAGGTACGATTAAGGTTCTTGAGGTGGGGAGATTATCCTGGATTATCTAGATGGACCCAAGGTAATCGCAAGTGTCCTTAGAAAAAGGAAGTAGAGGAAGATTTGACTATAGAAGAGAAGCCAATGTGATATTGGAAGTGGAGATCAGAGTGATGTGGCCGCAAGCCAAGGATGCCAGCAGCCACGAGAAGCTGGAAGAGACACAGAATGAATTCTCCCCTGGAGCTTCCAGAAAGAACCAGCCCTGCTGACACCTTGATTTTAGCCCCATAAGACTCATTTTGGACTTCTAGCCTCCAGAACTGTAAGACAATATGTTTCTGATGTTTTAAGCCACCATTTGCAGTCATTTGTTACAGCAGCAATAAGAACCTTATACTTCCCAAAGCAGGAGGAAGAGAATGGAGTTGAGATATCAACACAAGGAAGGAACGGGGTGAGGCTGGACTATCAGGTGTCCTTGGCTTTCTCTAAGTGTAGGATTTGGGCAGGAGGGCCCTGCTCCCTTCCTGTCATCCCACTCCTCTTAGCCACACTGACCTTAATCTGAACCAATGCAATCTGTAATTGAGATAAGCATTCCTTGACCCCGTAGGGGAAGGGAAGGAGGACGCTGAGTGACAGAGGACAGCACACTGGGCTCGGGTTCTGGGTTCTGCCTCCACCCTGCCAGCCCCTTGCTGTGTGATCTTGGGCGAAGCATATTATTTCTCTGAACTTCTAAGATGCTTCTCAGATCCAGCTGTAAGATTTTTCTCTCTGTGTGCTAAGCAAACTAATCGTGTAAGCTCAGTTTGGGTAGAACGTTGAGCTCAACAAAGGAACATCCAAAACATCCTCCCTGCGGCTCATTCCTATTCATCTTGTATGCAAACAGGGTGCTGAGGCTCCTGGTGGAGGCCTCTCAAAGCTGCAGGCTGGGGAACCATCCCTCAGGGAGATGCTCCAATGCATATTAATTTGGGAGGATTTCTCTGGCTGCCACGGCCAGAGGGTGGGCACAGATTAGCCCTACAAACTGAAGGTGGGAAAAAAAAAAACCCTGCTTGGAAAGATCAGAAGCAAGTCTTGGATGTCTGCAAATGTGAAGGCTCTGAAAAGAGCTGGCAGGGATGAGAGGGGTGGCAGTGTGAGGGATGAGAAGGGGTCACTGGTGATTCAGGAGTCAGTGTGCTAAACCTGCCCGCAGTGGCGGAGTTCTAATGGGGTTATTCTTTTAGCCACTGGAGGCTGGGCCTGGCAACGGTGGTGAGATCGGGGCTGGGAGCAGGGTTTAGCGGGTTACAGTGTGGCTTCACTGACAACCGTGACCTGCCTTCCCAAAGGCCTAGGCCCTAGCTCAAGTCCCGCCATCTTCTTTTTTGGGGGACTTGGAGAGTCTTCACTTTCAGTCTCAGCCTCCTGATCTGTCAAGTGGGTGAGTGGTAAAGAGCTCTTTGGAGTCCCTGCTTCATCCCTGGCGGGCTAGGTGTCCTACCTGCCAACCTCTCGGAGCCTTGGTTTACTCAAATGGAAAATGGGGTTTCTTATCAGAGGGTTGATGGAAGATTCAGTGAGATGGGATACTAAGCGGTACAGGCCCTGGAGTGCTGATTCCTTCCCTGCCCCCGGCAGGCTCTCTCACAGGTTGAGAGAATAACCAGACATCGCAGGACGCCAGGTGTGCGTGTGTGCGCGTACTGCCGTTCTTTCTGAGGGTGGCTTGATCTCTGCAGCAGAGGGCAATGTGCCTGCCTCCTCAACCCCAACCAGCAGTTCTGCCATGTTCAGAGCAAAGTTCCTGTGTATCTCTCACCCCCAGGTAAACATAGTATGCACAGTGGGTGGGGCTTAAATGACCAAGGGTCTGCTCTGCAATCTCTGGAGCATCCCTGGCTCCCACCTGAGGCCTCCGCCATCAGCTCCAGGCCCCCAGAATGTCAACATGATGCGGGGCCAGGTTGCTCCATCCTGCTGAGTCCACCACCTCTCACCTGCACCCCTGGCTGGCTCTTCCCTGTGATGTAGCTCTTTCTCAGGCAAGAAGCGCAACATCGAACTGTGGGCTGAGGGCTGCCTTCCCAAGAGATTGCCCTACGAGGCTGACTTCCCAGGGGAGGGGCGCGATCTGCTGGCCCTCTGTTCTTTGGGGCTAGCAGAAGCAGTGTGACGATGGGGGGTGTGCCAGGGCTCCCAGCACCAGGCTCATAACCTACCTCTTCCCCCCTGGGTCGGGGCTGGTTATCATGTCTGGAGAAAACACCCATCACCCTCCAATCTCAAAGCCTAAAGCAGGACTCCTCAAACTTCAGTGTGCCTATGAATTACTTGGGGATCTTGTTAAAATGCAGATTCTGATGCAAGGGGTCTGGGCCAGGGCCCCAGACCCTGCATTTCTAGCAAGTTCACCAGCGATGCTGGTGCTCCTGATCTCCAAGTAGCAGAAGCCTGAAGGATCATCAGAGGCAAAGACAAAAGGGCTCAAAAAGAGGGAAAGGGGAACTAAAATGACCTGTCTGCTATTGTAAATCAATAGCTACAGGCCTGTTCCCTGACTGCCAGGGGCTGTGTGAGGTGCTTAAGTGGCTCCCTGTTTAATCCTTACATCAAATTAGCAAAGTACGGATTAGAATCCTAATTCACGGACCGGGAAACAGAAGGTCAGGGAGATACAGACCACGCACACAGAGTCACACAGCGGGCAAAAGCAGGCAGGGACTGAGCTCATGTGTTCGTCCTTCTCTCTTTTTCTCTGCTAAGGTGCTTCCCTATAAATGAAGATGAAGCTCTGTTGCAATTCACCAACGAGGAAATACATCTCATAAGTAACATATGGAAAATGCTTGGTCTCTCTCGTCATCCAACAAATACAAAGCAAGATGGCATGAAATGATTTCTCACCGGTCAAAATAGAATGGATATTTTAAAATAATGATTGCTGGCGGGGTAAGGTGCGGTAAATGGGGATTCTCATACACTTCTGGGGGGAATGTAAATTGAGGCAACTGATTGGAAAACTGGTGACAACAGTTACCAAGAGCCTTAGAAACATTACTAGCCTTTGACTCAGTCATTCTGCTTCTGGGAATGTGTTCTAACCAAGTCTTGAAATACGCCTGTCCCAGCATCATTCAGCATAAGTATAGTAGAAATAATTTAAACATCTAACAGTAGAGGAATGAGATGTAATTATAGAACATCCACACAATGGAGTTTTATGTGGTCATTGAATGATGTTTATGTAATACCATGAAAATGCTAATGTCATAAGGGGAAAAAGTGGTTTGCAAAATGATACATAGAGAATAACCCCAAATTTATATTTAAAAATTCCCTTATACCTACACAGAGAGAAAAGACTGAAAGGGACCAAACCAAAATATTAGTTTGAGTGGTGGAACTATGGGTAGTGACTTTTTGGGTAGTATTTTCCAAAATTGTTTTTGATGACTTTTATAGTGATTTTGTGAAAATGTCCTTTCGGTGAACATAGATCTATTGCACTTAATCCAATGACTTAAAAGTCAAGTGCCCACTAAAGGTTTATAAATTATTTATAAATTATTTTCTCATTGACTCACATGATGATTTCAGAGACAAGTGAACTTTATTTCTGATTGATCACTGACTGGCAGCAGCTTCATGTTTTCTGTCCCCAGCTCCTATGGTGAAATATGTCATAATGTCTAAAGAAACACTCAACAGTCATCAGGAGGGTGATACATTACAGAAACCTTATGAGCGATCATTCATTCATTCAGCAGACTGGGCTCTACGGATGCCAAGGTGACAGTTTGTAGGCGGCCTACAGCCTGGAAGGGGAGAGAAACAGATCAATTTGGAGAGTCTAGAGAGATGAGAACTTCAGGGCCAATTAGTGTGGGGTATGGTGGAGACGATGTGGAAGGGACCCCTTCTGCAGATGTCCTAACTGGAGAGACATGTTGGGCAAGGAAGGGACAAGACGGTGCTCCAAGCAGTGTTTGCAAAGCCTCGAAGGGGAGACATGGAAAGCATGGTGGGTTCAAGGAGCCACCCCAAAGTTTGGCCTGGCCTAAGAGTGGCGTGTTTTGGGGAGGGAAGAGATGAGTTGAGAACATCTGGGATCATCAAAGGCTGTGTATGCCGTGCTGGGGGATTTGGATTTTATTGAGAAGGTGATGGGGAGCCCCAGGAGGGTTTCAAAGAGGGCAAGATCATGACCAGACTGGAAATTAACAAAGACCACTCTGGATCCACAGTGGAGGTGAGATGGTAACGGTGACCCTGAGAGTGTGGTTGGGAGTATTGAGAACTAGTCCGGGATGTTTCAAGTAAATCAGGTGAGAAACAGCAAGGGCAGTGGGGATGGAGGGAGCGGGACAGAGAGGAGGGACATTCAGGTGGTCAATCAATAGCTACAGGCCTTGCAAATTAATTGGATGTGGAGAGTTAGAGAGAGGGAGGAACTCCCAGCTTTCCAGGAGTTCAGAAGAGTCTGTGACTGTCAGAAGATTTGTAATTGCTAATGTATGTATTTTTGCAGGCTCTAATGTCAGGGTAAATTAAAAGGTAATTTGAGTGAACAAAATATAATTTAGACATGACTTTTCAGGAATATATACAGCTCTTAAAAATGTAGGTGCATCCACAGACCAAAGGCCTATATCTTATCCACAAGCTACAGAAAGACACAGGGGCCAGCTCCTTTCCGGTGGCTCTGGAAGGCCCTTGGCCAGCACTTAGATGTCTCACGTTGGGGAGGTAAGTCAGGGCGCTGGCTGATTGAGAACTGCTCCTATTCAGCAAAAGGCACCGCTGCAAGGAGCCTCAGACGGCTCCCCCAAATCGAGGCGAGCTATGGGGGCTGGAAAGTTAAGAGGGTTACAAGAGGGTTTGTGGGAAGCTCTCAGGTGTGGAAGGCTGGGCTTCTTTCTGCAGGTGACCTTTCCTCACAAAGCAGAAAGGAATCATGATTTTGTGATTGCTCCTATGTATTTGTGGACCACATCACACACAAACATGCACATGCACACACACATTACAGATGAGGCTCAGAGGGGTAGAGTGGTCTATTTTCCAATGTGATGCTTGTTATGGCCGAGCCAGACCCGAGCCCAAGTCTTTGGCTCCCAGGTGCTTGCCCTGTCCTGTGTTCCATGTGGAACCGGTTTAAACAATTCTGTGTCTACCGCTCCCCCAGGGCACTTTGAAACCCACAGCTCGGTGACATGGAAAGAGTCCATACTTTAACTCCAGACAGAGCTGTTCTGAAGGCAGGGTCCTTCCCTTCCAGGGGAGGTAACTCCTTCCCTCTGACCCTTAGGCTTCCCTTCTGTAAAACAGCATCACCCTGTGGGCTTGCCTTGTGGATTAAGTGAGACAACGCAGCTAAAGCGCTTGGCACGTGGCGGGCACTCAATGCCTGTTTCAGAGCTGGAAGGGACACCCCCTGGCCCAAGGGTGTGATGAGTTACAGCCTCCTCTCTGGATCTTGGGAGAAGGGACGTGAGACAGGTCTAGTGTGACACGCCGTGCACAGAGGTCCTCGTGGGGTAACCGAGCCCTGTGATATCCCTGTATAATATGGTAATTTCTGCAGTGAAATCTCCCGTGATGGTGAAGACAAAGTGCTCTTTGCTAGCTCGTGCAACCCAACTGTTTATGTTGAAAATAAATTAGCCATGCCGTTGACTCTGGTGCAGAACCACGGCTGTGCCTCAGTCCACCCCACAGCACCACAGAGGCTGCTGCGAGTGTAGTTTGCGCACCATCCCTGGGAATCCGGGAGCCTGGTTCGGGCTGGACCGAAAGGCAGCTTTCCTGATGCTGAGGGCCAGGCACGGGTCTGGGGTGCAGAGAGCTGGCTCCCACCCCCGCTCCCCCACTACTTGCCCATGACCTTGGCAAAGTCACTGATCCCTGCACTCAGCCGAGAGCCTGTGTTCTCTGCATCTGTACATCCTCAGGGTCCAGCCAGCGACCAACAGTGTCTTTTGGGTGAAGGAATCAAGGAATAAATGTCTCTGCTTCACCTTCCCGAAAACGTGGATAATAATTCCTACCTGCAGGATTGTATTAGGGCTACAGAATAGAAAATGCCATGCACTGTGCCTGGGGTCTGGTAGATGCTTAATACATGGGGGCTTCCGTTGTTATTCTTATCATGATTATTAGTTGAGCCTTGCCTCTGGGTGTAACTGTCACTTCCACAGAATCTGGCAGCAAGCCACACATGCAGTAGGTGTTCAGTCAACGATGGAGGATTTTTAAAATCCATTTTCCCCTTTGCTTCCAGTGTGGACTGTGAATCCGATCGGGTTGCTCGGGGTACCTCTCCTCCCCCCTCCCTTCCCTCCCCTCCTCCCCTCTTCAGGGGACACGGTGATGAACGGGGTGGGGGGGTGGCTACTATATTTGATGACTTAGGACCTGCCACGCCTATTTTCCAGCCGCGCCCGTTGGAGGAAGAGCCAAACCAGGCCCCGGGAATTTTCGGTATTTTCTCCAGCTATTCTCATCGCTAACATTTTGTAGTGGGTGGTTCGAGCTGCTGATTTTCCTTTCTTTTGTGCAAACGAGACCAGAATAAACAGCGTAGGGTGAGTCACTTCAGACTCTTAGCTCTTCAATTACTTAAAAACTCAAGAGCCTGATGAAGCTTAGAATGTCACCTTCTTCAGAAAAGCCATAGCAGATGGGAAACGCTCCATATTCTGAGTAGTTGCTGCCTTCCTGGCACAGGAAATCTGCTAGCAAGCGACTAGCGCCCGGAGAGAAAAGGCCGAGGCAAAGCAGCCTTTACAAGGCTCCGCCTGGATGCCAAGAACTTCACACACACGTTATTTTACATCTGACTTCGGTTCCTCCTCACCATGACCTTATGAGGTAATACACGGAATCCTATGAGGTAATGAACAAAGGCCCCCATACATATTTCTTGCCTGCAGAGGTGTCTGGCCTGCTCTCCACCATGGTACATCCATGACCTCCTTGAATCCTTGCAGCAACCCTAGGACACAGATACTGCTGTCTTCCTTTCCGAGACAAGAAAACTGAAGCTCAGAGCAGTGGATTGAGCCCGAGTCTCTGAGCTTATAAAGCCCATAGTCTTAAAACCCTGTGTTTCCCAAACCGTGTCTGGCAAAGCTCTGGGGTCTCTTGAGATGCTAACTACCAGGGAGGAAGAAAGGGTTTTGTGGTCCAAACGGTTTGGGAAATTTTGCTTGCACATCCCATCTATGAGAGCACACATGTCGCTTCTTAAAGGTCCTGAGAGATCTTGTGTTAAAGAAATCTGTGGACTCTGTTAGCCTAGCCGTTTGTTTCTCTAACTTGATTGATCATGTAGCCATTCATTCATTCATTCATTCACTCACTCATCTGTTCATTCATTCCCAGAATGTTCATCACCATCTCATGGACCCCTGGGCTTGGTGGAGCAAGGCTAAGCCCATGCCACAATAATCTCTGCCAGAGGACCCCAAAACAGTGCAATTTTACCCCAGTGTTCCCACTGGGGTGAGTTCTTGTGGGGAAAATGTCCAATCAAGACAAATTTAAGAAATCACTGTTATGAAAAGGGAATGCCATTTTCTTGAATACCCAATGATTATCAGCCCTGCTAAGGTCTCATCTGGCACTTTTAGTTGCAGAGTCACAAAGAGGTCCTCTAGTCTAACCCTATAATAGCATCCAGAGCCTTCACTCTACCCTGGCCTTCCCAAGTGATCTTCCAGCCTCTGTTTACATACCTCCAGGGACAGGGAACTTGCTACCTCTCAAAGCAACCTGTTCTACATACATCGCAGCTGTTAGAAAGTCATTCTTTCTACTGACATGAAATACGCTTCCCAGCAGTTCTTACACAGTGGTTCCTCTTGCCTCTGTGAGCTCTAAAAAATGGTGAAGGCCATGGTCACTTCCCCTAGAGTCTTCTGTTCTCCAGGCTAAACATCTCCACTTCCCCCTGGACAAAGTTTCCGGGCCCCTTGGGAGAAGCAGAGAAATTGAGAAAGGATATGGGCCCTGGGGCTTTAGCTGGGGTCGGCGGGGGTGGGGGGGGTCCAAGTCTTTGACCTACTCACTAGTAGCTGTGTGACCTTGGCAATTTATTTAATTTCTCCAAGTCTCAGTTTTTTTATCTGTGAAAAAAAATCCTGTAGAATTTTACTGGATTTACTGTAGAATTTTTTGAGGATTAAATGAGATAATGTATGCAAAGCACACAACAAAATTCCTGGCAAGGGGTAGGTGATCAGTACATGGTATTGATCTCGCCTCTCTGCTTCCTCCACCTTTCTGGTCCCTCTCCTCTGCCTGTGTGGTGGCTCCGGCTTGTTACTATCCCCACCTTGATGCTTAAAGAATTCCAGGTGTATGGGCTTCCCTGGTGGCGCAGTGGTTGAGGGTCCGCCTGCTGATGCAGGGGACATGGGTTCGTGCCCCGGTCCGGGAGGATCCCACATGCCGCGGAGCGGCTGGGCCCGTGAGCCATGGCTGCTGAGCCTGCGCGTCCGGAGCCTGTGCTCCGCAACGGGAGAGGCCACAGCAGTGAGAGGCCCGTGTACCGCAAAAAAAAAAAAAAAAAAAAAAAGAATTCCAGGTGTGGTTGCTCCCCTACAGAATAGCATCATTTCTCTCGTTCTAGAAACCAGTTCTTGCCCTGGTTCTGCTGTGAACCCAAAGGTGATCTTGGCCAAGTCACTCCCCCTCTCTGAGTCTTTGTTTCCACATCTGAGGTCCAACTCTGGTGTTCTGGGGTGTTCATATGTGTTCAAATTCTCTTCCATATTACATAAAAGCCAGCAAATGTTCTGATTTTTCAGAAAATATGGCAAGAAACCCTATTACCCCAAGCAAAAGAAGTAGACTCTTCAAGGAACAGGAACTAGTATTACTGTTGTTTTTTTCCCATTCTGAAAGACTTGAACATTTGAATTTATTTTCAACTGATCTTGAAATAATGAAAAATCTGGTTGATTAGAGTTTGGGTACAGATTTTAGGCTTCTGGGTTCTGCTCTTACTTGGCGCTGAAAAAAAACAAAGATTTTGAAGATGCTTATTTTAAAGAGGGTCAAATAAAATAAACTCACTTCTTTTACAGGTGACTTTGCAAAATAGCCATGCCATGGATTATGAAGAGTCTACCAAGTTGATTTTTGATTTGGCCCAAACACAGAACTTATTTTTTGAGCTTTGAAATGCAGATTCTGTACAGGGAGATCATATATATATATATATATTTTTTTTTTTTTCTGAAACTTCATCTTAAAGATAATTATTTATAATTTAGATTTCATTTCCCCATGAAAACAAAGTTACAACTGGCGGTCAGGTAGGCTAGACCCACAGATGCTTATTACCTATTCACAGTTGTTAATCATTTATACTTCCCCTCTGAAATGATTTCTACTTTCTTATTGTCACTGTCTTCTGTGGTGACAACATTTGGGGACTCTATTGTGAATTGAGTGTGTTTTGGGGGGTTGTCCTGGGAACGTAACTATTCTCGAGGGTAAAGGATTCTCTGTAGAACAGCAAGATGAGACTATGGTAACTTGGGGGTCATGTGAAATGCGCCCAGTAGTTAAAAAGGAACATGGTGTGACAAGGGGAATTCTTGTGCGACCAGCCACAACTTCATGGCTTATGATCCACTCTGGCAAGAATGAATTTAAAAAACCCTGATGAATGGATAAATACATGTAATACATCCATACAGTGGAATGTTCTTTGGCAATAAAAAGAATGAAGTACTGATACATGCTACAACATGGAGGAACCTTGAAAACATCATGCTAAGTGAAAGAAGCCAGGCCCAAAAGATCACATATTGTATGATTCCATTTATATGGAATATCCAGAAGAGGCAAATCTATGAGACAGAGAATAGAGACAGTGTTTGCTTAGGGCTGGGGAGAATGGACAGTGGCAGGTAACAGGTAAAGGTTTCTTCTGTGGGAGGGCAAACATGTTCTAAAATTCAGTTATGGTGATGATCGCACATCCCTGTGAATACATTTTGAATTGCTCACTTTAAGTGGGTGAATTGTATGGCATATGGATTATAGCTCAATAAAGCTGTTTTTCTAAAAACAGAATTAAGCAAGGCAATTGAGGGACTATTTCTCTTTCCTGTGCTCCAGAGAGAGCTTCCTCCACTCCCCTGGCTCCGTGCTGGGCTGCTGTTCACATAAATATACTGGAATGTTTGTAACATGGTGATTTGTAATTTAGATAATACTTCTATACCTCACTTAAGAGAGTGCTTCTTTTGCAGAATATTATCCAATAATGCTACAGTCTAGTAGTATTCATTCATTCATTTACTCATTCATTCATTCCTACAACAAACTTTTTCTGACCACCAATTCTGCACCAGAGAGCCAAGTTCACAAGCCACCAGATTCTAACCAGGAATCCAGGTTCACACCAGGCAGTCAAGTTCATGTCTGGGAGCCAGGTTTTCGCTAGGGAATTAGGTTCACATCAGGAATCCAGGTTCATACAAAAAAAAATGAGATTCTCACCAGGGAGCCAGGTTCTTACAGGGATCTGTGTTCAGAAAAATACTTTGATGTGCTAAAGAACCAAAATACTTTGAATTATCCCTTCCTCCCTTCTCCCTGTTCAAATGTTTGCTCTCTGGCTGCAGATTTATTTAAGGGGAAAGAAAACAAACATCCAAACGTTTGAGGTTATCAACTAAATCAATTAGTGTACTTTTTGACAATATTTCCAGCCTGGCTTCAAAGAGGGAATTTGCCTGGTGCATTTAAATGTTTATTTACAGAATATTTGGTCCCAGACAGGAGAGCTCTAAGACAAAAAGCCTAGAACTGAAATGTTCAAGGCAACCACTCACCTGAGCTCTCTCAGAGATGAGGAGAGAAAGTGTTCCTGAAAAGATAACGCAAGTGAGGGGTAGTGCCCCAAATCTTACTGTGGGCCTCCTCCGTGCCAGATGCTATACTAGGACCTAGGTGGGGCTGGGGTCACAGATGACGGAGACCTGGGCCCTGCCTTGGAGGGTCAGAGTTTGCTGGGGGAGAAGAGGAGTCAAGGGGCAAAGAAGATGCTCATCCCAGAACATCCGGTTTTTGCACGTGACATTCCAAGGAAGGGGTCCGGGTACTTCTGCAGGCAACTCTGTTCCGTTTCTTTTCAAGGATTTTACTAATAGACCAGCTTCTTGGATAGAGCTCCTGTTTGGATTATAGGAGGCTTGGACACATTGTCTCAATATGGAAAAACAACTCCAAATGCAAGCCAAGAACACGGGGTCAGGTGCTGTGCATTTAAACTTGGCAAAATCCCACTGTAAAAACAAAGGGGCTGTGTTGGAACTGGAGGTCCCCCTCTGCTTAATGTTAATTATTATGCTCTTGCTTTCTGGGTCCTGAATTATTCATGAGGCCAGATATAAAATATGATGATGCTTGGCAATCTCCAGCTGTGGCACCTGAATGTGTAGACGCCGCCCGCATCTGTTTCCAGAAAACGTAGACTGGGGTAAGGAACTCACAGGTCTCAGGGCTTTGCGGGAGCAGGAGGTGGCAGGGAGGGGAAGAGGGAGTCCGGAGAAGTGCGGTCAACGGGAGGAAGGGAAAGCGATGCGGCTTTCAGAGAAGGTGGTTGTGAGCTGAACAACGTGTGGGCTAACCATATGGGGAGCAAGAGGGTTGGCTGAACTGGAAGTGCTGGGTAAAGGTCAAATAAATGAATGAACGAATGCATGCATACTTGCTCAAACGTTCATGCTTGAAGGGAGCAGGGGAAGGAAACTGGCCTTGGCAGGGTGCTTCCTCTGAAACATTGTAATTCTCACTACCATGCAATGAGGCTAGGAGGATGTGGATATACCTATTCATTTAATCCCCATGACTCTCTGATCTGGGTATTAGCATCGCTGCTTTGCAGTGCTGGAAGCTGGGGCTACGGCCTTCCCTTGGCTAGTTGTGGGGACTTCAGGTCATGCTGTCCCATATCCACTGGCCAGTCTCTGATTCGGGGGATAGGCAGGCACCCCTATGAACATCAGGTGCTGTTGGGAGAGGCCTTGGGAAGAGGAAGAGCTGGGCAGGGAACCCTGCCAGACACAGCCCCTTAGTCCGAGTCTGATGGGGAATCGATTGCCTCTTCTGGTCCTCTCCATCTAAAGCAACCTCTGTGACTCTTTGCCAGACCTGGCATAGAAAAGGTGCCTCCTGAGTGTAAACGGCAGGCTTTTTTGGGGGGCAACTTGGCACTCTCTATAAAAGTGAAAAACTGCTAATAATTCTGACTTGGCAACCCTGGGGGAATACTTGCACATGTACAAACTGATGCATGCACCGTGGCAATGTTTGTTACAGCAAGAAAATGAGAACCACCCAAGTGTTCATCAACAGGGGGGTGATTAAATACAATACTCTGTACAGAGAGATAGTGGTTAGAAGTCAGGATGTGGAGCCCTGCTCGACACTTACTGTCTGTGTGACTGGAACAAGCTACTAATTGTTCTTTGCCTCAGTTTTCTCATCTGTAAAGTGGGAATAATAACAGCACTCATAGGGTTCTTACAAGGATTACAAGAATGAATCCACGTCAAGTGCTTAGAACAGTGCCTGGAATATAGTCGTGAGTTAATACATCTTAGTAATTAACAGTACACTATAGGGCTTCCCTGGTGGCGCAGTGGTTGAGAGTCTGCCTGCTAATGCAGGGAACATGGGTGCGAGCCCTGGTCTGGGAAGATCCCACATGCCGCGAAGCAACTAGGCCCGCGAGCCACAACTACTGAGCCTGCGCGTCTGGAGCCTGTGCTCCGCAACAAGAGAGGCCGTGACCGTGAGAGGCCCGCGCACCGCGATGAAGAGTGGCCCCCGCTTGCCACAACTAGAGAAAGCCCTCGCACAGAAACGAAGACCCAACACAGCCAAAAATAAAAATAAATAAATTAAAAGAAGGCTCAACATTAAAACAAAAACAAAAACAAAAAAAAACCCCAGTACACTATAAATATGCCCTCATTAATAAGACTCCCTCTCATCCCCCTCCCCCCAGGCCCCAGCCCTCTGAGAATCAAGCCTTTCCCTCTGGCCACGTGGCCATCGAGCTAGTTCTGGTTCCAAGGGACAGCTGACCCCATGGAGCTTAGGGGCTGGGACTGTGACGAGTCCTAAAACTCAGAAAGTGAAAAGAGTTAGCAACATAGTATAGCTCTGAGCCGCCAGCCGAGGCTTCAGCGGGAGCTGGATTAGGCAGTGAGCTTGCTCTGATTCCCAGGGCTAAGAGGACACTGGCTACAGTCCTCGGTTTCAGACAGCAACAGCCAGGAAAGGTGAGGAAGTACAGGGATTTGTGCTTTCTACAGGGAAAAGGAAATTCCATAGCCCTAGTCACTGGTGTGGATACTAACAGTCTCCTTAACACCCTCACTTCAGACTTTTTCCTTCCTCCTTCATTTTTTCCCATTTATTTTTCAAGAATTTATAGTGATCCCACCATGTGCCAGTCTGCATTATAAGGATTCTGGGGACACAGAGGCAAAGAAAATGCCTGTCTTTCAAGGAGCCTGTGGTCTAAGGGAAGGACCAGACGAGGGAATAAATAATTATAGGGCAATCGCAAACTCCATGTGACAAGAACTTCATCTGGGAGAGGATGGGCCCAGCCGGCACGTGGGGGCATTGAACAGGGACTTGATGCAGTGACGGGACTTGAACCTACAGAGATGCCAGGCGGTATTTCCCACGTGGAGTCCTTGCTTTTCTCCCGCTGAGGCGACCTTGGGGTCCTCACCACTTAGACGGAGCCAGAAAGCCCTCAGGGCCACCCCCATTGCCTGCTTATAGTTTAAATGGCCAAGGAGGAGTGCTTAATGGCTACGGGGTGATGAAAATGTTCTCGAACTAGAGTGGTGATGGTTGCACAAAACTGGGAATGTACCAAGTGTCATAGGATGGACACTTTAAAAAGGTTAAAGTGGCGAATTTTATGCTTTGTTATTGTTACCACAATTTTTTTAAAAAGGGAAATTGAAATTTTAAAAAAGGGAAATTGCAGGGAAGATGCAGCTTTCTTGAGAATGGAGGAAGGAAGAGAACTGTGAGAAGATGAAGCTGCAGAGTGTAGAACCCCCCCTGTCCCCCTGCATCCTAAGGAGACAGGTGCACGTACAGTCACATCCATGTGAGTGTGTGATGTCCACAAGCGTGTGACATCCAGAAAGCGTGTGACAGCCACATGATACTTGTCCCATTCATGTGAATGTGTACCACCCAGCATTCCAGTGGCGGGTCAGACCTGCCTGGAAACCTCTAACAGGTGACGGTGAGTGTGCATCACACAGGAGAAGCACAAGTGACCTCTCAGCGTCCGAAGCTGCACAGGTGTGAATGAGCTGCAGCCAAGAAATGTTTAAATCTCCTCCCTGCCAGTTACAGTCTCTATCCACGCCCCTTCCCTGCGCTGGAGCAACCGTCTGTCTGAACCCCAGCCCTTTCCATCACGTGAAGGTGACACACCTGCATCCCACATTCCCCTTTGCCCTCCAGGAGCTGGCTCTCAGCTATACTGATGCAGAATCCAAGAGACTGACATGGGGACCCTGAGCGAGGTCCTCAGGATGGTCTCTGAAAGTTGAGCAGGGTGTAGGAAGGTTCATCCAGAGGAGAAACCACCCAGGGGAGTGGCACAATTAGCCATGACATTTCCCTCGAACTTGGAAATACAAGTTCATATGCTCTGAGAGCTACTTACAACTGGATGATTTGGGCAGATCACCCAGCTTCTCTGGGATGGGATGAGTTATACCCAGCAAGTGGTTATACCCAGCAAGTTATACCCAGCAAGATGGGGAAGGGGATTCGAAATGAGGGGAGGAAAGAGGAATAAAAATGAAACAGAGTCTATAAGGACTAATGGAAATTACTAATAGCATTCGTGGCTTACCCAGTGTTCATCCCTTCAATCACCCATTTGTGTGTTTATTCAACAAGCACCTCTGTACCGAGGGCTGTGGAAGAGAACACAGACGTGAGGCATGTGGTCCCTGCTCTTAGGGGGCTCAGAGGAGAGCTGAGGATGGGATGAATATGGAGATAGTTTCCCAGTGTAACAAGCGCTCTGATCCAGGTTTGTACGCCCCTGGGGCGTGGGAGATGGGGAGGATTCTATTCGGTTGGCCAAAAGGTTTGTTCGGTTTTTTCCCATAAGATGGTTCTAGTAGCACTAAGTTGTCTTTAACTTTATCCAAAACAATTTTGTTAGACTGTATGTGACAGCTGTCGTATCAGCGTGCATTTAAAAAAGACTTATCAAAATTGGTGAATTTTTGTGTAGGCATTTTCATGTTGAAGATGGAAGAAAAAAGCAACATTTTTGGCATACTATGCTTTATTATTTCAAGAAAGGTAAAAACACAACTGAGATGCAAAAAAAGATTTGTGCAGCGTACGGAGAAGGTGCTGTGACTGACGGAAGGTGTCAGAATGGTTTGCCAAGTTTCGTGCTGGAGATTTCTCTCTGGACGATGCTTCATGGTTGGGTAGACCAGTTGATGTTGATAGCGGCCAAATCGAGACATTCACTGCGAACAATCAATGTTATACCACACGGGAGAGAGCCGACATACTCAAAATATCCAAATTAAGCGCTGCAAATCATTTGCACCAGCTTGGTTATGTGAATCGCTCTGACGCTTAGGTTCCACGTAAGGTAGGCGAAAAAAACCTTCTTGACCATATTTCTGCATGCGATTCTCTGATTCTCTACTTAAATGTAATGAAAACGTTCCGTTTTTAAAACAAATTGTGACAGGCAATGAAAAGCGGATACTGTAAAATAATGTGGAACGGAAGAGATCGTGGGACGAACGAAATGAACCACCAACAACCACGCCAAAGGCCGGTCTTCATCCAAAGAAGGTGATGTGTATATGGTGGGATTAGAAGGGAGTCCTCTATTATAAGCTCCTTCTGGAAAACCAAACGATCAATTCCAACAAGTACTGCTCCCAGTTAGACCAACTGAAAGCAGCACTCGACGAAAAGCATCTGGAATCAGTTAACAGAAAACGCATAATCTTCCATCAGGATAACGCAAGACTGCGTTTTTCTTTGATGACCAGGCAAAAACTATTACAGCTTGGCTGGGAAGTTCTGATTCTTCCGCTGTATTCACCAGACCTTGCACCTTCAGATTTCCATTTATTTCGGGCTTTACAAATTCTCTTAGTGGAAAAAATTTCATTTTCCTGGAAGACTGTAAAAGGCACCTGAACAGTTCTTTGCTCAAAAAGATAAAAAGTTTGGGGAAGATGGAATTGTGAAGTTGCCGGAAAAATGGCAGAAGGTAGTGGAACAAAAGGATGAATGGGTTGTTCAATAAAGTTCTTGGTGAAAATGAAAAATGTGTCTTTTATTTTTACTTAAAGGCACTTTTTGGCCAACCCAATAACTATGGGAGGAAGGTCTCAGGCAAGACTTCATGGAATAGAAGTTGCTCATGTTGGGCCCTTGTAAGGCAGGTGTGTTTTCCCATGCAGGTGGGAGATATGGCTCGATGGGCACTGCAGGAGAGGGAACAGGGTGAGCAGACACGTGGAGCTATGAAATGGTGCGGCTCATTCTGGGAACTGAAATATGGCCAGTGCGTAGGACATGCAGGACATGGTAAATAGACATCTCCTTGTCGCTGGCTAGCTGGGTGACCTTGGAACAAGCTGTTTTTCTGGTTTGGGAAATGTCTCCATCTGTATAATGAGGGGATCAGATGAGATGATTCTCTGGGGCCTTTCCAGCTCTGGCTGCTCCTGGGGGCATTGAGTTCCCCATCACCCAAGGTATTCAAGCAGGGAGGAATCCATCCCACCCAGCTTGGATTGTAGCCTTTGATAGGCATTTGGACCAGATGGCCTTGAAGGTCCTTTCCAGCCCTGAGCCGCCTTGATTCTGGGACCCAGATGGGGCCTGTGGGGCTGGGCCAGGCAGCCAAGGATGGTCATGCAGGACATCTGTTCCCTTCTCCACGTCCCAGGTGGGACCCATGCTAATTCATGAAAGTCTGATGTGCACACACAGGCTGGCCACTGAATGACCCATCGGAGGACATTTCACTTCTGCCTAATAAGGGTCAGAGGGCCCCTCAAGGCCAAAAGCTGGCAGCTGTGTGCTCGAAATGACAGCAGACAACTGTGGACTCTGGCTTCTGCTGTATTAACTCAATACGTATCAGAACTTCTGCTTTTCTGGGCTCAGAAGTCACTCCAGTGAGATCGCCTGTCTTTGGTGGAAGCTGATGCCCAGTGACAGGTTATAAAAGGCTGAAGGTGAAAGGGAAGGTGACACAGAGCCCTACCCACCAGTCCAGAAGCCACGAACAAGGGAAACATCTCCTGCCCCTCCATCTTGTTGTGGCCATGGTGCAGAGTCATGGAGCACGGGGAGGGCTTCCAGCTCAGCTCTGCCATTTTCTCAGCTGGGTGATCTGGGGGCCGCCACATCCTCTCCAGAAGCCTCTGTTTTCTCTGCTGTTCAATGGGGATAATCATGTCCATATGTACCAAATAAAATAATAGGGGGTATTCTTAAGCTGTCTCATACAGTGTAGGTGTCAGGGTTAATGGTAAGGTCCCACTTTAGGTCATGTGCCAATGAAAATATGTCCAAGAGACATGGAGGCTGTTTTGATATTTGAGTGTGTATATATTATATAGTATTATGAGTATTATATGATATTTGATATTTGAGTATGCATATATTATTTGAGTATGTATATATTACATAGTATTATGAGTATTATATAATTTTTTTCTTTCTACCTTTTGACTCCCTTCCCCCATTTCTCCCCCCACCCCAATCTGTTAATCTGTTCTCTGTATCTATGAGCTTTTTTTTTCATTTGTTTGTTTGTTTAGATTCCACATATAAGAGAGATTATATGGTATTTATCTTTCTCTGTCTGACTTATTTCACTCAGCATAATACCCTCCAGGTCCATCCATGTTTTTGCAAATGGCAAGATTCCCTTCTTTCTTTTCTTTTTTTGGCGGTACGTGGGCCTCTCACTGTTGTGGCCTCTCCCGTTGCGGAGCACAGGCTCCGGACGCGCAGGCTCAGCGGCCATGGCTCACGGACCCAGCCGCTCTGTGGCATGTGGGATCTTCCTGGACCGGGGCACAAACCCGTGTCCCCTGCATCAGCAGGCGGACTCTCAACCACTGCACCACCAGGGAAGCCCAAGATTCCCTTTTTTATGGCTGAGTAATATTCCATTGTACATATGTACCATATCTTCTTTATCCATTCATTCATCAATGGACACTTAGGTTATTTCCATATCTTGGCTACTATAAATAGTGCTGCAATGAACACAGGGGTGCATATATCTTTTCAAGTTAGTGTTTTCATTTTCTTCAGATAGTGGAATTGCTGGATCACATGGTAGTTCTATTTTTAATTTTGGGAGGAATCTCCATTCTGTTTTCCATAGTGACTGCACCAATTTACATTCCCACCAACAGAGCACAAGGGTGTATGAGGTTCCCTTCTCTCCACATCCTCATCAACACTTATTTCTTGTCTTTTTGATGATAGCCATTCTAACAGGTGTGAGGTGATCTCTCATTGCGGGTTTTTTAAATTAATTAATTAATTTATTTATTTGGTTGCTCTGGGTCTTTGCTTGTGGCAGGCAGGCTCCTTAGTTGTGGCTCACCAGCTCCTTAGTTGTGGCTCATCGGCTCCTTAGTTGCAGCACACGGTCTCCTTAGTTGTGGCCTTTGAACTCTTAGTTGCGGCATGCATGTGGAATCTAGTTCCCTGACCAGGAACCGAACCCGGGCCCCCTGCATTGGGAGAACAGAGTCTTATCTACTGTGCCACCAAGGAAGTCCCTCTCATTGTGCTTTTGATTTGCATTTCCCTGCTGATTAGTGATGTTGAGCATCTTTTCATGTGCCTACTGGCCATCTGTTTGTCTTCTTTGGAAAAATGTCTATTCAGATCTTCTGCCCGGTTTTTAAATGGATTGTTTGGTTTTTGCTATTGAGTTGTAGGAGTTTTGTAAAAAAAAATATATTTGGATTTTAAAAATATATTGATTTGTGAAATGGATTTTCAGAAATCTATTTCTTGCTTAAGTCACAGAAGAGATTTAAGCTGGGTTCTGTGCTAATTCACCCATTCCTTGAGTAGCCCAGTTCGTAGACAGCCATCCTGCCATGCTCGGGGAAATGACAGGACAAGAGAAGCGGGTCTTGGGAAAACCCAGCAGGTCACTCAGGCCATTTCCTTGGAAGGAAAATCACGCTCCTCCCACAGCCAGTCGTGGAAGTCACAGATGCACTGGCAAAGGCTTTGGAGTCTGGCAGGCCTGGGGACCCGTTCTAGCTGTGCCACCTACTTGTTATGTGACTGGAGCAATTGTCCTATCTAAGCCACAATCCCTCATGTGTAAAATGGGAAATAATGCTGCCAACCTTATGGTGTTGTGAGGATTAGCAATGATGAGGTAAAGCACCTAGCACAGAGAGACACTCCATAAATGTGCTAAGAGTAATCATTAAGAACGGTACGTCACACACAGGGTGTAACCCAGATTTTGATAGATGAGATATCACAGATATTACAGAGAACAGCCAACCATGTGAGTCCAGGATATCTCACTCAGTTCCTCTGTGGGCCTAGGAAATGCATCTTCTAAGAGTCAATACCAATGAAGTAGTTATCAAATGCCAGCTATGAGTTCAGTACTGTGACATGTGCCCTGGGGGAGAGAAACAGAAGACACCCCTCTGTTAAACAAAGGGAGAACCCAAGAGCTGTCCAGCTTGGGGAGCCTAAGACAGGGGTCTCTGGTCCTTAGAGAGCTGAGCATCCAGGGCAGAGGAGCCAGCTGAGGGCCGAAGGCCAACCTGTGTGCTAACAGCGCTGCTCAGCACGAGGGGAGAAAAGCTGCTGGGTGCCTTCTTGGAATGGGGACATGGCATCAGCTGGCCAGGCGCTCTTCTTTCCCACCTTCAGGAGGAAATGTACCCTGTGTGCCCAGGCCTAGCCACACACAGGGTGTGACAAGTGTTAATTTGTGGGGCTTGGCACTCTTTGGGGAGAGAATTCCAGGTGCTGGGTGCCTGGAGTGTGGCCTGGGATGGGGGAGGGGTGGGTGGGTGGAGGGTGGAATTCCCGGTGGTCATGGTCCCTTGGCTCTCAGACTGCTCACTCTATAGGGTGGTTCATGGCAGGCTGAGGGCCAGAATGGGCCCTCCAAAGCATGGGGCCTGGATCTGAGGGTGTCCTGCTGCCCTAGCTTGTGGCAGCCATGTCTCCTCATGGCTGGACCTTGCTGTATCTTCCAGGGGCACTAGCTGGAGTCCCATCCCAGACCTGATGGGCCACCACTGCAGTCCCAGTCCCCAGATCTGAGCCTCAGATACTGACTCTGATGTGTGTTGGATCCAGGCCTGACGGGCCCCTTTGGGCCCGGTGATCAGGGTCCTGGAACAGCCCCCTGGCCCCCCTGTTTCTCAAGCCTAGAAACGCTCCTTCCCAGCCTGCTTCTCTGGTTAGCATCTTGCTTCAGCATTTCTCAACAGTGGAGTGTCCTGCTTTTGCAGGCATCTTTCAGCAAACCCTGATAACAACATTTGCAGAAAACCAAGGAGACTGGCAACGGGGAGGGAGGCAAGCAGAGGGCACTGAGTAAGAATCCAGATACCTGGGTGCTACCCAGCTTTGCCACTAATTGTTTATTGCTGTAGAAATAGGCATAACATAACATTGACCATTTTAAACTATTTTAAAATGTACAATTCAATGCCACTTCTTTTTTTTTTTTTTTTTTTTTTTGCGGTACGCGGGCCTCTCACTGTTGTGGCCTCGCCCGTTGCGGAGCACAGGCTCCGGACGCGCAGGCTCAGAGGCCATGGCTCACGGGCCTAGCCGCTCCGCAGCACGTGGGATCCTCCTGGACCGGGGCACGAACCTGTGTCCCCTGCATCGGCAGGTGGACTCTCAACCATTGCGCCACCAGGGAAGCCCACTTATTTTTCTTTTTTAATAGAGAAATCAACTATCCTCCGCAGCTTCAGTTTCCTTGTTCACATTCATTACTTACTTTTTTTCAATCCACAAGTATTTATTATCTAGGGCATTGCCAACACCCCACTAGGTACTTGATCAGTTTTGCTAACATACTCCTCAAATAAATTTCAACAACTCTTAACCACCTCGGACATTTTTAAGCAGCATCTAACTATAATTTATTTTGTATTTGTGCCTTAAATATATTTTCACCACAACCTTGGGTTGTAAATTTCACTCATTGAATTTATGTAAAATGTCCACCCTACAACCTGTAGGGGGGGAAAAAGTTTTTCTTCAAACCTCTTTAGGGTCCCTGGCACTGTCGGAGAAAAGCATACTCGTTTTGTTGAATTTTTAGATGGACATGGGAGCCTTCACAAGCGAATGGAGACCCAAATAAATGATCAGAGCAGGAAGCTTATAAACCTTTCAGACAAAGAAATAATAATTTTTTGAAGAATGGACAAGACACAGGGGTCTGGGCTGGTAGTTACTGGTGAAGAAATAAGTAGCAAGATAAGGGTCAGTTTAACAAGGTCTGTTTATACAGCCTGTTTGGCCCCCAATCCCTGTCTCTGGTGGTAAGGATATCTTCCTACCTCCTGATACAGGGAGAGCCCCTGTCACATGGGAGTTTACTGACCTGTTTCTGGGAAGAAAGGCAAGTGGGGGGAGGTCAGAGTGACCATCCTGCTTCTGCTGTTTTCTCGAATTCCTTCAGCTGAAGATATTCGACAGGCCAGGGTGCCATATTGTGGGGGTATCATGCCGTGAACCCCATCAAACCTAAATGGCAAAGCTGTCCTCACTGTCAAGTGATTCAGCCAAATCCGACTTACTTTCAGCCCACAAAATCTGACATCACTTTTCAATTCAAATAAACCCATTAATATGCAGCCCCGTGGCCACTTCCAAACGCCAAGAGAGATGAAGACGGTGGGTGAGGCAGGTGGACAAAGGCAACACAGAGCCTCTGACACAGGGCTGCCCCCCTCATGACTGCGTACTGAACCCCCCTTGCTTTGTCCTTAGGGACTTCTCCCTCTGGAGCTGTGGATTCTTGAGTTGTCCCTTTGATGGCACGAGGAGAATTGCACCCCTCGGGGCAGTGCCCCCCAGAAGGTGCGAGGCCTGCCCTTCTCTGTAAAGTGGGAGAAGCGGGGTCACCAGAGGGGAGCTGAGAGGGCCATCGGCGGATCACAGGCACAGTCCCATGCCTGTGGTGACCGTCTGGAACTTGGAGACCTGCAGGCTGATACTTTTACCCCTTTCTGTGCCTCTGTACCCCCTGGAAACTCTTCCTGAACCCGTACCCTCAGCAACCTGGGTCCCTGGTTTGAGGACAGCCGTACGAGATGATTGTCACTCCTAGCATTCTTGGATCCATGCCTGTGTTGAGGCGCCACCAAAACCCCCAATCCTCCTTTTCCCACCCCCTGCACATCCAGGCTGGGCCAGCAGTGCCCTGGGCAGAGAGAGGCCCAGGAGCTAAAGGGCAGCAAAGTGTGTCTCCCCAAGATATGACTGTAGGAGTTCAGAACATGCTGCCCCAAAATATGCTGCTTTGGCATATTGATTATTTGGAGCTGTAGGCACTTGAAAAACAGCAGACACAGGAAAAGGCTTTCTCTGAACTCCCCTTATCCGTCTAAAGATAAATCCCCAAAAGGAACTCAGTTGTCATATATCTCCTCCCTGGGAATGTCATCAACTGGGGAAGATAGACTCTTGTCACAGGAGGGAAGACTTGAAGTGTGACCCCAGGCACACTTCACCACAAACGCTACACCTCCCACCTGTTCTTTTTTTTCTTTCTTTTTTTTTTTTTTTCTTTTTGTGGTATGTGGGCCTCTCACTGTTGTGGCCTCTCCCGTTGCGGAGCACAGGCTCCGGACGCGCAGGCCCAGCGGCCATGGCTCACGGGCCCAGCCGCTCCGCGGCATATGGGATCCTCCCAGACCGGGGCACGAACCCGTATCCCCTGCATCGGCAGGCGGACTCTTAACCACTGCGCCACCAGGGAGGCCCCCACCTGTTCTTCTAAGGACAAGTGCATCCTTTCTCGAGAGCATTTAGTCTCCCCTAAGAGGTCTACATCCACTTCCCCCCACCCCCCGCTTTCCCTCTTTAAGATGGTATTTATTCCTAAATTCTAAAGCTACCTCTGTTACTCATTGTCTCCTGGGTATCTTCCATGTATAACATGAGATATACATGTTAATAAACTTCCGTTTGTTTTTCTCTTGTTCATCTGTCTTTTGTGATAGAGATCTCAGCTAAGAACTCAGAAGGGTAGAGGGAAAATTATTCTTCCTCTCCTAAAGAGATTTTCACACCAGAAACAGAAAGCTCACATACTATGCCACTGTGTTATGTTATTTTCTCCTGAGTTTGAAATCTACTATCTGACCCGAATCATACACACATGAACTCTTTCCAGAATTTGAAAACTGAAATGGCATTTTTAGGTCACTGAATTGGAAATTGAACACACACACACAGGCGCGCGTACACACACCACACATGCATTTTATTTTTTGGTAAAGCAGATTGTTAAAGGGCACCCCCAGTGCACAGGCTCACAAATTCAGCTACTGTATTATGGGTTTCCTTTAAGCGGGGTAGCGTTGCCAAGCCCTGGATACTGTACCGTAAAGAGGAAAGTAGATCATGGCCACAGGCTGGCAGTTCTCAGCATACATCAGTTGCTTTGCAGGGAGATAAAACCTGTCCCCCACAAGGAAGCAATCATGTGGGCACCCACATGGCCACTTTGCCTCCTTCTGTGAGGCTGAAACAGAAACCACATTCCTGGGGAATGCATTTTCTTACAACCACCAAAATGCGCGGAGCAAATTTTTTTTTCTTTGAAGTTAGCAACTTTGAAAAGGGAAGGTGAAGTTCGTGAAAACCCGTGGATGTTCTACAACTACACCATACACCTTTTATGAGGTTTAGGGTAGGCTGAGCGCCTTCCTGTAATTTACTAAAAATGGGGCCTAAGAGGCCACCAGCTCTTACTACTAGGTTTCCCTTCATCTCAGGAAAGGCTGTGATTCGCTGTCCTGGCCAGGCCCCTGCAGCCTCCAGAGGGCATGGTGGTTTGTGGCTGGTTTGTTGAGCTATGGGTCCTGTGGTGGGAGGGGAGCAGCGTGAGTGGGTCCGGTCTGCCGGCCATAGACACTGGGATCCCCCATCTCGAGGGTACACAGAAGGACCAAGTCTGTGATGCTAATTATACTCCTGCGTCCCCCATGGAATCAGGCTGAGGGTAGACACACAGCTGTGACCTCATCTTTTCCTGCCCCTTCTGGCTTCCTTCTTTCCCTTTCTCCTGAGGGCATGTGGCTCTGGTCCCATTTACTTTTCCCTCCACTGTACTTGTCTTCCTATCCTCCGTTTTTGCAAAGCAAGGTCACTGCTGGACCCAGCCGGAGCACGAGATGTTAAGACAAACACAGCCACAAAGGCAGGCAGCCAACGCTCACCCGTGTGTGTCTGAATTCCTGGGAATAACCAGATACGTGGACAAAACCAAGCTGGCCCCGTGCTCCTTCCCTTCCTCCTTCCCGGTTCCTGCAGTCGGTCTTAACGCAGGGAAACCACATGAGGGCATGACTCCCTGCATCCCTGGCTGAGGTGGGAGGGAACTCCCTGTTGCTGGCGGATTTTTAGAGTAGCTAGAGCAGAGCCAGGCAGAGATGACTGAGACATGGGGTGGGAATTGGTCCCTTCCAGTTCTGAGAGTCCCCGCTCTATTTCTAACTCAAATCATTTTTGGAACGAGTCAGGGCATAAGTGCAAATTCTATAAACATATGTGGTGACGGTAGGAAGGGCTTAGGGGCTTGGAAAGCTGATGGGTGACCCTAGTCCAGCTCCCTTAGGGCACAGGTATCACCTGGGCTTCTTCAACTTGGTTGGGAGGGGTCCCCTGCTCCCCCTTCTACTGACCTCTGCTCAGGAAAGGAACCAGCCCTGTGTGGGCCCAGCCTTGGCTTCCAGGTAGCCTGTCTGACCTCCTTGGTGACAGATGGAGAGGCATTTTGCCCCAGGATGGATCAGACCCAGAGTCTCATCCACACCTGATTTAGAGGATGAGATACTGGAACATCTTTTTTTTTTTTAATTTTTAATTTTTTTTTATTTAACAAATTTAATCAGTTATACATATACATACGTTCCCATATCCCCTCCTTTTTGCATCTCCCTCCCGCCCTCCCTATCCCACCCCTCCAGGCGGTCACAAAGCACCGAGCTGATCTCCCTGTGCTATGCGGCTGCTTCCCACTAGCTATCTACCTTACGTTTGGTAGTGTATATATGTCCATGCCGCTCTTTCGCTTTGTCACAGCTTACCCTTCCCCCTCCCCATATCCTCAAGTCCATTCTCTAGTAGATCTGTGTCTTTATTCCTGATAGTGGAACTTCTTGAATCGATAAAATTTAGATAAGATTTTGGACTTAGAGGTGATGCTGGAATGGGTTAATACTTTGGGGGGCATTGGGATGGGGGTGAATGTATTTTGCATGTAGAAAGGATGTGAGCTTTGTGGGGGATGGGCCAGAGGGTGGACTGTAGTGGGTTGAATAGTGTCCCCTTAAAATTCGCTTCCACCTGGAACGTCAGAATGTAACCTTCTTTGGAAATAGGGTCTTTGTAGATGTTAATTAGTTAAGGATTTTGAGATGAAATCAGCCTGGATTTAGAGTGGGCCCTAAATCCAATGTCTGGTGTCTTTATCAGAGCAAAGAGAGGAAGACTTGAACGTGGAGAGACACAGAGATAAGAAGGTCCCATGAAAATGGCGGCAGAGATGGGAGTCATGTTGCCTTGTGCAAGTCAAGGAACACCCAGAGCCACAAGAAGCTGGAATAGGCAAGGAAAAGGTCTTTCCTAGAGCTTCACAGGGACCATGACCCTGCCAACACCTTGACTTTGGACTTCTGGCACCAAGTGTGAAAGAATAAGTTTCTGTCGTTTTAAACCACACAGTTTGTGATAATTTGTTATCGCAGCCCTAGGAAATGAACACAGACCGTGGTACAGGGACACAGAATTCACACCAAAGATGGTGCTACTGAGAAGTCTGTCATCTGGGTGGGCAGCAGAGTATCATCAGAGCCAGACAAAGTTATTAGTGGCTTTCCCCCAACAATGCCAGGTGGCAGCTGGTGGGGCATGTTAGGGGAAGCCAAACCCTACCCAGGGCTGGGCCTGGGGTGGCACACGGTTGGGGCCACCGCAGGGTACAGTGCAGGGAGGCATCTTCGGCAGCGGTTGGGCTCTGGAATTAGGTAGACTTGACATTGCCACTTAGTAGATGCTGGACCCTGAGCTCGTTCTTTGACCGCTCTGGGGCTTGGCTTTCACAGCTGTAAAATAAATGCATTTGTATCTCCTTGGCGGGGCTGAGGAAGGATTCAGTGAGGCATGCACTTGGTACACAGTGGGTATTTCACTGTTAATCCCATGCCACTAAGGCTGACCTATGTGCCCTGGGTAAGTCCGCCCTCTCTGAGGGTCCCAGTCTCCGTCTCCTCCATGCAAAGTCACCGCTGCTTCTCCTACCCACCAGTGAGCACTTTCTCTGTGCTGTGGGCTGCGTCAAGAGCTTCTCGTCCGTTATCTCATTTAACTCTCCTCACATCCCGGGAAGCTATTATTATCTCATTTCACAAATGAGGAAACTGGAGCACAGAAAGTGTAAGTCATTAGGATTCCAACCCAGTAGGCCTGTGTCATTCGGAGCCGGAGCTGCTGAGCACGACAATAAAGGCGGCTGGTGTTTCCCAGGTCACAGGTTTTGTTTTTGTGTTTGTTGAAAGCTCCGTTCCTCCACCTGATTCCACTGACCAAGGCCGGAAGCCACGTGCTGGCTGGTTCGGTGGTGAAGAACCGTGCCGCTGCAACGGAAGAGGCCAAGCTGGAGAACCCGATGCCGCCTCTCCTGGGAGCTACCTCCCGACACTGGCAGGGTTTTGGACTTGGAGGCTGCTCCTTTGACTCACTCATCCTGAGAGAGGGGGAAGCACTGGGGACTCTGCCCGGAGGCCGGCAGCGTGGCCCAAGGTGATGCTGAGGCTTTGGCTGCAGGGAGCTGCCTCCACCTTGGCCTCCTTGCTTCCTCCATTGCCTCCCTCCAGGCGCTTCCTGCCGCCAGAGCCGTCGTATGTGACCCATGACTGCTCTGCTCAAACTTGCCATCTTCTCCCCATTTCACTCCTAGCAAAGCCGCATGTGTACAGTGGGCTGCCCGCCCTCTCCCTGAGATCTGACCTCACCTCCTTTCTGTCCTGCATGCCTCCCCGCTCTTGCTAAACACAGGAGGCCCATTCCTGCCTCAGGACCTTTGCATGTGCTGTTTCCTCTGTGCGGGAGTATTCTTCCCCTAGTTATCCACAAGGTACACCGATCCCCTTTTTTCACATCTTTGCTCAAATGTGAGGCCTTTCCTGAACACCCTAATTAAAATTGTAACCCCGATCCCAGCAACCCCTGCTTCCCTCTCTGCTTTGGTGTTCTCCATAGCACTGAGACCACTCGATATTCCAGGTGTTTCACATATATATTTGTTTATCCCTTATATCCACGATAGCTTGAGTGAAAGTTCTGTAGGGTGGGGATTTTTGCCTGTTCTGCTCATGGCTGTTCAGTCTACTGCCTAGAACACTGGCTCACAGTAAGTGTTCAATAAATATTTGTCGAATGAATGAATATATTATCTTAAGGTGGTACATTATAATTGGGTCTGCCATGGCACACAGTAGGTGCTCAGTAAGTATTATCGTCCTCCCCTCTAAAAAACCAAATGATTATACGTTTAAAAAAGAGTTTGCTGACACCTGGGGTCATAGCTGCAGAGACATTTGCAAACCATCATAAATTTGAGTGCTAGGTAGTGTTTGGTATTCACCTGCGGTCAGCACTGCACTTCCTTCTCCATAAGCTCTCTTCTCTCTAGCGGCTAGGTGTGGGCATGTGCTTGTTCTTTTTTTTTTGTTTTGCGGTACGCGGGCCTCTCACTGTCGTGGCCTCTCCCGTTGCGGAGCACAGGCTCTGGACGTGCAGGCTCAGCAGCCATGGCTCACGGGCCCAGCCGCTCCGCGGCATGTGGGATCTTCCCGGACCGGGGCACGAACCTGTGTCCCCTGCATCGGCAGGCGGACTCTCAACCACTGCGCCACCAGGGAAGTCCATGTGCTTGTTCTTAAGTGACCCTTCCTCCAGGAAGCCCACCCTGCCTTCCAGACTAAGTCAGGTCTCTCTCATCAGTGCTCCCCCAGGATAGCAGTTCCCACTCTGTTCCATACCTGCCTGTTAATTTGCTTACCTATGCTACCAGCCTGTAGGATAAGCAGCAGATCTGGACCTGGCACATGATAGGTGCAGAGAAAAGGTTTGTTGGATGAGTTTATGACACAGGAACCAAAAAGCTTTCCAAATGGGCACACCTTTCCTTAGATGGTTGTTCTGGATGCTTCAGGCCTATGGGTGCTGGTTCCATCCCTGCCCTGACTTGGGGTCTGCAAAATGGGAGAAGCCACAGATTGTCTTGGTGGAGCACAAATGCTGCTCCAGAAAACACTTTCTCCCCTACGTCCTTCCCAAGATAGAGGTCTCAGGCCCAAGCAGCTTCACACATCAAGCTTGGGCCCCTGTAGACCTCACTTTGGGCCCCAGATCATTCTTGAGGATTTCCTTCAGGCCTGCCATCCCTGGTGTTCCTCTTCCAGATCCAGGTCACTTAACTGACCACCCTGTGTTGAGGATGGAGACAGAAAAGCTTCTCACAGCCAGGGAGACGGGAGATGTTGGGTGCTAGGCAACTGGCCTGGAAGCAAATACTGGCCTCATCTCCTGGGGCCCAGCCAGGCACTGTGCAGCTCAGGCCTGGAGTTCTCTGTTTGGATGACAGTTTCCATTTTGTTAGATTTCCCCACCTGGTCTGCTCGTGGAGCTACTACAGGAGCCCACCAGGGCTGTCAGCCCCCAGGCAGTGGGGCAAGAAGGCGCTGCAGCACCAGCGAAGGTGGGAGGGGTCTCCCGCCTCGCATTCCTGTAGGGTCCTTGCCCTGCTGGTGTTTTTTGCTCCTCTCCCTCCAAGCAGCCTCCTTCCATAAATCAAGATGCTCTAGGGCCATGTTCTTTATCTTCTTTATGGCCAGCTCTCTCGAGAAAAAAAAGTGTTGAAAACAGGACTTTGGCATACCAGAATCCGGGATATTTAGCTCTTCAGCTGACTTTACCATTTGTGGAGTGCCTACTCTGTACTATTAATAAGCCATCCGGTTATCTTTTTTATCACTCAGACCAACCCTGTGACAGAGAAATCATAGATCTTTTATAGACCAGGAGACTGAAGCTCAGGTAGCCCAAGAGAGTGGTTCAAGGTCGTACAGCTAGTAAAGTAGCTGAGCTGTATTTAAATCCAGTTCCCCTCATCCCAAGCTCTCCATACTGAAGCCACACTGTTTATCTCTAGCATCACCTGTTTTACGCATGGCAAGGGTTAACTGGGCATGGGCCCTTAATTAATAAGACTTAAAGGATGTCAGATCTTCGACGGAGGTAGAATCAGGAAATAAAAGCAAACAAACCACATTCTCCCTAGTCAAAGGGATGCTTCTTCTCCTGTTTCCTTCACACAGCAGGAGCTTCATTCATGCCATATTCAGCTTTCCTTAACCCCACCTCGGGCCCCTCTCCTCACTACACAGGGAGCCCAGTCCAGTCCTTGCTGCCTGGTTGTGGGGTGGGTCCACATAATTCTAGCATTCGGTGTTTGTTCAGGAAGTCATTTTCCCGCAGATATAAACCATTCCTCATCTAAATCTTATTGGTCATAAAGGTAACATTTTGGCCTCTATCTTGTATACTCTTTTATTTTTTCAAATGTTCCCAAACCTGGGCAGGAAAGAGGCCTGTATTTATCAGACATTCTGGAAGACCTTAGCGATCCTCTGAACTAATTCCATGAGATTCAATCCAGGACACCTGCTCTGTGAATCCAACATGCACATAGGTTCTGCTGATGCCAGGAAGCACACTCGCCGTTCTCCTGGGCTTTGCAACCAAGCTGGGGAGGCCCAGTTGAGCCACTAGACACGTCTGGCAAATCTAAGGCAACACACTGGACTGTCCTCACTACGCCATCAGGTAATCATGGAGCAGTCCGTTAAATCAATATCCTAGTTGAGTTGCCATTTATAAATGAAAAACCCAATCTCGAAATATTGAAATACAATAATAAATATTCTCCTCTTTAACTCGGAACCTATACAAAATGGAATTTATTCTTTCTTCAAGGAATCAGAGAGGCTTTCATGATCTTTCAGGAATTTAGAGAAATCACAGCCGCCTGTGCTGTATAGCCTGGCTCTGCTTTCTTAGTTAATCTTCAGTGCAACTCTGGTCAAGGAGGTTTTATTACTCCCATTTTGCAGATAAAGAAAATGAGGCTCAGAGGACCTCGGGAACTTCTCAAGACGACTTAAACTGGATTTAAAGCCAACCTGTGTGGTTCCAAAGCCAAGTCCATCCTAGCACATCATGCTGCCTCTTGATAAACAAGAGAGCATTAAATCCTTGACATTCATGAGAGTAACCCTGAGACCTCTGGGAGCTCCCAATGTACAAATTCCACTTTAGCATATAATCGCCTCCATAAAACATCTATTTTCTAGCTAAGACCTATCCTTTCTCAGTCTTACTCCATTGTCAGGGGTGGCAGTTAAGGCTTGCTTTGGTGGGGGGGTTGCCTTGAAAGGACGGTAGGCAGAGAGCAAGGGGGCCAGGTCCGGAAGTGAATGCAGGACTGTCTACTGGGCTCCCGTATAAACCACATTCCAGCCCAGCTCCCTGGAGCACAGGGCAGAGGGCACGAGAACAAGATGTGTCTGCTGCAGTGGTCAGATGGCCGTGTGCCACTGCTGGAGACACACACGTGCCCACACACACACCTTCCACAATCATACACTCCGGCATTCTGGGCAGAGATACTAAGCTGGGCGGATCCCTGGAGACCAGCTGGGGCTAGCGTTTCCTGAAGCTGGGTCTAAATTGAGATTTTAAATTGTACACTGATGGACATTCTGTTTTTTAAATAACTATGCATTTTATAATGACTGTCTGAATAAATGTAACTAGTACATCAAACCCTGATTTCATAGATAATAGTGCTGATTTTCCATCCATAATCATGATACGGTTTTCTCTGAAAAATATACTGAAGGAAACAAAATGAGTCAGCTCAAAGGAAAATCTTTAGTAAATGGTGGTGTCGTGGTATTTAGTGATAGCGAAAGCTCTGAAGGCGGTCTGTGGGTGAATGAAGTTAGGGATATCCTAGCTGTGACGGCACCACGTGGGCAGGAGATTGGAAGACGTGGCTGGAAAAGAGACCTGAGGCCACCTCCTGGAAGAATCTGGAGCTTCATGTACAGGAAGGCCTGCATTCCGGCTGGTAGACAGAAGGGGAAAAAAACCATCAAACCCCAATCTGCCTTCACCATTAGCAATTATGTGTGGAATGGACTGTGTGTAATGTTGAGGAAATTCAAAGTAGAGGAAAGATCCCTTTGGGAATAATTACACAAATCTTCTTTGAAGAGGTGAATATAAAAATAGGACCCACTGCTGTGATAATCAAATGCTCTCCTAGGGCTTTATTTTTTTTTTTAACTTTTTTTTAATGGAAAATTTCAAACATAAGCAAAAGTAAAGAGAATAGTGAATAGTATAAAAAATCCCATCTACCCATCCCAGCTTCTTCCTGATCCTTTTTAACCATCTAAAGGAAGGAACACCTAACTGGGAGTCGGGAGAACTGGGTTCTAGTTACAGCTCGGCCATAAATTAGCTGTGTGACCTTGGACAAGTCACCTAACCTCTCTGAGCCTCTGTTTTCTCTTGTGTAACATGAGGGAGATGAACTAGATCTCCCAGGAACCTCCTGTCACCCCAACCCACTTCTATAAGTTCATAAAATAGCAATAATATGCATAGTGCTAGGCTAAATGTGGTGTTGACCAAATTAAAACTGGCCAGGTCTTCCTATCCTTTTATTCTTTGTATAACCCTTCCTATGGGAAAAGTCTAAGAAAGTATGGGGACATGCTAAGTGATCCTGCTAGGACAGACACTCATAATAGGTCACACATGCGAAGATATGTATGTCCTCATCTGGATTGAAGGAAGAAGCACAACAAAACCATTTTATTTGAAAAGCTATGGAATAATAGTGGCTTTGTATTGGTAGTATTTGGGGACACCTCTGTATTTGTCTATAACTCACACTGGAAAGGCAGGGGAGGTGATTATCCGTTGATTTGAGAAAAACATGTGGACCACCAGACTGGAAAATGAGGCCGCCAGGAAGCCCGTGAAATCCTGATTTACACGCCTGGGTGGCCTTTGTTGGTCCAATGAACCAGATAAGTGTTTACATGAGCAAACACATATCCGACGCTTAGCACAGTGCCTGGCATAATAGGTATTAGACATCATTTTTATGACTTCTATTTTCCATGCAGATATTGAACTAAAGGGTTTAAGCAGACACATATAAAGCTTACACACAATCAGCTTTGGTAACAGAAGAGCAAACAAAGGCACAATAATCTGCTTTGCCAGGATAATCTTATGTTCCTGAACAGCACCTACGGAGGAAATCAGTAGCTCTTAATCCCAAAGAGTGGCCTGTGGTCCTGGCCACACCTCCCCACCCTGTGAGATCTCATAATGACCTTGAATACCAAGTCCTGTGCTCTCAACACACGGCCTTCAGCATTGATGACAACAAGGGGCCCTAACACTGACCCTGCCTTTTTCACTGGTTTAAGCATCTCTGCTCAGGTGAGAATGCAGAAGAGAAAAATCAGGTGGTACAGGCTGGTAGCCAGAAGGAGCAGAAAAGAATAGGACAGGGAGTGGGAGGCTCTGAATTCTGGTCTTGGTTCTACCACTGTGTGATCTTGGGCAAGACCCTTCTCACGGTACTCTTGGCCTCATGCATATAACAAAGGGTTTAGACTGGGTTATGGGGGTATTTTTAGCATTAACATAGTCTATTCTATAATGACTATCACATAATAATAATTACATTAACAGAGATCATAACAATAAGAATGTGTAATAATAATCACACGCAATGTAAAGATTCCCAGTCAGATCCCGATTCCTGCCTGAGATTGCCTCCTAAGTTCTATTTACCCCTTAAATGCATTTTCGCTGGGGCACATGGTTCCTGGCTTTGAGAAGCTCACAGGCTACAGAAAGAGACAAGAAAAAGATCAATTAAAGTGCAGTAAGAGCTATTATGGAGATTAGAACAGGTGTTTGGGGAGTCCAGAGGAGCCTGCTATGATCCTAAAGGGGCTGGGATTCTGGCTCATCTCTGGGTTAAACATCTGCTCTTCCACACGGAGCCAATATGGAAATCTTTATTAATTCAACAACTGTTTGTGAAATGTCCATGGAGCCCCAGGCACTGTGCACCCCATAAGCCCTCTTGGAGTTACTGACTGTGGGGAAGCAGGGAGTATGCAAATAAAGGAACAAGAATGTGGGTTATGAATTGTGTGCAGAGCTATGAAGGAAGCTCAGAAATGATACAAGAGAACACAGAATCTGTGTTCTGATTTACCTTTTTAAGAAGCACTCTGGATCCGAGGAGAGGGTGGGATGGAGGGGATCCTGTGAATGTGGGAAGGCCAGTCTGGAGGCTCTTACCATCCTGGCGAGAGGTGATAGAAGCAGACAAGATGGAGAGAGGTAGATGGACTCCGGAAATGGGTTGAAGGTGGACTTGGCCAACTTGGCTGATGGATAAGACATGGGGGTGGGGGAGAGGGAGGAAGAACTAAAGAACAACTCCCAGGCCCTGGCTCCAGGCCTGGGGTCCTGGCTCAAGGATGCAGGTGCTGGGTGCCAAGAGGGCAAAGGTGGGGAGAGAAACAGAACACTTCTGGGCTCACGGGCTTCCATGTGGATAAAATGAAATGATGTATAAAGAACACCTCACACACAGTAGTCACTCAATAAATGCTGGTCCTTTCAAGGCAGTGGAGGAACTTTACTAAAACCCAGGCAGGCCTGGCAGCCAGATCGGCAGGCAGAACAGGGTGGAGGAACAGCTGGGCAAACAGCAGGCGCTGTGCCAGGGAGCCTCGCAAGGTAGCGGCAGGCTCACACCTGCATCCCTCCATACCTGGGCCCAGGTGGAGTCAGCCATGAGGCTGGTAAAAACAACGGCCAGAGAGGATGCATATGTTGCTTTCTTGTTTACAAAGCACTTGTGCCATCCATTATCCCATTTGATTCCTTCGAAGCAGAGCCAAAATCCCAACTCTAGGATCAGGGAAGCTTAGGCTTAGAGCGTGCGAAGGACTTGTTCAACTTTACACGGTACACCCTGGGCAGCACCCAGACTTTCTGGTTCCCACTGAGGGCTCCCCAGCACAATCAGTTTATACATCAGCCACCACTGATGCAGTCCCTGGGACCTCAGAGGTTTTCGAGAGCCTACAAAAAATAAAACTAGGGCCTGAAAAAATGTATTGGCTCCAAAATACAAAACAGGAAGAAATGAAATGAATGAATGTTGATTTAAATGTCTACAACATATAATGTCATGTCAACTTCATTAACTGTTCCATAGAGCACGTATTAAAATTTCATTATGTTGGGAAATAATGTGTAGGCTAGATTCCCCTCACTCTGCAAGAATTCACACAGATATAGTGAACAAACTAGTGTACAAAGTACCTGGAGGGAAAAAGAAGATGGGAGGGACAAGAGGGTTAATAGATTAAGAGATACAAACTGCTATGTATAAAATAAATAAGCAACAAGGATATGTTGTACAGCACAGGGAAACAGAGCCATTATTTTGTAATAACTTTAAAGGGAATATAATCTATAAAAATACTGGATTGCTGTGTTGTACACCTGAACCTAATATAATATTGTAAATCAACTGTATTTCAATTAAAAAAAAGAATTCCAAAGTACACAAGATGATTGTTAAGAAATCACAGCCAGTGGTGAGTTAGATGAGCAACTTGTAGCCAAATAACCACAAGGCAGAATTTCAATAATCCTTCCAAAGTGTGTTACTGCCAAAAATTATATTTCCTGTGGAATAAGGGGTTGGTTTCAGTGTGTTTGATAAAATGTGGGGAGTGGTGCCAAATAGAAAGTTCTAGAGCAGAACAAAGTCATGCCCTTTGCAGCAACAGGGATGCACCTAGAGACGATCATACTAAGTCAAGTCAGACAGGGAAAGACAAATGCCATGTGCTATCACTTATAGGTGGAATCTAAACCGTGGTGCAAATGAACCTATCTACAAAACAGAAACAGACTCACAGACGTAGAGAACAGACTTGTGGTTGCCAAGGGGGAGGGGGGGAGGGAGAGGGATGGACTGGAAATTGGGGGTTGGTAGATGCAAACTATTACATGTAGAATGGATAAACAACAAGGTCCTACTGTATAGCACAGGGAACTCCATCCAATCTCTTGGGATAAACCATATGGAAAAGAATACTTAAAAAAAAAGAATGTATATATGTGTAAAACTGAGTCACTTTGCTGTACAGCAGAGATTGGTACAAGATTGTAAATCAACTATACTTCAATTTAAAAAAAAAAAGAAAGATCTAGAGCCTATGAGATCTTAGGTGTCCAGCTGTCAGGTCTCCTTGGATCGCTCTTCTAAGTTTATTTAGTTTTCATGAAACTGAATCCAGAAACACACCTGAAATGGTCTCTCAGTGTTTGAACCCACCAGAATTTTTTGGAGGGAATGTTTTTAGGAAGCAGAGATAAGAGAGAACAGAGTGGCTTCCAGAAAAGCAAGGGAGGAGGGCCCACCTGTGTCCCCTGGCAGCCAGGAAGCCAACAGGGAGGTGACTTGGTAGAAGGAGCTTCTCTTGGGCTCCCTGGGGCAGAAGGAGTGAGTCTAATATAAGCCAAGAGAAAGTTCCCACGTGGAGGTGTAAGGAGAGGAAGGATGAGTCTTACCTAAGAACAAAGGCAGGTAAGTTTTGGTTTCATAGATCACACACGCATCCGTTCATTCAGCAAATATCTTCTGAGCATCTTTTCCATGCCAGGCTCTGCTTTAGGTATTTAGAATATATCCGTGGACAAAAGCAACAGAGACCGCTGTGCCACAGGGAGCTTATGTTCTAGGGCATAGGTACATGGGGTTGTGGAGAAAGGCAGAAAACAACAAACATAATAAATAAGAACATGATATAGTATGTTGGAAGGTTGTAGAAAACTATGGATAAAATGAAAAGTAGAAACAGGTGAGGAGAATTGGGTGTGCCAGGGAAAGAGGGGGTGCAGACTGTGGCTAAAATAGGGTGGTTATAGTTGATCTCACTGAGAAAGTGAGATCTGACTTAAATCTCAGCTTTTGAGACTGCAAAGTGGTGAGGGAGTGAGCCATGTGGATATCTTGGGGAAGAGCATTCCAGGCAAAGGGAACAGCAGGTGCAAAGGCCCTGGGGTGGGTGTATGGCTGGTCTACTCATGAAATAGCAGGGAGACGAGTGTGGATGGAGCGGCTGAGTATGTGCAAGTAAAATAGGTTAGAACAGTAACGTGGACAAGAACATTAGCCACTGTGATGACCGTGGCTCTTCTCTGAATGAGGTGGGGGGGGCTCTGGAGTGCTTTGAGCAAATGATTAATGTGATGTTATTGATGTTTAAAAGAATGTGGTAAGAAGAGACTGTAGGGGGATGTATTCATTTTCTGTGGCTGCTGTAACACATTACCATGAACTGGCTGGCTTAAAATGACAGACACTTATTCTCTCACAGTCGGGGAGGCCACAGACTCACAGTCAGTGTCACTGGGCTGGAATCAGTACGTCAGCAGGGCCATACCCTGTCTGGCGGCTCTTAGGGAGAGCCTGTTCCTCGCCTCTTCCAGTTTCTGGGGTCTATGGCATTCCTTGGCTTGTGGTCACATTACTCAACCTCTGTCTCTGGGCTCACAGCACCTTCTCTGTGTACGAGTGCCAAATCTCCCTCCGTCTCTTATAAGAACACTTGCAGGAGCATTTAGGGCCCACCTGGATAATCCAGGATAACCTCCCAATCTCAAGGTCCTTAATCACCCCTACAAAGACTCTTTTTCCAAAGAAGGTAACGTTTACACATTTTAGGGATTGCAACCTGCTATCTTGGGGGACCATTATTCAGCCTCGTCCAGGGGGTACAGGTGGAAGGAGAAAGTGTTAGGACTTGAAGCCATCCAAGCAAGACATAGTGATGGTTTGGACAAGGTGGGGGCACTGCAAGCGGTGTGAAATGCTTGGATTCTTGGCATATTTTGAAGGTAAACCCAACAGGATTTCCTGACCAACTGGAGGTGGGGCGAGAGAGAAAGAAAGGGTTCCAGACCGACGTTTCCCCTGAACAAGTGGAAGGGTGCAGGTGTCCTCACTGGGATACATAAGGCTGTGAGTGGCGTAGTTTTTGGGCGTGAGAACAGAAATTCAGTTGCACAAACGGGGGGTGTGAGATGTTGTCCCGAGATGGAGTAGGTGGCTGGGCAGGAGGGTCTGGGGTTTGGGAGAGAGCTCTGGGCGGGGGGCATCAGCATGGAGGTAGTACTCAGAACCGCGGGACCTAGAGGGGCTCAGCAAGGGAGCCAGTGTAGAGAAAGGGGGGACCACGGACCGAGCCCTGAGGCTCCCAACACCAGGAGGTCAGGGAGAAGAGCAGCAGAGGGGTCCTGGAAGAGGAGGGTGAGAAGGAAAAAGCTCTGCGACACAGTCCTGTCTGGGAATCCAGTGGAAGAAGCCTACCAAAGAGGATGGGGGAATAACATGGCCTTCCAGCTAAGACAAAGAACCCAGCCCGCCTTCCACGTATGTCGCCCCTGTCTGTCTAGTCTCGATCCAGCAGGAACACCTGGCAGATGACCACTCACTCTGGAGGGGAGGTCTTTGCCACGTACAGACCCCCGTGCAAAACACTGGCTGCAGAAACTTAGCGCCGCCACATGCGTGATGGGCCTGCATCCAACAGGCGGTGGATGAGGCTGAACCCTCCAGCCACTCAGGATGTGGTAAATGAGCCTTCGGCTTGGGACCCTGGACTGTCAGGCTGTGGCTGGGGAGGTGGCATGACTGGGAGATGAGAAAGTGGTCCCAGAACACAGTGGGTGTGGCCAAGCCAGAAGTCACGGGGGTTTGAGTTTGAAACAGAGATTCCATACCCTCCAGGAAGTAATCCTGCCTCTGACTGCTTGCTTGCTGTGTTGATTTAGACACTTATCTTCTCTAAGCCTCAGTTTCCCTATTTGTAAAATGGGACGGCAAAAATCTACTTCCCCAAGGACCTACGGTATAGCACAAGGAACTATATACTCAATATCTTGTAACAACCCATAATGGAAAAGAATCTGAAAAAGAATATATATAGGTATAACTGAATCACTTTGCTGTATACTTGAACACAACATTGTAAATTAAGTATACTTCAATTAAAAAAATTTTTTAAATTAAAAACAAAAATCTACTTCCCAGGGAAGTAATTAGAGACGGTGTTTAAGCTGCCAAAAGCACACTGAAGGTGCTCAAAGGACCTCTGTTTTCTCACCCCCTGTCTTCATTGAAATGATATGAGTCAGTCTTGCGACGTCTCTTTTTAGAGGAGCCAGGAAGGTTCATGAACTTGGAAACCCGAACCAGGAGCCTGGTCCTCGGGAGGGGCTGCTGGTCTCCTGTTTCAGCTCCAAAGCCCAGCCCAGCACGCACAGCCGTCTGACAAACTCTCATCCAGCAGGAAAGTGAGCCGTAGGCTCACTGCAAACATGGCCTCTAGACTCAAAGAATGTTCTCTGACTAGAACAGGGATGAGCCTGGGACACGGGTCCTGCCCCAGGCCCTGCTGCTGCTCCCTGCCTCCCTGTGTCCTCAGGGAGTCACCCCTCCCCTGTAAGCTTCATTTTTCCAAGTTGTGCGATGAGGGGTTTGAACTACATTAGTCATTTTCACATTTTTGCTTTACAGCAGAACGGTTTCATTTTAAACAAAGCCTACACAGTACCCTGATGTTTAAAACAGATTAATGATGCTCTGGTTAAAGTGGGGAGGGGATTCCTCCTTTCGCCCCCAAGGAACCTCTAAGAAACCCTCTAGTTCCAAGGGACAGACTTTGAAAAATTCTGACTAAAGGCAAAATTTGCTAGCCCCTCTGAGTTTAAAGCTATATGTGATTGGAGTTAGATGAATTGGTGCTGATGAATATGTATGTCAAGTGGTTATGTGTAAAAATGTATTTGTGTGTATGCTTTCTTTCCATTTTTAATCTGCAGATAGCCAGCCAGATTCTTAGTGTTTTATGCCTGCTTGTTAATTTCTCGAAGTCAGATGCGCTGCAAGGTTATATTTTGAAGGGGTGGGCTTAGTATTTGTAGTCAGTTAAAAATGCTTTGACTCTGAGAGGGAAATAAACAGATCCTGAGCTAAATATTTCTAAGGTCTCTCACAGCTCAAAAAAAAATCTCAAAAATCATAATTTTCCTTGTGGTCAATCTCTGCAATTTTATGAAGCAGGTTCTGGGTTCACCACGACAATAGGGCAAATGCTGCTGTTCAATAGTCAGGGCAGGAAGGAGAGTAAAACATGCTTTAGTTGAGCACCTACTATGTGCCAGGTACCATCTTCTACCTTAACCTAGTTAATTCTTTGACCGATGGTACAAGAGTGCAAGCATCATTATTCCTATTCCACTTCTGGGGAAACTGAGGCTCAGACAGGGAAGGTGACTTATCCAAGGTCAAGGTCATCCAGCTAATAGGTTCAGATCCAAACCAGATCTGTAGGCAAAGGCTATGCTCTTCCTACCTCACGTTGTTTCTAAGGGTAAAAAGTCCCTCTGATTTCAGTACAGCCATTGAATTGTATGAGAAGCAATCCTTTTATTGACCTGCAAGTTCTTGGGATCGATGCCAGCTCTCCCATCTACCTTACCAGTGCTGATCTCCCATGAATCCTATGAGGTAAGCAGGCCAGGTGCTATCAGGCCTATTTTTCAGATTGGGAAACTCAGAGGCTCAGAGAGATGGAGTGACTTGCCTAGGGTCACACAGAGTGTGGGAAGAATGGGGGCTTTGTTCTTCCCTTCTGAATCCTCTCCCAACCCAGAGCGTGAGCCATAAACCACAGGGCTCCCTTGTTCAGGGAGTTCATGCCCACTCCCCACCCCCACCCCCTGCCGTCTTTAGCAGAACTCATTTTGTTCTCAAATTGCATCAGATTTTTTTCACCATGGCAGGCTTTTCATTTATTAGGCATTCGATTTCCCTCCCGTTCATCATTTATTTGCTTTTCATTTTTTTAAGAGGTGAAGGAAACACAAATTAGCAAACGAATGGCATGCATCATACAGCCCACCCTGCTACAAATATCCTGCTCTGTTCTAGGACAAATTGGTCTACAAGGACCTGACACACCTCTCTGGGTGTGCTGACACAGACCCAGCCTGGAGACCAGATTTCCTGCCCATGGCCTGCTGGGAGGGGACAATGGCAAGAGAGTGCTTTGGTTTGGGAGGCCATTCCCAAGGTTGATGTGTTGGTTAAAGTCCAGTGCGTTGTTTCCCTGAGCTACAGGAAAATGTGTTTGCAGAGCCTAGCAATGGTAGCAGAGACATTCCACTGCGGCTCACATGGCGTTGCCTAGGGCAACCCCCTCACCGCTTGGCCTTAGCTCCTGAACTACCTATAAGGTGTGTCTCTTACACCTTGCTCTGTTGCCGGGCTCTCCTAGCTGGAGTTTTGCTGCTCTTCCTTCTAGAATGTCTTTGCCTAGATCTTTCTTCTTCCAAGAACGTGGTTTTTCATTGGGCTCTGGCTATATCTCTCCATTTTAACAAGACACGCACAGGCTGCGTTGACCTCTGAGATTTACTGAGGACCCTCCTACCCTCTACTCTCTGCCTCTGTTAGGTCTGACTGGTTATCGTGTGTGGATCTCACGACTGTAATAACCATCTCACCCCTGTGAGATAGTTATTTCAGTAGTCCCCCCTTTGCAGAAGAAACTGAGCCTTAGAGAAGGTACACACCTTCCCAAGATCACACGGCGTGCAGGGGACAGAGCTGGGGTTCAAGTTCTATGTGTGTTTAGTCACATACAATACTGACCCCCAACTAGTAGGCTTAGCTTCAGGAACTCAAGACCAAACAGGTACCTTACTGACTGTGGTTTCTAGCTTCATTTTAGTCCTGAGTGTACGCAGATGCAAGCACGCGTACACACACATGCATGCACACACACAAACACCAACCCTCATTCCTATCAATTGGGAGTTATATGAAGTAAACCAGAGTGGAAAATGAAAAATCACCATCGGGTCAGTGTTATTCATGCTTCACAGAAAACATGCCACTTCCAAACAATTAGGTTGATGGATTTTCTTGCATTCTTTTTCTTTCTTTCCATGTAATGTTACAGATGTTTATAAGAAGAAACAAAGGCATTTGCTGGCGGTTATGATCCTTTCGATGGGCCAGCCAGGGGCCTTGAGGATGAGGTGGGGCTTAGGGTGGGGAGGATTTTGGGGAGACAGGTGTGATTATCCGGTATCTGAGACTCTGGTTTTCATGAAAAAAGAGGAAAGTGAGGATCTGATTAAAAAGAGGATTTTTAAAAGTAAGTGAGATGTCTAGTCTTCTCTTCCAAGAAACTTGGGTCTCCCAATTGTAGCATGCGGAAGGTGGCCTGTTCTCCTGGGATGTCCCAGCTCCGTGATGCTGAGACCATTGGACTGGGGATCATTGGTGAGGAAGCATCTTCAAACTCACCCATAGTTCGTACAATTAGACCATCTGCTGGGTTCTATCATTACGGGGGTTCCCAAGATCTTGTTTCCTCTGAACTTTTGCTTTTCGAACTACAGGGCACATAGGGCAGCTGTAGAAAAGAGGAACCAATTTTTTGGTGCAGGTTTTCCAAAACCATTTCCGTCAAATCGTGAATGGTTCTGCTAACAGACACTCTGGGGCTGGGAGGCAACTTCCACCAGCTGAGAACATCACAATTGCCAAAAGGACTCAGGCAACTCTTCCAGAAGTGGCACGGGCTTGTCGGGGGGGGGGAGGGAGGGCCGGGTGAGTTCTTAGGACATCAGATTTAAAAGGTTGGGGAAGATTGGTCCAGGAATTTCTGTGATACCTGTACCCCTCTCCCCACCTCCTGTTGTGCCTTTTCCAGTCCTGTTCCCACACTGTCATCAGAGTGATCACCCTCAAATGCAAATCTCAAGCATGATCGTACCATCTCTTATTCCTTCCTTTGTACTATTTTATTTCACTCGCTATTGTCAGCATGTGTTGCTATTGTAAATATTAAAGAAAATCAAATCATAAAAATCAAATAGAGAATAAAAGATTCTAAATAGCAGGAGGGACTAAGGTGCTTCTAATTAACAGTATAATATTTCAGGCAAGTCACAATGTTGCTTCATTACAGGAATTTGTTAACATGTTCAATTTGGAAATTATTTTCAATTTAGAGAAAAGCTACAGAAATACTACAAAGAATAGTACAAAGAACACCCACATTGCCTTTTTCCCGGAGTCCCCTGATATCATCAATTTGTCCCATTTGCTTTATTATTTGTTCTTTGTTAGAGTCCTGTTTAATTGATACTAGGAAAAGAAGTATTACAGGTTTATATATCACTAGTTAAGGTCAGACGAATTGCCATGGGTCTGATTGGTCACTTTAGAAAAATACATATTATTTCTTAGACTACAGACATGCTGCATGTACCCCAAAATACATAGAGACAAGGTTGTTCTTTGCAGCATTGCCTGTCTTAGAAAAAAACTGGATACCATTAAAGGATCCGACCACTGGGCTTGGTAAAATAAATGATGGCAGAGCCATGCAGTGGCCTGCTGTGGAGTAATCACAAACACAAGATGGATGTGTATGGGATAATCTGAAAATATGTCTCAGATACACTGGGTAAAAAGTGCAGAACAAAGTGTGTAGAATATGAGCCCAGGGTATAAAGAAAAAGGGCTGTATTTTGGAAACAGACACAGGAAACTGCTTCTAGGAAGAGGGCTGGGGTCTTAGGATACGATTATACACTCATACCGTTTGCGTCTTTTAGCCTGTGCATGTACTACTCTCATGAAAATAAAAAGATAAACTGCCATGAAAAGACTTTAACTGTAAGAGAAAAATCGTCTCCCTGCGCCTCTCAGAACATCCATCCCTTTGGTGTTGGAATACGGAAGGAAGCCATTCCGAGTCCCCCGTGGGTTTGCCGGGTGGGCCGCCTCGAGCCCCTCTATGGTTTCCTTACCAGCAGTTCTTCTCCCGGGCAGATACAGATGCAGAGATGGGGGATGTCAGGCCCCTGGGCTGAATCCAGCCCACAGATAGGCCTCCTATCATCACAGACTGCGGAAAAAATGGTGTCAGCATTGAAAAAGGTTTCCCATAAGAAAATTCAGATTCCTGGCCTATCTGGAAACATTTGGCAAAAATGGGGCTGCATTCGTGAGCTCAACACTGGGCAGCAGGCAAGTGTGGCCGCCTCTAGCAGGCGAGCTCGCTCCATTGGCTGGATCCCCTCACTCACAAAGCCCATCTGGCGCCTGACACTGGCGGAGGGGGGTCTGCAACCTCTCCTCTGATGTCTCACGGGTGAGGCCCTGCCCCCCAAGGGAAGTGGGATTTGAACATCTCTGCCTTTCAGCCTCTCAGCCCAACAATGGTTTCCACTAGAGCCTGTCCACGCAGATCCTAAGAAGCTCCATAGAGGGAGGAGGGTCGTTGTCTCACGCTTCCATTATAAACATAGAGGCTATGGCCCAGAAAGGTGAGGTGACTTCTCCAAGGTCACACAAGCAAGTTATTCTCAGGGACAAGAGCACCAGACTCCCACCCTAGTGTATGTTAGGTTGCCTCCACAGACAGGTTCCCAGACTGGATGACGGTTGAAAGTCAAGGGGCCAGATCCTCATTGGTACCATCTCCTGGGTGAAGCAAGAGGGCTGGCACGTGTGTGGGTGGCACTAAGGTCCTTATTCTCCAGTGGAATCAGGTATAAGAAGGATGATAGCCACAGCTTCATTCATAGCTCACTCATCCCGAGAGGCATTCAGGGCAAAGGGTAAGAGCATAGCTTTGAACCATGGTTTAGAACTTACTGTCTGGGTGACCTTGGGCAAGTTACTTGTCCCTCTGTCTCTCTGCTTCCTCACTTGCTACGTGGAAATGATAATAACAGCATCCACCTCATAGGATTGTTTTGAGGATTAACTAACTCAACAGGTATAGAGTGCTTAAGCCATGTCTGGCACATAGTAAGTGCTCAATAAACATAAGTGGATATGATTACTGTATGGTAGTAACTGGGCTAAGTGTTTTGCCTGCTTTATGTCATTTAGTCCTCTCAACTGCAATCAGGTAAGTGCCATTCATTCATTCATTCATTCATGGCATTCATTCATTCACCAGTTATTAACTGAATGTCTAGTTACGCTGGGTCCTTGGTGCTGGGAATATAGCATTAAAACACAAAGTTTATATTCTTTCTGGCTTCTATGCTTGCATTCTGGTGGGGGGTAGGAGGGCATAGATCATCAAACCATCGATTAGTTAATGGTCGGGAGTGATCCAGGCTGTGAAGGAAATATGAGTAAGGGATAGAGAATAAGGCTGGGTGGGGGCATTGAGCGAGAAGTTTTGGGTAGGGTGGTGAGGGAAGGATGTTCCCATGAAGTGCCTTTGTGCAGAGACCTGAGTGAAGTGTGAGGGGCCAGCAGATGAGCACCGGAAGAACCTTCCTGCAAGAAGGGAGGGCAAGTGCCATGGCCCTGAAATAGGAAGGAAAGGTCAGATTTGTGGAATGTTCCAGAAGCCCAGTGGAGGTCTTAGTGGCTGGAGCCAGTGAGCTGGCGGCAGGGGAGTGGCGGGGCGGCAGGGAGGCCACACACAGGGCAGGGAGGGAGGCAAAGATCAAGTCTTATACTCTGTTCTCTGTTTTGCAGAAGAAGAAACAAAAGCTCAGAGAAGTTAAATAACTTTCTCAAGGTGACCGAGCTGATAAGTAGCGGAACCAGGGAGTTGAACCCAAGACAGTCTGGCATCAAGTGATATGCTCTTAACCATCGGTATATATGGCCTCAGGTGTGAACAACCAGCAATGCAGCAGAAGTCTGGACCCATCTATCCCTGCTAGTGATGCTCCAAACTGTCTTCTGGGAAATAGGCAGAGAGTACGGGCCGATGGAGGAGTGAGGAGAGAGAGAGAGAGAGAGAGAGAGAGAGAGAGAGAGAGTGTGTGTGTGTGTGTGTGCGCGCGCGCATGCAGGGAGGGGGAGTAGGGCAGATGGGAAGGGTCTTTCTTTCTCTCCTGGCACAGCCATATTCACCTTGGCAGTTCCGGTAGGCCACTTGGGGGTAATGGTGAGGGCTCAGGGTTTTACATGAAATGTGGAATATCCTCTAAACCTGTCAGTTCTTGGGCCATCTCAGAGCTGACAGTTGTAAAACACCAAAGGCACTTAAATAAAAATAGCACATTTCTAAATGCAGTATCCTCCTTGGTAATGATAGATTAGGCCCCCATGGCTGGTGGCATTATCTTCTACGGCAATGTACTGCACTGTTATAATTCACACCACCAGTCTGCAAAACCAGGGTTATAAAACCCTGTAATTTATAACAGAATCTTGCAAACCTATGTATTATATATGTGTAGATATCATTGCCTGGCATTCCACATGCAGTAACCACTTGGTTCATTAGTCAGGCCCAGAGTAACTCTCTCCCAACCCACTGTGCAAACGCCAGGCTCAGCAGACAAGATGAGGTGTGTGTATCACTGCCACACCCCCCAGACCGAGCAGTAAATTAAGCAACGGGCTGTGTGTTGCTGAAACAGCAAGATCTGGTGGAAAGAACAAGGAATGACAGTCTGGAGACCCAAAGCTCAGTCTGGGCTGCATCACTTACATTTGGGTCCTACAGGGCATCTGCTCACACGGCCTGTCCTAGATGTCATGAACCGAGACGGAGATAGGGATGGACGGAAGACACAGTCCTCCTTCCAGGGCTTTACGATTCACCTGCATCCTGTTAAGACCACACAGGCTGGGCTCCAGCCCGGGGGGCCTCCGATGTGGGTCTAAGGCCTGAGAATCTGCATTTCTAACAGGCTCTAACAGGTGCTGCTGCTGCTCCTGGGATTCTACCTTGAGTCACTCTCTTCCACCTGTTCCGGATGACTTTGGGGGCCTCCATAGGAAAAACACAAAGGGAGAAAGGATCTGCCCGAGTTACCCGGCAGGGCAGGGCAGACGTGCAGGTAGAACCTGGTCTCCTGGACCCCTGAGGCCAGTGCTCTTCTACTGGGTCGCACTGCCTGTTTCCCGGCTTCCTCCCCAGGCACATGCCAACCATGGGAGCGACAGCAGCTAGGGGAGGCCCCAAGGATGGCAAGCAGACACAGGCAGCGCATAGCAGAACCTGCCGGGCACGTTAACTCTGCGGGAGCAGAACAGAGGCATTGGCAGAGGCCACTTTGAGATTCCCAGGGCTCCTGTGAAGGTCAGGCAGAATCATCTAATGGCTTCTTGAAAGGAAAATGATGGTCTGATGATTTTTTTTCCTGCTGAGCCTCAGCACCGCCCACAGCCACATGATAGATCGCTGCCTCCAGGGGCCCGGGGAATACAGGTCTGGGCTGCCCTGCAAGGCAGAACGCTTTTTCGGGAGAGGTGGTAAACGACTTACGGGATCAAGGTAGCGGGTGGGGTTGCCAGGTCGGGCTGAGCCCTGCAGGCAGAGATGCCTAGATACCCACCTCTCCCCATCCCAGCACCGGGTCCCCGCCTGCTTCCTCAGGAAGAGCTCCCATCCCTCCCCAGGGGTGACTTCTCACCACCACCCCTCACTGGCTCCCTACACAATGCAGATCTTGGCCCCTGGGCTTCTGCAGGTAAATAAGCTCCAGCGACAAAGGGCTGGCCTCCCACTGCAGCCCAGCATGATTGCAAAGATACTTTGTTGCCACTAGATTGCCCTTCCTCTGGAACAGCCTCTTCAGAACCCTTTCAAAGCCTCTCTGACAAACGTTTTGTTGTCATTTCCTTATTGCCCTGATCTGACTACAGACTTCGAAGTAAATATCCAAGTGTGCCCTAGTCAAAGAGCCATTTTTATCCAGGAGAAAACCTATCTGTCTCCCTGTGCTATGCAGCAGCTTCCCACTAGCCATCCATTTTACACTTGGTCGTGTATATACGTCAATGCCACTCTCTCACTTCATCCCAGCTTCCCCTCCCCAACCCCCTGCCCTCAAGTCTGTTTTCAACGTCTGCGTCTTTATTCCTGCCCTGACACTAGGTTCATCAGTACCACTTTTTAAAATTCCATATATATGCGTTGGCATACGGTATTTGTTTTTCTCTTTCTGACTTACTTCACTCTGTATGACTGACTCTAGGTCCATCCACCTCGGTGCTTTGTGACGACCTAGAGGGGTGGGATAGGGAGGGTGGGAGGGAGACTCAAGAGGGAGGGGATATGGGGCCATATGTATATGTATAGCTGATTCACTTTGTTGTACAGCAGAAACTAACACACCATTGTAAAGCATTTATATTCCAATAAAGATGTGGGGAAAAAAAAAACTATTTGTGACTCAAATAGCATCCCGGTCCTCCATCACTAATTTCAGAAAATTGGTTTCCAGTCTTGCTAGCCCTCGCCTGGTTATTGGAATTACCACGTACCCTCAAGCAAGATAGGACCCTTAAGAATGAATATTGTCTCCCACCTTCCCCTCATCTTCTGTATCACAGCATCATCCGATCTCATCTTCAACAACTGTTCTCTGAGCTGCTCCTCTATGCCTGGTGCTGGGGTCCTTGTCCTTACGGGACTTCCAGGGTAATGGGGGAAACAGCAAGGGAATGGGGGACTAGGCTTTGTCATGAATCCCCTGGTGACCTGGAAAAAGTCAGTTACCTTTTGCTGAGTGAGCAAGTCCTGCACTGGGGGAGCTCGCACGTGAGTTGGGGAGACAGTCGAGCACCCAGATCACTGCAATAATAGTAACAGCCCAGATGCTCCTAGCACTGACCACGTCCAAGCACTTTATGTATGTTCATTTCACACTCACATAAACACGATTATTGCATCATCCACGTTACCCAGAGAAGTGACTGGTTAAGCAGCAGAGGTAGGGTTTGAACTCAGGAGGTCAGGCTCCAGAGTTCGTGCTTTGCACACTGGAATCACAGTCCTGAGTGTGAAGGAGGGGAACGTGGGGACTGGCGGCTGCCTTCACTCCACAAGTGTCCCTGATCCCAGAGGAAGCCTGGTCCCTCTCTGCATCCATGCAGGGTACAGATGGCCTCTCCCTGCCACTGAGGTGTGACTATCGGGGCCCCCTCGGAGGTGGCATCTGGATACAAGAGTAATGAAGGGGAACTGGTGCGTGACCGGGTCATCAAGCTGGGGACTGAACCATCTGTGCTGGGGACTGGCTTGTGAGTCCATGCGGGCTCTGCTGAGCCGTGGAAACGTCTGGCCCTCCCAATGCCTGCTGAGAAAGAACTCAGACTGTGTGCCCAGCCCGGGAACAGGATCACCCAAACCCTCTGGCCTACTTCAAAATTCACTGACCCCTCTGTATCCCCAACGATCTCTTCTCCTTTCTTTCTCTTATCTTCCTAGGAATAGAAGGAAGGAGAAAAGGGGGGAGCAAGGAAGGGAGGGGGGAGGAAAGAAGAAGGGAAGGAAGTGGGGGAGGGGAGGAAGGAGGGGAGGAGGGAGAGAGGAAGGAAGGAGATAAAAGTCCAGAGCAGCTCAAGGGCCTTATAGTGGGAATTTCTCTGCCTGTCATTCAAACCCCACCCCCAGCCCTGTATTCTGAGCCTCAACCACTTTCCAAACGTACCCATCACAATCTCCACAAGGATCCTTCATTTATTTAAAATTAATCTGTATGTCCAGTAAAGGGACAGATACTCTGCTAGACTCTGGTTAAACAATGTGAGTCCAACAGGCGGGCCCTGCCTGCTGATAGACATTAAACAAATAAATACACAAATAAATATGTAATTACGCATTGCGCTGAGTGCTATAGGTAAAAGAATAAGGACCCTGGAGCAGGATGAGCGGGAAAAGCAGGGTCAGAATGGGAGGGGAAAGCCTTTCAGACGTGTAGGGGAGGAGCCTGGAGAGAGTTCAAGGCTGCAGGGTGATGAGGGAGGGACACCCAGGTCTCAGCCAGGCAGGTGGTGCCAGAGGCTAAGGCGAAAAGACTTGAGAGGGCTTTGAAGAAACGCACGGCTGTTTGCTCTGCCAAAGAACTATTAAGGGCAATGTTATGGATGTCGCTTAGTTCATGAACTGGACTGTGGGCTCCCAGAGAGACGGGCATCTGCTTGTTACTCTTCTGGGTGTTTCCGGCCCTGGCTGAGTGCTTGGTATTTACATATTCATATAGATACCACCTGGCTCTGCAGAGGGTGAGCCGTGGTCTCTCCAGGGGCAGGTGTCCAGGGAAGGTGTTTATCCTGCACACCCCACCCGCTGTCCCTTTGAGCCCTGAAGCATTACACACGTCTGGAAGGACCACTGTCCCGTTCACACGTCACATGCGGTGGGTCTGAGCTATGAGTCCGGAGGCCAATGTGTAAGCTGCCATCATTGGCGTTTTGTGTTTTGGTTACTAAGCCTTTTCTCCAAAGAAGATCTTGGGTGTAAATCCACCACGTGAGACAGACAAAAGCAGAGAAGTTCTGGCTGGAGCCCTGACCACACACAGGCTGGAGCCCAGCCGGTCCTCCCACTGGGCATGTCTGGGGCACCCGGTTTGGCACTCCCTGGCCTAGAGGCTGTCTCTGGCCCGCCCAGACTCCCCGCCTGAGACGCCTGGGAAGCTCACCCGGCCCCACTGCCCCCTCGCCTCCTGTCCCGTGGCCACAACGGTCCTCTTGCCCAGTTCCTTACCACCCAGAGCCTTTCCACTAACTTCTCTGCCAGAAGTGCTCTCCCAGGGCACCTCACACGTTGGCTCCTTGTCATTTAGACCTTAGGTACAATGCCGTTCTCCAGGGAGACCCACCTTGACGATGTAACAGTGTGGTCACCCAGTCACCCCTGTTTTATACTACGAACAGCACATGTGTGCTTTACCTCCCCCTCTAGAACGTGAGCCCTGTAGAAGCAGGAACCTGGTCTGTCCCTTTCTTCCCCGTATCTACAGCACTGAACAACGCCAGATGCAGAGCAAGCATTCAGTAAAGCATTCATAAAACACATGCCTTATAAAAGAATGAAAACTAAGTTCCCTTCCAGCGCCAAACTACCTGTGACTAACGAAAAACAAGAAAAACAACAAACAAAAACAAAAAACAAGAAACTCTCAGTTTTCCATTTAGATTGAAAAGAAAGTCTGCCCTTGTATGTAGTTCAAAGAAGCAAAAGAGAGTGGAGATACTTATCTCTCTCTCTCTCTCTCTCTCTCTCTCTCTCTCCCTTCCTTCCTTCCTTCCTTCCTCCCTCCCTCCCTCTCTTCTTCCTTCCTCCCTCCCTCCCTCCCTCCCTCTCTCTCTTTCTTTCTTTTTCTTTTTGGGTGGGGGGCCCTGCAGTGGTCAGGAGCTGTCTTCTCATCCCCTGAGCTGCAGCACCCCTGCTAGCACCTGCTACCCAGTGGACTCAGTTCTGACCCTGATTTGTCCCGTCTTCACGCCCATGGTTGCCTCCTTAAACATGCTTCTCTAACATCTGAAACAAAGCACTAAGTGGATGATCGCTATGATTAAACCGTCTTTTAATTATTCAAGTAGATGTCAATGGCACACGCTATTGTGACATTACAATGGACTCCGACTCCCTCGCAAATGTCGAGGAAGGCAGGGGACCATTACCTTGTCAAAATGTTCGCTCCCTGTGACTGTATTTCCAGTACACCAACTAATTTTTCAAGTAGCGTGAAACAGCAGAGTGAGGAGGCATGGTTGACAAGGGCATCCGCTCAGAGTGATTTCGGTGACGCAAGGATTCTGTTGATTCTGTCCAGACACAGCAAATCATCCACTTTTTGAAATTCATTGACTCCCAAAAGAAATGAGGTTTTAGGGGTAATCAGTCAACATTTCTTGGCTGCTCGCTGGGCAAAGGGCCTTAAGTGAGGCATGAGCTTGGGCAAGGATGGGCAGGAACAAGAAAAAGAACTGCACCTTAGTGCAGTCCTGGCAGGGCTTCGTTTAGCTAAACAACCACTGACTGAGGATTTTTTTTTGTTGTTGCCGTACACGGGCCTTTCACTGCTGTGGCCTCTCCCGTTGCGGAGCACAGGCTCCGGACGCGCAGGCTCACGGGCCCAGCCGCTCCGCAGCATGTGGGATCATCCCAGACCGGGGCACGAACCCGTGTCCCCTGCATCGGCAGGCGGTCTCTCAACCACTGCGCCACCAGGGAAGCCCCCCTGACTGAGGATTTACTATGACCATTATGGTACCAGGCTAGAATCTACTTAGGTAGATCTCACACACACACACACACACACACACACACACACACATGCACGCACATCTGAGGCGGCAAGGACTGCTGGTTTGGGTTGGCAATAGTAAGAGCTGGTTACAGACCTAGAATTGTCTCTAACTAGTTGTACAACTTTGGATAAGTCAGCTCTTGAGGGTCCTACTTGATTCAACTCTCAAAGCATGTTTGGCCTGACTCATTTCTAAGCTATGACAACATACCTGACCACCCTAGGCCATGTACCGTCATTGAAAACTGATCAGTACGCATTCATTTGTCACTGATCCTGAGCCCAACACTGTGCTAAGACCATTGGGTATAAAAGGCAAGTTTGACAAGGCTTCTGCTTTCAGGAAACTTTGAGTGGAGCCCAAACCCCAAAGGTGAAGAAGCAAACAGGCTACAGTTAAGGATTATTCCAGTGCTTGCTGATGGCAAGGGCGATCAGAGTTCAGGGAAAGGAGCAATCAGCGTGGGGTTGGGAAGCTGCAAAGGCTTCTTGAAGGGGGTGGGAAGTGATGTGCTTTGCAGGGGGCGGGATGCCCAGAAGCGGAGGGGAGGCAGAGGGCAGGCCTGGTGGGGGGCCAGTGAACGGTGAGTAGAGGCGTGAAGGGGATGAGTGACAGGGGCCAGTGAGGACACAGGTCACTGGGGCTGCCTCCAGGGACTGAGGACTCAGCCATTCTCTGTGCTGGGGATGGCGGTGGGACACGGAGCACCCAGTAGCCATCCCCTCCTCTTTTAGCCACTGCACCTTACTTTCCTTTTGGAAAGTTACCTGTGCCTCGCTGCACATGCTCAGAGAACTTAGGCATCAAGGGACATGTGACCCAAGCTATGTCAACTGGATTCTTTCTCCCGGACTTTGATTTGAATGCAGTTAGGCCTGGGTATGAAAAATGCCTGCTGTTCATTCACTGTAGGGACAGGGCCCTGATCTGACTAAGAGGTAATTTCCTGCCACCTTATAACCCTGCCGTTTTTTCCTATTCTCAGCCTGGTTTGCTAGCATTTCTGTGTGTGTGCACGTGTGTGTGCGCCTGTATGCATGTGTGCATGCATACGTGGTGCCCGTGTGCGTCCCATCCCTCTAACTAGCGTGGTACCATGTTTGGTATAGGAAATGCTTATTCAGTGGTTGTTTAATTAAACAAAGCCCTGCCAGGACTGTGAGCTCCCTGAGATCCTTCTAATATAATCCCTTTTGCTTAATTTGGCCAGGGCAAGCTTTTATTGCTGACCAATAAACCCTAACTGATAACCATCCATCCACCCACCTATCCACTCATCCATCCATCCATCCATCCACCCACCTATCCACTCATCCACCCATCCATCCGTCCATCCACTCAGCCACACATCCATTCCCCAGTCTTCTATTGGAGTGTTGAGGACCAGTGGGAAATGAGTAAGAACAAAGAGCACAAACTTCAAACGGAACTGAAAAAGCAACAATAAGCAACGTAGTGCAAAATAATAGAACACAGATGATCCGCTACATAAAGAAGCCTCAGGGCCAGCTGGATCTTACTGGGAGGGCTCCTTGGAAGGAATTTTTTCAGAGCAAAGTTGAAGAAAATGAACCCATACGGAGTATCTAGTGCCCTTGCAAGCATTTTTAGAGAAGCGATCTCCCTTTTCCCAACTGCTTTATGAAGTAAGTGTCAGCAACCTCATTTTGTGGACACTGAGGCTCAGAAAGTTTGGGCAGCTTGACCAAGGGCACATCTATCAAAAGGCAGAACCAGGATTCTTACTGGCTTCAACACCCCTGCTCTTCCCACGACCCCACGCTGCCCAACGCTAACACTGTGCGAGCCGGGGCGGGTCCCTGCACCTCCCTGGGACCGGGTTTCACCTGTGCAGGCGGGGGTCAGAGGAGACGGGTCCATCCGAGCGTGACATTTCGTGAGTGTGTGAACAGCTGTGATGCCGACCGCATGTCTTTTTTTTCTGCAGGAGGCCACATGCCTTGCCTTGTCAGCAGTGCCCTAAACGAGCTATTCTGGCAGCTTGCTTCTCCTGGACCCTGTGTTTCACCAGATCCAGACCAGTTGTGATGCTGAGTTTTCACCCTGAGATTCCTGCACCATGTGGGTGGTATATATGCACACCCCTCACCCACACATGGGCAGGCTTGTGGATCTGAGTTTTTGTAGGCGTCTTCCCACCCCTACCTGGAACCCCTACTGGACTCCTAGCTGCCCGATGCTTCTGGATGGTGTTTTGTACTCTCCTGTTAACAGAAAGAACAGCTTCTCAAGAGTCCTTTCTGCAGAGGCTCTGTCTCGGGGCTTTCAGGTGTTCACCACCGTCTCCCAGAGCCCCCCCAACCCCCAGTCTCTTGGCCTTTAGCCTATGACCTGGTCTCACAGGCCGGTGAGAAGGCAACTATGTGATTACGACCCTTCATTGTTTCTAGAACCTGAGAATTGATCTTCCTCCCCTCTTTCCTTCCACCCTCCCTCCCTCCCTCCCTTCCTTCCTTTCTTCCCTCTTTCTTTCTTGTCTATGTGTTTGAAACCGCTGGGAATAGCAGCAGATGTGTTTTCTATGTTTGGGGCAGTGGGGAGCCCTGGTCAGCGTAGACTGCCTCATTGCCCCAAGTTCCACCCCTTGCTGATTCTTTTTTTTTTTGACATCTTTATTGGAGTATAATTGCTTTACAATGGTGTGTTAGTTTCTGCTGTATAACAAAGTGAATCAGCTACACATCTACATATATCCCCATATCCCCTCCGTTTTGCGTCTCCCTCCCACCCTCCCTATCCCACCCCTCTGGGTGGTCACAAAGCACCGAGCTGATCTCCCTGTGCTATGCAGCTGCTTCTCATTAGCTGTCTATTTTACACATGGACATATACACACTACCTTGTTGATTCTTTACAGAGAGCAGAGGGGAGAGTTTCAGATGTGAGTCCCCTTGAACCTCAATCCTAGCAGGCTCTGCTGTCCAGGCCAGACCCCACTCCTCTTCAGCCACATGAAACCTCCTCTGCAGCCCAGTGAGGGGAAGCCTGTGGGCCCCTGCCCTTAGCTTCCAGTCTAACCGGATGCTAATCTCATTTATAATTTACTGTCCACAACGAGCGATTTTTTTTTTGGATTCAGTAAGCTAATTCATGGCAAAAGCAATTGGTTAAAAAATAACTTACCTTTTTCTCCAAACCCCCAGGTTTGCAAGTTACTTCCATTAAAAGGAAAAAAACCCTTTAATCGTATAATCATCTTTACAGTTTGAGAAGATAAGCCTGCATACTGATTATGGAGCTAATTATGTGATAATGAGCCCGCTTCCTCCTCCTGGTCCCCTCTCACCTGAGCGAAGAATTTCCTGGCTCCGTCCCAGAGGGGAACTAGACCCACACGCCCTCCCACCCACTCCCTGCATTGATTCCAGAATAGCCTTTCTGAAATGCAAGTCTGAGCCTGTCAATCTCATATATACCTGTTTAAAATTCTTCTCTGGTCCACCATCACCTTACAGGGGTCTCAAGTCCACACGGGCAGCACTGGGCCTGTGTGAATAGGTTTGGTTTGGCCCCCCTGGGACTTTAAACATTTTCACTAGGATGCTTCTAGGCAGGGCACCTGTGCATCAGTTAGCCAGTGGCTTTACTTGTCCCTACCTGCTTCTACCTGGCTACTCCCTACATTCCCTGTCTGAGCCTTAAAGCCAGCTTCATTTGCCACCCTGAAGGAAGGCTGAATTGCCCCAGTGAAACGTTCCCTTCATCACCTGGCACCTCTGCAGCACCCCTGAGGGACAACAACTCCACCCACCTGAACAGTTTCAGGAAGAATACAACTAGCTGGTATTTATTGAGCACCTACTATACACCAGGCCCAGCGCTAAGCCCTTTGCAGCCATTATTCATTTAAATGGCACAATAATGCCATTCAGAGGAGGATGCTAAGGATCAAGGAAGTAAGGTCTTGCCCCAGGTCTGAAAGTTAAGAAACGGCAGTATGAGGACCTGGGTTCAAGTGCATCCGCTTCCAAAGCCTGTGCTTCCCACCTCTATACTGTACGGCCTTCCATTTCCAGATAGGGGAGAGGCCTGGCCTTCGTTGGAAGCTCATTGCTATGCAGAGAGGACAACACTCTTCTCTCTTGTCCCCTCTCCCCTGGGCTTCTATGTCAGCCCTCTCCTGCTTTCCCTGACTGTCCCCGCTCATCCTCCTTCTCCAGTCCCTCTACTTCCTGACTCCTGGATGTTGGGGTGCCCAGTGCCCAGTCTTCAGTTCTTCACCGTTCATCTCTGTCTACGTGTTCTCCTTATGGGATCCCGTCCATTCCCATGCCACTCAACCCCACCATTCCACTGATGACTCCCCACATCCCTATCTCCTGTTCTGACCTCTTGCTGAGCACCAGACTCAGATGTGCAATGGCTGCTTGGACGCCCATTCGTTATTTCAATCTCAGCATGTCCGAAATGTTGAGTTCTGCCTGCCCCCTACACACATACTCCTCCCATCCCCCAAATCCACTCTCCCCCAGCCCTCCTCTTCCCAATGCATCACACCAGCATCAGCCCAGGAGCTCAGGCCCACACCTGGGAGTTAACCTTAAGTCTTCCTTTGATCAGACTTCATACCCAATCCAACATCAATCTCATTGGATCCATCTTCAACATATCCCCCATTGGACCGCTCTCATCACCTCCACCATCAACACCCTGGTCCAGCCCACCAGCATCTCTCATCTCCTCCACCATCAACACCCTGGCCCAGTCCACCAGCATCTCTCATCCCCAGTATTACATCTGTATCCTAACTTGCCTCCTGCCTCCCTTCTTACCTACTCTTATCCAATCTCTGAAGCCAGAATGATCTTCTCAGAGAGTATATTAATTCACCGTGTTCCAATACCTTTTAAACCCTCCAATGCTTCTCCCTGTCCTGGGAGTGATCTCCAAATTCAGCCCAGCCTACAAGGTTTGCCACCGTTTAGCCCGCATCTGTCTCTCCAACATCAGCTCTTACTATTCTCTTCCTCTTCTCCCTGCTCAAGACACACAGGCCTTCTTTTCATCTCTCAAACAGCCAAGTTCATCCTCACCTCAGAGCCTTTGCATCGTGTCCCTTCTACCTGGAACACTCCCTCCTAGATCTTCCCCTGGTTGCATCCCTTGATCATTTAGGTCTCAAGTTCAAACGCCACCTCTTCAGACAGCCCTTCCTGACTACACAAGTTAAAAGCATCTCGCCAATACCCCTCTCCTTCACTCTGTATCCTACGGTCCTATTTTATTGTCTGCAGAGTCTTTATTACTATCTAAAATTATTATTTGTTTATATGTTTATCATTTATCTCCACCACCAAACCCACCATCTCCTAGACGATAAGCCCCAGGAGAGCAGGGCTTATTATGCCTGTTTTGTTTGTTCGTGTGGTCCAATGCTCACAGGGTCTGGCATATAGTAGGCACTTGATTAATACTTGCTGAATGAATGACTGAAACCTCTAAGAGGTGGACTGAGTTCTGAAATCTGAAGTTGATTTTAGGTGAACAATTCTTTCTTGAGCGCCTACCTTGCATACATAGAAAAGTCTAAGGCTCTGAGGAGAATCCTCCTCTTATCACATAAGCCCATGGGCTCTACCTGCACACGGTAGTATTGCCACCATCATCGTTATCATCAGCAGCAGCATCTTATCACCATCATCACCATCACCACCATCACCATCATCAGTCACAATAATGATGATCATCATCGCCATTACCAGCACAACCACCATCACCATCCCATCATCACCATCATAAGTCATCATCATCACTATCAGCACCATCAGTAACATACTCTCAAACATGTTTATAGTACAAAACAATTTTTCATACATTATCTTTTTGGATTCTCAGAACATTCCAGTGAGGGAGGTCAGTCCCTAATTTTTGTCCACATTTTGCAAACAGGGAAATTGAGGTAAGCAACTTACATGAGATCACTCAGCAACCACGTGAAAGAGAAGTGACTCAAATTCATCCCTTGGGCCGCATGTGCAGTTCTGGCTGACCCGCCCCCCTCCAGACCAGCCTCCTTTGCCACCTAGAGGCAGGTGAGGCAAGCAAGCCCAGGACTCAGTCTTATTTGAAAAACACCCTGTGAATACAATGGTGTATCACCTCACACTGGTCAGAATGGCCATCATCAAAAAGTCTACAACAATAAATGCTGGAGAGGGTGTGGAGAAAAGGGAACCCTCCTGCACTGTTGGTGGGATGTAAATTGATATGGCCACTATGTAGAACACTATGGAGGTTCCTTAAAAAGCTAAAAATAGAACTACCATATGACCCAGCAATCCCATTACTGGGCATATACCCTGAGAAAACCATAATTCAAAAAGAATCATGTACCACAGTGTTCGCTGCAGCTCTATTTACAATAGCCAGACATGGAAGCAACCTAAGTATCCATCGACAGATGAATAGATAAAGAAGATGTGGCACATATATACAATGGAATATTACTCAGCCATAAAAAGGAATGAAATCGAGTTATTTGTAGTGAGGTGGATGGACCTAGAGTCTGTTATACAGAGTGAAGTAAGTCAGAAAGAGAAAAACAAATACCATATGCTAACACATATATATGGCATCTAAAAAAAATGGTTCTAATGAACCTAGGGACAGGGCAGGAATAAAGACACAGATGTAGAGAATGGACTTGAGGACACGGGGAGGGGGAAGGGTAAGCTGGGACGAAGTGAGAGAGTGGCATGGACATATATACACTACCACATGTAAAACAGACAGCTAGTGGGAAGCAGCCGCATAGCACAGGGAGATCAGCTCGGTGCTTTGTGACCACCTAGAGGGGTGGGATTGGGAGGGTGGGAGGGAGACACAAGAGGGAAGAGATATGGGGATATATGTATATGTATAGCTGATTCACTTTGTTATAAAGCAGAAACTAACACACCATTATAAAGCAATTATACTCTAATAAAGATGTTAAAAAATAAAATAAAATAAAAACACCCAGTTAAGAAATTGCCCCCGAGTCTGCACATTTTCATCTTGGCAATGCAGGAGAGGGGACAGCTTTTAAATTACAATCCGTGGTCACATTTTACGATTGCTGAAGGGGAAAGAAAATAAAAGCTTAGGGTGAGTTTAAGAGGACTTTTTGCTTGGTTAAAGAAAAAATATCACAAAATTAAAAGAGTGGAAAAAAATCAATTACTAGTGACTGTTTTTACTGCATGAGCTTACAAGCTGGAGTGGAGAATTAAAAAGTTATATAGCTGGGATTGCTAACCATGACTTATCACAGACAAATCCTCCATATTTATAGCTTTTTCCTCTTTTTCCATCTCAAGATAGTAAGCAATCCCCTGATATAGGGTTGCCTCTCTCTGCCTGGGAACCCTGGAGGCTGTGTGTGCTTAGCAGAGCTGTCAAGGCTGAGAACACAGCTAGGATTTGGTTGTTTACTGTCTTGCTGCCTTCAGGGGATCACTCCCTTGATCACTCAACACTCACTGGGGGCGGGGGTGGGTGGGTAGAGTGCTCCTGTGTGTCAGAGCCCAGGGAGGAGGAGAAGGAAGGCTCTAAAGAAGTAGAACAGGAACAGCCAAGGCTCTATACCAGAATCTGTTCTCTCAACACATTTAGTTCTCACAACCGCAAATACCACCAAAATCCCCATTTCACAGATGGAGAAACTGAGGCCCAGAGATATAAAACAACTTGTTCAAGTCATGTACAGTGAATTGCCTCTCAAGTTCTCAGTCCTTGAAGGGTTTAAAAACAAGCAGGGGAGGGGCTTCCCTGGTGGCGCAGTGGTTGAGAATCTGCCTGCTAATGCAGCCCTGGTCTGGGAGGATCCCACATGCTGTGGAGCAGCTGGGCCCGTGAGCCACAACTACTGAGCCTGCGCATCTGAAGCCTGTGCTCCACAATAAGAGAGGCCGCGATAGTGAGAGGCCCGCACACTGCGATGAAGAGTGGGCCCCGCTTGCCACAACTAGAGAAAGCCCTCGCACAGAAATGAAGACCCAACACAGCAAAAATAAATAAATTAATTAAAAACAAGCAGGAGAAAAGGAAGGCAGAAAAGAAGAATAAGAGAAATAACTGAGGGAGGAAGGGAAGAAAGAAGAAAATATTAATTGAGCATCTGCTTTGTGCCAGGCTCCATCTGGCTATCTTTTTTCCTCCTTACTCTGTGGAAATGGGTGGTATTCGTGTCCATTTTATAGATAAGGAAACCGAGGCACAGAACAATTCATAAAGTAGTCAAAGTTAGTTTGGAAGCTGCATTGCTGGGATGTGAACTGATGTCTGTATGGTTCTGTTCTTCCTGGCTGAACGGCCTTGGGGAAGTTACCTGACCCTGTCGAGCCTCTGTCTCCTTATCTAGGAAACAGGAATGGTATTCTCCACTCCCTGGCCGCCCTCTCAAGCACTGGATGGGAAAGCCCCTGGGAAAGCAGATGGCACTGCAAAACAAAGTCTGGTCCAACACCCTGCTTGCAGGGGGGCAAAGGAGGGCTGTTCTCTCATCATCTAGGGATGAGGGGATTGAGGCCAGGGAGCTCCAGAGATGATACAAGAGAGACTGAAGCTGGGCCTCCTGCTTCCTGGTGGGGTTCTCCCCTATTCACTGGTAAGAAGGAAACTGAATGGGGAGAAGGTCAGACATGAACAGGTATATATAATTGCCAGAAAAATCTAAACATGGAAACAAGTGACCCTGGATCTCAGGGTCACTGACTTGTTGCCTTTTTCGATGACACAGTCTCCTAGAGCGTTCTGCCCATCCTAAGGAAGACTGCACAGGTGAGTTAGTACAGAGACTCTCAGCTCCTGCTAAAACATACCTGTGTCTGGGGTCTACTTCAAGTCCATGAAATGAGAATCGCTGGGGATTGAGCTAGGAGCATGAGTAATTTTTTTTAATTAAACATTTCCCCCAGCTGATTCTCATGTGCAGCCAGAGTTGAGAAATACTGATTTATGATCTTTATTTTCCAGATGGGGACCAGAGGTTCAGAGAGGGACAGCTAAGGGCCCAGGGTTGCTCAGCAGTCAGTGGCAGAGTGCAGACTCTATTCTCGTGGTTCCCAGCTTGGGACCCTTCACTCTGGTCCTAGAGACCAGACCATCCTAGTGTCCCCACGAACTCCCACTCTCCCAGTTCCCCTCGCCCCTTTAGCATTTCACGTCCCAAGAGAGGCCTGGGCATTTGGGAGGCCTGAAAAGGATCATAAGCCACAAGGCTGCACCTGGGCTGGTCTACACCCTGCAAGATGAAGTGGGGAACTGAGGCAATTATCTAATGTATTAGCTAGCTGTCCCTGCGGCACTCCTGTAAGCCAAAGTAATAAATACAAAATGGTAATTTCTCTCTAGAAGACTGGCTCCAGCCTACCACTCAATTCCCCTCCCACCCAGAAGTCATATACCACTGCCTGCTTGTCCTTTCCTGCACGGGGCGGCAGTAACTCAGAGTTATTTAAATATCTTGGGCCAAATTTGCTTTTCAAAACCTAAATCATCCAATAACCTCAGTTCTCCTCTGCAGCTTACTTGTCTGGCCAGAGAAGATTCTTCTAGCCTTTAGTGGAAAGTATTATAATAACAATGCCTTACAGGTTTTATTAATGAGTACCAGTGGCTAACATCTTCTTTGTGTATGTTGTAGACTAGCATTGGCTAGTCTTCCCTGGAAAGGGAAGATTTAAGTCGTAGCTGAGACTTGGCCTCTTACCAGCTTTGTGACCTTGAGCGAGTCACTCTACTTACCTAAGATTTGCAATTTTTTAACTTTCCCTTAGAGTTGTAGTGCAAATCCCCATGGAGAATGGACATGACACTGCTTGAGTAGACTCCAGTAAATATCTTTCATGCATGTTACAGTATCTCCAGGCCTCAAAGGCTGTGTGCAGCCCAGGGAAAGAAGGACCCACTTCTTCCCAGCTTGGAGGCATGGGAAAGGTGAGAAGATGATAAAGCTGAGTCCGGAAGGATAAGAGCTTTCTAAAAAGACAAGGGGTTTGCAGGACATCCAGACCAAGGCAAGGGCACATGCAAAAGCTTTGGCGAACATGGCAGATAAACGGAAACAGTTCAACACGGCAGAATGCATGATGTATAGAAGGTGAGAGTTTGGAGCGTACCTGGTGCTTGGCCTTATCTTGCAATGGGGAACCACGGGATAACTTTGAGCAGGACAGATTCTCAGAATAAAGATAACAAATGGCTGGCCCAGTTTTTCAGCACTAAACTGGAGAGGCCATGGAGGGCATACTGCCTGTTGTCTGGTTACAGGATATATAACAAGGGCGAGGAGATTGAATTGATGGCTTAGAATGGATTTGCTCTGATATCCTTAGAGCCTGGCTTAGTGTCTGGTATACAGAAGGCATTCAATAAGTGTGTGAATGAGTAGATGAATCTGAGAGTCAGTGAAAGAACAGAAGAGGGAGTAAAGGAATGAATGACTTAAATAACAAACGAGGGTATGAATGAGTGAATCAAATGAATAGTCCAAGGCATGGTCTGGAAGCAGCCTTCGCAATTCTAACTGGCGGCCTTGTAGCAACAAAAGCCCAGGCTTCTGGCTGCATTACCTAGAAATGCCCTATTACTGGAACGACTCCCTCAAATTGAAGGCTTCTCCCCCTCAAGAGCAACATGCTGCACAAAGACAAAGGCTGATGACTGTGATCAAGCGAGAGGCTGTCCTTCCTGGACTCACGCCTCTCAGGACACGTCCACTGACATCCACAAAATCAGGAAAGGGTGCAGAAACACCTCGCGTCGGCTCATCCTCGCAGGGAGCTCATTTGGGAGGAAGGTGACTCTACTGTCATTTCTCCATTTACACGGCCTCCCTAAATGCCTAGTCATTTCGGTATCATATAAAGACAAAGAAAAGAGTTATGCTTGATAGAGACCTACCCATCGCCGTGCTGTCTGCATTTCTAAGCAGCAGCAGTAGCAGCCTGAGGTCTAGGCTGGAAGAAGCAGCTTCCCTTCTCAGGGGCAGGATTCAGGACAAGGTAGTCCCTTCCAGAGCTCTCTCTAAAAGGGATAATTGTTGTAACACAGACTAAAGTGTCAGGGCTGATAACGCACTCAAGTCTGTCTGGGACCAGAGGCCCTTCTTTCTCTTACTCCAGGCTGAGTTTTCCTCCTGCCTTGTAGATCCTTGCTATTCAAAATGTGAGCTGTGCACCAGCAGCATTGGCCTTACTTGGGAGCTTGTCAGAAATGCAGAATCTCAGGCCCCACCTACTGAACCAGAACCTGCATCTTAGCAATATCCACAGGTGACTCTCATGCACGTGAAAGTTACTGAAGATTGAGCCTCTTTACCTGCAGGGGACACAGACACCTCCAAGCCAAGGATTCAATTACTTGACCAGGTTTCACAAAACCCTCCAGGGAAGACTTCCCCCAGGAGGTGGCAGTGACATTGAGACTTGCCGAAGGCCACAGATGTGGTCTCCTTGTTTTGACTCATCACCACAGGCAGGGGGAAGTACCAGCGTAGGAGTCAGAACTCCTTAGTGACCTTGGGCAAGTCAATTCTCCTCCATGAGCCTTAGTTGCCCCATCTGTAAAATGGGAACAGCACTGTTTGCTTTTCTGTCACACGGTTATCATGAAGACGAACAGAGGTGAAAGATTTGCAAGCTCTCTCTGAAACACAAAGCCAGGCAAAGGAGCCTGTTTTCAGTGTGGACAACCAGCCATCCTGACGGAACATTTTAGAGGCTGCAGAAGGAAAATCCATATGAATGTCAAAGGTATAAGACCTTGCCCTCATGAAAATTCATCAGCAGAGGAACGTAGTGATAATTAACCAGGATGTAGCCCTCCAAAGAAAGAGCCTGGCCACGTCGGTCTCATGGAACTGTCCTCTGACAGGGATTTGCGATTGGATTCTTGGAACTGCAGGGTTTTTCCACTCACTTGGAGTTATTTTTTAAAGGAGAGTTCAGCCTAAGGGCCTAAGGCTACATTACATTAGCATTCCGGTGATCAATATTTCCAGACCGGCTAGAATCAGTTGTTGTCTTACATTTTGTGGGTGAGAGAGGCGGCTACATTTTGGAAGGAGCCAGATGTGCCCACAGTAAAGAAAAAAAAAAAGCAGGCGATTTGAGCTACGGGAGCTGGATTTCCAGTGTTGGAGGAAGGAGGCAGGTCCCCCTTCCCCAGCCTTTAGCTTGCTGGTCCCTCTGTTGGGATGCTGTTCCAGGATCCCTGCCCTCTCATCTCCTAGTCTCAGCGAAGATGTCATCTCCCCAGAAAATCACTCCTTCCCTGCCGCTCTCCATCATGTGCCCTTCAGTTTTTGCCTTCACAGCATTTATTAATATTGGAAACAGTCTTGCTCATTTATCTGTTTGTTTGTATACTATCTGTGCCATGCCCCACCCCCCTGGCCCCAAACACAGAATGTTTTCCTAACATCCTCAATCACCTGGGGTTCTGTGTTCAGAAGAGATTGCTGGACCTCTCCCCCATAAATTCTGATTCAGCAGTTCTGGGTTGGGGCCAGGGATTTTTTGGGGGTTTTTTTGCGGTACGCGGGCCTCTCACTGTTGTGGCCTCTCCCGTTGCGGAGCACAGGCTCCGGACGCGCAGGCTCAGCGGCCATGGCTCTCGGGCCCAGCCGCTCCATAGCATGTGGGATCCTCCCAGACCGGGGCATGAACCCGTGTCCCCTGCATCATTGGCAGGCGGACTCTCAACCACTGTGCCACCAGGGAAGCCTGGGGCCAGGGATTTTGAAACCAGCCCTCCCAATGATTCTGATCTTCATGGAGATCATTCACAAGTGCCAGAATGTGAGCTCCAAGATGGAAGGGCCATATCCATGTCCCTCTGTGCCCTGCATCTAGCATGATGCCCCCTACAAGTGGGCTCTGGCCACCTTTTCATGGAATGAATTAATGAATGACCAAACGAGTCACATATAATTTGGTGGTACCAATCCTTGGTCCCATTTTGGCGATTTGGTATTCAGACGCAGTACCTGTTACCCATGAGGAATGGCAGTAGGTGCTGGGACAGCCAAAAGATGGAGCCGGGCACGGCCACCGCCCTCAGGGAGGTGACAGTCTGATGAGGGGAAACTGAGTTTATGGAGGATTACAATAAAAGACCGAGAAAGGAAAGGACCATAAGAGGGTCGTCAACAAAGTGAGTGTCAGAGGGTCAAAAGGATGGGACACTGCTTTCCAGATGGTTTATGTGGAGAAGTGGTGGGAGATGACTTCAGAAGAGATGGGATTTTTTTCAGACAGTGCTTTCATTGTGCTTCACGTGTTTGTTATAAATTATACACACACGTGGTTAAAAATATTCAAACCACAGAAAAAGGTGCAGAATGAGAAGCCAGGCTCCTTCCCGCCCGCCCTGACCCATCCTTCTTGTCTCCTCAGAGGCAGCCCATCATCAGACCTCGTGCACCCTTCCCGGCATACTCTGTGCATGTCTAAGCCCACAGCTGGATAGAACAGAGTGGGCTGATGAGGCAGAGATAGCAGATCAGGGGTCCAGGGGAAGAGAACCACCTAAGGAAGGAGTTGGAGGAAGTTGGAAAATTCCTTGAAAAATACTGACAGCTCTCAAGCGACTTGGCTTTGTGACTCAGGGCCATGAACCCCTGACTCCAGGAGGGTGGGAAGAGGGAGGTCAGACAAGGTCATAGGTAGTTTCCCACATCATTGGCTGGTTAAGCTTCTTGGAGCATGGGGCAGGGCAGGGGAGGGGCGGGGGTGGGAGTGAGGCAGCCAGGGGTCAATATAAATTAAATATTGAAAATGCTCTCCTTTAAGAGCATGAGATGCAGGTTCTCATCACCACTTCTCCCATTAACCTTATGAGCTCTGGTTTCCTCATCTGTAAAATGGGTACAACAGGACTGTACTGAGAGTACTGTCATGAGGGTTGAAGAAACAAATGTGAGGCACAGAGCCTGGTGCAGAGGAGGTCCTCCTCCATCCGATTCCGCTCCCCCTTGTCCCACCTCCTGGCATCAACCATTATACGCAACTTGCCAGAAACGCCTTTGCGGAGGCCTCAGCTGACCCCAGCTCCGTCATTTATTTATAAATGTCACTTTGGGCGAGTTTCCGGTTGTTCTCTGAGCCTCCACTCCCTCATCACTGCGCTGGCGGTGCCACAGCAAGAAGAGTTATGATGACATTCCAGACCCCTGGCACACAGGGGTGCCTACTGAGTGCCTGCCTGATCCCTTCTCTCCTTAGCATCACAGCCCACCTAACTCAGCTCCTCGGCCACGGCCAGAGGGATGGAGCTCTTGCCTCTCCAAAGACCTGGTAAAAGAAGATTAGAGCCTGAGACACCCACCCCAGGCCGGAATCTTTTAAAAACAAAACTTACTTGGATGTGAAAACTGCAGTCGTGTTTCCTTGGCTGGTTAAAATATTTGATGCTCATCGAATATTCAACAACAACCAAGAAAGGTTCTCACTCCGTGTACTGTCAAAAATGTAATGTAATTATAGTGATGTTAAATATCCCCAGCTGTTCTGAGATATGTGAATCTTAAATCAAGCCTGTCTCTACACATCCTGGGGTTGCAGCTGGAGACTCACACCAAGGACCATATCAAGGCAGAGCTGGGGAAGTTCAGGCAAGAACTCTGGGCTAGCGTCTCCAAGCTTGTTTGCTAGATCTGGGCTTCATCGCAACATCGGTATAAGGACCCACAACTCGGGCTACTGGCAGCATCGCCAAAGAAAGCCAAGCTCCTCGACAGGGCTGTGCAAACTGGCAGTTCATAAGCATCTATCCAAATAGTCTTTCAAACCCATGTACAGGGAGCATCAAGAGATACTGTAAAATAAACGGTAATAAAGCGAATAAACACAGGTCACTCTAGAGCCTTTGAGGTGCTTCTGTAAATCAAATTCTTGCCATAATTTGCTCTGTGAGACTGTGCTGAGCAGCAGAATCAAGCCTCATCTGCTTTCCTGGGCAGTAGGCTTAGATTTATGGACGTGAGTTCACAGTGGATGACCGCGCCATTTCAAAGTGGGAAAATAATTTCCGTTAGGAGGGGTTCCAAGAGAAGATTAAACCCTTCTACTTCCAGAGATCAGAGTATCACCAACTTCCAGATCAGATATGCCATTGGAATCCGAAGGGGATGGCCAGCATACATATTTTGGAAGAGAAGTTCTCAGAGGCTGTGATATATTGTAAAAGCTTAAGCACAAATATCCTCAGAGTCTATTTCAAGCTTCCCAGTGGCTTAACGTTACTTGAGCCACTCAATATCCCTCTCTGATTTTTAATTGGGGTCAGGGGACTAAAGAAACCCTAAAAGGCTCTGACCTACCCATAAAGGTGTGAAATGAACACTACATAATTGTTCCTGGCTAGAATTGTGACAATATATAGAAGGCCACACTATTCTTCCAGGGCCTGGAAGTCTTTCTGGAAGGAAGTGAGAGGGGTCATCGTAATAATGACGATGAAGATGATAGTGATGGCTCACGTTTATTTAGCACTTACGCATCTGTGCTTTTACGTTAAAGAGAGTAAGGACGACTCTTTCTGTATTTACACTCAGTTTTTATCCACCAGGACTAGACCACAGCTGGCTTTCAAGAAATCATTTTCGAATGGATTACTACATTATCTTTAAGTTTCACAGCAACCCTGCAAGGAAGGTATGATCTCTGCGTTACAAATAAGGAAACAGGGTCTCAGTGAAGGTAGTCAAACCCCCAGCAGCCACCCTGATAATCCCAGGCAGAACTGGGATTTGAACTTGAGTCTGATTCCTGAAGCCACATTCTTCCTACTCCTCCTACTTTTTCTAGTTTTACTCCTTTCTAGTTGCTGGGGTCCAAATTCCCAAGCTGGCATGAATGTTAAGCATGGATAAAATACTCCCACATTGACTATTTTTGAACCAAGCTACGTTTGTTACGGATTCTTTAATTTCCTTTTTTTTCTTTCTTTTTTTTTTTTTTTTTTTGTGGTATGGTGGGCCTCTCACTGTTGTGGCCTCTCCCGTTGCGGAACACAGGCTTCAGACGCGCAGGCTCAGAGGCCATGGCTCATGGGCCCAGCCGCTTGCAGCATGTGGGATCTTCCCGGACAGGGGCATGAACCTGTGTCCCCTGCATCGGCAGGCGGACTCTCAACCACTGCACCACCAGGGAAGGCCGGATTCTTTAATTTCTTGGTTTTAGGACAGACCCTGATCCTAACCTACACAGCCTGGTTCACAATGTGGGGTCAGGTGTAATAGAGAGTGTTTTTTACCACAAATGAGGCTGGTATTAGTTTTCTGTTGCTGCTGTAACAAATTACCACCATCTTAGTAGCTTCAAACAACACAAATTAATTAGCTTATCGTTCTAGAGGTCAGAAGGCTAAAATCAAGGTGTTGGCAAGGCTGCATTCCTTTTGGAAGTTTCGGGGAAGAATGTGTTTTCTTGCCTTTCCCAGCTTCTAGAGGCCACCTGCTTTCCTTGACTCGTGACCCCTTCCTCCATCTCAAAGCCATCAATGTAGTGTCTTCAGATCTCTCTCTGACTCTCTGGCCTCTGCTTCCATGGTTACATCTTCTCTGACTGACCCTCCTGCCTCTCTGTTACAAGGTCGCTTGTGATTACATTGGGCCCACTAGATGATCCAGGATAATCTTTGCATCTCAAAGTCCTTATTTTAATCACATTTGCAAAGTCCCTTTTTGCCATGTAAGGTAATGTGTTCACAGGTTCTGGGGATGAGGACGTGGACATCTTTGAGGGGCCATTATTCAGCCTACCACATGGCTTTTCCAATTTGGTTTGATTGACACTCTAGCTGGCCCCATGGCCCCTCTATGGACCCTTCTCTGGTGTGGCACTGACCCCGGAATGATGATGCCCCTGCTATGCACATCCTCCTGGGTTCACTGGGGCATCCAGTACTCCTCCCCCAGGTGCCCTTCCTTGCTTCATTCCAGCATGCCCATTCCATGTGCATTCTTACAGACCTAGTGGGTCAGATATGACCAAGAGACCCCTTTGGATCCCTCCTTCTCAGCATTCATGGAGCCCGTAGCCTTGCCCCTCAAACTGTGGTCCATGGACCAACAGCATCTGCATCATCTGCAAGCTTATTAGAAATGTAAATCTCAGGCCCCACTGCAGACCTGCCAAATCAGGATCTTTGCTATGGGCCCAGGAATCTGGGCATGCTAGAGTTTAGGAAGCATAGGCCTAGAAGCTTCTCCATTCATTCATGGCCAATTGGAATATGCTGGAACAGACCTCCCTGGGAAGGAGGGCAGGCCTCTGGGCAGAGATAAAGAAGGAACCCGACACCTGTTCTCAGCAGCCAGTTTTAGCACTGATTCTTTTCTGCAAAGCACTCAGAAGTCCATTGCTTTTCTCCTAAGAAAAATTTTCAGGGCAGGTGAAATCCCCTCAAGTCCACCCTGACCAGGAACAGGGGAGCTGGGGGAAGAAGAGGTATATGGGAGCCATAGAAGACCTGCATTCAAACTCTGGCTGTTTTCTGTTCCTGTGCCATGTGACCCTGGGCAAGTCACTCCCCTCTCTGAAGTTAGGCAGGCAATAGAGTGCGATAATCACCCTCCGTTGCTGCGAGGATAAAAATGAGATGGTAATGTATATTATGCAATCCTATCCAGCTATAATCACGAAGACTCTGTTAATTAGAAATGCAAGTTCATTTGGCCAAAGCTACACTGGGATTTCTTTGTAGGAACAACTGTGACGTAGGGCAAAGGGTGTTGACTTTGGAACCTAAGATCAGGGTCTACGTCTGTGACCTTGGGCAAGTTATTGAACCATCTCACTTTCCTTATCTATATCAGGGAAAGGAGAATACTTTCCTGGCTGGTTCATTGTCGGGCTGGAATAAAATAATGAATGTAAAAGGACCTGGCAGAGAGTATGAGCTCAATAAATGTGTGTGGAACCAAAGGAAACAATTTACTAAACAAATCAGTAGTATAAACAGTGGTGTCAGGGGAGATATTTGACATGCTCAGGAGAACAAACTTCCCCAGTATGTTTACGGCCTTTATTTGTTTTACCAACAATTCATATTCCAACTATGCGTGACTCATCTATTTGTTCATTAGCAAAGGTCTGAGTTGGATCTCAATTTGGCAACATCTCCTTAGTCAGGACTTCAGAGTTATCCATGTCCTTGAGTGAATGAAAATGGGGATTTGATCAGGTTATGGCTGCATTAATATGTTTGCATAACTCCTAAGTTCCCCATCATAAACCTATTTCCACAGGTCCTTCATGGATCCTGTACTCCTAGGAATGGCTTTTCCTTCTCAGGGTGGCAGGTCTTGGAACCCAGGATGACTTCTAGGGGCTGCATCAACTTGCAGCGAAAGAAACTTCCAGTGAAGGCTTGAAAGACTGCGTTGGATACCCTCTATGGAAACGTTTGTTCTCACCAGCGTCTCTCAGAGTTGGCAGAATGATGTCATCGAAAATAATATTGGCTTTGGAGCTGGACCGATCTTTGGTTTAATCTTGACTGCTGCCCCCGAGCTGTGACTTTGTACCTCCCTGAGCCTCAGTTTCCTCATCTGTAAAATGGGTTCCATAACACCCATTCAATTCTGGTGAAACTCTTAACTCTTAACTCTCTTCAGAAGAGTTAAGCCCTATTTTCGCCTGATCACTCATTTGGACGGAGAACTTTTCAGCTAAGTCCCATTGGTCATTTGGCTCGTGCCCTCATTTCACAGACGAAGATGCTGAGGCCAAAGTCACATAGCAGGTCAGGGCGGAACTGAGGCTGTACTGGTCTTCCCAGCAAAGCCCCTGCCCCACCAGTGCTGCTTTTTCCTCATCCAGCTGTGCAGCTGTGCCTTTCTGGTGGTGAGGATTTGGGTTCAAATCCCAGCTTTGCTACCTGCTGGCTCTGTGACTTTCAGCTGACTACAGAACTGCCCTGAGCTGAAGGTCCCCCATCTGCCAAATGGGGATGATTACAAAACCTTTTAGGGTGGGGCTTCCCTGGTGGCGCAATGGTTGAGAGCCTGCCTGCCAATGCAGGGGACACGGGTTCGTGGCCTGGTCTGGGAAGATCCCACATGCCGCGGAGCGGCTGGGCCCATGAGCCATGGCCGCTAAGCCTGTGCGTCCGGAGCCTGTGGTCCGCAACGGGAGAGGCCACGACAGTGAGAGGCCTGCATACCATAAATATGGTATACCAAAAACAAAACAAAACAAAAACCTTTTAGGGTGATTGCGAGAATTGAGATGGCATGAAACGTGCCCAGCCCAAGGCTGGCACATCACAGCCACCCAGTGCTATTTGCCTTCATCCTTCCCTGGAAACGCTCACTGCTAGTAATATTAACAGAAATAGCTCACATTTATTGAGTCCTTACTGGGGTGCCAGAAACCATTCTAATCACTTGACGCTCATTTATTCCTCTTTCTCTAAAGGCAAAGGTATCTTTCTAGCCTCCCTAAAGCCATCCATCCTCACAACTACTGCACTGCCTGGCCTAGCACCACTTCAATGGAATTTTCTGATTTTAAACAATATGTTGCTGAAATGATTTCTTGTTTTCTGTGGCTGGCTCACAGCAGCCAGCCTGCTTCCTGTGACAAGGTGTGAGGAAATCAAATGCTGTTTCCTTGGCTTTTAGTACATAGGACTAGTCTAAAATCTGCACTCAGGGTTGACCCCCTGCTGATGGGGATAGACAACGAGGGCAGGGTTCAGGGAAGTGTGGAATTCTTCTGGTGGAGTTAGGAATGGGGTGGGGGTGACAGCTGGCAGGTGGGGTGGGACACAGATGAGATCTCCCTCTGTAGTGTGACAGCCAGCAGCGAAAGAAGTCAGAGCTTTCGCTACAAAGTTTAAAAACTTAGTTTGGCCTCCAGATGTCCATCACATCTTTGCCTGATTATCCCCCAACTCAGCTCACCCAGCGCCCCCGACTCCCACCTCTGCCCACTGCCTTGAACTCCTCTCAGCCCTAGAAAGGATGTGTCCAACCTCATCGTTTCATGTCTCTGATCTCCTCATTCGCACATGCTGCCCCCTCCCCCGGAAGTCCCCTTTCTCTCCTTCTCTACCTTGTAATTCCTATCGATCCCTCCAGACTCAGCTCAGATGTCACCTCCTCCAAGAAGCCTTCAGAGGTCCCCAGTCTGAACTGGGTACTCCTCTGAGCCCACACAGCACCTCTGCCCTCCTGGCCTCTGCTGATGTATCTCTTTCCTCAACAATACTGCAAATTCATGGAGGACACATACCACGCCTTATTTAATTTTACATCCCCAGCAGCTAGTTCAGAGCTTGACATATAGTTGACACTCAGTATACACTGGGTGATGGCATGAGACGAACCAGGAAATGAGCATATCCCCACTCAGGTAAGTGGCCATGATAATGGATGATAATTATATTGATCATAATTAATAACTGCTACCACGAGATACAAAGACTGTCGATCTCTTTATTCAAATTATAACAAGAGCTCTTGAATATTGAGCACCTATGCTGTCCAGACAGGGGCCGGTCACTGCATACATGTTATCTTCTTCCCAGCTCTCAGGGGCTCAGAGAGCGAAGCACCTGCCCGAGGCACGTGGCTAGAAAGAGGCAGAACCGAAGCCTTAAACTGAGGTCCGCCTGACGCTTCCCCTGACCCGTGCCTCCTCCCAGAGGGCGTCACTGCTCCTTATTTTTGGACCTGATTGGCCTCTCCGTGCCTGTCCCCAGACCCTCAGTCCCTCTTCCGAAGCCCCACACCTAGACAGACTGGCCTCACGGTCCTGCCTCCTGCCCAGTGGGAAGGCTGCTCTCCTCCGCCCCCAGGAAAACCCCGAGTGGCCAGTGTGCAGAGCCCAAGGTCCATGGCTGATGCCAGGGAAACCAAGCGGGCATTCAGAAGCGGAGCTGCTTTGTCTGACCGCTGAGCGATTAACCCTTGCACGGCTGTGACAAACATACAGAGGAGCTGCAAACAAATACATCCTGAACGGCCTGCAGACTAAACTGCGACTCTCACCCCTGCCCGACACTGTGCTCTCCCCTGCCGGGTTTATTTCCAGACCGTGAGACCAACCGGATGGAAGGAGACTTGGGGCACATCTCCCCACTGGTCCCCCTGGAAGCCCACTCCTCATCTGTGGCACTCAGGGCTTGGAAACTTCAGGTGTCTGGGGAGTGCTTGGCGTCCTGCGCCTCACTCTCCCTTTCTGTCCCCAAAAGGAATAAATGCCCCCAAATTGCCTGGGCCTTTCCTCATTAGAAATGCATGCCACTTGTGTTCCCTGGAGAAATGAATACAGGCGTCTTGGAGGACAACAAGGAGTCTTGGGGTTACCTGGGGAAGGTCTTCTTCATTCCCCAGATCTTTCCTTAGCACTTACACTACATCGGGCTCTGTGTTGGGGGCCGGAGATGGCAGGGAAATCAGATCTGATTCCCACTCAAGTCCAGAGGGGGAGACACACAGACCAGGAGGTGTGGTGACACGCATACATGTGAGGACTGACACCTAAACAGAAGGTAGAGGGCAAAAAGAGGAAGGCATCAGTTGTTTGGTGATGAGGGGAAGTGGTGGGTAGTCAGGAAAGGCTCCAAAGCAGCAGGAACCCCAGGGCTGGATGATGGAGGATGACGAGGTATCCCCAGGCAGACAAAGCAGCAGGGTGGGGCGGGGTGCACTTAGGGTAGCAGAGGAAGGCAGAGAGAGGCCTGAGGAGTGGGGATCCAGCTGCTGTCAGCCGTTTGGCAGAGCTTGATATGTGGTGCCAGAGAGGGCGTGGCCAGAGGGTGGGCTCAGGTATAAGGCCTGAGGAGCTTGGACCTCATCCCCAGGACAGGTGAGTCACTGAAGGGTTTTAAGAAATGGGGTGCTATGTTTTGACTGGACCTTTAGAAAGACTGCTCTGACTATAGTGCCGAGGGTGGATGCAGAGGGCAGGGAGCACTGAGCTGCAGGCCAAAGACCAGTTAGGAGGCTGGTGCCCTTTAAAGGCAACATTTTTATAGGGACCCAGCACAGTCCGAAGAGCTCCCTCCTCTCTATATGTATGTAAACACACACATACCCCTATATACAAATACAGGCACAGCTGATGTGGTGTATATACTGTTGTTATCTCTGCTAGATGGAGTAGGAAACTAAAGAACAGAGAGGTTAAGTCACTTGTCCAAGGGCACACAGGAAGTGGTAGTCTCAGGATTTGAACCACCAGTTCAGCTTGAGCGTTCATGCTCTTAACCACTACACTATCGTGTCACTCCATCAAAGATGACCAAGGATCGGGACAGGGTAGCATTGTTAAAGGAAAGTATTCCTGATGGGCCCACTCTATATTAGGGGATCCTCCGAAATAGCTTTTGGCTTCCATGGATAGAGGGGGTGCAGCCTTTAATTCTGAGGCCTCTGGGAAAAAACTACAGCATGAAATGTGAAGGAGCTGGAAACTCCCAGGACAGGGCCATGAGATGAAGCCACTAGGGGTCACTTGAGTCCCCAGGAACACATACCTTTGGGGAATGGAGGTAATACTTTTGCTTCGGTGGGTGTGGGCCTGCAAATTCTTCAGACACAGGAAGGCAGGGTACAGGGCGGTCAGAGAAGGCTGTGCCCCAGTGAGAAGAACCCTGCTTTCGTCAACTCACAGCCATTCCTTCCAGGGAGGCTGAGGTCAGGTGACTCCTGCAGGTGCTATGTGTTCTGTAGGCCCCGTAACATGTGGCCGAGGCTATGACGGCTTGGAGCAGCCCCACTTTCCACCCTCCCAGCCATGCTCCCAGAAGGGATAGGATTTGGAGGTGGCTGAGGGCTAGAGGCCTAGCCAGGGGTCCTCTGATAGAAGAGAGGTCCAGGATCAGAGGGGAAGGTTCCATGTGGCTTCTGTGTGATACATTTGGTGGTATGCAAAGCTGGACTTTGAGCTTGCTGGCTCTGCACTTTGGACAGCATTTTAGAGCCTCATATCCCTCATCTTTAAAATGGGAATAAAATTCTGCCAAAGCAGAGCTGTGGCGAGTGTCAAAAGTGAATCCTGGCTGTTAGCCCACGATCCACACTTTGGAAAGTCATCGTCAGATGTGCAGAATTTTCCAAGTGTTGTACAGCTTTTGGAGTTGGAGCTGCTGGTACTTGAATGTAACACTGAACTTCACTCCAACTCTAGGGGCTGCTAGTTAGTGGTCAGCCAAAGAACAATAAACAATAAGGGATCGCGAACTTCATTCCTTCACCTTTGCGGATGGAACTCAGAATTGTGTTTGAAGTCTGGGCGAAGTCATGTAGAAGCATATGTTAACAGCACCTCCTGCTTGCTAAGGTGGGGAAACCACAAGGTAGGTATTCTTTAAAAGCCAGCTGAAAAGCTCAGGAAACAAGGGATATTTTGGGAGTGGATAATTCACAGCTACTGTATATATAGGTTTAAAGCAAAGAAAGCAAGGAGGGCAAGACTGAAGCCAGGGTCACCATCCTAGATGAGGACTAGTCCAATCAGCCAATCAGAGGCCTGGCCTGATGGGCATCTGTGCCAACACCTGTTGGAACCAGAGCATCTATTTACCATCCCAGGAAAAGCATTGTCATAGATGAGATTGTGAGGAGTGATGCCTAATGCTGGTAAAATCACCATCAGAGCATTACAAATAAACACACACACCAACATTCCCTGCACTAGTGGAAAAGCCCCCCCCACCCCAAGGGGCATTTACACACGAATGGCTGGACAGGCTCCAGCCACGCTGAGGCTTGGCACCAGAACTCCTCCTAGGCAGACCACACAAGGCAGACACCTGTCCGGCCCCTGCGTTATCCAGACCCCAGCATGGGGGAACCAACACAGAAAATGGTTTACAAACCCCGAGCACAGCTTCTCTTGGCTCCGGAGGTTCACATCATATCTCTGCCATGCTGCTTTCCCCACTGCAGGGCGTTGGTTCCCCGAGACCGGAAGACCCATACTCACACCTTGGGGGGGTCAAGGGCCCCAATGGCGCCCGCCACAGCTCAATTCAAAAAGTAGCACAAGGGTTTGCTGCGTCTCCCACCAAACTAGCTACTGCTACAGCCATGGTTAGTATTCTGGGAGTTTCCTCCAAAGTCCCCCTAGACTGGAAGTGTTTTGGAACTCTCAAGCCATAAGCTGCTTAGGGTCCCAAGCTTGCTTAGGGCCTCTACCCGATTCTCGCAGTGGCCCATTTTTTGAAGAGCTTCCTATTGGTTTTCCCAAAGACAACGAGCCCACACTTAAGACGTGCTTCTCTCTCTTTCCATCCCTTCATCCCAGGCACAGGGGAGCTACCTGGAGCCCTGTGGACCTGGGGGGTGACATGGGGGAGAAGGGGGATTGGTATTCCCGGAGGGGACCATAACCAGCAAAGCGGAGGGGCTTGGGAGCTGACAGTGCAAGGAGAGAGGCCGGGACAGGGGAGCCAGGCGACTCCTCCTGCAGTGGTGTCCAAGTCCCCACAACCTGGAGAAGACTCGGGGTACCTAAGAGTGGGTTCAGCCTCGGCCTCGTGGGCTGGTGTCACCGCCAGGGGCCTGAGGTCCAGCCCCGGGGGGCGGGGAGAGCCGGCCGGCGGCCTTCCGACTCGGGAGATTGGGGGAGCGGGTCCGCGCGGAGGGCAACTCACGGAGGAGAAGTTGTGCGGGCCGCAGAGCTCGCCGCGGTACTTGCAGGAGAGCAGCATGTCCTCGAGCTGGTGGCCCAGGCGGTCCATGAAGGCGGCGCTGATGCCCTCGAAGTGGCGCGGCGGCAGGAAGAGGCGGAAGTCGGCCAGCTTGCGGAACCACTGGCGGCGCGGCTCGTCCCCCCTCAGCAGCTCGCTGACCAGCGGGCGCGCCGTGCGGTTGGGCAGCAGCAGCCCGAGCCAGTGGCCGGCGTAGTAGAGGTCCCCCTTGGAGAGGCGCGGGAAGCGCAGCGGGTTGTTGTTGCACACGGTGACGGCGGGGAAGGGCAGCTGGCGGCTCCACTCGCGGTGCACCCGCGTGTGCGACGGGAAGCTGAGCCAGTAGAGCAGGCGGTTCGAGGACCAGGACAGCAGCAAGCCGAGGGACGTGCAGAAGGCCAGCACCCACAGCGCCCGTCGCTGGAAAGAGCCTCCCGCCGCCGCACGCCCCGCGCACATGTGCCGCAGCCCGTGCAGTTTAGCGCGGCTCAGCGACGGCCGCCCCCTGCGGGCGACCCCCGGCCCCTGCAGCGCCCGCTCGCGCTCGCGCTCGCCGCCCCGGGGCCGCCCGGCTGCCGCCACCGCCGCCGGCGCCGGCTCCTCGCGGGCCATGCGGAAGCGTCCCGGGCCGGTGAGCGCGGCCGCGGGCCGCCCGGCTCCGCCACTCCGGCTCATTCATTCAGCCCGCGGCTGGCGGCAGCGGCGGCGGCCCCGGCCGGGCGGAGCCGCCATGGGAGTCCGCAGCAACAGTGGAAGCAGCAGCGGCAGCCGCTGCGCGCAGCCCGCGCCAGGGAAGCGTGCGCCCGAAAGGAGCTCCGGTGGCGCGGCATGCCCGCCCGGCGCCGCCACCGCCGCCTCCGCGGGCGCCCGCCCGGGACCGAGGCCGCCTCGGCCCACCGCCCCTGGCACGGGCCTCCCCGAGCGCCTCCCAGGCTCTCCTGGCCCCGAGTCCTCCTGGCGGACGCCCGACGCCGGCCACTACCTCTGGAGGGGCCCCGCTGGGCGCCGCCTCTCCGGTCCCTGGGCGCTGCGCCCGCCTCCCCTCGTCTTGGATCTCGGGGGACCCTGAGCTGAGTCCCCGCGGCTCCGCCTAACCCCAGCTTTTACGCTGGTCCCGGGAGAGCAGCCACTCGGCCACCAGTGCCTGATTCGGACACCCCCAAGGACCCCACCAGCCCGGCCGGTGGCCCGCGGTGCTGGGACACGGGGGAGAAGGCGCCGGGGGACGAGCGCCCCCAGAGGCGCGCGGCGGCTCCTGGCTTGGCGGGTGGGGTGGGTGTGTACAGGGGTGAGCGGTCGCCCAGCTGGCTGCTGCCCTCCTTCCCTTTCCTCCGGGACCCTTCTCACTGCTCCTCGGGCTGCGCTCGGCTGAGACCTGCTAAGGCTCCCCCAAGTCCAGGGCCCGCGCCTCGCCTGGGGCTGGGGGCGTCTCAGGGTCCTGCCAGAGGCTGCTGGCCGCTGGGCTCCTTCAAGGGTGCTGGCCAGAGGGAAGTGTCCCTTCTCCCGCGGCTCTCCGAAGTGCCTCGAGTCTCCAGAAAAGCCCGGTCTCGCCGTCCCTTGCCTCTTCTTTTTCCTGCCCCGGTGCTCCAGGAGCTGGGGACCGAGGAGCCCCGGCTACACCTCTCGGGGGTGACCCGGACTCGCTGCTCCGCGCGCCCGGCTCGTCTCGAGACTCCCAGCGTCGCGGCGGCGGCGGCGCTCCTCTCGCGGCTGCCCGGCCCTCCTCGGGCCCCGGGCGAACTTGGGCAGCGGCCGCGCGACGCTGGCGCGGCTGGGCTTCCAGCACCTGCTCCTCAGCTCGCCGGCCCCGCGGCTCCGGGCGGGCGGGGCGGCGGCGGCGGGCGCCGTGCGCTCCCGGAGACGCGGTGCTGACGCGCGCGGCCCCTCCTGGCTGCATTTTACTTCCTGGCCACTGTGGCCGCTGCACACCGAGCGGGAAGCGTTTTGCCGGAGCCGGCGGCGGCGGGGGGATGAGCTGCACAGATGAGCCGCGCTGGCGGGAGAGATGTGGAGTAGAAACGCTGCGTTTATGTGGGCCGCGTGTGCATGAGTGTGAGGACACTTTGGACTGTCGACAACCTGAGCCGCTGTCTAGTGTGGGCATTTGAGCAAGTGTGTGAGTGGGGCGTCATGCACTGAGTGTGGGTGGGATGTGCGTGTGTACGTGTGAACAGGCATTTCTGTGTATCTGGTGAATGTGAGCCTATGTGCAGAGCTGTGGCTCTCTGAATGTGTGTGGTGTGTGTAGAACAGAGTGATGGCTTGTATGCTCTACGTGTGTGTAAGTGTGCATGTAGGCGGTGGGAGGCGTGAACGGGCGTGTTGACGTGTGGGTGGATATCGGGGTTTCTGGATGTGGTGTGTGGTTGGTGTGTTTTGCGTGTGTGTGCTGTGTAAATGAGTATGTGTGTCGGGGTGCTGGGAACAGTCACTGGGTCTCTGGCAGGTTGGGCTCAGTGGGGCAGCCCTGCCCCCTGCCTGTTAGGAACTTCCGGTGTCCTCCAGTCACTTCCCCGGCTGGGTCCGCTGCTCAGCCCTGGCGCAGTCCACCAAGTGCAGCCTTCCTGGGTGGGCGGCAGGGAGGAGGATGACTTCCATGGACAGGAGACTCCATATCTGCCATTCTCATGGCGGGGTTCCTACAGCTGGTTGGCTGATGATGTCACCCTTCCCTCCTGGACAGGCTCAGAGTCTTCCACTAAGCCCTGGGCACTCTTGGACACTTTCATTTAGCTTTTTAAAATATTCTGCCTTGGCGTGTTTGGGAGGATGGGTGAAGCATGCAGTGTACTGTTAACTCCATTTCACACTAGACTTGGGAGGCTAAGTACTTGCCCAAGGTCAAACTGCCCCTAAGTGGTGGATCAGGATTCTACACCCAGGTCCCTGAAGCCCTGGTTCTTTCAACTGCACCACGGGGCCTTGCAGTTTGCACTCTCTGGGCCAGGCGCCTTGAGGCCAGGGCTGGAGTCTTGCTCCTTGCCTGCCGCCTGCCCCGCGTGGTGTATGGTAGGTCTCTTCCCGTATTTCCCAAATAATTGAGTCACTGAGGCCTCACTGGATGGGTAACACCTCCAGCATTATTACTCCCTGGGATAAAGGAGTTTCGTAGACATTTTCTAGAGAGTAGATTGTGATGGTGGCGGTGAGGGGAGAGACAATGTGAAGGGATCTTGAGGGTGGAAGGGCACCCCAGTGAAGCTGGGAGATTTGGGGTTTGGAGGATTTGAATTTGGGCCTGGAGAGGCATTTCACCCATTTTGTGATGATTTATTAGAGGTGGTCCAGGTAAGTCTGTTGAATGAGCATCAGGTGTCTGAGCGGTGCTGGGTGGGCTTTCCCTCCCCACTGACCTGGAGGGTATATGTCAGCATGGCAGCCCCTGCATCTGGTCTCTGGAGATGGGGATATCTGAGCCACACACACACACACACACACACACACACACACACACACACACTCCTGGAGGCTCTTCTCATTCACCTGGTGAGGAAGCTATAGAAGTTGGGCTTTGCTAAAATTCTGCTTTGGATTCAGTTCCTTGAAAATATCTGTTGCTAGCTTTGGGGGGCAGGTTCTGAATCTGCCAGTTTTATGGGGCCTCTAACAAAGGCTCACACACCAGTGCTTCAGCCTGGTCCCAGCAGTCCTGGGCTGGTGGCGGGGGGAGGGGAGGGGTGCCACATTGACACATATCCAGACCAAGGTGGGGCGACCTTGTGAGCTCAGTGAAATTACTGATGAAGTAGCCAGGGCAAGCATGTGACATCTTCCAGCATCATAGCCCTGGGATGGCACGAAACTCTGTCTTGTAGAAACCTTTAAGACCTTTTATGTTTCTGATTTGTTCAGCTGTTGTGGGCTTTTTCTTTCCTGGCATTTTCCCCCTTGAAATGTACACATGCTGCTTTTGGTTGCCTAAGTGTCTTCTCTGCCATGGTTTTTACTGTTAATTCTCCAAATGGGTCACTTTTTCAGAGAGAGGAAGGGTATCCTGCATGGGCTTCAGGGGTCTTGGCACAGAAATCCAGAGACAGACCCAGGGAGGCCTAGTGATCCCGAGTGATTCATGGCTTTCTTTTTGGCACATGTATGCGATGCGTTTCCTGCACTGCCTGAAATCCCCCCACCCCTTTCTCGACCAATACTTTGACCAGCTCTGTGAAGTTCTGCTCTTTCCCCAAATCCCAACTGAAGCATTGCCTCCTAGGTAACTGGATTGACAGCTCCATCATAGCCTTTGCATAGCACCTTGTCACTGTGTGTGTCTAGGCTTTTCTTCTGGACGTGAGCCCTTTGAGGACAGGGACCACATCTCATTCACATTTTTGTCTCTATCTCTCAGCACAGTGCCCTGGCACCTAGATGAAACACACCAAAATGGGGAAGAGAAGAAAGGAACTAAGATTTCTTGACTATCTCTGTATGCCAGGCAACTGTACCAGACACATAAACATATTTAATTTCTTATTCCAACCTTGCAGGGGGGTATTTTTGCCCCCTTTTTACAACTGTTGAACCAAGGGCATGGAGAGCAGGAATTGATCTCAGCAATAACTCATTCCAAAGTCCAAGATTTTCCTTCTCCATCATGCTTCTTTGAAAAGTATTATGATAAATAATAACAATAATAATAATATAATAAATGTAGGACTTCCTAATCACTAGGACTTGTTCTAAGTGACTTACATTAAAAACAAGTGTCATAAGCATTCTAAGTGTTTAATCCTCAAAATAATCCTACTAGGCAAATACTGTTATTTTCTCTATTTCGAAGAGGAGGAAGCCTTACCACAGAGAGGTTGAGTTACTCAACCTAAGCCACACAGCTTAAGCAGGAGAGCAGCCTTTCAATGCAGGTAGTCTGGCTCCATCCCCTGTGCTCTCAAACCCTACCCCATACCATCTCTGCCCTCAGAGCTGCACTGATACAACAGCTCGTGTGAATTCGCTTTCCCATTCTTGCAGGCTCACTTGGCCAGAAAAACAAATTCACGAGGCAGTGCATGAGTTGCCCCACGTGACCTATCCACCAAGAAGTGTGAATTTAACATTGTGATTTCCCAATAATAAGCTTTTAAGAAAATTTCCCTCTTCCTGTTTATCTCTAAAACATCTGTCGCTCCACACCTGGAATCCTGGCCTCCTGTGTGATGTTTGGGTGCCAGCCAGCCCACATTCTGGTGGGTGACCACCACCGCCAAATATAAGCTCTTTCTCCCATTAAATGAGTTTGTTGGGCGGGGAGGTCCATTTAGGTCAATGTGATTTTCTGTTTTTATAATCCAGTTGTAGGAGCTGATACTTGTTGGCTTGATCGGGCTTCACTGGGTCCCCTGATAGTCCTGCTTACCCCCAATCCCTACTGCTCAGGGGCTTGGTATTAGAAAGTATCAGAGGTACTACTTAACCCTGCTCTTTGGAATCGCTGCTACACACCTGAACAGTGACAGTCCACCGGTAACTGATTCTATCCCAAAACATCTGGCAGTGTTTAAAGCTTCCTTTCATCAAACTGGAATCAGTCTCTTTGCAAATGTCTCCTAATTTATCCCCGGGGAGCCACACAAAATAAGTTTGATCTTTCTTTCGCGTGGGAACCCATCAAAATACTTTATAGTATCAGAGTATGTCAGTGGTGAAAGGGGCTCTAGTAGTCTGCCTTCTAGCAAAATCTTCAAGAAAGTCTTTCTTCTCCAGGTTAAACACCATCAGTTCCTTCACTTGTTTCTCCTGTACTTTCGGCTCTTGGGATGGGATCGCGGATGTCGATATCTTTAAAATGGTCCCATACCCACTGGTATGAACCCACCAAGCCCTTTACTCTGGACCTGGTCCATCCAGGCCCTGATCTTCCTTCTGATGGTCGTGGGATCTTATCTGCCACCCTCCTCCACCCCTGGGATTTAGTGTATGTGGCGGGTGTGGAGGGGGGAGAGGTGACAGTAACAATGGGCTCTTGGTGTCTTTGCTTAGAATGCCGGGCGCACTTCCTTTTAGGACTCATGGTGATGAGTCAACACTACCTCTAGTCTCAGAGTTCATTGCTCTTAGGGGGCAGGTGTGCTTTTGTGGGTCTGTCTGTGAATGTAAAGAGCTCGTTTTTTCTCCTTCTTTCTCTGTCTTTCTTTTTCTGTCTCTGTACTGCCCTGGGCTCTCTGTCATTCTGCTTCCCTCTCTCCCCCTCTTCTCTTTTCTCCTTCTCTTCTCTTTTCCTCCCTTTCTCCTCTCCCCAACCTCTGCCTGAAGCCTAGCAGTCCCCTCTGCTACCTTCTTAGCCTGTGCTACTGGTGGCCTCTGGGTGCATAGAGGTGGCTGCATTGTCACAGGACCTCAGCCAATGTCCAGTAGTCATGATAGGAGCTCCTGCACTGGTGGAAAGGGCAAGGGGGACTTCACCAGGGTTTTGGTCACTACATACCTCCTTTCCCATCCATCCCAACCTCCCTCCATGGGGCTGGCGCTGGAGTGGCTGTTCCATCTTACCTCTTCACGTGCTTCAACATCTCCACGGCTTCTCCCGCTTCTTCCGTGGCTTTCTTATAGTATACTTGGCCCCTCCTGGTTCTCTCTTCTTCTGGGCTCCTTCTTAGGTTCTCCAGATTTTTTTTTTTTTTTGCATTTTTGGTCATACTCATTTTACTGGAGTTCAAGCTCTCAGCTGCTCATCCTTCACCAGCACTAAATCCCAGGGGTAAGAAGGCAAACGGGCCCACAACTACCAGAAGAAAGATCAGGACTGAAAGGACCAGGTCCAGAGCGGAGGGCTGGTAGGTTCATGCTCTGTGGAAGCGCTGTGCTCCATGGTAAATGGCAAATCCTGAAAGATGGGAGGATGTAATGTAATTGAACCCTTTCACTCTCAGGGGAGAAAGCAGAGGTCCAGAGAGGGGAGTGGCATGCTATAAATCACACAGGTGGATATCGAGAAACACAGAACCAAAATCCAGATTCCAACTTCAGGGTCATTCTCTGCTCACCCTATGGAATAACTTTTCGACCACCCATTTTGAAATCAGCAATGTATTCACATAGTCAAAAAGGAGAAAAGAGTAAACAGTCTAGTAAAAAAATCTCTCTACCCCTTGCCTCCCCCGGTCACCCATCTGTCCTCCTTGGAGGCAACTAATGCTATCAATTTGTTGTATAATCTATTAGTGATACTTATGAATATACATATGTGTGTATAGTCTCCATATGTTTTCCTTTTCTCACGCCAATGGTTGCCTTCTGTGAATACCATTTACTAGAGTAATTGTATTCTATGTTCTTCACACCTTTTTTCTCTGTATTTGCAGTTATTTTATGGTTGCCTTCCTCTGGCACCTCATTCCAACTCCTGTTATTTTCCTCAACTTCTCATTTCATATTGTCCTGCTCTCCCATCCAAAAAGGACAGTGGATCCTATGACAAGGTGGTACACAGAGCTCGCTGTTTTATTATCAGATTTTCCATTAACTCTTTGCTAGATATTCTGATGGATGAAAGCTGTTGCGTGGATAATCTCAAACATCAGATAGTGCAAAGATACTTCCACCTGCCTCTGAACAGTATTACATGATGCATTTGCATAGGATTTAATTTTCTGGTCAAATTTTCTTTAAACTAATTATAACACACACACACACACACACACACACAATTGAGTGCCCTCAGCACACAGCTCTTGTTGGTTTGGGAAAGTGGTCCAAACGTGCATTGGTTGGCAGAGAAAACCAGTTTGGGATTCAGAAGTTTCTGTGACTAATAAAGAGAGTGAGTAAGATGCACCATGGAGAGAACCAGAGGGTGTCAGTGCCAAACGTGATCTTAATGAGCATGTGGTTAAACATGAGGAAGAGGAAGAGGAAATTGATATACAAAGTTTAGTAACTTGCCCCAGTCACTGGGAAGTTGATCTTATGATGGTGATGATGATGATGGTAATGGTGATGGTGATGATGGTGATGATAATGTGATGGTGGTGATGGTGATGATGATAATGGTGATGGTGGTGATGGTGATGATGGTGGTGATGATGATGGTGGTAGTGATGATTGTGACGGTGATAGTGATGGTGATGATGATGATGGTGATGATGATGATGATGATGGTGATGGTGATGATGATGATGATGATGGTGATGGTGATGATGGTGATGATGGTGATGATGATGATGGTGATGGTGATGGTGGTGATGATGGTGATGATGATAATGGTGATGGTGGTGATGGTGATGATGGTGGTGATGATGATGGTGGTAGTGATGATTGTGACGGTGATAGTGATGGTGATGATGACGATGGTGATGATGATGATGATGATGATGATGATGGTGATGGTGATGATGGTGATGATGATGATGGTGATGGTGGTGGTAGTGATGATTGTGATGGTGATGATGATGGTGATGATGATGGTGGTAGTGATGATTGTGACAGTGATAGTGATGATGATGATGGTGATGATGACGGTGATGATGGTGGTGATGGTGATGATGGTGATGATGGTGATGATGATGGTGGTGATGATGAAGGTGATGGTGGTGATGGTGATGATGGTGATGATGATGATGGTGGTGATGATGATGGTGGTAGTGATGATTGTGACGGTGATGCTGATGCTAATGCTGATATTTGATAGCTAACATTGATTGAGCACTAATTATGTCAGGCACTATGCTCGATGAACATGCGTTAGCTGATTTAATCCTCACAGCAACCTTATGAGGTATGTATCACCATCATAGATCTTCTACACAGGAGGAAACTGAGGCAGAGATTGGATAAGTAACTTGTCCAGTCAGTGCCTGGATTCAAACCCAGGTGTTTTGGCTCTAGAGTACAGGGTCTTAATCAGGTTGGTTGAATTAGCTGAAATGAGGACTGTAGTGGTATTGACTGAGCACCTAGCATGTGTCGGGTGCTGTCTTAGGCACAGGAAATGCAGGGTCTACTCAGACGTGGTCCCTGTCTTAGCTTGCAGTCCAGTGGGGGACGTGGGTAAGAAAAGAGATACCTTTAATAAAGTATGATAAATGCTACGCTAGAGTGTGTTGAGAGCGTCCAGAGGAGGGGGCTCCCCTCCCTTAGTCTGAGAGTGATCGCCATACACGTTTCCCAATGAATTTCTCCATTCATTTTCATTTTCTCACCCCAGCTCATGGAGAACTGTATGACTCTGCCTACAGGGATCAACCTTGGGGACAGGATCTGCGACCAATTGTAACCCCAGCATAAGCTCACATTGAGGAGCCCTGATCCATGACATCCATGTGTCCACATCCACATCCTCCTCCTGATGTGGCTTTTTGTGTCCCCAGTGGTGTCTTGTTGACCTGTGACATTTACTTTCTAAGTCCAGGCCACATCAATAATGAATTTGGGGTTTCCCTGGTGGCGCAGTGGTTGAGAGTCCGCCTGCCAATGCAGGGGACACGGGTTCGTGCCCCGGTCCGGGAAGATCCCACATGCCGTGGAGCGGCTGGGCCCGTGAGCCATGGCCGCTGAGCCTGTGCGTCCGGAGCCTGTGCTCCGCAACGGGAGAGGCCACAACAGTGAGAGGCCCGCATACCGCAAACCCCCCCCCAAAAAAAAACCCAATAATGAATCTCTGCCTCTTCTCCCAGCGTGGCCTTCTCTATTCTGGGTTTAGGCTTGAATAACTGGGTCTTGGTTGTAACTTTGACCATAAAGTTAGCAGAGCGATGGAGCTTTGCACACTTTTCTAGCCAATTTCCTCTCCCATACACATAACAAAACTCTCATTAAAACAGTTAAGCACAATAACCTCCTCCAGTAATTATCACCCACTCATATTACGAAAAGGCAGGCAGTTAAAATCGGATTTAATAACATATAAAACCCCAGGTACAATTAGGCATTTTATTCTCAATTCCTTGACTGTCCCCTTAACTGTTTTCAGCCATGACTTAGTCTTACCCCGGCTCTCACCTCCCCTTTGGGGAGCACTAACTAACCAGCCCTGAATCTGTCTTGCAGACAGACCCTCTGCAGTGACTCAGAGATTTCAGGCCAAGTTGATTTGTCAAAAGCCTCCATCCAGGCTGCTTTCCCTCCAGCCGCAGCTTTTCTCTGTCTCAGCCACTAGCAGTTTGTTTACTTTCTTTCCTTATAAATGACCTGGGCCAAACCACTATCTCGGGTTTCTCTCCTCCTTGTTTATTTGCCTGTCTGTCCACAGGAGGGGCAGAGTGGGAGGGATTTTATACGTTCTTTTGCAGGGTGTGGACCTGTGTGATTATCCAAAGAGAAGACAGGGAGAGAACGGCAGGACAGGGAAGGCAGGATAAGGGAAGGAAAGGCGGGGGAGGGGATGATGGGGAGGGAGAGGAGAGGAAGATAACACAGAGTACCAGCCAGGTACCTACCACATACTATTTGTTATGTGCACCATATAATGTTCATTTTTTTCCTTTTTGGCCGCGTTGCACAGCTTGCGGGATCTTAGTTCCCCGACCAGGGATAGAAACTGGGCCCACAGCAGTGAAACCACCAAGTCTTAACCGCTGGACTTCCAGGGAATTCCCCGATGTAATGTTCTTCATAACAACTCTCCCAGGTCGGTACCATTATCCCATTTTACAGATGGGGACTTTATCTTTCCAATCTTACTCTCTCTGTTGCTGGTTTAAGCACAGCTCAAACCATAATCCCCCAGGGCAACCATTCACCGAGCTGGATGTCAGGCACTGAGTTAAGCCTCATTTTCCAGATGAAGAAAATGAGGCTCAGAGAGGTGAAGTAACTTGCCTAGGGTCACACAGTAACAGAGCCTGGATTCCAAGCCAGGTCTGACTCCAACGTGTTGGTACTTGTTAGAAAGGCAGGAAATTGGGAGTTTAGAAAGAGAAAAGATAAGGTGGGTGGCAGCATAATTCAGAATTGTGCAAAAGCCCTTGGGGAGATGAAGGGAGTGAAAACAGAAGCTGGGTTCTCAGTATCTGCTGTGCGTCTGGAGCTCTGTTCTTCCCAGCTTCAGCGTGATGCCATCACGGGCAGAGCTAAGACTATACAAGTCCAGTGGTAAGAAAGAGGTTCAGGGAAGTACCCATGGGTACAAGTGCCAGGCTGGGCTAAGAGAACGTCCAAATGATCGAACGCGCTGAGAGCCATCACAGGGCTGCAAAGTGGGAGCTCATGTTTACAAACCACAGACTTTCAGCCTACCCTCCTGTCTCCTTTCTTCCCTCCCTCCCTCCCTCCCTCCTTCCTTCCTTTCCTTCCTTCCAGACCTCAGCTTTGCTTTCTGCTTTTAATCAATACTTCTCTAGCCCAACAGTGCTTAAGTTTACTCATTCAATAGTTCTCAGCAGCCTAAAGCACTAACACACAACATTAGATTCAAAACAGCTTTCTGAAAGTGCCTGGAGTTATAAAGGCAAGTTCATAAGCTTGATGTGTAATAAGAGCATGAGACAGTTCATACCCTTTGACCTGGTAATCCCACACCCTAGAAGCTTCCCCAAGGAAATAACCCCTAAACAAAGTACATAGGTATTCTCAGTGAGGCTTCTCATGCTAGAGAAAAACAAACAAATTAAAAACAGTTCACATGCCCAACACTAGGTGTATGGCTAAGCTAATGATGGTGACACTATGTCATTGGAAAATGATGACATTTTTAAAGAAAAGAACAGGACAAGGATGCTAACGTGTTGGGTTAGAGATGAAACAGCACCGACTAAAAAGATCTGAGCACAAAGGGCACACCCAGCCTGATTTGCACTCCAGGAAAACATCTCTTTGTACCTGAGCAATGATTAGAGGAGAATTAGGACAGACAGTGTTTACTAACAAATAGCTTTTATTGGTGAAGTTTGTTCGATTTCAGACAAAGCCTAAGCAACTTTACCAGAGCCAAGCTTGGAAAGAAGGCACATCGTAAGGTGAAGAATTTCTGTCTCTATGAAGTGGTATCACTGGATTATGGACCACTGGACCTGGACCTCTTGGCCAACCTCACCATCCTTCCCACCTTGGCACTGCCAACCCGCCAGTGGAAGCAAGCCACAGATGCTGCCCTTATGTGGCTGGAACCATCACCCTGAACTTTGCCCACTCTTGTGTATTCCGCCTGCTCCTGGGTCCCCCTCCCCCTGCATTACCAGGGTCCCCACCTTAGTCTCAATCCCTTTTTGTTCAATCCTGGAACAAAACCCAAGCAGTGACTCACATGATAGATGCATTGTGACCAAATAGTGACCCATAATAAAAACCGACCCAGAGACAAACTGTCCCCAATCAGGGAGGGGCATTTGGATGAGGATTGCTCTGAGGTGTTGCTTTCCTTGCGTCCTTTCTGCTGGCTAGGTCTCTGTCATCTGTTCCCAGACTCTGCCCAGATACCTGACTCTGACTTGTGATTAAACTCACAGCTGGCTGACTTGGTTTGGCGCACTTGACCCTGGCTGGACCTCGACAGCATGAAGGGTCCAAGCACTTTTTCCAGCTACATCACATTTCCACCTTTAACTATGGTTGGAATTCTCCTTGGTCTTGGCACCCACGGTATTCTTCTTTCTGGTTTAGTGGCAGTTCAAAGAGCTAAGGAAAAGTCTGAGCAGTCACAATGCATGTCCCTAAACTAATAATAATAATAATGGCCTTAATTGAAGATATTAATGTGGCAGGCATAATGCTAGGGACTTTGCATGCATGCATTATCTCATTTAATCCCCAAGTGACCCTAGTGAAGTAGATATTATTCTTTCTCTTTGTGCCAAGGAGGAATCTGAGGCTGAGAGAAATCAAGTGGATTATTTAAGGTCAAACTCGGGTTTTGCTGATATTAAATCCTCCCTCCAACCCCTGTTATATGATACAGGCTTCCAGGCACTAAAGTTAACATCACATAGTTTAAGCATGAGTGAGCCTTTGATTTTCAGGAAGGCTGCTTACTTTTACTTTATGTACAAACCTGATAACATGCTTCGTTTTGTTTTTCAGGCTCTCAGTAGAATAGAAATGACATACATTATGAAAAGAAACAAGCAGGCTTAAGATTCAACGACACTGATGGGAAGAATATACAGCCAAAGCCTGACCACAAAGGAGAAGACAAAAGAACTATAAAAACAGATACAAGGACTAAAAAAAGACACCACTTAATGTTGGGCAAACTCCACACGTTTCAAATCGTCCTGAGTCTTTTAGCCCCAAAGAAGAGTTGGAATTTACAATGATGGCCTTGAGTTGCCAAGATTACATTTTGTTCTGTATAATTTGCATAAGAATATATGAAAGGATGGGATATTTTTCAGAAGGAGTTTTGGCCAAATGGTTCCATTAAAAAAAAAGTTGTGGTATTCAAAGGAATAAATAAATCCTTAACTCTTGGAAATGTTGGCTGTTCAGAAAAATCACTTATTTCTTTGGAAGAGAGAGTCTAAACGACAAAGGTCCATTTCTTTCATTGGTGCATTGTTTCAGCCATCACCTTGAACAAACTTTCCCTGTTGTCATTTTGTTTGATGGCCAAACTGTGATTCGGTACATGGCTTAACATTTCCAGTTGGTTACGTTGCTGCCAGTTGAGTTATGTTGTGGGTGTTTAGTTGTTCTATAAAAGGGTGTTTCGTGGTATTTAAACGTTTCTTTTCTGTTTCTTAAACTAAAAATAATGACAGACCACTTTTTCCCTCATTTTTTCTTCCCTCGCAGAAAGAAACAATAAAGGAGAAACGGGATTCTGTTTGAGAAAAGAGTTCTACCACTCATGTCTCCATCAGAAACATTTTAGGGCTTTGTTCTGTGGGACTTGGAAATCTTATGCAATCGGTGACAGAATTCTGACTTATAGACGGGTGTCAGAAATCAGAATATCTCAACTAATGGAGCTCATTTATTAGCTTTCTGAAGGCAAACTTCCCTTGGTGGCTTGTGTGTGTGTGTGTGTGTATGTGTGTCTGTATGTGTACATGTGTGTATGTGTTTATGTGTGTGTACATGTGTGTGTGTTTCCCTTTTGCATATTCACACTGATTGATACAGAGGAATGTGAAATGTCCATGTTGCTTTGTGAAGTATTCACAATATCCTTTTAAATTTGGAACTGGAAGTTTAGCCATGGAAGATAGAGATTTCATTCATGAATTCTAAGTCCCTTTTTCACGTAGAAATCTTGGAATTATCCTCAACTAAGCCCTTACCGGCCCCCCTCCCCTGCTACATTCCGTTCATCACTGAAGGCTGTCAATTCTGCCTCTAAATTATTCTGAAGCCCCTGGGCAGTGTTCCATTCTCATGGCTGATAAGTTGGTTCAGGCCCTTCTGGTCTACAGCTTACAGCCTACCCTGTTACTATAGCTCTTACCTGGGCCCCTTGTCTTTGATTTCCTCCCTCTCCAATCCATTCATGACCCTACCATTCTGATTACATCATTCTTCTGCTTGAAATCCTTCAATGGCTCCCCAGTGCTTATGTCAGAGCTTCACAGCTTGTGTGTTGTGTCACACGATGGGTCTCAGGGAGTGTGGGTATTGATTCTCACAGCTTTGGGGGTAACAGAGCAGGCTTGGGGCAGCAGGAGCCCCAGGGGCTGCTCAGGACTGCAGTCTTATCCATTTGCCCCTGTATGCTGTATAGATATTACCTATTGTGTTCCTGAAAACATTCCAGAAAGTTCTGGAAAAGCCTGGCTTCTAAAGCCCTTCTCACCCTGGCCCCACTTACTCCACCATTCTCTCCTGCTACTTCCTACCCCACAAACCCTTTATCCCGGCCATCTAAGGTTCTTGCTTTTCCATCTTAAATCCATACCACGTTTGTGCAACTTTATGACTTTGAAATTGACATCTTCCCTTCTCTTCTTGGTGAACCTGTCACTTTTGAGGCCCTGCTCACCTTTCCCCTCTCTGAAACTCTCCCCCCGCCCAACCCCACCCCATGCTCCTGCAAACAGGATTAACCACTCTCTCCACATTGCTCCAATGCAAGCCAGGTAGGGGAAATTGGGAAAGTTACTTAAACTCTCTGAGTCTTAATTTCCTCACTTGAAAAATGGAGGTAATAATCTCTGCCTTGCAAGGTTAGCATAAAGATTAAATAAAATAACATATGTAAAGCATTTAGTACCAAGCTTGGCATACAGCAAGCATTCGGTAAATATCTGTTGAATAATAAAGGGTAGTTGCTATCATTAACTATCAGACTTTGTCAGTGCACTTATCCCATAATTGTGCGAGGGTTGTTAACTCCTCCTATTGTCTTAGTGCAATAGATTCTACTCTGCTAGGGTGTCAGCTCCATGAAGGAAGGGGTTTTGAGTTTGTCTACTGCTGTATCCCATACACACTCAACAGGGCCTGGCACATAATAGACCTGATTAATCTTGGTTGATTGCTTGCTTTCCCCCTTTGGTTCCTGGGAAGGTCAAATGGGATGATGTATGTGAAATACTTTGAAAGTATACACATCTTGCAAATATCTTATAAGTTTAGGAATTACCCTTTCATCGATGCTTTTAGTCTCAAGGCTGATGCTTGGGCTGGGCTGCCAGCACACAAACATGCCTGCAGACCCACGTTCCGTGGTGTGGCGTGTCAGTTCTAGGGTGGTCTGAGGCCCACACAAAATGCTGGCATTTTTATTTGTTGGACAGGGATAACCCAGGCAGGCATCCTATTTGTATCATTATCTTCTGAAATAGACGTCTGAACAGAAGAGTCACTTATGGATCTGTCAGTTTCAGCTCTTATGCTTCTAGCAGCAATGCAGTTCTAGATATTTTGTCCACTGAGTCCAGATACCCTTGTTCTCCAGAGCAGGGTGTGACCATCCTTATCAAGGAAGGGCGTCACCTTGGGAAGGGCAGGTAAGGGAGACTCTGGGTGGGCTTCACTTCAGGTGAGAGTAGGAAGCTCTTTAGCAATCAGCTGGTCCCATCTCCTTGGTCTAATGTATAGACAAGGAAATTGAGGCCCAGAGAAAGTCAGCGACTTGTCCCAGGTCACCCAGCCAGCTCTGGGATCCCCCTTCAGTATTTCTTCCTTTTACTTTGCTACAGTGTCTATAACAGAGAGAGGAGGGGGAGTTCCAGGCCCAGGAAATAACACTACTTGAAAAATATGGAGTCTATATAAGGGCTCCATTCATATATATTTGGGCTCAGGTCTGAACAGAGGCTGAGAAATGAAAATTCTCTGTATGATAGTGAATGAATGCAGGTAACGTACAAAGACCAGATTGGTGAGTGTGTATATGTGTCTCTGTGTGTACCTTATTTTTTTTTAAATTAATTAATTAATTTATTTTTGGTTGCCTTGGGTCTTCATTGCTGCGCACAGACTTTCTCTAGTTGTGGTGAGTGGGGGCTACTCTTCACTGCGGTGCGCAGGCTTCTCATTGATGTGGCTTCTCTTGCTGTGCGGCACAGGTTCTAGGGCACGTGGGCTTCAGTAGCTGCGGCATGTGGGCTCAGAAGTTGTGGCTCACGGGCTCTAGAGCGCAGGCTCAGTAGGTGTGGCGCACAGGCTTAGTTGCTCCGCGGCATGTGGGATCTTCCCGGACCAGGGCTTGAACCTGTGTCCCCTGCATTGGCAGGTGGATTCTTGAGCACTGCACCACCAGGGAAGCCCTCTGTGTGTTCTTTATTATTTAGCTTATAAAGAGGATTTTATTTTATTTCTTGTTACATTTTCAGGAAATTTGGGTGGAAGAATATAAATAATACGAAGTTTCTAGAAAATTAGTTTCTCGACAGGTAGTGGGATGGATTGGGGGTGGGAAGAAAAGGAGGCAGGGACACAATTACCCTCTTCTCTGCTGGAACTGATGAGGGTCGGGGCACAGTGGTGATGGTGGAATGGAAAGAAATATTTCCCTGGAAAAGAATAATTAAGGGTCCCATGTGAGAGACACAGGGAAGGAAGAATCATTGTGAGACTCCTCAAGGAAGAAGTGGTAACAGTTAATCAGGTGCCAAAGGTGATGAAGTGCAGGTCAGACAGATAACAAGGCTGATTGCAAACATCCCTGAAAAGGCCAAAAAGGCCAAAACACACAGAGAATTTTATGTAAATGAACAAACTTTAGCTTTCATAACAGGGGTTTCGGGCCTGGAATACAGACCCAAACTAACTAGGGAAGGAATGACTCTGGGGCTTTCAGTTTATTATTTAAGAAACCTCTACATTTGTGTGTTTTTTCCCAACCAGACGGTGTTTACTCAACTCTTAACAACCATGCCCGGCTCCTTTAAGCGACCACATCTATCTCCTCCCCCTTCTCCAAGAGGAGACAGTCCTTTCCCCACATCCCAGGCCCAGGTTCCAGACACTGCGCTTGTTTTGTCCTGCTTATAGGACTGCCTGTTCTCTGATCCCTGCTTTTTCCTCCACACCGTCTATCATCTTAACTCAGTAATTTGGACATGACATTGGAATGTCTTTCTTTTCTGATTTCCAAGTCCCTGTTGGGTTGCCTTATTTAAACACCTTTCCTGGTATTGCCTGGAGCTGGTCTCGCCAGCCTCAGGATCATAAACCAAACCCCAGTTATGGAGCCTGGCCCAGTAGCTGGCCTACTGCAGGTATTCCATAATTTTGTGTTGTTGTTGACTGCATAAACGAATGACTGAATGATGAAGGACAAAAGGAAGGCAGGGAGGAGGGTGGGAGAAATAAAAGGAGCATTTTTATTCCACTGATAGATTTAACCTCTATAGCACCAAAAAACTTCGTTGAGCTGGTTTATTTCTGGGAAAGGCAGTACCACCTGCATATTAACAACATTTTGAAACTATCCTATGAGAGTAGATTATATTACTCTAATATGAATACTCTGTATTATTATAATACCACTGTTGGATGCTTGTCTGTTGAAGCCTGGGTGTTTTGATGCCTGTGACGTCTCTTAACCCCTTTGATGTCCATTTGCATGTGGTAAGAGGTGAAATTTATGCTCAGGGAGGCAGGTGGTACTTGGAATGATGCTGGTGCTTGGGAGTCATGAACTCTGGGTTCATGTCCCATATGTGCCACTGACTTGTGACTTTAGGAAAAGTCACAGGGACTGGTCTCTGGGTCTAGGGCTTTCACCTTTAAGATGACATAGTTGGACTAGATAACCTCTAGAGTTGTGTTTCTCTAAGACTTGTACAGACCTGAGCTGGTCTATGAACCTCAGACCAGAGCAGACCCAGTCCCATCTTTGGAGTGATCCCAAACACCAACATTACCTCCTCAATTCAGGTACAAATGTGCATCCACAAGGACAGCGCTTAGTGACTGCGGTGCTGATCTGAGAGAACAACCTGGACTTTCATCCTCGGTCTCAGAACCGGTGTTAAAAATGCCTCTGAAGACGTCGGACACTGGCTGTGTGTGGGTTTGATCCTCCCTTCGTATCTTCTGCTTGTTCTCGCTTTTTGTGTTTTTCTGGGAGGGGAAAATTACTCACATAGAGTCCAAGAGACAGAGTCTTCTCTTGGAACACACACCTGCTGACTTCAGTGATGTCTGCTGTACACAAGATTGCTTGGAGGCTGGGAGGAAAACTTTTCTTATCCTTTTGTATATCAGAAAGAAAGGCTGCCTTTTTGTCTTAGCATTACTAATCTGGTTCAAGGGCTAGAGCTTTCTGGAAAAATCACAAAGCCTGCCTGATTTTCCAGCCTCTGGTTAGAGAGGCAGACAGGTAAACACAGACCTACCACAGCCTCTTCTGGGTTCCAAAGGCTTGGGGAAGAGTGCTCTGATGCTCTGATGCCGGGCCACACTCTCAGCATGGCTCCATCGTAGACTGGGGAGAACAAGAGGAGGGAGGCAATAGCTCCTTAGTTGGGCCGCCCTGGCTGCTTTGCATCTCTTTGATCCTTTTAACCATGCTTCTAGGTCTCTAAGGAGGAGGAGCCTATTTCACAGATACAAGAACTGACACTTGGAGAGTTGAAATAACTTGCTCAAGTTTCCACATTAAACCTGGGATTTGAGTCCAGGTCTGACTCCAAAGGCTGTGCTCTTTCTACTAGATACTATGCTCCCCCATGGCGGCTGCTCCTAGCAATTGTTTGGACGGGGGTTGTGTTGCAGGGAGGAGGTGGTAACAGTCACGATGGGGGCATGCAGGGCAGCCCAGTCTCTCTGAGCTTACATTTAGCCCCTAGGCAGGAAACTGCTGACTCATCATGTATCTGTTTGCCCTGCTAGAAGCAGAGAATGTAGGAGTTTGGGAGATGGAGAGAGAATTTGGGGAGCTCAACTCTGTTAGAACCCCGAGATGCAAGTACATAGAAGCAGGGTGGTAGGTAACCCAGAGACCAGGAGGAAAGCTGGAGGTTTTCATTTGAACACAGAGAGGAGACACTCCCTGCCATGAGCCACATCTCTAGGTTTCCCCCTTTATCCCACTTCTTATTCTATAGGCTTTCTTTGGAGAAGCACCTGCTTTCATGGTTTCAACTCATGAACGATGTGATGACTTCTAAACTACAATTTCTGCCAAATCTTGCTTCTGATTCCATGTGAATCCTTTAGTCCGCTCCACTGGAAGCTCCTCAGCCACCTGAAATTCAGCGCGACCAACAATGACCTCCTCATCTTTTTCTCCCAAACACCTTCCTAAGTTTCTCATCTCAGCAAATGGCGCCACCATCCACCCAGTTGCCCGTGTCAGAAACTCAGGTGTCAGACTTCTTCCTCTGCCTACCCCCAAGTCTTGTTGATCCAAACTCTAATATCTCTCAACTCTACCCACCTGTCTCCCACTATCTCCATTCTCATTCTCACTTTTTGTTTGTTTGTTTGTTTGCTTTTGGGGTTTTTTTTTGCTCATTCCGCATGGCTCATGGGATCTTAGTTCCCTGACCAGGCATTGAACCTGGGCCCTCGGCAGTGAGAGCGTGGAGTCCTAACCACTGGACCACCGGGGAATTCCCTCACTAATGTTTCAAAGACGCCCATCGTCTGGAATCCTGCTTCAGTCTCCTTTTTGGTCTCTGCTCCCACTGGCTCCCATCCATTTCCCACGTTGCTGCCAAATCAGACCTGTTCACTAGTCTTCTCTAGACCCTCAGGAGGTCCCCTTGGCCTTCAGGATAAAGTTCAGCCCCCGCAGTGGTCTTTTGGACCGCTGTCAAGAAGAGCAGGTACTAGAGGATGATGCCTAAGAACCTGGCTTTGAATATCAACTCTGCAACATACTACACATGTGACGCTGGGTGAGACACACAAATCTCTCCTACCCTCCGTTTCCTTATCTTTAATGTGGATCTAAGAGCACTGACATTGTTGATTTTTGTGAAAATTGAATCAAATGAGAGTAGTACATGTAATCTGTGAAACCAGTGCCTAACGTGTGATAGCTTTGAATGGCAGACATCCGTAAATGACAATGCTGTAAACCGTGTTGTCGGTGGGACTTTTAATGGTGTTACACAGGAAGTGTCATGGCGTCCAGGTTTCCACCTAATGGGGGAATTCCATTTCATCATGGGCTCCAAGGGAGGGAGCGACTTTTCTGCCAGGTGTAATATGTCACGCCTTTCCCAATGCATGGTACTGGGAAAAAATATCATGGAACAATATGGAAAAAATATCATGGAACCTACTGATGGAACAACATGGAAAGGACCCAGATGCAAAAAAAAACTTAGATCAGCAAAGTCAAGTGTAGCAAAACCACCTAGCCACCCTGTGAACAAGAAGAACAGTGAGCAGCAAGGAGGGAAGTAAATATATCCATAGGAGCACTGAGAAAGAATCAGTGAAAAATATAGGAGGCAAAAATCTCAGGATTTTCCATTATTAGAAAAGGACCTACCTCTGCCGAGGCACTATATCCTAAGAGCAGCCTTGCACGCTCCTGGAAGAAGCCCAGCAGGACTGAACAGATTTCCTTAACCACAGTGGTTAAAGGTTATTCTTATTCTTCAGAGTTATCATTTGTTCTATCACCTGGGATCATAATCCACTGGACCATTTTTTATGTCTAATTATGTCCAATATCCCTTTCATCACAGCAGTGTAGACTTCATCATTTTCAACAAATCCCTGTGTTTCCTTCACAAAATCTGGAGCTAAAAACTCTGCTAGTGCCGCATAGCACAGGGAGATTAGCTCAGTGCTGTGTGATCACCTAGAGGGGTGGGATAGGGAGGGTGGGAGGGTGACGCAAGAGGGAGCGGATATGGGGATATATGTAAATGTATAGCTGATTCACTTTGTTATAAAGCAGAAACTAACACACCATTGTAAAGCAATTATACTCCAATAAAGATGTTAAAACAAAAAAAAGAAGAGTCATGTACCACAATGTTCATTGCAGCTCTATTTACGATAGCCAGGACATGGAAGCAACCTAAGTGTCCATCAACAGATGAATGGATAAAGAAGATGTGGCACATATATACAATGGAATATTACTCAGCCATAAAAAGGAAAGAAATTGAGTTATTTGTAGTGAGGTGGGTGGACCTAGAGTGTGTCATACAGAGCGAAGTCAGAAAGAGAAAACAAATACCATATGCTAACACATATATGTGGAATCTAAAAAAAAAAAGGTTCTAAGGAAGCTAGGGGCAGGACAGGAATAAAGACGCAGACGTAGAGAATGGACTTGAGGACACGGGGAGGGGGAAGGGCAAGCTGGGATGAAATGAGAGAGTGGCATGGACATATATACAGTACCAAATGTAAAATAGATAGCTAGTGGGAAGCAGCTGCATAGCACAGGGAGATCAGCTGGGTGCTTTGTGACCACCTAGAGGGGTGGGATAGGGAGGGTGGGAGGGAGATGCAAGAGGGAAGAGATATGGGGACATATGTATACGTTTAGCTGATTCACTTTGTTATACAGCAGAAACTAACACACCATTGTAAAGCAATTATACTCCAATAAAGATGTTAAAAAACAAAACAAAAAAAGATTCACAAAAACAAAATAACTCTGCTAGTTATTGTGATGCATGGATACCTGGATTGGGGTGGGGACGAGGGTACTTCCTATGTGATATTTGTTAAGAAATTCCTTCTCTGTGAAGCTGATGGGATCTCTGCTCTCATATTTTCTTTCTTGTACTTGTCCATTACACATGCTCTTTGAAGTATTCCAATTGCTTCCTGGATGAAACTAGAGAGAGAGAGACTTGTCTTTATGTGGGTCAGAATAGCTAAGAGAGGGCCATCCTGAGAAATCACACGGCATGGTGGCAGAGATTGCTGTGGCCCGGGAGCCTCCATGGAGGGACTCCTGGACACACAGGAGGTGGGGACAGCTATGATGGGTGAGCCCTTCCCACAGGGAGTTCTCTCATGGAGGGTGTGTTATTCTTTGTGGACTATTTGGGGTTTGCTTCATCTGTGGCTATGTGTGGTTGTCATCATGTGCAGGAAAAGCAATGGGGTTTGAAGCTAGAGAGACACTGGCTTGGCTCAGCAGCTCCATTCTTTACTAGCCATCATGACCTTGGGCTGTGTTGCTACTCAGACCCTCAGTGTCCTCCTTGAAACCTTGTGGAAAGGATGCTGTGAAGATTAAGGGAGCCCGTGCAGTAAACCTTCAGCACCATTTTGGACGCAATAATGTGAATTTCCTTCTTCTTCCTTTCCCTTTCCTTCTATGCCAGACCATGTAGGGGGGCCTCTCTGCAGGGTATTATCCGAGTCTGTTGAGCTTTCCCAAGGGCACAATTCCTTCTTGGTTGAGCAGTCATGTTTCCAGGAACTTGGACTTTCTGAAACATGGATGCCAGCATGGGCAACCCTAGCTCTGCCCTCAGGTGGACAGGGACATGGTAAGATGCCCACCACTGTATACAGAAGAATTTCTAGTACTTCAGTTCCAAAATGTTCTCACTGAAATCTGCCCTTCTGGAGAGGGCTGGGAAGGAGGGGGTTTATTATGTAACGTGGATTTGATGTTAGAATTTGCACATTGAGTTTTCATTACCAGGCCTCATAAAAAGCAGAAGAGCTCAGTGGAAAAGATTTAAAAAATTATTTTTTTTTACAAAGATAGACAGGTCAGGGGGTCGGACACATTCTCCACTCTGTGGTTCTTAAGGGCAAAGATAAATGGAAAAAAGAAGATTCTATTTTTATGCTTTGAAAGCACATACTTTAGGTCAGGAAAATAGTCAGTCCTGATGTTTAGTCCTGTCAATATAGTTTGGACCAGATCTTTTTTTTTTTTTTCTTTTTATTAGTTGGGGTAGCTGACAGGGTAGGATGATGGGGAGGTCACTTGAGACATACCACCTTGCCTGGTCACAAAGGGATTAAGGAAACTGGACCTCCTTCAGCCAAGGGATATTAGAGAGACTTCAATTCAAATCTCATTTCCACCCCTTACTATCTGTGTGACTCTGGGTAAATCATTTAAGTGCTCTCTCTGGACCTCAGTTTTCCCATCTGTATAGTGGGGGCAACAGCAACTACCTTGCATGTTAGATGTGATACAGTATGTAACAATACTGTCTGATACCTAGAGGGTACTAAATGAAAATTCCCTGGTGGTCCAGTGGTTAGGACCCTGCACTTTCACTGCCGAAGGACCAGGTTCGATGATCCCAGGTCGGGGAACTAAGATTCTGTGAGCTGTGTGGCATGGCCAAACAAACAAACAAACAAACCCCCAAAACAAGCCCATGGAGTACACACCAAAAAACATGCAGAGTGTCTAATGAAGAACAATGTTGGTATCTGGGAGCCTATTGCAAATGGAACCATGGGTCTTCCCTCCATAGCAATGATTCTGAGATTTGTTCAGAGTAAAGGCTGAAAGAAAACCCAGGTAAGTAATAAGAACACTTTGTGTTGTTCTTATACATTCTCCATTTGTATACCAAAATGAATTGCAGTATCTTAAGACAAAGTATATGGATACAATAAAATAGGAAAAATTTTTAAAGCCTATAAATGATTGGGAAAGCAAATAGTGTCATTACTTTGGCTGACATAATGCACTGAGTTTCAGGATTGAGTTTGGAGCTTCCCAGTAAACAAACCAAGGGGAGAAAGGAATGGATTACATGATTCCCATCCTCTGAAAAAGCACATGATCTTGCTGTTTAAAGGAGGAAATGTTTCCTTAGCAATTCCAAAAGGAATTCATCACAAATCCCTAAGGCATTTATGACATTGCACTTGATACGTGCTGCCTAGAGCAACATAAGGAGCGCCGCTGTCTCCACCACGACCTTCCTCCTGTGTGTTCCATTTGACCTTTATCATCTTGACCCTTGATGCAGGAAGCCAAGAAGGGTAACAAATCATGGCGGCGTTACTGACTTGGACATTGAAAAGATTTGGGTTCAAATCCCAGTTCAATCACTTTCTCATTGTGGCACCCTGTGAATCGACTTATCCTCATTGAGTCTCTCTTGGTATCACTGTGCCCACTAAGTGTGCAGACAGGTGTACCACACCGAGCTTGGTGGCTGGCACAGAGTAGGTGCTGCCTACATTGGATCAGTTTTCTTCCCCTTTCCTTTCCCAGAATATAACGCGGCGTGGGTTTTCCTGGGAGCATCTAAGCTAATGAGGTGCTTCACTTTCACGCCTTACTGTGTCATACTGTCTAATTCCCCATCGGCGCCAGAGAGCTGGTTCTAAAATGCAGACCTGAATACGTCCCTCTCCGCTTAATGCTCTCCAGGGTCCCTCTGCTGTCTACACATCAAGTTCAGGTTCCTCGGTCACCTTCAGAGCTTTTTACCCCACGAACTCTGCTATCTCCAGCCGCTGTCTCTAACAAGTACTCAAAGTTCTAGACATTTTAAACTCTAGAGCTCTCCCGGAATACATAATGCCTTGGCACAGACTCTTTTTCTGCCTGAAGCATCCTTTTCTCCATCCTCCTGGTCACTGTGGCACCCAAACTTATTCATCCTTTTTTCTTTTTAAATTTATTTTTATTGAAGTATAGTTGATTTACAATGTCGTGTTAATTTCTGCTGTACAGCAAAGTGATTCAATTATACGTATATATACATTCTTTTTCATATTCCTTTCCATGATGGTTTATCCCAGGGTGTTGAATATAGTTCCCTGGGCTCTACAGTAGGACCTTGCTGTTTATTCATTCTGTATGTAATAGTTTGCATCTACTAATCCCCAACTCTCCACCTTCCGTCCCCCACCCCCCGGCCCCTTGGCAACCACAAGTCTGTTCTCTATGTCTGTGAAAAACTCATTTATTCTTCACGATTGTTCAAATAGTGCCTTTTCTGTCAGGCCACCGATTGCTACCCAGTGAGTCTCTCTCTGTCGCTGGATGCCCCTGGTGAATCTTTGCCATTCTCTCGCAATATCCTTTCTCTCGTTGTTTTGCTAGACTGTGGGCTCTTTGAGGCCAGAGATGGTGCATTTCCTTTAGCCGTGTCAGCATTTCCTTTAGTGCCTAAACTGCTGAAGGTTTGTGTCTCCCCCAGTTGTTGCCTCCACTGTACCTTGTAAACATGTCTGACTTCATCTCTGTCACTAAACCATTCAGCTTGACATTTTAACATGTTTTCATTTCATGTGCATCTCTTTAAATACAGTTCTCTGGAATTACGTCTTTGGTAGGGACTAGGTTCTCCTATGCGGTATAAGGTGAAAATTAAGCGAAGAAAAACCACCCTTGAGAATCTCTCAGGAAGGGACCCCATTGGAAGTCCTATTCCTCAACAAGTTCAGCTTAGTCAATTTCTTTTCTGCTCTGGAAAGGTTAATTTTCTTTAGTGGAACCCTAGAAATAAGTCATTAGCTTGCATTGAGGGGTCATATAGAATCAAAAGTATGTATCATTAGCTACTAGACTGGATTAGGAGCCCGGAGGGAGGACCCCTGGGAGGGTGGGTGGCAAGGACATGGCCTGGTGGGTGATGAATGGGTGGAGGCTGTGTCTTTGGGGCACAGGTGGCTAGAAAAGTCTCATGCTGCAAGAGTCAAGGTGGACACCAAGATGGAGTCCAAGGATGAAGACAGAAACGGGCTGGGGACTGGGGAGCCAATGCAGGGAAAGAGCACGGGTCCAAAGAAAAAGGATGCAGAAGCTTAGAAGGGATTACGAGATATCAGAGCATGTCCCCAAAGCAGAAAGCAGGGAGGCAGGAAGAAGGGTCTAGGTTCCACAAGACGTCATGTGACAACTGGAGAGGGAGCTCTGAGACCGTTGGCCTGTGTGGCTGCAGCCACCCTGCATTCGTGGGCTCCCCGTGCCGGACTCTGTGTGCGGTCACGCCCTTGGCTTGTTCAAAGAGTGGTGATTTGCAGATCTTAATAAAAAATGTTTTAATTGCAAAAGTTAATACTTCTGTTATAAAAATTCAAACTTCAGGGCTTCCCTGGTGGCGCAGTGGTTGAGAGTCCGCCTGCCAATGCAGGGGACATGGGTTCGTGCCCCGGTCTGGGAAGATCCCACATGCTGCAGGGCGGCTGGGCCCATGGGCCGTGGCCGCTGAGCCTGCGCGTCCGGAGCCTGTGCTCCGCAACGGGAGAGGCCGCAACAGTGAGAGGCCCACGTACCGCAAAAAAAAAATAAATAAATAAAAAAAAATTCAAACTTCAACCTTGAGGTATATAAAATAAAACTGAAGAGTCCCTCTTACCTTCCTAGTCTCACTCTCTGAGGGGAACCAACCAGCGTTAACAGTTTAATATATATCCTTCCACACGTATTTTAAGCACACATACTCAAACACACACAGACATTCACACAGTGTTGTTTTTTATGATTAAAAATGTTATTGCTACCTGCAGTCTGTTATGTGTTATTTTTTCTCACTCTTATCATGGCAGCCTTCTGCATCCCTAGCTTTTGCACCTGATATTTTTTCAAAGGGAAGAAGGCTCATAAAATATCAGATGACGGGAGACTCTTAAGACCAAATCGTGATAGTCTAAGAAAGCATTTCTTCCATTCTACTCTGTTAGCCCCAGTGAACTGGAAATTAAAGATTTATGTTAGTAATTATTATTTTTTAAATAAAATCTTAAGGGCAAAGCTTTGCTGGCAATACACACGGTAATTGTGTTTACTGATCGTCACTCACCCCCAACAGCAATTCATGGTATAAAACTCCAGTAATTAGAACAATCAGCCCAGGTTAATTAAAATACTGGGTAACATTTGGGCAAGAATAAAATCCTGGTTGGAGACTTTTCAGGTGCACATTCATGTTATAGGCACTTAATTCACCCTGGGCGCTGGTGCTGACAACGTAAGATGCTCTGTGTCAGTCAGCACTGGTCCACCTTTGATCATGCCCTGCACATTTCTCTCTCTGGCTCCAGGACCAGCTTCAGAGAGCTGAGTTCAACCTCTGGGAGAACAGCCCTGTAGTTGTGTAGGCCTAATCTTGGGTCCCATTCCTGTGTATTACTATCCATGCCACTTGCCTTAATGGTTACAGGCTGGTTCATTAAAGGCATTAATCAAGCCCCCAAGAAGTTTGGATGCTGTCTGGAGTTTCTTCTGCCTTTATCCTCCATCCAGTGCCAGAAGCCTGCCTCTCTTGGGATGCTGTGGTCCCCATGCCTGGTCAGTGCATTGGGTATGCTCTGAATTGTTCCTCCTCCCACAACGAAGAATTCACATGAGCTCTGATGGAGGACCTTAAAGGTAACACCCCTAACATGCTCTCTGGGGCAACCTCTGCTCCAGGTGGGGTGAGGGGGAGGTCCCTCTCTCTTTATTGACCACATGGCATGGTCAATATCCCTGTATATGTTTTTGAGCTCCATGAGGCCAGACCTGTGTTTTTCATTTTGTATTTTCAGAGCTTTGTCCAAGGCCTGCCTATAAGGGGCACCCAATAAAAAATCCCCTTGCCCCCTCTGCAGTTCCTTTCTACCCAATGACTTCTGGCTTAGATGAATAATTAATTCCACAGCTATTTATGGAGGGACTCCGTCTGGGCCAGGAACTGCTCTGGGCACGGTGAGGACTCAGAAATAAATGAGTAAGACACGGCTTTTGGATGTGAGGAGTTTACAAGTTAATGGGGAGAGAAAACACATTCACAAGTGGCTGTAAGACACAAACCCCATAAGAGAAGGGCAAAGAAGGTACTGTCAGAGGAAGAGAAGAACACTGCCAACTAGGGAGATCTGAAAGGGCTTCATGGAAGAGGTGGTATTTTGGCTAGACTTTTGATGTTTATAAAGCAGATTTGGATGTGTAGAGACACATGTGCACGCGTGTGTGCATGTGCGCGCATGCGTGTGTGTGTGTGTGTGTGTGTGTGTGAGTGTGCGCGCGATTGTGGGTGGGTCTAGTAAAAGATATTGAGATGCTTCCAGGGAATAAAACCTCCAGCATAAGCAAAGGCACTGGTTGCATTTGTGCAGTGTCACATTTATCACATTTCTTTTTTTTTTTAAATCACATTTCCGTGATAAATGTTGGGGCAGAAGCTGGCAGCCTCCAGGAGTGCCCTGGGTCAGGATGGACCTCTGCGACTTGTGGGGCAGGTGAGTTTGGAATTGCCTCCCTTGCAGCCCTCCTGTTTCCCTTCCATCCCCCTCCTCTTCCTTCCCATTTCCAGGCATGCTCTCTGGGTGTCTGGGCCTTCCTGCCTTCCCTTTCTTTCCTTAACAATGCCCATTCTCAAGAAGAGATCAAATACTCTCTGCTCATATGTGAGTTTGGGTTCCAGGCTGTCTATTAACATTTAGTCAGCCTTAGCTTGGGACTGATCTCACCTACTGCAGAGCCTTGGGGATGTGGTACCAAAATAAGGTTCTGATGTGCACTCAGCTTTCTTCCCCTCCTGGGAACTGACGAGAGGAGGTGGGTTCCCCTCCCTGCTGCCCTGCTGCATTTGGCTTCCACATCACAATCGCAAAGCCAAACAGTTTTCTAGGGGAGAAGCTCCCTCAGCGTCTGCTCATTGAGCAACTGGTTTTATTTCTCATTCCTTTAATTAGTGGAGTAAATAAATATAGCAGGACGCCCTGCTAAGATCAAACTTGCTTTTATTTTCCTTCTCTGCTCTAGTGGGCATCTCTTTGATCATCGTCAGGAAGGCAATTCACCTCTGAGACCCTGGAGGGGCTCCTTGGGGGCCATGTGTAAGGCACCCTGGCGATCAGCAGGGTAGCTTCCCATCCCTCAGGAGAGGAGAAGGATGGCTGAAGAGGGCCGGGGAGGGGATGTAATAAAGCGCATTTTGTTTTGAATTTGGAAAGGGAGAAAGCTATTTACTCTCCGGGTATCGTGTGGGGACATTGCTGATTCTTAGGGAAGGAAAGTGATTCTAGGTCTGCAAAGAATGGTCTCCAAAAAACAAATCTGAGGAAAGCAGAAATTTGGAGGAAGTCTGTGGGAAGCACTGGACCAGCTGACCGCAATTCTGTGCACCTGCTGGGGGTAGTTTCGGGCACATTCACACTGATGGAGTGATTTTTCCCTTTCTCAGAGGCCCATGGTGTCCCACACTGGGGTGCCGACAAGTGGCTGCCCAGAATTATCTGTTGGGCTGCACAGGACCAGCTGGTCACAACGACACTCTAGGGAACTGGAATTTCCTTGTGTTCATGTGGGATTCACACCATCCCCTTTCATGGTCAACGTAAATGCTAAGATTTGGAAAAATTCCATGGAGGAGGAGTTGAAAACAACCAAACAAACTAGGATCCCCAAGCAGAATAATTCCTCTGCGACCTGGGGTGTGACCCTGAGGCTTTCATCAGCAGCTCATGGAACAGTAAAAAGCGGGAGTTAAAAATATTTATTATTTAGTTTCATTAAAATATATCTTCCTATAGAATTCATTGGGGCCCAAAGAAAGATTAAGAATTATGTTTCTAGCATTTCTTTTTCTTCTTCTTATTTTGTTTCTTCCTAACAGGAATCATTTTGCTTCTTCCTAGAGGTAAGGATCAGAAACAGCGATTCCTTAGTCTTGGGGGAAGCAAGTCATAATTACTCCCTATCAAATTTTTGGTAGAAGTGATTCCTTCTTACACAGGGAAGCGATATATACTGAACTTTCATTACGCATTTCTTTTCACCGAGTTTATAGCTTTCTGATGAGAAGCGTGTTGTCAGCTTAACTAGAGCATTGAAAATGCGCTGCTCTCCAAGCCATGAGCAGATTGTGGATGCCACGGCTTGAGCCGTGTTTGTAACATCTTACAGTGTTGAAAGTTAAACAATAGTAGGAACGGCAGTGGCAATATCGGGTCTTAGTTTGCCCAGGACATCATGGCTTCCAGGTCAGCTGTCTGGAGGCCAGGAGGGACCACCATGGATACATGCTTTGCTTTCCACTCTAGAGAGTGACATGTAACAGAGGACAAAGGGGCCCAGAATGAGCCAATGGCAAGAGCCCTCTCTTGTGACTCCGCTCCTGAAGGCTTGGAGGTAGAGGAGGGAGGTTGGGCTTTATTTCCATCACTGCAACCCTGGCTCCTGAGTCTCAGATCCTGTAAGATCAGAGCCTGAGTCAGGCTGAAAGTGGGGCAAAGTGAGCTCTGTGTGTGGGTGAGAAATGAGTCTGAATCACCCCACTCTGCTTCCTGAGTGGCAGGAAAAGAGCAAGCAGGAAGTAAGATCCAAATGTTGCCAAAATCCAGCCAGAATGAGTCTTGTCAGCCCAGCCCTGGTTTTCAAGAAGATTCTTTCCTTTAGCAGCTGGCGGTGTTGGTTTGCAAGTCACACCAAATCATTACAGCAAGTGTCTATTAAGTGCCTGCTATATGCCCAATTAATCCAGTGGGGTGATGTAAGGGAAGTAGGAGTCTTGACTTCTTGGCTTGCCAAATAGTAGGAAAATTCATTCATTCATTCATTCATTCATTCAATATTTTCTGAAAACCTACCCTGCGTTCTCTACAGTATTAAGTACTGAAGACAGAGGCAGCTAAGACATAACACCTCTTTCCAAGAATGCTGCTGTCTGGTGGGCTGATGGAGGAGACAGGTGCCTACAAATTGAGTGAGGAACAGGAAGAGAACAGAGTGTGGTGGAAGCCAAAAGGGGGGACATTTCACGCAGCCCAGGCACCTATTAGAGGAGGTGATACTTGAATAGCGTCATCATCGTTGTGAAGGATGAGTGAGAGTTGGTGGGGAAAGGAAATTATGCGTGTACAGTACACACTGTCAGAGTCATTCCCTTTTAGAATTTAAGGATGGTTTAATGATTCATGAGAATAAAGACTAGGAACTGTGACTATCTCTTTCTGGATATACCCACAAATAACCAGAGAGTAATTTAAAAAAAACAAACAAGAAATAACTGAACTCTCACATGCTGCTGGTAGGAGTAGAAATGGGTACGACTGTTTTTGGAAAACTGGCAGTAGTTGCTAAAGGTCAACATATGGCTACCCGAGGACATAGCCATTCTGCTCCCAAGTACATACCGAACAGAAATGCATGCACATGTTCACCAAAAGGCACGGACAAGCATATTTACAGCAATGCTATTCCTAATAGCTGCAGACTGGAAACTGCCATGATGACCATTGGTGTAGAATGGATAGATAAACTGTGATGTATTCACACAGCCAAGCACCACACAACAGTGAGAACGGGTGATCCATCACCATTGACGGGTGAGTCTCAAAAGTCTAATGTTATCAAGTACCAAACTAGTGAGTATAACAAACAAGAAACTGACTCACAGATATAGAGAATAAACTAGTGGTTACCACTGGGGAGAGGGAAGGGGGGAGGGGTAACAGGAGCTGGAGATTAAGAGGTACAAACTATTATGTATAAAATCAGCTACCACACAGGGAAGATAGCCAATATTTTATAACAACTATAAATGGAGTATGACCTTTAAAAATTGTGAATCTAGTGTATACCTGTAACATATAATATTGTACATCAACTATAACTCAATACAGAATTCTAAGCTTATAAAGTACAAAAAACTAACAAAGTAACTATGTATTAGAAGTCAGGATAGTAGTTATGTTTGGAGGGGTAGTAACTGGAATGGGTTGGGTGCTTCCTGGTGCTGGTGATGCTCTAATTCTTGATTTGGGCATTGGAAACATGTTTACTTTGTACGAATTCAGTGAGCTGTAGACTCATGAGAGTGGGCTTCTTTTTTTCTTTTCTTTTCTTTCTTTCTTTTTTTTTTTTTTTGCGGTACGTGGGCCTCTCACTGCTGGGGCCTCTCCCGTTGCGGAGCACAGGCTCTGGACGTGCAGGCTCAGCGGCCATGGCTCACGGGCCCAGCCGCTCCGCGGCATGTGGGATCTTCCCAGACCGGGGCACGAACCCGTGTACCCTGCATCGGCAGGTGGACTCTCAACCACTGTGCCACCAGGGAAGCCCTGGGCTCTCCTGTATGTATATCATCCTTCAATAAAAAGTTGAAAGCCACCTGTACTCCGGGAAGAGATTGCAGGTCAAAGGTGGATTGTTTGGGCTGTAGGAATTTGGAATACAGAAATGGTCCATGGTGAATTGGGTCCTTCTAGGATACTCTTGTCTCAGAGAGAAGAATGGGTGCTTGCAGGAGGCTTGGTGTCCTTGTGTCATTAAATCAAGTACTTCATTGTCCCTCAGAGAACGCCTCATTCCATTCATTTAGCTTTTGCAGCATTTGCTACCATGACCAGTGGGCAGCTTGACTCTCTGCCCCTCAATTTCCATGTCAGGTGAATGGGGTAATAGTCTGGGCTGCTGCTCTGGTAGAGCTGTTGCTATGATTCACTCCTCACACCATTAATTGCCTGCCTGCTAGGCTCCAGAAGGATAAAGAAGGTGATGGGATTTTGCAAATTCGACGGGTTATTGTATTCTTACCCAGAGGGTTGGGAGGCAAGGGGTTGCTGATCTACCTGGAGATGCGTGTACAGAACCAGGATACTAAGCCCTTGTGCCTGATGCATCCCTAGGAAGCCTCCCATGGAGATATGACTGCTCTAATGTCATGCCATGTCTCCCTGACATATGGCTAAGGCACTGAACCCATCTTTGCCTTCTCATCCTCCAATTAAGACAGGACCCCAGGGATCCGTGCTTCTAGTAGCATTTCCACAGCACAAAGGCTGCTTCTCTCTCTATCCTAGAGAGGACAGCCAAGGAGAGGTTATGTGAAGCTGATGCTAATCATTCCCCCAGGCTCTCGGTCTGCCTGCTGCCCACATCTCTGCAGTCACCAGGAATGTCACAAGAAAACCACCCTGGAAAGAGATGGGACATGACCTACCATTGACCCTGACAGCCCAGGATCCCAGCTTGGCCCAGAGCCATGGGGAGGGGGAGAGGAGGAGAGAGAACATGGGCTGAATGCAGGTTTCATTTCAGCTCTGCGCTTGATGCTTTTCATCTGATGTTTTCCCATCATTTGGTACCTGTCTTTTGAGTATCTACGAGGGCCTGGACACTGGAGGTGCCACGCAAACACACACACAAACAAAACTAGACCCTGACTCTACGGAGCTCATAGTTCAGTGGGGAAACAGATATCAAACAGGTCGTCATGCGAATGATCAAATAAATGGGTCTGTAATAAATGCAGGGAGAAACAGAACAAGGATATCTGAGAGCACATCACAAGACAACCTAGGCTACTCTGGAAAAGTAAGGAAAGGTCTGCAGAGGAGGTGACTTTGGAGCTGGTACCTGAAAGCTGAACAGGAGTTATTGGGTAAGGAACATGGGGATAATGTTCTAGGCAAAGAGAATAGCTGTACAGAGGTCTTAAGGCAGGAAGGAGCATGGTGTTCAGAGGAACGAAGAAAAGGCGAAGGTGGCTAAGTGTGTTGCATGAGAATGGAGAACAGCCCAAGAGGCAGCTGGGAAGGCAGCCCACCTCCAGATCGCAGAGGGCCTTGTGGGTTGTGGGAAGAATTTAGAAATTGATTTTAAGAGTAATGGGTGGCTACTGAAGTGTTTTAAGTAGGATAATGATATGCTTCTATTTGTGCTTTTAAAGGGTTACTCTGGCTTCTGGATGGAGGGGGGAAAGGCAGAGGGTTAAAGGGTACGAGAAAAATCAGTAGGCTGTCACAGACATCATCCAGGCAAAAAATATGGTGGGTTGGACTGGAGGAGTGGTCGTCGTGGTGGCCAAGAGTGGAGAGATGTATGCTATATTTTGGTGATGGGATGGCTAAGATTTGACGATGGAAGGGATGGGTGAGGGAAAGGGAGATGTCTTTAGACTGCTGGGTTTTTGGCCCGTGCAACTGGGGGGACGGTAGTACTATTGCTGAGATGGGGGAAAATGAGTAAAAGCAGATATGCAGAGAAAATTATAAATTCTATTTTTATCTTAATCCTCAGAAGCGTCCTCCTTCTGTGGATATAAAGTTGAGATCCAGAGTGGTCAGGAAACATGGCCTAGGTCACAGAGCAAGTTCTCTAAATCGTGGCATCAAGGTACTTTGTGGCCAATTTCAGAGACGTACATCTGTTACTCATCTACATTCCTGTAGCATGTCACAATTTATGGAACAATTTCAAATACTTCAGTTTATTTTTGATTTTTTAATCACTACGACCCTGCATGGTAGACAGAACAAGTATCAGTATAGCCATTTTATGGGCAAGAAAACTGAGATCATTAACTTGACCAATGTCACAGCTATAACTAGTGTGGATAGGATGGATCTCTGGTCTTCATGCCTCCCAGCTCATGCTTTTCCTACTATTCCTCACTGCTAAGCTCACCAGCACTGGAGTGAGAAAAATTGCTCAATGGACTAATATTGGACAATTTATTTAGCCTCTCTGCACCTCAGCTTCTTCACCTGTAAACTGGAGAAAATAATACCTGGCTCAAAGACTTGTCATGAGAGTTCAGTTTACTGCTGTAGGTAGGGCATTTAGAACATCGCCCAACACAAAATGAGCACTCAGTTCATCTTAGATAAGAAGCTGCTGTTGAGTATGCATTTCTCAACCCAAATACCCCTTTTCCCTTGAGGAAAAGCAGTAGCTCTCAACGCTGGGTCAGCCTGGAGAACTGCTGACCAACTTGTTCCCAAGGGCCTCCGATCATCTCTATCAAGGTCCCATAAGGACTTAGAGCATAATTTCCTCTTCCTCTCTACCCTGTTCCCACTGCCACAGTCAGTTAATCACTGAGTCTTGACAATTCTTCTTCCATAACCTCCTTCACCTTGTTCATTTCTTCCGCATGCCCAACACTGCTCCAGTTCAGATCCCATTTCTTTTTGCCTGATCTATCACAATAACCTTTTAACCGATCTCCCAAGGGCTTGTTCAATCTAACATATACCTCCCTGTGCTTTCTCATTGTCTACACAATAACACCTAGACCTATTTGTCAATAAGTCAGGCATCTTTACAGTTTCCTATCACAGCCACATCCCAATGCTGTTCAATAGGGAGCCTTCTCTCCAACCAGAAAAGCCAACCACTTCCAATGTGGCATCGTTAACAATCCCTCTATCACACTTCTGACCACATTGTTCCTCACCCCCAGAACAGCCTTCTCTCTCCTTCCCATCTCTCTTCCCATTTCTTGAAGGTGCCACTCAAGCCTCATCTCCTTTGTGAAGCCTCCCCTGACTCTCTAGGCTAGAAATTTCTTCCATTGACTCTAAAAATACTTATTACATTTTCTAAGACTCGAGGGCTGGCATGGCTTCTTACTCACGAGTGCAGTCATAATCCCAGCACTGTACCCTACCCACAGTATGATTAGGACCTATGAATGTCATACATGTACAGTGGTTATTTGCTATGTGCTTTAAGTCCATGAAAACACAAGAAATGCATTCATTTATCACTCATTTGTTTAGTGAACCACAACAAAGTGGACTGTCCACATACTATGTGTTCTCGCTATGCTGGGAATGCCAAAATGAATGAGACCAGTTCTCTGCTCTCAAGGAGATATGCGGGAGATATAGCAAGTAAATGGACACTTAGCTTCAGTGTAATACATGCTGTACTATAAGGTACTAAGGTAGTTCATAGGAACAGACATCCTACTCTAGACTGAGGCAACCATGAGGGCACTGTGGGTTGAATTGTGTCCCCTGAAAAGATATATTGGAGTACTACCCCCTAACGTCTGTGAATGTGACCTATTTGGAGATAGAGCCTTTTCAGATGTAATCAAGCTACGATGAAATCATACTCAATTAGAGTAGACCCCGAAACCAATGACTGCTGTCCTCATAAGAAGGGAGAGGTTTGGAGACACACAGACATACAGAAAAGAACACCTGCATGTGACAATGAGGCAGAGATTGGAGTATGCAGCATACATCTGCAAGCTGAGGCCGGCAACCACCAGAAGCAAGAAAAGAGGCAATTCTTTCTTTCCCAGGACTTTCAGAGGAAGTATGGCCCTGCTGATGTCCTGATTTTAGATTTCTAGCCTCCGGAACCGTGGGAGAATAAATACTTATTACTTTAAGCCACCCAATTTATGATACTTTGTTATGGCAGCCCTAGGAAACTAACCCAAAGGGCAGCTGGAGGAAAAAACCCTTGGAATGACATATGTCACTTTACAAAAAGTACCCGGTTGTTCTGGGCATAGTGAGCTTGGAAGATGGAAAGTCTGGGTTCAGGTAACCACCGAGAAATGGAGAGGCGCTGGCCGTGGTGCTGATGGGGGTATTGGGTTGGTGAGGTCGGTAGGTTGAGCTCAGGACCAAGAGCTGGATTGAAGCCACTCTCGATCCTGAGGGAGTTGAGTGGTCCTCATGCTTCCTATTTCTCTCTCTATTTCCTCTTTCCTCTCTCCTTCATTCTCCTCTTCCTTCTGCTGAGATAACCAGGATGCTGTAGCTCTTGATACCCATCCACCACCACCTGTAAGATCTCTGCTCCTGGGGACCAAATTTTTATGATTGAGACACAACCTCTTCAGGAGGCACATGTGATGCTCACTTTCTCTCTCTCCCACTCTTTAGAGATTACCCTCCTTCAGGATTTCCTCTCATCCATTCTCTTTTGCTCCCCGTTCTCCCCTCTCTCATGTAGCAGAAAGAATCAGGCCAAAGAGCTTTAAAAAGAATCCTTGCTTCCACTTTAACTTATCTTCAGCACAGCTGTTGTTTCTGAATTTTTTTAAAAAATAGAGATTCAGCAAACCCTGTGGTACTTACTGATTGCTGTATATACATATATTTAACACTAAATTAGTCTCCAGGGAATGCCCTGCTAAATATAGTAATTATGTGTATGTTTTCAAACACCTTTCTCCTCTTGCTATTTATCTCCCTTTCCTGGAGCTGAGTTGATGCTGCTGGGAAAACTGGGTGGAACACTGGCTGACCGGCCAAGTGCTTTTGTCATTTAGGAATAAACTTGTTTAAGAAGCAAGAAAAAAAATCTCAGACTCCAAGGGAAAATAATGCTGGGAATGTTTGGGTGGTGAGGTTGAAGAGAGTATGGAGAAATTGTTAGAGTAGCTGTAGGTTTGAAATGCAGCATCATCCCTTACTTAACTGTGGGAAAGCCCCTTACCCTCTTAAGGCATTATCTTCCTCACTTGTGAAATGGAGGTATTAGGGTCCACTTTGCAGAATATTTTAGGATCAGGGATACATATTATGCATAGTAGATAGTAGGTGCTTGTAAAGTGGTGGCCATTAGTGTGATCAAACTGTTAATTTCTCCTTGGCTGAGAAGTTCCTTAGGGTTAATGGGAATACCAGCCTATGGGGAATAAGGAAGCCTGAGCCAATGAGGGTAGGACCCAGACTCCGAGTCATAACTGGTCAAATCTGGAAGGAATTTTAGGGGTCATCTGGGAAAACCTCCCATTTTACAATTTAGAAGATTAAGGCCAAATTTCGGAAGCTTGGCCAAGGTCAAGAAGCTTATCCTACAACCTGATAACTTGATTGCCAGTATGAGACTCCGACATGGTAGCCAATTATATCTTAGTTGGCACTGTATGGCCTCTCCAGGGAGTATTTTCTTTTTTTGAATTTTTGAGTATTTTCTTTTTATATACAAACTTGGAACAAGAGAACTTGAGTTCAAATCTTGGCTCTATCCTTAACAGTTGTCTTTGACCTTGGACAAACCATATAGCCTTGTTCAGCCCATTTTTTTCACCTTGCCAATGGGGTCCACCACCCCAGCCTTGCAGGTTTGTGAGGATCAGAGGTGATAAGTCTGTGGAACTATCCAGAGCCACCCCTGCAGGTGACTGTATCTGTCTTCTCCTCCCAGAAAGGAGTTGTCTTTAGCAGTGAGGAGAAGGAGGAATGTATCTGGGGCAAGAGGGATAGGCACTTCCACTCACCCTCTAAAATTCAGGTGTGTAGGTATGTCCTTAGAGATCCTACCTGTCCCAATGGGAAAGGGTCTGGATTCTCATCATGGCTCTGCACCTTGGTTGCTTTGTGGTCTGAGGTCATTTTCTTTCCCTCTCTTGTAATCTGTAAAAGGGTAGTGGTGGTGGGACCAGATGACCTCAAGTTCCCTCCTGGCTATGAGTCACATTCCCCTGCTACTAAAGCCATCACTGCCCATTCTAGGGGAAGAGGCTTTGTCTTTCTAGGTGAGGCACCTAGGTTTATCCCAGGATCCTCACCCCCCGCCCCCTCAGGGAGTCTTCTGGGATGGGTGTCTGGAACTAGACACTACCCCTTCTAATTTTCCCAACTCACTCTGCAATCCTCAAGTGACTGGTTGTCTGGTTCTGGCAGGGTGAGAGAAGGGTCCCTGCATCCCGCAGTGATGGGCCAGGATCATAAAAATGAAGGCTACTTTTATTGAGCTAGACTCTGTACACAGACACTACCATCATATGTCTTCAGGACAGCCTAGGGGCTCAGTCACATTAGGTCTACTTTACGGATGAGGAAACTGTGCCCATGCAATCACATTATCTGACCAGACCACAGGGCTCCTTAAAAGGGCTAAGCTGGCATGCAAGCCTGTCTCCCTGAGGCCAAGCTTTTTCTATGTTCTTTGCTGCGATCCTTTCTTGCACCATATGCTCTTTTCTGTTTCCATTCCTCTCTCTCTGTATTGCCATTTCTCTCAGGTTGGTGGGCATATTCTGTTTTATAAAGATTGACACGCAAGGATAGACCCAAAAGGGACCTGTGGGGTCAACATCTTCAGTTTTTCCAACAAAGATCTTGAGGTCAAGAGAAACCAGGGAGAAACAAACATTAGTTGAATTCCTGTTAAGTTCCAGGTATTGTGCTGGTGTATTTGGTGGGTTATTTCATTTAACCTTTTCGGCCATACTATTAAAGTAGACACTACTGTTATCTTCATTGTCTGGAGAAGAAAACTAATGCTCAGAGAGGGTTAGATGCTCATTCAAGGCTGTCCAGCAGGTAAGTGGTGGAGCCAGAATGCTTAGTCCGTTTGCTTTGAAAACCTCAGGGATTTCATGTTTACTCCACTGGGTGCTGCTTCAGTTTCTTTTGAATAATTAATTTCTGAGAAACCAAAGGCACTGAACTGAAAGACACAGAGGAAAGCAGGCACACACTTTATTTTGCCATCGTTCTGATCTGCACTCCTGAAAAGATCTGTACTGACTCATAGTCAAATACAGCTCTTTGTTCTGCTAAGTAGCAGTAATTTGTAACCCATATGTTAAAAAGAGCATTTAATATTTATCATGCATTTTCTGTATACCAGATCGTGTGTTACATTATCTATATAGATAACATCATTTCATTCTGACCTCGACCTTATTGTTATTCCTAATCTACAGATGAGCAAACTGAGGTTTAGAAAGGTAACTGCTCACTGCCATCCTGATAGCAGGTGACAGAGCCAGGATCCAGATTAGGCACCTGCCTCGAGGGCAGCAGTTCTCAACTTCAGCTCCACGTGAAGATCAGGTGGGGAGCGTTGGAAAAGTAGGATATTGTGCCCTTTCCCAGACCAACTGAGTCAGGGTCTCTTGTATGCAGAGCACAGAGCATCTGTATTTCTTAAAGCTCCTCAGATGATTCTGACGCTCAGTGAAGGCTAAAGATGACTGCTTCACCAGCAGAGGATTCTTTAGCACTAAATGCTGTTGCCTACGTGACTAAGTGGTACCTACCTTCCTTAATCCCCTTGATGTTATGCACGTTGCCAGAGAGGCTAATACTAGAGCTACTTGCTACCAGCACTGTCCAATAGAAATATAACACGAGACGTGTAATTTTACATTTTCCAGTAACTCTTTTAAAAAAACGAGAAACAAGTGAAATTCATTTTCAAAATATATTTTCTCTAGGACACTATAGATAAAATATTATCATTTCAACATGCAATTGATATAAAAATAATTAATGAGATACTTTACATTCTTCTTTTCTGTATCAAGTCTTAGAAATCTGGTGTATATTTTATCTTTACAGCACCTCTCAATTTGGACTAGTCCCTTTTCAAATACTTGATACCTACATGCGGCGATAGTGGCTAATGCATTGGTAGGTATCACTTTAGACAATTTTTCTGGCCCTTGTTTCCTCCCCCAAGGTCTCCGATTCATACAGGAGTTAGAGCAGTATGCCCAGGAGAGAGCTTCTGTCATTAAATTTTCGTGGTCTTCTAAGTACCAATCTATTTCATTTCCTATACATAGTCTGTTCAATCTATAAAAACCAGTCTCCGATTTTCCAAATGCTCAGTGATTACCATCATAGCATTAGCTAACACTTCCATCCTGTCACATAATTTCCACTTCTTTTTTGTGGTGAGAACATCTAAGATCTACTCTTTTAGCGACTTTCACCTATTGACCCTTTAAGAAGGGTCTAGCCTTGTGGATGGTTCTAGGAACTTCACTTGGGCAGGATGATAGGCGGCCAGTCACCCTTCCCTTATAATCCTTCCTTTGTTTATTTTTAAAAAGTGAAATGTCTTGAGAAGTAATTTGCTGATATGCATCAGGAGACAAAAAATATCCATTCCCTTTGACCAACTAATTTCCTATGGAAGCAATCTAAAATGTGGAGAAAGTTTCAGGCCTAGAGATGCTTATCAGAGCCTTATGTATACTGTGGAATAATTGGACACAACCCAAAAGTTCAGCGTTAGGGCAGTGATTACAAGGGCTGAGCCAAGTCTAAAGAGTGGGAAATCACGCAGTCATTTAAAGTAATAGCAGACCGTTATCATAAAGACGACTTCTTATGTTAAAAAATGGAGGGAAGGAGCAAGAATCAAAATTGTTTGCGCAGAATTATACGTGTGTAAAAATATCTTAATGCAACAAAATGACAGAAGGAGAATCCACCAAGGAGTTTAAAGTCGTTATCTTTGGGTGGTGTGATGATGGGCAATTTTCCCCTTCCTTTTCCCCGCTGATCTGTATTTTTTGAAATACAGTGATTACGTATTCCTTTTGTAATAAAATAGGCTTTATTATAATAAGTAAACAATGTTAAAGGAAAAAAACTTTAAAAAGCAATTGAAAAATTTCTGCTGTCACATGCTGGAAAATCATTTTGCTATGCCTATGGGGTCCAGGGGGAGGGGAAGACACAGAAAGGGGGGGATTGTGGGTGTGATGGCGCCTCTCCTCCCAGGCAGATGTGCATTTTGCACACTGCTGCATCATTTCTGACCATTTGCAAAGTCTTTTCCAAAAGCCTTGGACTGGGGCTGCCCCTCAAACAAAAAGCCGGTTTGTAAGGAAGACCCCTCTTCAGCGATGTTGACACAACAAACTCTTTCTTCAGCCTGGAGCCACAAAATGGATGTATTCAAAGCCCTCAGGAAGGGGCTGGACAAGGAAGCAGCTCAGTTGTTCCAAGTCTAAAATTAAGTGTCTGAGAAGCACAGCTATTTTCAAATCCCCTGGGCAGCAGAATCCTTGTTTCAGGGCACTGAGTTTGAAACCCAGAGGCGTTCCAGAGTATACACCTTCCAAAAGGGAGCCTCGTGACCTTTGTTAATTGCGAAATAAGCTCGGAGGAAGGAGCATTAGCTGAGGTATCTTATGAGGGAGGTGTTAAGGCACCTATTCCATAGATGATGAAACTGAGGCGCAGAGAGGGAGAAGAAAGTCACTAAGGGTGCGAGGGTACCTCTGAGGTTCAAATTCAGGTCTGCCTGGCTCCAAAGCTTATGTACTTCCCACCGTGTGACACTGTCTACCTTCTCTTTCCTGCTCCACTCTGCAGGGGCTATGGATGAGGTGGGCACGCCCTGGAAGATGGAATCCCAGCTGTTAAGCTGGCTCCCAGTTCTGACCAATTATAGTTTCCCATTGCTGGGTTCTCACAGGTCAATGTAAAAAGGGATATAGACCTTTCCTCTAATGACCACAGCTCTAGAGCCTGTCCTAAATAGAGTCCATCAGTAATCAACTAAGCCAGAGTATAATCCTAAAAATTGAGAAGTTTGACCAAAGAGGGCATTCTTACACAAAGGGAATATCTTTAGCCCTCACAAAACAGGGGGAGCCAGGTTGTATCATTTGTAGGGGTTATTTAGAATGCAAGCAATGGTTCCTTCTCTCCAAATGAGCCACCCAACCCAAGATCAGAAGGGCTCGTGTGTCATCCTCTCCTGACAAGGACTGACAAAGGGTCCTCTGTATTCAGCAGGTGACTGGGGTCATCTTCCTGCAGGCAAGCGCAAGATGGATGATGCTTTCAGCGGAAGACGGAGGCGTAACTCAGGCAAACTGCAAACATGCAAGCTGACAGCGTGATTCACGGAGTAATTACGGAATAATACAGTGTAAGCTATTAGGAGATGATAACACTATGTCAGGATTGACTCTGCGCTTTGAAAACTTGGGACTGACAAACCTTCCTGGTATTCGCTAGTTCTCAAAGTCTGTAAAACAGTGTAATGGGAGCCAAGCCTGGCAGCTGGATTCAAAGGAGACAGATCTATTATCCCTTTTTACCTTAAACCATGAGAACCCAGAAATGGAAAAATATAAATGCAAGCAGTTAGGTTAATATCAGCACTAGCGTCCAGGTAAAATGATGATGGTCAGGCATAGAAACACCCCAGAAATGAGATGTGCTCAGTTCACTGACAGCCAAAAATAAAGCCAGGCCATAAGGATGAACATGCCCTGCTCTAACTGAGAGGAAAAGAAAAAAAAAGTAATAATGAAGGCTAGAACTGCTGGAGCACCTACTATGTGCCTGGTATTTTATACATATTCCATTCAGATGAATTAGCAGGTGGGAAAGCTTAGTCTCATTTTGGGGTTGAAGAAACTGTGGTTTAGCTAATCTAAGTAGCACAGTCAATGTGATGGAGAGCGTAAGTGGGGGAGGTGGGTTTCAAACCCCAAAATAATGGGTTTCAAAGACCAGGCATTTTCCATCACATCAGGCTGGGTCCCAGGAGATATAAGGGTGGGTCCAGCAAACCCATAAGCCTGGTTGACATACAGGGAGCCTATATTCCCGAGGGGCTGCAAAGGAAATGTGGCATGCCCTGTGGCTGCCACTGGGATTGGCCAAGGGCATGGCAGAAGCAGATCCAAACACAAGGTGGGGGGACCCAGCTGAGGGAATGTAGCAGCATGTACGTGAACGCGAGGGTGTCCCCAGTCAGAATTATTGATCAAGAAGCACCTCTGTCGTGTTAGGACTTGGGGCCACAGAGATGAATCAGACTTCATCCCTATACAGCTCAGCCTTCCAGCTCCCCCCCTAGACACACAGCAAGTGCTGTATAGAACTAATAGGTTCACAGAAGGGGGAGGAACACAGTCACAGAGTCTCCTTTGAATTGAGGGGCCATTTGAGTGAAGCAATGAGGAATGATAAGGAATTTGCCAGGAGGAGAAAAGGGAGAAGGCACAGAGAGCAGCCTAAGCAGGAAAGTGCGCGGGGAGTGCTGGGACGGAGCATCCTTGTCTGCTCTGTGTACCCATGTGTGCTCCTTGAGTGGAGGAGCCCTGGGCGGAATCGTATGAGTGGGCAGATTGTAAGAAGCTGGTTATATCAGAGAAGCAGTCTGCACTTAACCTAGTAGCAGCGGGGAGATGGTCAGGGTGGACTGGTTATGATTCTCGGAGCATCACTTGGAGCCTAACAAGAGGGGAGGGCAGGGGGTGGGACCCAGGGACAGGGCCTGGAATCCTGGGCAGGGAACCAGGAGCTCTGCAGACACGGGAGGGAAGGGAAGGCGGGGGCAGAGACAAAGAGGGAGGCTGCCTGGAAAGCCAGAGGCTGAGATCTGGGCTGAGCCTAGCAGCGGAAGTAGAGAGCAGCGGTGGCAGTAAAGGAGCATCCTGCTGGATCAGAGCTGTCTGAGCCTGTGATTTCCACGGACGGCTCTCAGGATGTGGCTGAAGTCCAGCCAGTGGTTTCTTGTCCAACAGCAGCCCTGGGGACCTCCTGGTGTTTCACGATGTGCCCGCAAACTTGGGATTAGCGTCTGCGCTTAATTCCTTTCTGAATCTCCCCTCACCCTCTTTCCCTCCTTTCGGCACCCACACCCTATGGAGCCACACTGTATAAAAAAGTGTGGGGTGGGGACAGGGGGACGGTCCTGGGGGAGCCATAGACCTGCCTCTTCTTCCCAGATCTGCTACCGGTTCTACCCGGGGCATCTCCCTCACCCCGGGCTCTCATCCTTCAGGACAATTTCTGCATTATTTCAAAACCTAAAAACAATGGCATTTATAACCCCAATGTCTCTAGGTCTGTCATTTATTCTGCTGAGTGTCTTTATTCTTCCTTCAGAGGGAAAAGCAAGGGGTGACACCATGCCAAGCCATGCTGGGGGGGAAAGCAAAAGGAAAAATCACAAATACCCATCCTGTCTTTAATAATAATGCGCATCTCTGGTTCATCATGAGGTTTTGACATTAGTTGCGATTTTTAAAAAGTACCGCATTAAAGGATTCTTTATCTTAGTTATTGAGATGTTTTGGCACCTCTTAAACTTTCCACCTGAGACCAGTGCCTCACTTGCCTCATGCTTTTCCTGGGCTGGGAAGGGGGCTGAAATAGATGAGTGCCTATCGCGTGCGAGGTGCTTTACAGATCCTGGGTTGAGCCTCACAAGGGCTGTGTGGGGAGGGGGGCATTGGTCCCATCCCACAGGTGAGAAAGATGGAGCCCAGAGAGTTTAAGAGCTTTGCCCAAGTCTTCCTGTGTCTGGCGAGTGATCAGAGTTTTTCAAGGTTCTGTCAGAGAGCCGTCCTGTGTGTGTGTGTGTGTGTGTGTGTGTGTGTGTGTGTGTGTGTGTCTGAAGAACTGGCTGGAGTCTAACTGATTCTGCAAAGCCAGGCCCCCTTGACTGTGGTGTAACCTGTCACACAGGAGGTAATGGGGCTTCTGCTGACTGATACAATAAGGCACTGAACGGCCAGATTTGTCAATGTGCTCGTGGCACAGAGGAGCTGGGAAGACTGTATCTAGACAAATGGCCTTGATCCTTGAAACAGAAATATTCCTACAGCAGAGAAGGGTGATTCATCAGCTCCCCAGGCTGGATGGAAATACCTCCTGAGAATACCCAGCTCCTTTTAATTTGGGGCTCTCCACACACCATCCAGAGCTGGCTTTGTGCTCCTGAGGGGTCCCGCCCCCTCGCAGAGGGCCATGGGAGATGAGGGGCCCCAGGGCACCCGTCGGGCACCTGACTCAGTTTCCCTTGTATGAGAGCCCACTGGCAGAAGCAAAAAGGGGGGACAAGCAAAAAGCGCATGGTATCTGCAGCCTAACAGACCTGGGTTCAAACCCTGGCTTCCTCACTTAGAGTAATAACGGCTACCATTTGTCAAGTCCTGCCTGGGTCACTTTGTATACATCAGCTCAGCCAGCCTCATCATGAATCTACATTTTACAGATGCGGAGACTGAGGCTCTGAGGGGTTTTATTGCCCCAAATCCAGATAGTGACGTAGGGTGGTCTGACTCCAAAGTTCTTACTTCTCTGCTTCCTCCAAGTCGTGGGACCTGGGGCAGGCCACTTTACTTCTCCGAGCCTTAGTTCCCCACACTGTTCAAAGGGGTCAGTAATGCTGTCAGCATTCTTGTGAAGGTTTAATGAGATCATTCATTCATTGGATGTTTATGAGGTGTCTGCTCTGATCCCTGCACTGCGCCAGCTCCGGAAGTGCAAAGAGGAGGGAGACATTTCTCCCTAAAGGGATCTCGCCGCCTTTGGGTGAGGTGGGGAGTAAGCAAAGATGGCAGCATCCTGTGAGAAGCACGTGGCAGGGGAGAGAGCTGGGCTGACAAGGAGGAAGGGGGAGAAGCTGGGGTGGCTTCCTAGAGGAGGTGACATCCAGCTCGGGTTTTGAAGGAATGAGGGAAGGTAATTCCAGGCACATTGGAGCAGCACGTGCTAATCACAGAGGTAAGAAGGAACAAGGCAGGTGGCATGGCCAGAGCATGAGTTCTTTTTTTTTTTTTTTTTTTTTTTTTTGCGGTACGCGGGCCTCTCACTGTTGTGGGCTCTCCCGCTGCGAAGCACAGGCTCCGACGCGCAGGCTCAGCGGCCATGGCTCACGGGCCTAGCCGCTCTGCAGCATGTGGGATCTTCCCAGACCGGGGCATGAACCCGTGTCCCCTGCATCGGCAGGCGGACTCTCAACCACGGCGCCACCAGGGAAGCCCCAGAGCATGAATTCTTAATGGAAGGAATCACCAAAATGGGTTCTTGGGGAGGAGCTTGAGAGATCCTAGATATTTCAGTGGTTTGAGGCCTTCCAAAGGGTCACAGTACACAAACAGATTTGTAGTATTTATGCAATATTAAAATTTCTTGGGCAGATAAGGGCAAAAAATGTCTAAAAAGGCTCTGTAGGCTACAACATGGATGGACCTTGAGGACATTAGGCCAAGTGAAATACGCCAGGCACAAAAGACAAATACTGTATGATTTCACTTATACGAGGTACCTAGAGTAGCCAAATTCAGAGAGACAGAAATAGAATAGTGGCTGCCAGGGGCTGGGGGAGGGGAAGAGTAGGGAATTCTTGTTCAATGGGTACATAGTTTCAGCTCTGCAAGATGAAAAATTCCAGAGATTTGCTGTACAACAATGTGAATATATTTAATACTACTCAACTGTACACTTAGACATTTTATGTTGGCTGTTTTTTTTTCACCCCAATAACAATTTTTAATTTTTCTTTTTTAAAAAAAATTTTCAAGGATTTTATTTTATTTTTTATTTTTCATTTTTTCAATTTTTAATTAGTTTTTATTGGAGTATAGCTGCTTTACAATGTTGTGTTAACTTCTACTGCACAGCCTAATGAATCAGCCATACATATATTTACATATATCCCCTCCCTTTCGGATTTCCCTCCCATTTAGGACACCACAGGGCATTAGGTAGAGTTCCCTGTGCTATACAGGATGTTCCCCTCAGTTGTCTATTTTATACGTAGTATCAATAGTGTATATGTGTCAGTCCCTGTCTCCCAATTCCTCCCACCCCACCCCTTTCCCCCTTGGTATCCATACATTTGTTCTCTATGTCTGCGTCTCTATTTCTGCTTTGCAAATAATAAATTTTTTTTAAAAAGGAAAAAAAAAAAGGAAGCCTCCATAGGGGGCAATAATGAAAAAAAGGCTGAGAAGCCGTGGGCTAGAGCACAGGGTGTTGGGGGGAAGAGGGAGCGCCCTAAGGTGAGGCTGGGGAGGTGAGCAGGGCCAGGCCTGCAAGATCTCAGATCTCTTATTCAGTAGACCGGAGTTTCAGTTCTGTAGGTGTTGGGTAAGCAAACTTTTTTTGTCAATATTTTTGGTTTTGTAGTTCATACGGCCTACTCGACTCTGCTGTAGTTGAGCAAAGGCAGCCACTGACAATATGCAGATGAATGGGCATGGTTGTGTTCCAATAAAACTTTATTTACAAGGAGAGGGGCATCTGGATTTGACCTGTGGGTCAGAGTCTGCTAACCCCTATCCTTGGAAGTGTTCACTCAGGGGATCCAATTTGCATTTTAAGAAGCCACTTTGGCATCTGTGCAAAGACTGGATTGGACAGGGTGGTACCTGTAAAGGGCCCAGCCACCACCGTGCCTTGCCCTCAGGAAGGTAGGCGTCCCTTCCCCCCCGCTCCAAGCAGTGACTTTTGAGTGGAGGTTGGGTAGGCTACCGTTGTCTCTCTGGGGCTGCCTCCTCTTTTTGACCCTGTACAAACCCATGGCTGTGATGGCTCCCCAGCTCCCAACATCCCAGGAAGGTAAGAGATGCACCTCTTTGACATCTTTTTAGCTGCATCAGGAAGAAATAGAGCCTGAGGAAACCATCAACAAAATGAAAAGGCAACCCACTGAATGGCAGAAAATATTTGCAAATCATACAGTTGATAAGGGGCAAATATAAAGAAACCATCCAACTTAATAGGAAAAACAAACAAAAACCCAAACAATCTGACCTAAAAAGATCAGAACAGACATTTTTCCAAAGATGACATATAGATGGCCAACAGGTATATGAAGAGATGCTCAACATTGGTAATCATCAGGGAAATGCCAATCAAAACCACAATGCACTATCACCTCGCACCTGTTAGACTGGCTGTTATCAAAAAGATAAGAAATAACAAATGTTGGTGAGGATGTGGAGAAAAGGGAACTCTTGTGCACTGTTCGTGGGAATGTGAATTGGGGCTGCCCCTATGGAAGACAGTATGGAGGTTCCTCAAAAGAATTAAAGATAGAACTACCTTATGATCCAGCAATTCCACTTCTGCATATTTATCTGAAGAAAACGAAAATACTAACTTGAAAAGATATTTGCACCCCCATGTTCACTGCATCATTATTTATAATAGCAAAAATATGGAAGCAACCTAGGTGTCCATTGAGGGATGAATGGATAAAAAACTGTGGTATACATATATATATGTATACACACACACATATATATATATACCACCATATATGTAATGGAATACTATTTAGCCATAAAAAGAATGAAATCTTGCTATTTGTGACAACGTGGATGGACCTCAAAGGCATTAAGTCTTTGTCTGTTTAGAGAATGGCAGTGGGTGCCAGACGTGATTCATGGTTCAGCAGAAATGAGTCAGTGATCTGGGGAAATGGGACAAGTCCAGATGATAAAGAAGATTCCATCTTTAATGCATTAAGGACAGCTTGCCAGACCTGCTAATTTGGCTAGCTACCAAGCCTGGGAATGAAGACACTGAAGAGACACATTTTTCAGATTTAACTGGACTTTTAAGTGGCATATCACCATTCTGCTCTGAGGTTGCTATTTTGTCTAAAATATGGTGTGGCTAAATATTATGACTCATTGTTTCAGCACATTAACAACCCTTAAACATAATTTGAATGTGTTATTCTGACTCACCAGTAATAATGCTCATTAAAAGAACCATTACTCAGAGCCTTCCTTTAACCCTGACTCAGCCTTTCTAGTGTCCCTGACCCACCTCTTATTACTCCCTCTCCTAATACCTTGTTTGTTTACTTCACAGAACCTACATATCACTTATAATTATATGTTTACTTAGAGGTTTATTTGTTTAATATCTCTCTCCCTTACTGGACAATAAACACCGCAGGGCAAAGATTAAAAAAAAAGTCGTTGTCTGAAATAAGCCAGACAAAGAAAGACAAATACCATATGATCTCTCTTACATGTGGAATCTAGAAAACCAAAAACTAAACAAACAGACTCACAGATACAGAGACCAGATTGGCAGTTTCCAGAGGCAGGGCGTGAGGGGTGGGAGACATGGATGAAGGGAGTCAGAAGGTAAAAAGAAAAAATAAAATTAAAAAGTTTACAACAACAAAAACTTGAAAAGCCCCTAGCAACGAGAACAGATAGACCCAAATCCAGGGACCAAAAAAATCCTTCATGTTATTTTATATACCTTTCTGACAAGTTTGCTTAGCTGGTTTCCTAACCCATAATAAATTAAAGAAAGAAGAGCTAGAGCTAATCTTGGCACCGGTGGCCCCCAGATGGCTATCTGATATCTCACTGTAGGTCATTCCCTAGCAAAATCCCCACCCCCTCCAGGCCGCCACCCTGCATTTCATAGCTTTGATTCATTAACTCCAACGATTGGAACTGCAGGTAACACTCAGAGTTGCATTTTAAGCAGGTGAAGATGACTGCTTTAAAAGCAGCTCCTCTAAAAAGGTTAATATTATAAATGCATCTTAAATGCCTAATACATAACCAAAAGCCACAAATCTGGAAATGTCAGCAGCGTTAAGACTCAGACAGCAAGAAAAAACAGCTCACGTTTGCTTTGCTCTCTGCTGTATTTTATGAGGTTCTAGGCTTCTACGTCAGGCTGCCAATTGGGCTGGAGAAATGCCTTCAGCTCCCCTTGTGAACAGTGGGCCGTGCCTGTGCGCTGGAGTGGGCCAGAAGGGAGAAGACTGCCCCCGCCTCAGGGCCTGGAAAAGACGCCCTCTTCACCTGCCAGACTATTGGTTTCCTTCCATGCAAAATAGGGATGATGATAATTATTCTTGCCCTATTCACCTTACCTAGAAAGCTCAGAAAGTTCTTAACTACAAGCCCCACTGTAGATGTTGGGCACTGATATTTTTTCCAGCACCTAGGTCCATGCTTGGCACATAACTAGCGCTCAATAAATGCTCATTGAAAGTATATTTCTTCTCTTTCACTTTTTTTTTTCTTCCCAAGGTCTACAGGACTTCGAAGTTGGTTTTCATTAGTTTAGACAGATGCTAAAATTTAAGTATGACCTCCCCCAGGTATACTTGTGTTTTCTGGTACACAATGTCAGAGAGAAACTTTTCTAACATTTGAAGGAATAAATGTCTAATAGTGGAATTTCAAGTATATCAATAGTCCAGGAAGGGAGTCATTCCTGATCCTCAAATTAGACTGCAGAGGGGGCTCCTGCCTCACCAGACCAGCTCTGAATAAGGACTCTGTGTGTGTGTGTGTGTGTGTGTGTGCACGCACGCCTGTGTGTGAATGAAAATGTGTATGTGAGTGTGCATGGGTAAGTCAGCACCAGAATGAGGGTGAAGCATATGTGATGCCCAAGGAGCATCTTTAAGGAGGCGCTCAATCTCAGGTGCTGACCCTGCACTTGCACGACCTCAGGAGCGAATGCCACCTTAAATATTGTGCCTGGAGGTGCCTCACAAGCCTCACCCTAGTCCCAGCCTTGGGATATTCATACCTGTGTAGGGATGGAGCATTGTTTAAAATGAAGTTTACAAGGAAGAGCAAATAACCTTGTCCTAAAGAGCCTTCCAAACCAAGGATAGATTTCCTTAAATTGGGGGGAATCAAATGTTAATGTCCATCAGAATCATCTGGGGAGAGCTGGTTAAACTTCTAGATTCCCAGGACTTACCCCTAAGTTTCAGGGCTAGGGATCTGGAATCTGCCTGTGTAATATACATGCTCACTCCCCATTTCAGGTAACTCTGATGTGGGTTATCCAGGAGAAACCAATGAGAAACTCATAATTAGGGTGACCATCCAATCCAGGTCACTTTTTTTTTTTTTTTTTTTTTTGCGGTACACGGGCCTCTCACTGTTGTGGCCTCTCCCGTTGCGGAGCACAGGCTCCGGACACGCAGCAGCCGTTCCGCGGCATGTGGGATCTTCCCGGACCAGGGCATGAACCCGTGTCCCCTGCATCGGCAGGCGGACTCTTAACCACTGCGCCACCAGGGAAGCCCCCAGGTCACTTTTGAGAGTGAAAGGAGTTTGTGATCATTTAAATCAGAGGGTGGCAAGTTATGCCTGTTTTTGTAAATAAAGTTTCACTGGAATGCAGCCACACCCATCTGTTTGTGTATTCTCTATGGCTGCTTTTAAACTGTAATGGCAGAGTTGATTAGTTGCAAAAGACAGCACAGCCTGCAAAGCTTTACAGAAACAGTTTGCCAACCCCTTGATTGGATTATCGTTCAGCCAAAATTTACCCCCGCTTCTTCCTCCTCTGGGCACAGTGTGCTTCTCCATGGCATTGATGTTGGTGTAGCCATGGCTCTTACCTTGGGTGATGAGATGTCAGGGGACATGCCATGGGCTTGCCTTGTGGGGCTGGCTCTCTTATTAGCCTCTCATTTCAATGAGAAGAGCATGTCCTGGCTAGCTTGCTTGCCCAAGGAGAGTGAAAGACATGGGGAGCAGATGCAGACCTCACTCACCTAGCAGACCCCACCCAAGATCAACAAAGCCCAGTCTATCCACAGACGTAGGAGCAAGCATAACTGATTGTTGTTTTAAGCCACTGAATTTTGGTTTGTCAAGCAGCATTATTATAGTAATAATTGATCAATACAGAGGTACTATTAATTACTCCACGTTTACAGGCATAATCTGGGTATGGTTACCTTAACCATTATAGTTTAATCATCCTCCTTTCATTTAGAAGGAAGCTGAGGCCCAGAGGGGTTAAGATTTGATCAAGTAAATTTTGGACCATGCCTGGATCGCTCATTGCACTACATCATTCAAAATCAGCTGTAGATACCCAGCTGAGCAGCCTCTAAAGAGAGATACTTAGTGGTCCTTGGGATAAACTGGAGCGGACTGAGGGGGAGGTGGGGTTAGGTTGGGGGTTTGCCTTGACTGCTGCTGATGGCCTTTTGCTAGGGGTCTGCGTCAGACCGACATCTCTTGAGATGAATGCCCCCCCTTCCCCCCGAACAAATAAATAGCAAGAAAAATCAACCAAACGGAAGTAGCAGCAAGGATAATTACTTAGTAGTCATATTTTGATTCAAATGCAATGCTGCTTAGCAGAAGAAAATGGGCTATGAATAAACAGAGATCAATTCATGCCACCGTCAAGTGGCAGGTGGCATTAGCAGAAGATGGCTTTAAATCCTTCTGAGAGCCTCAACAATTCCAGTCCCACGCACAGCAGGACAAGCGACCTCCCCTGGGGGTTCCCTGGGCAGCAGTTAGCAAGGTGGAAGGGAACACCTATGACATCCTTACGCTGGTGGTAGGGATTTAGACTGCAAACTGGCTTTTTGTGGAGAGGCACGTGCATGTGTGAGTGTGTATGTGTGTGTGTGTTTATGGACACTTTTGTGCAAGTCTATGTGTGTGTTTGTGTTTTCTAAGTGTGTGGTTCTTGTGTGTTTGCTTATGTGTGTCTGTGTGTGTTCACATGTACACGCATGTCTGTGTGTATGACTGTGCGTGTGCGCGCATTCCCTGTTATCTGACACTGTTAGGGTCTCTCTGCTTGCCTGCTGCCCTTTCCAGCGCCTGACCAGTCCTGGGGGAATCAGATGACCATCCCACTCTCCACTGGCTACTTAATCCCTCATTAGGGCTTGTGGAGGTGCCTCACAAGCCTCACCCTAGTCCCAGCCTTGGGGTATTCATACCTGTGTAGGGATGGGGCATTGTTTAAAATGAAGTTTACAAGGAAGAGCAAATAACCTTGTCCTAAAGAGCCTTCCAAACCAAGGATAGATTTCCTTAAATTGGGGGGAATCAAATGTTAATGTCCATCAGAATCATCTGGGGAGAGCTGGTTAAACTTCTAGATTCCCAGGACTTACCCCTAAGTTTCAGGGCTAGGGATCTGGAATCTGCCTGTGTAACATACATGCTCACTCCCCATTTCAGGTAACTCTGATGTGGGTTATCCAGGAGAAACCAATGAGAAACTCATGATTAGGGTGACCATCCAATCCAGGTCCCTTTTTTTTTTTTTTTTTTTTTTGCGGTACGCGGGCCTCTCACTGTTGTGGCCCTGCCCGTTGCAGAGCACAGGATCCGGACGCGCAGGCTCAGTGGCCGTGGCTCTTAACTCTCAAGTCAGCCTTTCTACCCAGGAAAGTCACAGCTCTGCTTTGGGAGCTTGCAGGACAGGGAGAAGGTTCTCCCTGATGCAGCTCCAGCCAATCATTTCTGCTGACCTGAGGGAGGGCAGAGCTTCTGGGCAAAGGTCCCCTTCCTGCACCTCCTATTAATTCCAGACTGAGTCTGCCTCGATGACTTATATGTTATTCCATCATCCCGTTCTTGGGGACCAGCAGAGAGCTGGGTGGGCTGGACAGGATGACGCTCTGGAGAAAGATTGGGTGGGCCTGAGTTGCTACTCAGAAGCACCAGAAGTTTGTATATGAACAGGGACATGTGCAAATTATAGCCAAATAGGTGAGCTGAGGTCAGCATCCAAAAGTAGCTTCCAGCAGCAGGTCTGAGGGGTAAGAGAGAGGCTAAGACTGGCCATGGACAAGGAGTGAGCAATTCCAATCAGGGCAGGAAAGAGGGCAAGGCATGTAAAACAAAAGGCTGTGAACAACTCAGAGGGACCAGAGCTCTGATGTGTCCAGTCAAATGACCCAGAACGAGGAGGGCCTGCTAACATGTTCAGAGTTGACCAGGATGACCATAAAGGCCCCCTCCTCCAGGAAGCCTTCCCTAACAAAGCCCACTTATTCTTCAACCACTCATCGAACCCCTACTCCCCTGCTCCTAATCCTCTCCAACCCACTTCTATGATTCTTAATAGATTCCACTGGCTACTCCAAGAATTTGTTCAACTTCCCTGGACATTTTTTTTTTTTTTTTGCGGTACGTGGGCCTCTCACTGTTGTGGCCTCTCCCGTTGCGGAGCGCAGGCTCCAGACGCGCAGGCCCAGTGGCCATGGCTCACGGGCCCAGCTGCTCCGCGGCACGTGGGATCTTCCCGGACTGGGGCACGAAACCGTGTCCCCTGCATCGGCAGGAGGACTCTCAACCACTGCGCCACCAGGGAAGCCCTCCCTGGACATTTTATCAAATCCAAACATTAGGTACCTGTGGTCCAAGCTGTTCCCTTGATACTTGTCATTGACTGCCTCACCACATGACTGATGTTTGCATGTGTCCAAATCTCATCTCTCCAGGCAGACTGGAAGCTCCCCTGGCACAGGACAGTGTCTGCTGAGTCTTAGCCTTCCTACCGTACTGTGCGATCATATGTACTCAAGCCATCTCTTCTGACTGGTGGTTTGATGTGGCTGTCAGTATCTTAAAGCCCATTGTACCTGAGAGACATTGAGCCTTAGGGGTATTTTCTGCCTCTGCATTCTCCAGTCTCAAAATTCTGTGCCTACCTCCACCCAGGGCCCACAGGCTCAGACCCGCCTAGTTCTTGAACCAACGCAGGCCCCTCTCCTCATTACCATCAGCTCCACTATCCCCAGATGTGCTCATACCGACGTGATCAGACATCTTCTCTGTGTAAAAGTCATGGATGTGAAACAGAGCAGGACCCTATGGTCCTTTCCCCCCATGTCCTCCACCTGCCTTTTGGCTGTAAAAACTTTAGCTAAAGAATAAGTTTAATCAGAGAAGTGAGAAAATGCAGAAGCAAAGGAAAGCAGTCAAACAGGACCAAATAATAATAGCTTAGTCATTAAGCAAAGCCCAGGGCCTTTAGTTCCTCCTCAAGGGCTATAGATAATATTCTGAGCCATATCCTGTGAGCTGTCTTATAGATACTGAAACCTCCACCAGGTGGAAGAAGTTAACTACCTGATGACCAGACTGTAGCCATGACATAAGCTGCCACAATTCCAAGAACCGACCTCAAAGAAATGGGAACGAACTGACCCTGGAACTGAAGATTAACTGTACTTAAAACAATCAAGGTGAAGCTGATCAGACCACCACGTGACCAATTTCAAGCTGACTGTCAGAGCTGACTGTGCTGTTTCTGCATGTAGCCCCCTCCCTCCACCTATACACCCCTTTAAAAACTCTTGACCACTGATTGTCAGGGGGGCGTCAGCCTTTGGACAACTGCCCTCTCCCCTCGTTGCTGGCCTCCGAAATAAAGCAAACTTCCCTTTCCACCAAACTTGCCTCTTGAGTATTGGTTTTCGAGCTCCTAGCAGCCAGATCTGACTTTCATTGACAGAGTGACGCCTACAGAGTCCCCTGAAGAGTCACTGTGCTTTTGCCCTCACTTTCCTGCCTACATCTGGACTGCTCTTTACTCTTCTATTTTGCAAATGTTCATCATTCTTCAAGACTTGGATTCACCATCACCTCCTCTGTGAAGCCTTCCCTGATTTCTCCAGGCTGGGCCTTGTCCTCCAGCCTCTGTCTTCCATGGGACCTTATTCATGCGTCATGATAAGCACTTAGCATGCTGTGGGGCCAAAATCGGCTTAGATGTCCAAATTCCCCACCAGACAATTCATTCTTCTAGGGCAGGGGCCATGTCTCAGTCATCTTTGTAGCTTCCTTATCCCTTATCTTCCAGCACCACATACATATGGATTCTCAGTAAAACTCCCTGGACCAGTTTCTGGAGAAGGAGGAAGGCCCCTGAAGCAGGTGGAGCAGGGTGGACAGAGGATTAGATGCCGGAAGGGATGTCCAGTGTCAGACAACGTGGACTCTTCCTGCAGTAGCACCAGGCAGTGCAGGCCAGCAGCTGGCACTCACTGTTATCTGGCATGAAGGTGGCACCAGAAGAGTCTGGAGCAGATAATAGATTCCTGGGACCTTACTGTTGGAGGCATCTGCTAGTGGGAAAGAGCCTGGTCAGAAGAACTGGATTAGAATCCTGATCTGACCACTTAACACTGCATGACCCTGAGCCAAGGGTTTAATATCTGGGGGCCTCAGTTTCTTTTCTACTGGGGATAGAAATCCCTGTCTCATAGGGTTGGGATGAGGGTTAAATGAAATAGTATGTCCAAACAGAAGTCATAGGGCTTCCTTGACTGTATTAGATCTGTGCAGTCTCCCCTCCCACCTAACCCTGTTCACACATTTCTTATGTCATTAATCTACTACCTCCAGGAATTTATTTACTTATGTCTATTTGGTGAGTACATTGGACACTCTCTGAGGACAGAGACCAGGTCTCAGCTCTGTATTCTTGGTCACTGCACATATGGGTGCCAACGTACACTTGAACGAATGAATAAATGAATATAAATTGTTAGGGAAGTCACGCCACTATATATGCAGCAAAACTTTATTTCTTTCGGGCTGAGGATAGCAGCTTGAATTAGCAAATCACAGGATGATTCTAAAGCAAAACAAAAGTTTAAATAAAAGAACTTTCCAATTTATAAACCACCAGAACTCCTGACTACCAAAGTGTTTCCAGATAGAGGTCTTGCCAGGGAGGCTGTCGTGTATAGATAAGGCTCATTTGTAATTACTAAGTGTCCATTTGCATTCCAATGAAGTAAGGTGTTCAAGTTCTTAAAAACAATCTGTTCTCTGGAGAAGCTTAAACATTACCCTTGTAATCTTGGAGATTAGCAAGTCTTTTTCTTGGTAACATTTTGTGTACATTCCTTCGACAAATATTTATTGAACTCTTATCCTGTGCCAGGTACTATTCCAGGCACTGAGAACACAGCAGTGAATAAGGCAAGTGCCCTGTTCTTACATATATTATGACAGTGAGGGGAGATGGTCAATAAATAAACAAATAAAAAAAATAGGAATGGTGGAGCAGAGATTGAAAACAGGGTGGTGTGCTCATGAGCTATTGGGTGGTTAGGCCAGGGGGAGAGGCAATTCCAAACAGAAAGAAGAGCTGGTACAAAGGCACTGAGGTAGAAAAGAGATTGGCATAGTTGAGTAGTCGACAAGGGGGAAGAGTGACACAAATGAAGTTGGAGAGGAACGTGAAAGCTGAACCATGTAGGGCGCTGGAATCCTTGGGGGGAAAAATGTAGATTCTGTTCCAAGTGCAATAAGTGGGTTGAAAGCAGGGGAATGATGTGACTTGTTACATGTCTTTACATAAACCTCTCTGGCTCCTGCATGGAGAATAGATTTGAGGGACCCAGAATGGAAGCTAGAGGCTAGTTAAGAGGTGATTCCAGAGGTGTGATGAGAAATAGGGATGGCTTGGAGGAAGGTATTAACAACGGAGGTAGAATCATGGTGACTTGTATGTACATTTCCCAACGTATTTTGGAAGCAGAATCAATAGCCTTTGCTAATGGATTGTCAGGGGTGGGGGAAAGCAGTGAGTCAAAGAGAGGAATAAAGGGGAACTCCAAGATTTTTGGCTTCTGATAGGGTGAATAGAGTGGTATTTTCTGAGACGGGAAAGAATCGAGGGAAATAATTTGGGATTTTCTCTGTGGGTAAATGTGTGCATGCATATACGTGAAGATATGTGCACATATGCTTCAGTGGTCAGGGCAGGAGTGTTCTGGGATCAAGGGTTTTGCTCTGGCCACGCTAAGTTTGAGGTGCCTGCTAGACATCCACGCGGAGATGTTGGGCAGACCATTGGATATTTGCAACTTGAACTCAGAGAAGTGGATTAAAGCTGGAAATACAGATCTGGAAGTTATTTGCATAGAGATTGCCAAGGGAAAGGAGTGTAGAAAGAGGCCCCAGTCAGAGCCTGGAGACACTCCAATATTTAGAGCTTCAGCAAAGGAGGAGGAGCTTGTAAAGAAGACCAAGGGGGTGGCCCTGAAAGTGGGAGTAAAACCTGAACTCGAGCTGTCACCAAAGCCAAGAGAAGAACAGGCTCCAGGAGGGAGGGAGGGATGGATAGTGTTGACTTCAGCAGCAGCGTGAGGACAGATAAGCGACTGTGGGTGGGGTAGCCAGTGGCCCTGGCAGGAGGTCTGGTGAGTGTCTGTGCGGCAGTGGGGCTGCACGTGTGACTACAGTGGGTTAAGAAAACAATGTGGGGTGGTACCATGGGCAGCTCTAGACACCCTTTGGTTTTTTTTTTTTTTTTTTTTTTTTTTGCGGTACGCGGGCCTCTCACGGTTGTGGCCTCTCCCATTGCAGAGCACAGGCTCCGGACGCGCAGGCTCAGCAGCCATGGCTCATGGGCCCAGCAGCTCCACGGCATGTGCGATCTTCCCGGACCGGGGCACGAACTCACGTCCCCTGCATCGGCAGGCGGACTCTCAACCACTGCGCCACCAGGGAAGCCCTAGACACCCTTTTTAAAGGAAGTTTTGCTGTGAAGGGGGTCAGAAAAGTGGAGTAGTGAGTAAAGGGTAAAGGGCCAAATGGGATGTGTGTGCTGCAGTTAGAAGACTTGGGAACAGGTTTGTATATGGAGGGAAATGATGCTAGAGGAAGGGAGAAATGGTTGTTGCAAGGGAGGTGGAGGTGAATTGCAGATGCAAGCGGATGGGGAGGGAGACGTGAATGGGATCCAGAGCACAGAAGGAGGGGTGGCCTTCGAAAGGGGCGGGGACACTTCATCCACAGAAACAGGAGGAGAAACAGAGAAGCTGGGTTCAGAGGAGCGTCTTTTCAGTATGGAAGTCTGAGAGAGTGTCTATCTAGTGGATTCTAATTGCTTTCAAGCATGAGATAAGGATCGTGGCTATTGTGTGTGAGTGTGTGCATGAGTATCTTGGGGGGAAAGCATATAGGAGTTTTGAGTAGAGGGTAGAAGGTGTGAAACAGTCATTTAGAAGAATAGGCAGGGGAACGTACTCGGAGAGTGTGGAAGGATTGCCAGGCAACACTGAGTACCAGTTTGAGATTTCTGGACGAGAACTGAAAGTTGGCTCAGTTATCCCATGAACATGTGTTTTGCACTGGCAACTTGGAGCACGTGGAGAGTCAGATTCAATCATGCTCAGGACTTGCCCTGCGAGGTAAGAAGAGGCAGAGGTGGCAAAGGAATGAAACAAAAATAAACAAATGGGACCTAATGAAACTTCAAAGCTTTTGCACAACAAAGGAAACCATAAAGAAGACCAAAAGACAAGCCTCAGAATGGGAGAAAATATTTGCAAATGAAGCAACGGACAAAGGATGAATCTCCAGAATTTACAAGCAGCTCATTCAGCTCAATAACAAAAAAACAAACAACCCAATCCAAAAATGGGCAGAAGACCTAAATAGACATTTCTCCAAAGAAGATATACAGACTGCCAACAAACACGTGAAACAATGCTCAACATCACTAATCATTAGAGAAATTCAAATCAAAACTACAATGAGGTATCATCTCACACCAGTCAGAATGGCCATCATCAAGAAATCTAGAAACAATAAATGCTGGAGAGGGTGTGGAGAAAAGGGAACACTCTTGCACTGCTGGTGGGAATGTGAATTGGTACAGCCGCTATGGGGAACAGTATGGAGGTTCCTTAAAAAACTACAAATAGAAATACCATATGACCCAGCAATCCCACTACTGGGAATATACCCTGAGAAAACCATAATTCAAAAAGAGACATGTACCAAAATGTTCATTGCAGCTCTATTTACAATAGCCAGGAGATGGAAGCAACCTAAGTGTCCATCAACAGATGAATGGATAAAGAAGATGTGGCACATATATACAATGGAATATTACTCAGCCATAAAAAGAAACGAAATTGAGTTATTTGTAGTGAGGTGGAGGGACCTAGAGTCTGTCATACAGAGTGAAGTAAGTCAGAAAGAGAAAACAAATACCGTATGCTAACACATATATATGGAATCTAAGAAAAAAAAATGTCATGAAGAACCTAGGGGTAAGACGTGAGTAGAGACACAGACCTACTAGAGAATGGACTTGAAAAGTGAGAGAGTGGCATGGACATATATACACTACCAAACGTAAAATAGATAGCTAGTGGGAAGCAGCCACATAACACAGGGAGATCAGCTTGGTGCTTTGTGACCACCTAGAGGGGTGGGATAGGGAGGGTGGGAGGGAGGGAGACGCAAGAGGGAAGAGATATGGGAACCTATGTATATGTATAACTGATTCACTTTGTTATAAAGCAGAAACTAGCACACCATTGTAAAGCAATTATACTCCAATAAAGATGTAAACAAAAAAAAAGGCATTTGGTAGAGAGTGATTATAATGACAAAGTATGAGATCAAAAAAAGACCGGGAGGGTCTTGAGGACCTGTGAAATGATTGGGGGTGAGGAGGGGTAGGGGTCATCCATCTAGAAGCCTCGATGAGGTCACAGAATTGCTGGAGCCTGAGCGCTGGTGTGGCTGAGCTGGGAGGATAAGTAGTTGTCATCAGAGGGAATACTTAAAGCTAAGGTTTCTCAAAGGTGCTATGGTTGTTGGCGATAAGGTCAAGGTTACGACCGTGGAGCTGGGTAGCCGAGGCAGTGTGGGTGAAAAACGGGTTATTGGAAGAAATGAGGAGGAGAAACTTAAGAGGCCAAGGTGCTGGGTGACCCGTCCATGTGGATTCTGAACGGAACTCACCGTGTATGGTGATAGAAGTGTTAGGGGGGACACAGAGAGACAGGTGAGTGGGGCTTGACTGAGCTGTGGGCAACGGGGAGGTCAGGATGGTGGCCAAGGCTGCGCTGACCTCCAAGGAACTGTGTGTGTGTGTGTGTGTGTGTGTGTGTGTAAGTGAGGAACATACGTGATTAGGAGGCAGCCCTTGGGGTTAAAGAAGAGGAGAGCTGCTGCACTTTCAGACCTTAAATGTAGGTCGAGGTGCAGGTGAAAGTGTTGAGATGGACGAGAATTAGGACAAGAAGGTGAAGATGATATTCAGGGAAGGTTTGTAGTTGTCAGGATGTCTCCTGTCCATAGACGGTGAGTTTCAGGGGCCACAACACAAGGGTGGGGAGGGCTAGGAAATCGAGTGAGATTAGGGTCTGTGCAGAGCAGGGAGGGGATGAGGTCCTGTGATGATGGATGATGGGGTCCTATAGGGGGCTTGGGCTTTTAATGGGGACCAAGCTGAATAGGGGGTGGGCCTGATGGTCTCTTGAGAGAAGGTGGGTTCAAGCTGGACCCGCTTGCCCTGAGGTTGCATGGTGATGGTCAAAGGTTTGGGCGGTGCCTCGTGCAAGACTGAACTAGATCTAGAGCAGGGATGTCGTGTGTTCCTGGGCCAGACAACTGAGGTCAACAAGAGAAGCCGGCTGGGCCAGAACTGGGGGACCCACATCAGTGCTTCTCAGTCTCCCATATGCAAACAAAGCACCTGGTGATGCTGTTAAAATGCAGATTCTGGGACTTCCCTGGTCGTCCCATGGTTAGGACTCTGCACTTCCACTGTAGGCAGGGGTCAAGGGTTCAATCCTGGTCAGAGAACTAAATCCCACATGGTGCTTGGCACGGCCAAAACGAAGAAAAAAAAAAGCAGATTCTGATTGAGGAGATCTGGGGCGGGGCCTGAGGTTCTGCATTTCTAACAAGCTCCCAGGTGATGCTCATGCTTCTGGTCCACGGACCACACTTTGGGTAGTGAGGACTGGGGGTCCATGGTCTGCTAAAGGGAGCAGCTGCTTCTCATCTGTACTTACTGTTGTCCCCTAAGAATGAAGGCTCACTATTGTCTTCTCTTCTCATTTTTAAAAAGAAGCCATAAATAGGGATTTTTATGTAAAATCACTAAAAATATTGGTAAATAATTTTTTAAAATTTGTAAAACACTGGGTGGGGGGCAAACAAAACACGTGTGTGGGTTGAATTCCACTTAAGGCACATGGATGTGTGATTTCTGATGGAGAGGAATTGGGACGCGCGGGGGTGAGGGTGGGTTTAAGGGAGCACTGGCCCGGGCGTCAACTTTTCCAAGTCATAGAATTGCCTCTGCCTCTTGCACTTGAGGTTACCATTTATATGACATCTGAAAGTTAAAAAACAGTTTTCCAAGCAACTGGGCTGACATTTGCCCCTGCCAGGCTGCATTCACTCTCACCTCTACAGAAAAGTTGCCCTTTCTGCTTCCCTGATATAGAACGCCCTCCACCTGCCCTGCCCCCCACCTCCCAATCTATCCCACTGGCTTTCAAAGTGGCTTAGGTGGTGGAGCGCCTGGAAATCTCAGTTTTCTTTGTGAAATGCCAAGAAATACTGACATATTTAATTCTATCATTCAGACCAAGAACGATTTTTCCTAGCAGGATATATGGCCATAGTATATGTACACAGGTCTCTGCAACTCAAAAGAAGAATAATCACACATAAAATATTTTCAATAAGACACATTCCTGGTTTCCCATTAGCATTTATTTCCACTTGTTCATTCTGTGTGTCACCTACAGCCCTCACTATCAGGCAAGCAGGTACCCAAAGTTTAAGAAGAGTTTATTTTTTTAAAAAACCCGTAACATAGAGAAAATTCTACCCATTAAGCTAATGTGTTCTGAGAATTGGAACTTCTATTATTCTATTTTAGTGGAGAAAACCTACCATTGAGCTTGTGGAATGCTAGTGTTCCAAGTAGGAGGGGGCTGGAAATTTGCCCAAATCCCATCCATTCTTCAAAGTCTAGGTGAAGACCCACCTTCTCGACTGAATCTTCTTGGGTTCTGCCCGCTTCTCTTTGTCACCCTCGTTGCTGAGGTGCTATGTCCAAAACATACATTGAATTCCTAGTTATATACCATCTTAAATGAGTGTCTTGTGCAGCTGTCCTGCTGCCTGGCCATAAGCTCGTGCAGGCTGGGACTGCATCTTGCACCTCTGCTGAGCCAGCAAAGAGCAGCCTCATGAAATCCTTAATTGCTAACTTCTCTCTGCATCTCAGGACCTCAGCAACTCCTAACCTCCCATGAGCCATAGAAATGCTACGAATCTGATGATGCTGTATAGCTTCTCTCTGCAAAAAACAATGCCCATCCACGTGAGATTTTACCACAATATCGGGGGATTCTTCAAACTCCCTAAATCTCCCTTGTTGATCGTACTATAAGGATTCTACTTCCCTTGTAGTGTTGAAACTGCACATAGCTTTGGTGTTAGAAAGCTCTAGATTCAAATCTTGGTCCCATTGCTTATTAACCATAGGACTTGACGAGGCACTTGAATTATTTAAGCCTCAATATCTGTATCAGGAAAATGAGATTAATACTAAGACCTCTACCATAGAGTTAGCATGCGGGGTTCAATTATTTTTTTGTCCCCCTCCTCCCCTCTCCTCTTTGCCTGCACGCCCCTCCCCATTTCCAAGGGCTCACTGGCTATTGGAGACTGGCTGGGTGTTTGGACAACATGACCTGTGCCACTGAAAATGTTCCAATGCCATCTCTACCCAGGCTGCCATACTAAGCCATTCAGTCAACATTAATTCCCAGGTCGAGATGTTTCCGCACAGGTCTAATGATTTCCCATCCTCTCCTCATCAGTCTTGTCCCCGTTTACATGGCCTCCCAAGGTACAGAGCTCACTTTTCCCCATGGGATCCTCCCTCCAATAAATGTTTACCTCTCAGTAGTGTTCTCACACATGCTGAAGACTCATTCCCCCCACCTCCAAGCTGTTCTCGTGATTACAAAATGTTTGATTGTGGAGCTCATCGAAATGCATTCATAATGCAACTGTATTTCTCGAAGTAAATTTCCACAGGAAATCAATGTCTTGGGAGTGCTGGTACCCTGGGTTTATGATTGTTGGGCATTTTGGAGACTTTCTGGAGGATTTCTTTATCCTTGCGTCCAGAGCAGTGCGGGAGGGGACCCTAGGGGTGGCATGGGGTGCTGGGGAGGACGATGAGTGAGGAGATGGAGCACCTGGGGTCTGGACCTGCAATTCACACAGGTGACGGTGCGACCAGGAGCAGGTGTGCTGACAGGTGGTTCTTAAAACCATCTTCCGCTAGCAGTGCTTTTCTGATGCCTCCCCCTCAGTCTCCTGTATTGTCCTCTCTTCTAGGCTTTTTCTTGTGCCCTCATCTCTTCTCTTTCCACTCCCTGGGTTAGGTCTTCCACTCTCATGACTCCCACGGCCACCCCTCCGAGAATGGCCCCTTGATCTCTACCTGCAGCTGAAACTCTCAGCTTTATCCATCTGAATCTCTAACCTGACCTCCACATGGACATCTCACAGGTTCCTCAAAATAGGGATGCTCAGACCTGAAGGCTCAATCTCCCACGCAACCCACTGTCTCCTAGGTTGCCCATCACAGTTACTAGTCCCCATCCTCTCCTCGGGACCAAGAAGCCAGAAATCCTGCAAATGTCAAATCAGCCCCCTCTGTCCCTGTCTATCCAACCTGTGCTGGACCAGAGCATGAGATGCCTTGGTATCTGCCCACTGGGCTCCATGGGCATCGCCCTTCTTACTGCTTGCCTGGACTCTTGCAGTGCACTCTAATCGCCTCTCGCCACTGCAGCTAGCTTTCCCCTGCTCCCACTCACTACTAGTAAAATCCTGGATGATGAATGAGACTCTCCCTGCTTCTGTAAAATGAGATGATTTAGAGATGATCTTATTAAGGTCCTATCAGTCTTAGTTCAATTATTGTCTTCCGTTGCTCAAAACCCTGCAACAGAGCCTTGCCTCTGGGTACCTTCCTCTTCTCCAAATCACCCTTCCAACGATTTCCAGAGGGGACTTTCCACGACTGGAGGACGTCCTGTGATGCCCTCCAGGCCCGATTCCTGCAGGCTGCCCTTTCCGGCCTCAGCACCTCCCCACGGGCTTCCAGTTCAAGGTACACCTCAATGTTCAGCGCGTCCTCACGCTCACCAGGTGTTCTCATGCTTCCACGCTGCCTGTTTTCTCTTCCAGCTGTTGAAATTCCTCTCCCCGCTCTCTTGCCTCCTCTCCTCCTCTCCTGAAACTTATCTTTTCTTTCCTGGGGTCTGTCTGGTGAACTCAGCCTTATTACTCAAGGTCCGCCTCAAGCCTTTCTCTTCGCCCTAGAGATGCACCAACAGCATTCACACATCTTCCCCCATTTACACATCCGCCTCCCCACTTATACACGTGCCTTCCATTTACACATCTGCCTCCCCACTGGATTCTGAACTCCTTAAAGGCCCAAATATTGCATTCCCAGAGCCTAGTATGATGATGGCAAAGCAAACACTGATTTGATAATTGTATTGTGATTGAATGGCTCCGCAAGTCCATGAAACAACATCCAATCTCCTTATTTTGGCATTTAAGACTCTTTCCATTCCAGACTCATCTACTGTGGGCTGTTTGCCTTCAAGCAACTTAAGTCAGCCGTGCCATTCACCCTTTCATCATCATCCCCTAAACACACCCATCACCACAGTGGGACCTTCTGCTCCCCGACCTCTATACCCTCTCCTGTCTATACCTTATCTGTTGTTTGCGGCCCAGTGAAAGGTCACTTCTTCCTTTTCATTATTCCTAAGCCAGGAGTGACCTCCTCTTCCCAGGAGTTCCACTTTTATGGTTCTTAGTATTTGGGGACTTGTAATAAAGTGATGAGGTCAATTTAATTCATCTGTTAATTACTTATTCTTCAGGACACTCTGAGCATGTCCAGGGTCTCCATCAAAGTTACAGTGTACACCAAGGGTGTGTTCAAGACCCTCCCAATGATTGTCCATGAGCATCTTTAAATTCATTCATCTCCATACTTCCATGCCCACATCAGTTCCCTGGTGGAGACCACCCCGTCTCTTCCCTGGACCATGGCAATAGCCTCTTAACTGGTATTCTTTTTTTTTTTTTTAATTTATCTATTTATTTATTCGGCGAGCGGGAGCCACTCTTCATCGCGGTGCGTGGGCCTCTCACTGTCGCGGCCTCTCTTGTTGTGGAGCACAGGCTCCAGACGTGCAGGCTCAGTAGTTGTGGCTTGTGGGCTCTAGAGAGCAGGCTCAGCAGCCATGGCTCACGGGCCCAGTTGCTCCACGGCATGTGGGATCCTCCCAGACCAGGGCTTGAACCCATGTCCCCTGGATCAGCAGGCAGACTCTCAACCACTGCGCCACCAGGGAAGCCCTTAACTGGTATTCTTATTGCCATGGAAGCCTGGGTAAACTTTTAACTGTGCAGACCTGATGAAGTACCCCCTGCTTAAAATTCTTCCCACTGTTCTTGGGAGAAAGGCCCAAATCCTCAACAGGGTCTGTCCCACCTGCCTGCCCCTCCAGCTCCATCCCCATCAGTCCCCCCTTGCTCTCTGCTCTCTCTGCCCTTCTAAGTGCTCGGGATTCCTTCCCACTCTATGGCTGGACCCAGGCTATTCCTTTGCAGGGAATTCTCTTCAACTTTTTCCTGGTGGGCTTGATGGACCCCTACCCACCTTTCAGATCTCCACTCAACCATCACTCCTCTCCTCCTGAATCCGAGAACTATGTCAGCTCCCCTGATTATGCACTTAGCATTTATCATAGTTTGTCAACCTCCTAGGATGATTATTTTAACCAGCCATGTCTTCTTATTCACCACTGTCCTCTCTCCCCCGCCCCGTCCCCACACATGTGCACCCAGCTTAGTGCCATCCTTCCAAGGATCATCCTTCCACTTTTTCAGAAAAGGCTCAAGAAAATTTAGCGGCTCAAGAATGTTTGTCCAGCTGGTCAGCAGCCAGGCCAGACTTCAGATACTTGGTCCAGGTCTTTACCATTCCTGTATCACCTCTAGATTCCGAGGCTGTGGAGGAGGAAAGGCACCCATGCTGGGCAGATATGGGGACCAGAAACGCCAGGGCATCCCTGACGATGTGGCCCTGGTCTGCATTCTTAGGCTCCTGGCTGGTCTCCACTGTAATTAGGGTCTGCTGTGTGCTGCTCAGCTGGGGTGGGAGGGCAGCTCAAAAGGCCACCTCTGCAGACAGTGCTTTTGGTACAGAAGGCGCTTACCTCTTGTCTTAACGGTATTCAAACCCGTTGCTCTCAGAGCCAGCACCTGGCTGCACAATTTGGAAGAAACACCACAGGCATGAAGGCCTCATTATGTAATTAGGTTTTTGGAAAATGAGCTATTCTTCAGCCACTGCAATCAGAGGGCTTGATGCAGCCCGGGATCTGAGGGGATACCGGCGGTGTGTCTCTGTGGCTCATTGCTGCTGTTGCATGACGCTTGTCACAGAGCAAGAGTCTCCAGGGGGTCTCAGCCTCTGTGACAAGGAAAAAGGGCTTTCTTTTCCTTTACCTTCCAGGAGGAAACAGTGTGGGGTTAGGGAGAGTCTGGAGCAGTGATTGTAAATCTGAGTGCACATCAGGATGGCTGGGAGGGCTGGTTAAGACTCGGATTGCAGGAAGAAGGGAGGGAAGGAGGGAGGGAGGGAGGGAGGAAGGAAGGAAGGAAGGAGGGAGGGAAGGAAAGAAAGAAAGAAAGAAGATAAAATAAAATAAAAGTAAGATAAAATAAAGTTATTAAAATAAAAAATAATTATTAAGAAAAAAATTTTTTAAAGAAAAAAACAAAAACAAAAACAAAAAAATGGATGGATAGAACCCTAGGACAAATGGTGGAAGCAAAGCTATACACCCCCAGGGTTTCACTGGTTTGGGGTGGGGCCTGAGAACTTGCATTTCTAACAATTTCCCAGGTGATGCTGTTGCTGCTAATCTGGGGACTGCCCCGGGAGAACCACTGTCTAGAGTGAATGAAGAGAGGCACCCCATCCCCAGCCTCCTTGGGAAGAACCCCTACCAGTCCCCACAGTCAGAGCTGGGATCCTCCCACCCCACATGTGCACAGTGTCACTGTGAGCTTCACGCTTTAGTGAGGGAGCAGGGACAGGAGTGGTTATTCTGGTTTCTGAGATTAGGAGGCTGAGGCCCAAGTTCCCATGATTTGGAAACAGCTGAGCAGGGTCTGAAACTGAAGTCTTCTGTTGCCCAAGGCTTCAATTTGCGTGGGTAGACCTTCAACAGTTGGTTATTTCCTTTAGCTCAGGGGAGGGGGCAATACCAGCCAGGTATCAAAATCCACGTTCTCTTCTTCCTGGGCCTCCAGCTGGACCACCTCTCCTACCTTCCTTCTAGTCCACTAAGGCCATTCACCAACTTCTCTCCAGCGAGATGGAGAGCGATGCACACCGCTTCCAGGCCTGCCCCCTGTAAACCTCCCACAGGCTCTGCTCGTAATGTTTATTCTGCCCCCTACTTATGGCTGTCAACTTCCAGGATGACTTTGGAACTCATGAGAACCCCGGGCCCTGAATATATGTGTGGAGGTGAGTCACCCTGAGTTGAACAACTATCCAGAACTCTATGTAATAAACTTCTATTGTATTAAGCCATTAAAATTTGGGCGTCCATTTGTTTTGGCTGCCTAAACTGCCTTAATCCACATGATTGATTTTCTCATAGTATGATCTTAGGACTGCTTGCACCAGAATCACTGGCTTTCTAAAAATGCAGGTTTCTATCCATCCCAACTAAAATGGATTCCTGGGCTGCAGAGTCTGGCAATCGGAAGTAAGTCAGAAAGAGAAAAACAAATACCGTATGCTAACACATATATATATGGAATTAAAAAAAATGGTTCTGAAGAACCTAGGGGCAGGACAGGAATAAAGATGCAGAGGTAGAGAATGGACTTGAGGACACAGAAGGGGGAAGGGGAAGCTGAGACGAAGTGAGAGAGTGGCATGGACATATATACACTACCCAACGTAAAATAGGTAGCTAGTGGGAAGCAGCCACATAGCACAGGGAGATCAGCTCGGTGCTTTGTGTCCACCTAGAGGGGTGGGATAGGGAGTGTGGGAGGGAGACACAAGAGGGAGGGGATATGGGGATATATATATACATATAGCTGATTGACTTTGTGATACAGCAGAAACTAACACACCATTGTAAAGCAATTATATTCCAATAAAGATGTTAAAAAAGTATCCCAGGTAGTTCTTATGCACACTAAACCTTGACAATTGTATTCTAGATCTGGGGTTGGCAAACTATGCTGCTTTTATACAGCCCGTGAGCTAAGAATGGGGTTTACAGAAGAAGAATAATGGAATAATATTTTGCAATGTGTGAAAAGTTTTATTGGAACACAGCCACGTCCATCTGTTTACATTCTGTCTTTGGCTGCTTTTGTGCTCCAAGGGCAGCTTGAGTAGTTGCAGCAGAGACCATATGGCGCACAGGGTCTAAAATATTTATTACCTGGACTTTTACAGGAAAAGTTTGCTGATCCCTTGCTCTAGATCCTAAAACTCTACTTTTTTTTTTTTTTTTTTTTTTTTATGGTACGCAGGCCTCTCACTGTTGTGGCCTCTCCTATTGCGGAGCACAGGCTCCGAACGCGCAGGCTCAGTGGCCATGGCTCACGGGCCTAGCCGTTCCGTGGCATGTGGGATCTTCCTGGACCGGGGCACGAACCCCTGTCCCCTGCATCGGCAGGCGGACTCTCAACCACTGCGCCACCAGGGAAGCTCCCTAAAACTCTACTTTAGAAGATGAATTGTAATGTGTACCTAGTCATCATGAGCTATGAACTTAGAGTCCTTTGAGGCATGAACAAATGAGAACAAATATTATCATGCACTCCTTCATTTCTTTATTCTTTCTTTTGGTAAACATTTGTTGGATGCTCTTGAAGTGCTGGGTATTGAGATCTGAAAGAGAACCTGATGGGTGAGTAGAGTAATACATAAGCTCGGCAATTATGGTTTTTTTCCATGACAGTGAAGCTCATTATTAAATGAAAGGCTAAATATTAACTAATCTCTAATTATTGTACAACAACGTTACATGTTATTGCTCGGGGATTTTTGTAGAAGCCATTAACAGACAAGGTTCCTACTTGGAGATAAGTGCACTTACCGAAGATCATTCATTTTACAGGAATAGAAAACAATGAATACTGAACAGGAAGCAACTGCAGTCAGCGTCAGAGAACTCCGTATTTTCTTTTCTAAAACAGAACAATGTGAACCAGTTGGAGAGGCAACAGTGTCTTGAGGGAAAACACCTTACAGCAGCAGTGGAAGAATAAGAAAGTCTGGAACGCCTAGAAGCCACATTGGGAAGAGAGATGTGATCAGGGTATATTTGACCAGCATTACCCTGGCCACCTGGCAAGCTCAACAGCAAGAGGGGAACAGGTGGGCCAGCCAGAGAGGATTGAATAGAATTCACTCGATGCCAAGGGCAGGGCAGGGAGCAAAGCTAACTCCAATCTGATCCGAACTGAAATTAACGTCTGAGGAGTCTGGGATTGGAGTGTACTAAGTTAGAAGGGGTTTCTAGGTAGTACCGATACTTTGTGTCAGGTAGGGTTCAGATTTTAGGTCAAGGAGGTACATCCAAGTCGATGAAAAGAGTTCCTGAATCAGGATCCCATTTTAGAAGAAAGTCAGATGAAAACAAAGCATCGGTGTCATGCCACGACCACTTACCTAGTCTATTTTTCAAGGCCAAGCCCTAGTTCTGGTGGAGGTAGCTAAAAGTCAAGGTCAGAACCCGGGCAGAAGTTCAGACAAGCAGTAGAGACCAAGTAGGGAGGCTCAGGGCTCAAGAGAGCCTAGAACTTGACTCTCACCCATGCACCACACACTACTCCCCTGCAGTCTGAGGTATAGCCGCCATCTGACAAGAGTTCTAGCCAAAAAGATGTAAGAGGAATCATTGTGGGAACTTGTAGAAAATCTCCTTAAAGAGAGCTAACTTAAGGGGGTAGGACAACTTTTTGCCTTCCTTTCATTTTTACCGTCTCCCAGAATACAGATGTGATGGGAGGTGGAGCAGCAGCCATCTTGGGCCATGAAGTGACTTCGAGAATAGAAGAACAGTCCTGGAGAGTGTTGCTAAAAAATAGGAATCTGGGTCTTTAAAAACCCTGGAGCAACCACACCAGACTTCGGATTGTCTATCTCAACTTCTTTTATGTTAGATAAAAATAACCTTGTATCTTGCTTAAGCCAGTTATTTGGGTTTTCCATTATATGATGCCAAACTTACTCCTAACGGACACTTCCCTCCCACACAGGAGCATTTCCCAACGTGTGGTTTATGTGTCACAGATAGTACACAAAACACTTTTAGAAAATATGAACTCAGACAAGCATGGGTCTATGATTATGTATTTATTTTAATATATACTAGAGAAAATGGAGCCCATACTTCAAATTTGTGATTTCATGGATAAGACTCAGGTTGGTATTTACATTTAAAAAGTAAGTCAATTTAAATTAAATGGCTGAACAAATACTAGAACAACCAGCCTGCAGGAATGGCAACAATCATGTAGGTAGAATTTGAATAACTGAATGCTTGCAAGCAGTGCCATGGGGAATGGTGCTGAAACTGGACCCATCTCGTTTGGGCAAGACAGTGCTCACCTGGCCCACAGCAGATGCTCAATAAGTGTGTGTGGAATGAATGAGAACATACACCACTGTCCCCGTGAATGAGCTCTGGCTTTTCCCAGCACACCCTTTGCCTCTCGTGTAGCCCACCCTTTCAGCCCCCCAGATAAAAGACCCTAAGCTCTTTCCTTGTCTGCTTTTCCCAATCTTCTAACATGTAATTTCTTGTTTCAAAGCACAAGGAGGTACTCCGCTCTTAGGGCTTTTATTTTTCAGGTTTTATTAAATGGAGCTTTGTGGGCCTCCCTGGTGGCGCAAGTGGTTAAGAGTCCGCCTGCCGATGCAGGGGATACGGGTTCGTGCCCCGGTCTGGGAGGATCCCATATGCCGCGGAGCGGCTGGGCCCGTGAGCCATGGCCGCTGAGCCTGCGCATCCGGAGCCTGTGCTCCGCAACTGGAGAGGCCACAACAGTGAGAGGCCCACATACCGCAAAAAGGAAAAAAAAAAAAAAAATAAAAAAAAATAAATGGAGCTTTGAGCCTTGGCCATTTTACAATTCTGCGTTGATCTCTTTCTTTAACCATCTCACTGGTTGGGCCCCATTTCGTGTGGTTGAAATAAAAGGAAACTGCCTCCCATACAGAAGATATATTGTTGCTTGTTGCTCTTGTGCATAAATATATTTATCACCTGTGGCCTGACGGACACCTAAGCAGAACCTGTCTCCTGGGCAAGGGAGGAAAGAGGAATTCCTTCGCTTTCAACCAACTCAGCTCAGCTCACCGCTCTCACTATAGACACCTCCCTTAGTCCCCACACTGCCCGAAGCCCAGCAAAAGAACAGCAGCAACGCCCTGGGTGTGCAGACCACCTTAAGGGTTTCAGAGTACTTTCTGATCTCTCACTTGAGTCTGCTTGCACAAGGACACCTGGGATGCTTGTTTGTCCTCAGCCCCGCAGGCTTAGGAGGGATGGCTATGGTCTCATGCTCACTAGCTGTTGCAAAAATCTGGAAAAGCCTGGGAGGCATGTATAGATAAGGAGGCTTCAGCCTGAAAAGGAGGATAAATGGAATCTGCAGGGAGAGATACGGACTATTTACACTGAGCTACACTGAGCTGAACCACGGGCGTTATGAGAATTGGGCTGAGAGAGCAAACGGGAGGTGGAGCGGGGGATGGTGGTGAGAGAGAGAGACGAATGGTGTAAAGCGCAACCCAAAGGTCTTGGGTGGGAAAGCTGAGATCACTGAGAACCAGCTGGAGCAGGCTGAGGACAGGGACTTGTACAGGGTGGACCTGATGGTGACCCGTGGGGAAGTCATAAGCAACTAGCTTTCTGCATCTGTAACCTCAGGTCAGTTCTGTTGGCACACAGAGGTGGGAGACATTAACAAGAGCTTCAGAAGTCTGGTTTTCAGTTGTTGGAATCTGTCAGTAGGACCTCTGCTGGTGGTAACTGCCCTGTTTGTAATAATATCCAGCATCATCTCTGAGCCTCATGGCAACCACTGTGCAAGCGGGTCCAGGATGATGCTCCCATTTTACAGGTGAAGTAACTGAGGTTCAAAGAGTCTCACCCAAGGGTGAACTGTTCGTGAGTAGCAGAATCTAGTCCAGATGCCAAGTCTCCAGTCCCCAGATCCGGGGCCCTTTCCATCACCCCAGTGTCCCTGCAATCTGTGACTTGCAAAATAAGGTGTCTGGAACAGTTTCTGGACCATAGAAGGTACTTGAAGGTATATGCTGATAAGCTGATTGAATTTTGACCTTGTTAAAGTGATTATATTCCTTCCCTCCTCACTCCTGGCCCCTCAGCTTTCCTCTGTGTGGCTGGTATCTCCAGAGGGTCTACGTCTGTTTGAGTCTTCTCCTTGACCTTCACTTGGCTCTATGGTCTCCCCAATTACTTCTCCTCTTCCTCTTCCAAACAAATCTCATGAAGAGTAGGGTTTGGGGGTTGGCTGTAGATCTGTTATGTGTTATATTCCACAGAGTAGAACCAGTTGAGAGTGGTGAACACTTATCTTTTCTTCCACTCTTTTTTCCCACACATAGGCTGAGTGCCAGGCTCTGTGGAAGAAGCACTAGGAAATAGGAACAGCTACTTTGGAGGACAAGCCTAGTAGATTCTCCACCTTATATAGGCTCTGGATGCCTTGGAGAAACTGATGAAGAATCTACCTCTCTCCTCTCAAAATGCACATCTTCCCATTCAATCAAAGTTTTGCATGAAATTACAAGGATTCTTGAATCCTCCGTAGTCTACCTGTAAATGCTCTAGTGGTCCAGGGACCAGTAGTTAAAGATATTGGTGATGGGGGCTATGGATGAGCAAATAGGCTATGACATATCATGTGATCAGGTGGAGAGGAAAACAAGGCAGGAGCTGGAAGGGTGTCTAGATGATGCCAGCTGGACACCAGAGGGACAGGGCTATGGGGCAAGCTTGGGGTGATGTGGGAGAATATGGCCTGGAGGAGGAAGGCCAGGGGTCAAATCAGGTCAAGCATGAAACTGAGTACGACCCTGTGGGGCTCCTGGGCATGGAAACCTTTCTGTCCCCCATTTCTTGTTTGTAGGGAATAGACCCCAGCCTCCATGAAACTTCCCTGAGTTCCAAAGGGCAGATTTGAACAGTTGCTAATCAGGGAACGGAGGGGTTGCAGAGACAAGGGAGGAGCATCCAAGAAACAATAGTGCAGCCTTGGGGCAGGGTCCTGGTTCCACATCAAGGGATACACATCTTTGAGCTCTTTGCAGAACTAAACTCTCACTCCCCCAAAATGGAAGATGTTAGCATTCTTCATTCCAGAGAAGATCACAGTTTGATAACATCAAGAAGCTCATCAAGGGACCACCTGAGGCCAGATTAAAGGAACCAGAGAAGCTCATTAGGAGGAGACCAGATTAAAGGAGCCCTGCACACACCTTGATCCTTATCAGCAACCCTGCTCTTGAACCATTGCTATAAAACTCCTCACCAAATCCTCCCAGGTTGAGACATACAGTTTTGAGGGCATTAGCCTGCTGTGTCCCCCTTTGCCTCACAAAGCAATCATGCTATTCTTTTCTATTTCACCCGAAACCTTGTCTCTGAGATTCAGTTCAGCACTGGTGCACACAGGCCGAGTTTTGGGCATCAAGCATAGACCTTGCAGGTAAGAAAGCACTGGATCTTGGGAGTGTAGTTCTTCCCTCTGAAATGGCAATGCTAACACTCCTCTTGGGGTTGTTGGAAGGCTGAAAAGATGACAGATGGGAGGGCCCTATCCCATGTCTGTCTCCACTGGATCTTTGTGCTCCTCTGGGACAGGGACCTTGCCTGTTACCACTGCATCCCTAGCATCCATTGTGCCTGACACAGAGCAGGCTCCCCTTAAACGCATTTGAATAACAGTCACCAGAGTTGGCACTGTCTGAGTATCTACTGAATAAATTAAGGAGGGTAGGGAGGGAGGTGGTGGAGGGAGGAAGTGGCTTGATATTCTCCCGAGGGGGTGACATATCAGTGTCGGAATTGCCTACCTTACCTAAATAGATGTCTTCCTAAAACCGTATCTGTGTGTAAATTGAAGTCTGACAAGAAAAATCCTATTCCCCTAATGACTTTGATAATTTCAGAGATGCTTTCCTTCCATTTCCTCTTGATTTAAAATGGGCAGTTGCCTAACATATTGGTCCCTAGAGCATTTTTCCCTATAAAGGAAGAAACCCTCAGAAAATCAGCTCTTAAATGCACCAATAATGATGGGGAGGGAAAAAAAAAGATCACTGGTAAACCTTTGCATTTCAAGGGACTCTGTCATTTCCCAAGCAGAGATCCTTCAAATATCTCAAGGGACTCACCCGTAGAGCCTCAGACAGGAGGAGAGGCAGAAGAGAGCCTGCATCCAGGCTCCTGAATTGTAATGTTCATTTCATAGTTAAGGAAAGCACAGCCTAAAACGATGAAGGGACCTGCCCAAGGTCACACGCAAGTTCATTGTGGGGTCAAAGGCAGTGACCTTTCCATTGGCTGCCATAAATAAGTGCTCAAGGAAAAAAATCCTCCTCTCTGCACCCCACCCCTTTCCAAGCTGTGCTGTGAAGCAGTGTTTGCAGACGAAGGATGGCAGCAGCTGGACACACTTGGGTCAAAAATCCCAGCCCTGCATTCCAAGCTGTGAGGCCTTTACCACGAACCACCAATGTCACCCGACCTGCCCCCACCCTGGGTCTGTCTGGTCTCCACTTGTAGGTCACTTGGGCCCTGCTCCTGGGGCTGAGTGTTGGGAAATGAGAAGAATCTAGAGAAAAGTTGCCACGGCAACAGGGGAGCAGTGGCTGCTGCTGTGGAAGCTGATCTATGGCTTTGTACACGTCAGAGAGTTTGCTTGTTTGCTTCCCATCTGGGCCCTCCAACCTTCCGGGCACGTGTTGGGGGAATGCTAATGCCACTCCGCCCCTTCTCTCACTCTTCTGGGGCAGCCACATGGGCTTCAGCACCACCTGACATCAGCCTGCCTTAGCCAGTGGCTGGAGACCGTCTGGGTAGCTGCCTCTTTCTTCGCTGGATAGCAGTTACATCACATCTCAGAGCCAGAAGTAGTTGCAGAGATCTTTTTGGTGCAGAACTCTCATTTGACATGTAGGGAAACTGAGGCCCTGAGAAGGACAGTGACTTGTTGAAAAACACACTGTAAACATGAGTGTCTTATTCTGTGTGGGCTGCCCTAACAAAATACCATAGATTGGGTGGCTTAAAGAGCCGACATTTGTTCTTACACTTTTGGAGTCTGGGGATTCCAAGATCAAGGTCCCAGTAGATTTGATTCCTGGTGGGGGTCTCTTTCTGCTTGCAGACGCTGGCCACCTTCTCTCTGTGTCCTCACATGACCTCTCCTCAGTGCATGGACATGGAGACGGAGTGGGATCTCCTGTGTCTCTTCATATAAGGGCACTAATCCCATCATGAGAACCCCACCCTCATGACCTCATCTAACCCAAATTACCGGCCAAAGGCCCATCTCCAAATACCATAACACTGGAGGCTAGGGCTTCAATATATGCATTTTGGGGTGGGGGACACAAACATTCAGTCCATAAGAATGGACAGTGCTTTCTTCTGCATTACCATATTGCTTCTCTGATGCAAGTCAGAAGGGCTATTTAGAGGCCAGTTAACATAACTGAGGGACCTTGGCCAAGTCAATTCTCACTGGGCCTCAGTTTCCCATTCTGATAAAGAAGGGATTGGACTTAATGATTTATGATTCTCTGCTTTGTTTACAGAAATGACATAACTTTTTGATGACTCAAAAATAGGTCAGAATGAGACTCCCAGACCAAATCCTATGATCCCACTCATTTTTCTTGGTGTCTATATAGAAGTAATGTCAGTTTTCAGAAAACCAACAATGGCTTAGCCATAAAGATTCCTGTGTTATAGTGTCTAAAAAAAAAAAAAAGGGCTTCCCTGGTGGCGCAGTGTTTGAGAGTCCGCCTGCCGATGCAGGGGACACGGGTTCGTGCCCCGGTCTGGGAGGATCCCACGTGCCGCGGAGCGGCTGGGCCCGTGGGCCATGGCCGCTGAGCCTGCGCGTCTGGAGCCTGTGCTCCGCAATGGGAGAGGCCACAACAGTGAGAGGCCTGCGTACAGCAAAAAAAAAAAAAAAAAAAAAAAAAAAAAATACCATGACAGCCCTCCTACAAGTTATTCTGCCTCCAGCCCAACTCCCCAGTCAAACATCTAGTCTTATCTTCCTAGAACCCACATCTGGCCAGGCCATCCTCCCCGCCTCTGAGCATGGATATGAGGCCCTTCCTCGATGCGCCATCACGCCACCTCCTTTGTCATCACCCCTCTGCTTCCTTGTGACCGTGATGTTTCTTGAACATGCTTGGATATTTCCAACTTCGTACATATGGATCCCTCCACTTTTGTTCACCCCACTTGTCCAAATTCACACTCATTCTTCAAGATCCAGTGTGGGTATGTCCCTGACACTCTGAGGTCACCTCTGTGCTCTCTCAGCACTTAGAGATTCTCTCTAGAGGAGCTCTTTTCACACTGCATCATTATTGTTTATTATCCTCCTTTTACACTAGGATAGAGACTCCTAGGGTGGGAATGGGGTCTTGTTTTCTATTGATGCCCTCGTGTCTCCTGTGAAACCTGATGCTGAGTAGGTACTCAGCTAGTGTTTGTTCAATGAACGAATAAATCTCACTTTACAAGATTCAATCCGTTACGGAGTTCTGGGGCGTTGTCTAAAACATTTGCAAGTTCAAGTCCTGAGCTCTGATACTCACTGTGTTTATCAGCTTGTCAGTTCCTTTTATCAGAGGCCATCCCTGAGATGCTCACTGGTGTGAGAGTCACAAGACCCTCAAATGAATCTTTATTCCTGTGGGAGTCACTTCTCTTTCCTGGCATTAGCTACAATGAAGGGTTTGGGTATAGTGATCCCTAAAAAGTCTTTAATCTTTAATTTCCTATAATTCCAAGATATCTAATCAGCCATCAACAGATAGTAAGTATAGTAACACATTAGAATGGGAAGGAGAAAAATTATTATTATTATTATTTTTTTTCAGTATGTGGGCCTCTCACTGTTGTGGCCTCTCCCATTGTGGAGCACAGGCTCCGGACGCGCAGGCTCAGCGGCCATGGCTCACCGGCCCAGCCGCTCCACGGCATGTGGGATCTTCCTGGACCGGGGCAAGAACCCGTGTCCCCTGCATCGGCAGGCGGACTCTCAACCACTGCGCCACCAGGGAAGCCCTAGAAAAATTATTCTTGATTTAAGGTTCAACTGTGGCTGAATCTTGGGAACAAGGGCAGTGACATGGTAGGTCTCACCTAGAGGGGCCCCACACAACTGTCCAGCTGAGCAGGAGGGAGTAGGTAGAGAGACCACAGGTCAGGTTCAGGTGGATGATCTAAGGCAGGTTGGAGCAGGCAGGTGGGGCCAGAGGTCAAGGTCAGTCACTAGGTTGGCAAGGCTGATCCAAGAGCAGATACTGTCAGCTTCTTGCTCATTGACTCTCCTGTGATGGTATGGGGGATGTCAAAGGCCAGCAGCTGAGCCCTGCTCTTGACTTGAAGAACAACTTCATCTTAGTGACTGTCAACTCACTGACTTTACCTGAATGAAATCCCAAGTTTTAAGCTAGTTTCATGACTATAATTCTGGAGAAAGACCAAATTTTTCAGTACAGATTTAAGGCTCGTCACCACCCCTTTCTTTCCAGCCTCATCTCCTTCCCCTTGCATTCCCTCCCCCACATCCTCTCCAGATACTCTAAGTTCTTCTCACTTTCTTGGATGTACCGTACTCTCCCATGCCTCGCTACCTGTACAATGTGCTCCCTCCCTTCTCCTTTCATATTCTCATGGCCAACTCTTATTCGTGACCCAAAACTCAGGCATCACCTCCAGGAAGTCTTCTTTGATTCTTCTTCCCTCAAATCTAGATCAGAGAGCCTATCATATGCTCTCATAGCTCCCAGTTTTCTCCCTGGTAACACCCATTAAAATGTCTCATTTCATTGCTTTCCCACTGGGAACATGAGCAATGACTCTTATCTGTTTATCTCCAGTGCAATAATCAATGAAAATCTTTTTAAGTGAATAAATGGAGGACAAATGAAAAATGGAATGTAATTTTCAAGGTCCAACTATAGTACTTCTATCAGCACAGGACAAGAATGCAATTGGGCTGTAAGTCCTTGAGAACCTTGTACACTACATTAATGAATAATAATGAGAAATGTTTGCAATTAGCATACCCTTAGTTAGGTGGGAAATGCTGTGGGGGGCAAATATGTTCACTTTCAGTGTTTTATGGACTAATTATTTGCCATGTGTACACAATTTAGCCAACATTGTGCATGTCCTGTGTACTGGATGCTATGGGAAATACTAGAACTCAGATGGCCTTAGGATCTCCACCAGGCCTTTCTCATTTAGCATCTTTGCATGGTAATGGAGTGTGAAAAGAGACCTTTTGCTATTTTGTAGTGAGTCTGTGTGTTCCTTCAGGCTGGAGTTTCCTTCAGGGAACTCTACGTATTAGGAGATACATTCTTCAGTTCTGTTGAGCAGCAAGGATGCCGGAGGCTCAAAGGCAGGTGTGAAGGGCATGGTGGGGAAGATGTACAGAGGGTGAAAGCGCATAATAAACAGGATAAACTTTACAAAGTCCCTCAAGGAATATGCTGGTATGAAGAAGACATTTGTTCAAGTGCTGGTGGCACTACCCCTCTGGTATTTCACTTCTCCCTTGAGGTGCTCCCACTTTGATCCTTCCACTGCCTCTCTCTGTAAAAGAATCTTACCGAAGCAAAATACAACATGCTCCAGCGCTGAGCCGGGACAAGCTCTCCAGAGAGAGTTAGGGTGGGAGAAGCAACTGCACCTTGGCTGCCCTGAGTTTGCCGCCCCCTCAGGGGGTTCAGGCTGATACTTGCTCTCCTTCATGCCTGTCATCAGGGGACCCTGCTCCCCCTTGTCTCTGACTCAGCTGTGAGCCAAATCAGAGCCTTCCTTTGGTTTTTCTCAGCATCACGGACATGGGCTGTTTTCAGGAAGATCTTTACCAAAAACGAAGGGAAATTGACAAAGATGAGACTACTAGCATTGCTAACAACCACCGCAAAACAAAACAATAACATAGCTGAGATAGCAGAGTGCAGAACTCCCATCCACTACAGCTAGAGCCCCGGAAATTGCTTCACTCTTCTCCAAAGGAATATGCCAAGTATGCCTTCATCTAATCATTGGGTATTCTTTCCTGTAGCCCCATCATTTCAAGGGGACACCCAGTGTCTGTGCTTTTATGCTTTCAGCCAAACTGACCGTTGTAGCATAAGGTACCATAGAGAAGGGACGTTGAACAGGGTGGCTGATTGTATCCTCTGAGATGGCCTCAGGGATATGTATCCTATTCCAGATGTTCTTCTCACAATGTGACATGCATTGACTCTCCTCCATCAAGGAGTGAGATCTTTGTTCCCTCTTTTTGAACCTGGTGGAGTCTTGTAACTGCCTTGATTAGTAGGACAAGGTGGTAGCACATCGCAAGGTGTCTGAGCCTAGGTCATAAAAAGTGATATGGTTTCCACCCGGTGTCAACATGGACTTTGGGGGCCCTGAGCCAGCATGTAAGAAGTCTGGCTACCCTAAAGCTGCCATGTTGGAGAGACAACACAAAGAGGCCACACAGAAATGGAAAGAGATGCCCACAAAGCCCTAGCTGCTGCCAGCTGTTTGAGTCTTCCCGGCACCAATCACAGTGAATGAATCTTCAGATGATTCTGAAGCCCTGGAGGCTTCCAACTGATGGCCCAGACATCAAGGATCAGAGACAAGCCTTTCCTGCTGTGCCCTGTTTGAATTCCCAACCTCCCAGATCCAAAAGCATAATAAAGGGTTGTTTTATGCCCACTAGGTTATGGGGCAATTTGTCACGCAGCATTAGATAATCAGAGCAAATCAGGAGAGTGCTTTTCACAGCCTTGGTCCTCAGCTGCTTGTCCATCACTTCATCACTGTCTACTTTCCACCTTGCAGTTGACCCTTGGCACCTTTCATCTCTTGATTCCTCCCCCATTTAAGGTTTCATCATTCCCCTGTAGTTAGATGTTGCTTTTTTTTTTTTTTTGCCACCATCTTTACTTTTCCTCACTGGTGATAGAGTTTCTGCTTGGGCTTCTCCTGGTTTCTTCCTCTGCCCTCTATTTCCTCCATCTTAGCTCTGGATCCTCTGCCATGGCACAACATGTCCACAGGAGGTCTTGGGTACAGAACTGGCTATGAGGCACTGGACAATCTGGGAAGACAATGTTCTTTCTGGTCACCTTAGCCGCTCAGGTTGCTATAACAAAACATCATAGATTGGGTGGTCTATATAAATAAACAGCATTTATTTCTCACAGTTCTGAAAGTTGTGAAGTCTAAGATCAATATGCTGGCAGATTTGGCTCCTGATGAGAGCTCTCTTCCTGGCTTGCAGACAGCTGCCTTCTTGCTGTCCTCATATGATGCAGAGATAGTGAGTTCTGGTCTCTTCCTCTTCTTATAAGGACATTAATCCCATCATGGTGGCCCCCCACTCATCACTTTGTCTAAACCTACTACCCCTCCCAAAGGCCCCACCTCCAAACACCTTGGGGGTTAAGGTACATGAATTTTGGGGGGACATATTCAGTCCATAATATTCCACCTCTGACTTCCCCCAATTCACGTCCTTCCCACATGGAAAACACATTCATTTCATCCCAACAGCCCCCCAAAGTCTTAACTCATTCCTGCCTCAAATCTAAAGTCTAATCTAAATATTACCTAAATGTCCTTTTCATCCTGAGGTAAAATTCCTCCCCAGCTATGAACGTGTGAAATCTGATAAGTTATGTGCTTCCAAAATACAATGGTGGGCAGGCATAGGATAGACATTCCTGTTCCAAAATGGAGAAATCAGAAAGAAGAAAGAGGTGATGGGTCCAAGCAAGTTCGAAACATAGCAAGGCAAATACCATTAGATCTTAAGACCTGAGAATAACGCCCTCTGGTTCAATGCTCTGCCTTCCAGACCCATTAGGGCAGTGGTCCTGCTTTTCAAACCCACTGGGATGATGGTCCAACCCCTGTGGCTCTGCCAGGCTGGGACTAGACACGAAGACCCGAGGGTGTGTGTTCTTCTCTTAAGGTGCTGGGCAGCCAGTCTGCCCGACTGAAAGCAAGACAGTGCCCTCCCTCCAACCCCTTCACCCCCATTTGAGACTCAGGCAGCAGCCCTGATGATCTCTGAATGGTCTTTGGGGTCATCCTTCCCTTGTCTTGAAGAATAATACACATTTGCTGTTAAATGGCTCTATGGTCTCATCCTAAAAGAGTTAAGAAGTCAGATAGTTTTCCTTCATTTCATCTCATCTCTACCCCCTCCAGTCCACCTGGCGGTGCTTCTGCTGGAGTGGCTGATTAAGTTCTTGGTTCATATCCATACTAATCTTGTCAAATGGCTGTTTGGCCACATTCTTAGTACTCTCTGCTGAACACGATTTCTCATTTTTTTTGCAATATGGGTAGGCTGAGAATTTTCCAAATCTTTAAGTTCCGGTTCTTTTTTGTTGAACAATTCCTCCTTCAATTTGTGTCTCTCTTCTCACATTTTACTACAAACAGTAAGGAGGAACCAAGCCGCTCCTTCAATACTCTGCTTAGAAATCTCCTCAGCTAACTATCCAGTTTCATAGCTCCCAAGTTCTACTTTCCACGAGACACTAGAACATGCACGCAGTTCAGCCAAGTTCTTTGCCACTCTATAACAGGGATAACCTTCTCTCCGTGGTCCAATAGCACACTGCTCATTCCTGTCTGAGACTTCACTAGAATGGCCTTGACTGTCCACATTTCTACCAGTATTCTGTTTATGAGTATTTGTGTATTCTCTAAGAAGGTGGAAGCTTTCTCTCCAGCTCTCCTCTTTTCTTTCTGAGCCCACACCAGAATCACCTTTAAAAGCCCCCTCACAGCCATCTTGGCTTTTTCTTTTGAGAGTGTACCTCAAAACTCTCCTTGCCTCCACCCCATTACCGAGTGCCAAAGCCACTTCAATGTTTTTAGGTATTTGTTACAATAGCACCCCACGTCTTGGTGCCAATTTCTATCCTAGTCAGCTTGGGTAGCTGTAATAAAATACCATAGGATGCTTGGTTTAAAAAACCAAGACATACACTTCTCCCAGTTCTGAGGACTAGAAATGTGGAACAGGATGCCAGCATGATTGGTTCTGGTGAGTACCCTTCCTGGCTTGCCGACGGCTGCCTTCTCACTGTGTCCTCACGAGGCAGAGAGAGAGCAGGCTCTGGTCTCCTTTTCTTATAAGGACACACATTCCATCCTAATGACCTCATCTTTCCTTCCAGACTGAGTTGGTGCCGTGTATTTTTGGTTATCAAAATACTCATAGCTTTGGGACTTTGAAATGGTAAATATTCATGATGTGTGAAAAAGCATGATACATAACTGTATGATCTTAATTACATAAAAATGGATGCTTAGTTGTGTTTAAATACACAAATGAGACCTAGAAGGACACATCAAATGGTAAACTGCTTGTGATGCTGGATGACTTTGTTTTTTGCTTCTTGTGTTCTTTGGTTTCCTATTATGCACATGTTAACTTTTAAGAAATAAATGTTATTTTGAAAACCTTAAAAAAAAGAATAAAAATAAAATAAACCTAATCCTCCACAAAGGTCTCATCTTCAAGTACCATCAAAGAAGGGCTTTGACAATATGGATTTTGGGGATTCTTTCTTACAAACATTCTTTCTGTAACACTGGTGAACCTCATTAGGTAACACTCACCTAGACTTAAACTATCTAGACACAACCCCACAACCTTTTTCTTCTTCAGGGTGGTAGAAAGGGGACCAGAGGTGCAATGGTAAAGGCCCTCTGCTTCCCAATGAAAACCACCATCCCTGGTGGTGAATAAAACACTGGAGGAAATGCAAAAAGACCCCAGGGGAACCAAAATATCAAAGGTCAGTAAATGTTCCAGCCAAAGAACCCAAATTGCTGAGAAGGGTTCCAGGAGGGTCAGCAAGAGTCTGCCACAGGTCCCCCTTTCCCAGGAGTGGGGGACCTGACATATGGAAGGCCAGGAAGTATTCAAAGCAGAGGATGTCTCTGGTACCTGAATCCACTTTGAGAATGAGCTAGATGCTTTGGGAAGATGATGGATGAGCCTGAGTCCCTTAATTGGAAAGAATCCAGAGGTAGGAATTAGACAATGTCAAGTCCTCGTGCTTCCCTTACTTGCTCTGTGTGACCACAGACAAGTCCCTTTACCTCCTTGAGGCTTCCTTTTTTATAAATGGGAGAAACTCCAGCCTGCTTTGTCTCGTCCTAGGGCTGTTGTGAGTATCAGATGACATAATGCACAGGATGACACTTTAATTGAACACACCACGTGCTCTGCATGTGCTGGACATGTCACTTGTGTTATGGCACTTATTCCTCATAAAATTCCTGCACTGTAGGGATCATCACCCCGTGCTATGGCTGAGGAAACAGAAGGCAGAGAGGCCACACAACTTGCCCAAGATCACACATTTAGTAAGAGGTAGAGCTTACATTCCAGCTCAGGTTTGCCCAGCACTGAAGCCAATATTTTTTCCATTAGAGTACAATTACTGCTATTGTTGTTGTTATTGATTTTATGTCTCTTCTATGATCCATCTTGGGAGCATATTATTATGTACAAGGGACAGGGGGGTACTCGGGCATCATGAAAGTGTACCTGGCTGTCCACAGATTCCCTCAGTTTCAACCCCATGAGCCACATTCCAATTGAATTAATCAGATTTCTGCAATGCTGTCTCTCAAGAAGGTCTAGATCACTAATACCAAGGTCCTGGTTGTATGCAGGACCAGAAATGATGGCACAATGATGCTGATGAGAACAGGACTATCTCCAGCCCCTGCTGATGGCATAATCAAGGCGAGACAGCACCCCCCCCCCCCAGGACATTCACCTTGGAGACGGCTGATGGGAGTCTCAGTGCCTGCAACCTACAGGGGGCAAAAGAGGATGCCCACAATGCAGGCACATCTGGCCTGGACCACCCTCCTGGACTGAAGTGAGCAGAATTTCAGCATGTTCTCCCACCCACAATGCTCCATAATTGCTTTTTCTGCCAAAGAACCAAGCGCTCAGACAGGCAGCCCAGTAGCATTGGAAAAATGAGCCACTAGGCATGCACGCCACACTCCGCTTTCCGAAAAATTAGGCTGGAACGTGTGGATCCTGACGACAGAGAGTCAGTGTAAGAGAAGATAGAAATGCCAGCGCAAGGCCTCCATTAAGGACAGCTCTCCTGCCAGATGGAGGCTGGGGAGTGGGGAGCTCTGGTTCCTTAGCAATCAAAAGCAAGGCAGGGAAATCTGCAGCAACGTGGATGGACCTAGAGATCATCATACTAAGCGAAGGAAGTCAGACAGAGAAAGACAAGTGCCATATGCTATCACCTACATGTGGAATCTAAAACATGACACCAATGAACTTACCTAAGAGACAGAAACAGACTCACAGACAGAGAGAACAGACTTGTGGTTGCCAAGCAGGAGAGGGGGGTGGGGGAGGGACGGACTGGGAGTTCGGGATTAACAGATGCAAACTCTTATATACAGAATGGATACACAACAAGGTCCTACTGTATAGCACAGGGAACTATATTCAATGCGATGAACTATAATGGAAAAGAATATGAAAAAGAATATATTATATGTATGTATAACTGAGTCACTGTGCTGTACAGCAGAAATTAACACAACACTGTAAATCAACTAAACTTCAATAAAATACATTTTTTTTTTTTTTTTTTTTTTTTTTTTTGCGGTATGCGGGCCTCTCACTGTTGTGGCCTCTCCCGTTGCGGAGCACAGGCTCCGGATGCGCAGGCCCAGCGGCCATGGCTCACGGGCCCAGCCGCTCCGCGGCATATGGGATCCTCCCAGACCGGGGCACGAACCCGTATCCCCTGCATCGGCAGGCGGACTCTCAACCACTGCGCCACCAGGGAGGCCCAATAAAATACATTTTTAAACAGTTTAAAATAAAAGTAAAACCAAGGCAGGGCAATGCCAGGCAAAGACCCCGGTCCGTCTCTGGAGGCAGGTTGGAGGGAGGGGTGTGAGAAATTCCACGTCTCCCAGCTGGAGTGAAGCTCAGAAAGTACACAGTAGACCCTGTGATTAGTGCTGGGAAATCCATCTCCAGGAACCTCCTGTGGGATCCTCTTTTGGGCTCTGCATGGTAGAGTAGAAAAGCAGGACTTGGGAGAACCTCCCAGGTCTGCTATTTAGGAGCCTGCCACTTAGGCAAGTTCTTGGCTGTGTGTGTGTGTGTGTGCACGCACGCATGTGCATGCAGAAAGCAAGCATTGCTCAATGCAAGAGGCTTCACAGGAAGAGGCCACACCATACACGGCACAGCAAACAACTAAAAAAATCCAACAAAAACAGTAGATGGCCTTTTTGAGGCTCGATGAGAATCTTATTAAATCCTTCCTTTCCTCCCCGACACTTGGTTCCCACATCTCGACCTGCCACTTACTCATCCGTGTGATGTGGCAGTTATTTACTTTCCCTGCCCTTTGGTTTCGTCACTTGTTAAAATGGGCATCATCCTGTGTTCATCGGGGCCAGTGGAGGGAATGTGACGTGTGTGAAAAGCACTGGGCAACTATAAATACACTTTAGGGTTTGTTTTTGACAGGAAGAGAGTGAACACCAACGGTAGAGAAAAGCAAATTTCAAAGCAGCGTGTGTCTCCTCTTCGTGAGAATGGGGTCTGGTGGGGCTGTAATCCTTAGAGATCGTGCTTTAGGGTCCTGGGAGGATTGGTTCCAGAACCTCTGAAAGGAATCGGAAATTGAAAAGAGAAAGCTAAAGCGATGGTGCACGTTGAGTTGAGTGGGGAGGGGGGCAGATGCTGGGGAGGAGGTGTCTGTGTTCTCCCAGGTGGAGGTGAGTGAGGGAGGAGAGGGAAGCCATATCACTGGGAGCCTGGAGGTCCCAGGCAGTAGAGAAAGGGGACCTGGCAAAACACTCATGGGAAGAAGTCTTCCGCCACCCCACGCTGACCCTCTCTCTGTCTTGTCTTGAAGCTGAAGCCAAACCAGATGGGATGGGGTGGGGCTGAGCCAGCTCAAATGCTTCCTGCCTGGAGTATCCCTTTTTTGGAGAACCACAGCAGGGCTGAGTGTGTGATGCGATCGGGGTGCTGGTGGTAGCCATAATAAGTCCCATTGGTGCTGAGGAGGAATGAATGGTAGACAGCTGGTATTACTGGTGGAAGCACAGTGGGAATCCCCAGTGCAGGAAAGAGTCCTCTTTACTCTCTCTGCACGTGTCTCTGAACCTCACATCTTATTCAGGTGAGGGCCTGGGGGCCGTCTCCATCAGTAGTACTCCTGGAGCTCTGAAGCCTAGGGACAGGGGTGGGGGTGGGAGTGGCTCTGAAGCTTCAAGGGCAGAGCTAAGGAGCACCGACCATGAGCAAGTCTGGTTCATGGCAAGCTGGGAAAAGGGACCATAAGTCCCAAGATCCTGGGGCACTGATCTGAAATGGGGTCCACAGGGCATGTGGTAGAATTGGCCAGAAATGCAGAGGAATAATATTTCAGATGCTAGGAAAAAAGGAGGGTGGGTGGTGACAGGGCCCCTTTTCAGCACAGCAGTAAATGCAGAGGGGTTGACTGTGTGATCACATGGGCCTGTGAGCAGAGCCGCAGACCCCGAGTCCAGGGAACAGGGTCCCAGACCCAACCTTCTTTTTGGCCTCCAGGGGACCCTGAACCAACCTTTGACTGATAGAGAAAGAGTCTCCCAATGGTTAAGCGCCTTCTGTATGCTTGACAGGGCACTGAGCACTTTTATATAGAGATCATATCCCTTACTTTGAACCAAAGCCCCAAGAAGTACAGGACATTACCTCTATTTTACAGATGAGGAAACTGAAGCCCAGAGAGGTTGGGACTCTTAGACATTCTGCCTCAACCAAATCTCTACCGGGTCCAAGAATCTCTATTCTAAGAAATGTTTATGCTCCTTAGGCAGTTCTGAGCCTAGGCCATTCATTATTTATTTATTCGCATTTATTCAATGGATATTATTGAATGTCTCTCAAGTTATAGGTATAAGTGAGATTATAGATATGAAACAGTGACCAAAACAGCCCCTATGGAGTTTATGTTCTACAGAAGGAAGGCACATAATGAAGAAACAGGTAAGTAAATATACAGAATGTCAGATGATGATAAGTACTGTATTGAAAAATAAGGCAAGGTAAGGGGACAGAGAGTGCCACGGTTGGGATGTGTGCTCTTTGACAGAGGTTGGTCAGGTGAGGCCCCACTGACAAGGGGTTCTCTGAGCAGAGAACCTGGAGGAAAAACAGGGTGTGAGCATTGTGGCTCTTTGATGGAAGAATCTTCCAGCAGAGGAAACAGCACGTGCAAAGGCCCTGGGGCAGGACTGTGCTTAGCACGTGCAAAGAAGAGTATGTTGGCCTGTGTCACTGGAGCAGAGAGAGCAAGAGAGAGGAGCAGGAGATGAGGTCAAAGTGGTAACACGGGCAGACCACGCAGGGCCTTGCAGGCCTTCACAAAGCCTTCATCTTTCACTGCGAATGAGATGAGGAACCATTAAAAGGTTGCAGCAGCTAAATGCCAGGCTTGTAAACTACGCTCATATTTTATTTTTATTTTATTTTTTTAATTGTTCTTTTATATTCGAGTATAGTTGATTCACCATGTTGTGTTAGTTTCAGGTGTCCAGCGAAGTGATTCCCATTCTGACAGCTGTGTTAGGAATGGACTCTAGGGCACAAGAAGCAGAGCTAGAAGACCACTCAGGAGGCAGTGAAAGCATCTAAGGGGAGATCATGGTGGCTTGAACCCTGCTAGAAGCAGTGGAGGAGGTGAGAAGCAATCCAATTCTGGACGTATGCTTGAGGGTAGCATGATTTGCTAATGGAGTGAATGAGAAGTATGAGAAAAGAGAGGAATGAAAGAGGAATCCAAAGTTTTGAGCTGAGTAACAAAGTGTTAAGAAGCAGTTTACTGAGATGGAGAAGAATGAAGGATAAGTAGTTTGGGGGGCTGGGGATAAGAATTAGTTATACACATATTGAGTTTAATATGTCTATTAGACATCCAAATGGAGATCCTGAAGAGGCACTTGGATTTAGGAGTCTGGAGGTCAGATGATGGCAGAGCTGAAGATATAAATTTGGGAATTGTTAGTATACGGGTGGTATTTAAAGCCATGAAACTGAATAAGATACCTTAGAGATTAAGAAAAGATGTCTGTAGAGATCAGACTGGTGGTTGCCAAGGGGGAGGGGATTGGGAAGGGATGGAGTGGGAGGTTGGGATGAGAAGATGCCAACTATTATATACAGAATGGATAAACAACAAGGTCTTACTGTGTAGCACAAGAAACTACGTTCAATATCCTATGATAGGGGCTTCCCTGGTGGCGCAGTGGTTGAGAGTCCGCCTGCCGATGCAGGGGACATGGGTTCGTGCCCCGGTCCGGGAAGATCCCACATGCCGCGGAGCGTCTGGGCCCATGAGCCATGGCCTCTGAGCCTGCGCATCTGGAGCCTGTGCTCCACAACGGGAGAGGCCACAGCAGTGACAGGCCTGTGTACCAAAAAAAAAAAAAAAATCCTATGATAAACCATAATGGAAAATAATATTAAAAAAAGAATGTACATATATGTATAACTGAATCACTCTGAGGTACAGCAGAAATTAACACAACATTGTAAATCAACTATACTTCAATTAAAAAAAAAAAGGAAAGAAAAGATGTCTGTACCTTATGACACTCCAGGGCTTAGAAGTTGGAAAGATGAAGAGAATCAACGTATGAGACAGAGGAGTGGCCAGTGAGTAAAAGGAAAGTCAAGAGAGGCTAGATAATGTTTCAAAAGCCAAGCAAAGAAGTTGTCTCCAAAGCATATGACGTAAGCAATCAGCCACGTCAAGTGCTTTTGACAGTCGATGTTGACACCCACACATTAGCTGTAGTATTTAAACATATAGAGATCAAAGCACTGTTTTCACGAAGGGGTGGTGGGATGGGGAAATGGGTTCAAGAGAAAATGGGGGAAAAGGAAAAAAACACAGGGAGTAAAATATGAAGACCTTTGCTGTAAAGGTATACAGATAAGTGGGACAATAACCAGAAAAGGAGTTAGAATCAAGAGAGATTAAAAAAAAAAAACCATGTTTCATTATTCTTATTTTCTTACTGAGAGAAATTACAGACTGTTTGCTGTAAGGTCTGATCCAGTAGCCAGAGAAAGACCCATCGATGGCCTAGGGGAGAGAGGGTACAGTTTCTGGAGGAAGGTTCAGGGTCACACGTGACTCAGCCGATCCAGATGCTTCACTCTGGACAAGTCATTGGCCCTCTCTGGGCCTAAGGCAAGAGTATGAAAGAACCCAGTGACCACTCCTGTTATTTTCTCAAAATATAAGATTAGGACACAGTGGGAACTCCATAGGGTCCCTGAGCAATCCCAGTTCAGCAGCCAAATGGGTAGAACCCTGAACCTCAGGCCTCTTCTCACCCCTACTCCTCAGGGGATGCTGATACTCCCCAGGGGGTTTCTGAGCATAGTACAGAGGTTTTGGAGCCAGTAGATCTGGGACTCAAGCCCCCCTTCAGCCATGTGATCTTTGGACAAGTCACTTTTCCCAAGGCCTCAGTTTCCTCCACCCTTTCTAAATGTTCAACAACCATAGTTTCATCAGAGATTGTCACAATCATGTCACGGGCATGACACAGAGATGCTCTGCATATGTTCCTTCCCTTTCCCTTTCCTGCTGGGTAAATGCTATGCCCACCAGCTTTGGCTGAAAGTGGTGATGTCAGGGGAAGCCCCCTCCTCTCTGTTACTTAGAGAGTAGCTGGCCTCTGAACCCCAGAGCTGTCACAGATGGCTTTGAGGGCTGGCAACCACCTGGCACGGCCATGAATGATGGGCTTGTCTGCTGGCCCAGGAAAGTGACTGGGACTCACCCCCACCTCACCCTCTTCCCTCCTGGCTCCAGTCTGGGTGGTTCATGTTCTGCTCCTCATCACTCTCTGGCTCACCAAGCATGTGGACAGAGGCCTCTCAAGAGGCCACGTGGTTGAACTGATAAATTGCACAGCAAATAGGAGTATGGAGCAGGCTTTTGGCGGAGGATGATTCTAAACTACCGATGATGGGCATGTATGCAAAAGAGCCTCAGAAAAATGCTAGATCCTGGGAATTCTTCGCATCAGGGGATGTTTCTACTTCTGTGGGACCGTGCAATCACGTCATTGCCTGGGCCTTAATTTTGCCCACCTGAGAAATGGTTCCGACCTTCTTCATTGGATCTGGGAGGGTAGAGCAGGGGGGGAAGGAGGTTTGGGGGGGCGGGGGGGGTCATTCTGCCATTGCAGAAGGGATGTGGGGTTTGGAGGTAGAAGTCCTTGTGTGTGACTTTGGGTAAGTTCCCCAACCTCCCTGGGCCTCATTTGTCTATTTCCAAGGTTGGCATAATGATTACCTGATAACCAATAACTGGGAAAGTGTTCTTTGACACTAAAAAATCCCTATCATACCTGAGGGTCGCTGGGAGCGTTAGATAGATACTGTGTGCAAAGTGCTCAGCCAGTGACAGGACTAGAGCAAAGGACACACAGTCAGGTTGTCATCAGTCGGCAGGCGGTGCTTGTTTCAGGAGACAGCATGGTGGGGCCTCCGATTAGCCACACTTTGGAGTTAGCAGACCTGCCTCCAAAGGCTGGCTACGTCACTCACCCACTGTGTCAGAGACTGAGCGAGTTACTTACACTTCTTACGTCTCCGTTTTCTCATCTGTAAATTGGGGCTAATGATAATAATGTAGCACCCTGGTGACTGTGAGCCTTTGTAAGTTCAGCAAGCAAAGCGTCGAACACAGTGCCTGGGGCACATGCAAGACAGGTTTTCCTTCCTTGGTCAGCGACCAGACAGCCATTTTGGTCCTAGCACTTCATCCACAACCCATCTCCCAGATACCCAGATTCTACAGGACTCCTAGCACGTGGGACCTGGTCAGGAGGTGACAATTCCCACGGATGCTCAAACACCATCTGGAACCCCTGTTACATACATCAAACCTCACACTCTTTCACTTTTGCGTCCCTCTTGCACCTTGTGCTCCGCTCGGGCAGGCATCCTATAAAATGCAAGCAATCAGACTGGCTCTACCAGGGATATTGTGAAGTGATCTGCATCAAACAGCTTTGAGATAGATAACTAATAAGGACCTACTGTATAGCACAGGGAACCCTACTCAGTACTCTGTAATGGCCTTTATGGGAAAAGAATCTAAAAAAGAGTGGATATATCTACATGTATAACCGATTCACTGTGCTGTACACCTGAAATGAACATAACATTGTAAATCAACTGTACTCCAATAAAAATGAAAAAACAACCACAACAAAAACTGCTTTGAGATGGTCAGCTGCGGCACACATATCAGTTACGTGTGACTTTTTCTGTAGTTCATGGGGGTGTTGGCAGCCAGGAAGTGACTAGGGAAAGGGGCTGTGTGGCTCGTAAGCTGAAGGTGGGACTTAAAGAGAAAAACACTTCAACTGTCTCCAGGTACATCTATCTATCTCTTCCACTGTCATCAAAACTTGTCTTTGGGGTCCAGCACACAGTAGGAATTGGGTGTCTTGCACAGAGTAGGTCCATAGTAAAACTTAGTTAAGAATTGGTCACATTGATTCGCATTATACACATGATAATTATGATGATGTGATGATGATGTCATCAAGATTGATTAGGTGCCTGCTGTAGGCTAGGTACACTATGTGCATGTTATTTGTATTCCATCTCTAAGGTAGAAAGTGGTATCTTTCTATCAGGAGAAAAATACACAGGAGAAAATTAAGCTCAGGGAGGTTAAGTGACAGGCCCATCCAGATACTTCTGCGTCCAGAACCCACAGCCTTCTCTCCAGAGTCTGGGCCGAGCTGTCAGTTTTCAGTTCCTAGAGTGGCAGGCATCCTACTTTGGAAAGTGGTCATCAGCTTTTTGGCTTTTCAAAGGTCAGTCCTTTTGTGCCCTTGAACAGCATAGTCACAGGCTGTGGAACTGTCCCTTTGATCCCTCATCAAGGGCACAGACATCTCTCAAAGAGCCCGTGCACTGCAGGAGCCCTGAATATGGGCCTGCATTGAAGGAGGGGTGAAGGGGTCCTTCCTGAGTGCCTCACAATTGCTGCTCGTCCGCAGATTGACAGCCCTGGGCATCTCTTTGGCCTGTGAAAGGTCTAGTATCCCCGTGCAAATAGATGGTGTGCCACCAGGGGAGTTTACACCCCCTAAACCATGCCATTTGCGGCATCCTCTTGCTGTGGAGTGCCCACACTGCACACATGCCCAGAATTGCTCCAGTGAGGGAAAACAGAGCAAAGATGGGGCCATGGAGGCAGATTTGTATCTTAAAGAGGAGCTGGAGAATCACTGCTCACAATTAGAAGTGGCAGAGTTTGGGGCCCAGGAGAAGACCTGTGGCTTTTCCCAGCAGGAGGCTTATAACAACACTTAGGGGGTGGTTGTGCTTTCTTTGTCCATAAAGAACAAAGTGAAGAATTACTTTTCCATCTCTAGCAGGCACTAGTGTTGTTCAGATAGGATTTATTAGCTCTGAAACCAAAGCTTGCCATATATATATATATTTTACTGGAAATGCCATGGCAGGAACTCTCCTTTTTATAAAACTTAGGAAATTTGATTTGCCTGGGGCAGGTCAGGTCACACCTTCCCCAGGCCAAGGCATGGTGGGCAGGACCCTGCTTGTCCCAGCTGCTGCTGCTACCCCTGGATCCCACAGTTGGACCCCTTTACCCTTCTTTGGTGTTGACCGTATTCAGGCCTCCTGCAGCACAGGGCTCTTTGGGGGATGTTTGGGTCCTTGATGGGGAGCAAGGGGACCACCTTCCAGCCTGTGACTATGCTGTCCAAGGCTGCAGAAGGACCAACCCTGGCTGCTTTCACCCCTTGCCGGTCCAGCCCAGCTACTGGCCTCCATCAGACTCTCTGCTCTTGTGTCCCCTTATCCAGAAGGATGGGGAAACCTCTGGCCCTGGAGTCAGGTAGCTCCAACTCAACTCTGCCGCTTCTGATATGTGCCCTGGAGCCAGGCACTGAAACTCTCCATCTCTCCTCCATTCCTTGGTGGTCGGGTGAGGCTAGGGATGATAACACCACCTGGAAAGTTTGTTCTGGGGAGAAAATGAGATAATTCATGAAAAGAGCTGTGCACAGTAACTGGCAGAGAGCAGGTGTTCAAAATCTGGTAGCAATTTCCATGGTCATGAAGGACATGAAAGCACAGATCATGGTAAAGTCAGGCCCAGGCTCAATCCTGGCTCCTCCATATACTAGCTGAATGGCCTTTAGCAAGTTCTCTGAGCCTTGAATTCCTCTGTGGAAATAAGACTGTACCCAGCTTATCCTAGAGTTAGCGTGAGGATAAAGTGAGGTGAGGTATATAAACTATTGGTACTGTTTCTGACACATAAGAATTTGAGAAATAGAGAATTGACCCCTCTGTATCCATGGGTTTTGCCTCCAGGGATTCAAACAACCGAGATCTTGGGTTGGTTGAATCCACAGATGTGAAACCACGGATACGGAGGGTGGGCTGTATTGCCTGTGCTAGCCATTTTATATAAGGGACTTGAGCATCCTTGGATTCTGGTCCCCGTGGGGCCTCCCGGAACCAATCCCCCGCAGATATGGGGGACGGCTTTATAATTTAACTGCCATATGGTAGGTACTCGATGCCCCTTAGTTGTTTGCTGTGCGGCCCTGTGTTAACCCTCTGTTGGACCTCCCTGGTGTTGAATGCTATACTGTGCTCACATTGCTGGGGTTGCCTGCTCTCTCAGACACTGGGCTCCGTCTCTGCTTTAGACTTACTTGCAGCACTCCAGGTGCAATAAAAGTCCTCAGTGGGTGGGTCTAATTCTTATCCCAGCACTTTTCAGAATCTTTCTCAACTTGGGATAGTGACCTGGGCCAGTCCCAGCTCAGACCCAAAACAGGAGGCAGAAAGACACGAATTGAAAACAAGAGCCTTCTTTCCAGGTGAATAGTCAATGATGCTGAAATTTTATACCAAGTTTGATCTTTCCCAGAGACATGAGAGTGTGGCTTGGGTTGGAAACCTCTCTATCAGAAAGCTGAGGAAAGATGTCTCCAGACCCCAACATGGTCTTCTCTGAAGCAGGAGGCCGCACTGGAAGCAGTATCTCGGGGACCACAAGCTCAAGTGATGGAGCCATGGAAATTCAGCCCCTCCCACATGAACATAAAGAAAAGAGGAGGATTCCCACTGTGTGTTTGTTTGTCCTGCAGACCTACCATGTGACAGACACTGCTGGGTACTCTACAAACATGATCTCATTCACTCTACTGTAACATGAGTTCTATTACCTTTGTCTTACTGAGAAAGACATTGAGACTCAGAGGAGATAAGTAACTTATGCAGGTCTACCCTGCTCTCTGAGGCGAGTACTATGCCTTTTTCACTCCCCAGGGGTAAACACAATGCTCAGTACACATTAGGAGCTCACTAAATGCTGAAGTGATGAGAATGTATTATGTTTTTGCCCTGTTTTCTACTTGCCCATACTCCCAGATTTCTCGCAGTTTCCCAGCCTCGCCATATCTCTTTCTGGTCCATGTTTTTGTGCCCTCTGCCTAGAATCTCTCTCCCCTTTCTCCACCAAGCAAATTCCCATCCCCTCTTCAAGACCAAGCTCAAATGTCACCTTTTCTGTGAAGTTTTTAATAGTCCCTTCTGTAGAGTTAGTATCTCCCATGCAGGGTCCCACAGCAATCTCTCCACCCATCTAAAAAGTCACTTATCACATAGATTACAATTACTTGATTATGTACCTTTTTCTTTCATTAGACAGCTTGAGGGTTAGGCCATGTTGGAGTTGCCTTTGTGCCCAGAATGTTCATATAGAAAACAGAGAAACCATGCACGCTAACTTGTCTTCATGTAAATATTCCTTAACCATATTCACTTCTTTTCCATTTAAAAACAGCATGTTCAACCCCTGTCTCCCGAGAGTAGAGGGTACTTCTTAGGTTGTTAATGCCAAGAAACAGATGTACAGAAAATTGTCACAGAGTGACTGGCAGTCGTAGGCTTTACGGCAGAAACACATCCCAGTATCAATAGTAAAATGACCTTTTGACTCATACTTTGCCCTTTTGTGAACTTGACATAGCAGATCAATTCTTCCGTGTCTCAGTGTCTAGACATCTGGAGACAGTCCGTTTAGCCAGTATCAGGGTCCCACCCTAGGCCTCTGTTCTTGACCTGACAAATCCCATGTTTCTGTCAATGACTCAGAAAAATATTACCATGAGTTTTGCTCATCAAATTTGCAGATGACAAGACAGTGGCAGGGATGGTGATTATGTCCGATGAGAGGATCAGGATCCAAAATGATTGCAATAAACTGGAACAAAGGGTCAACTCATTTAGCAGAGATTAATCCCGGGTCCAGAAACCAACCGCTCAGGGATTGGATGGGGGCGGTGGTGTTGTTTTGCAGAAGGGTGAGGGGGCAAAGGCTTGTTTCCTTGGGAGTGGTGTGGCCGAATGGAAGCCGAATGTGCATTATAAAAAGTAGGGGTTCTCAAAGGAAGGAGGTGATGATCCTTCCGCTCTAGTCTCTGGTCTGGCGGTACCTGGAGGGCGATGCTCACTTCTGGTCCCCACCCTTTAGTGAGGCATTGACAAAGTGGTCCGTGTCCCAAGAAAAGCAACCTGATACTGAGGGCACTGAAATCCAAGAAACTGGGGGAATGTTACCCTGTAGGAGAGGGGCAGAAGCAGGAACAGGACCACCCTTTGCAAATATCCAGTTTATCACACTGAAGACTGATTTTGTAAGGCTAACGCCCAGAAGCGATGTTCACTGTAACAGTGTCAGCCAGACATATTTCTGTTCTACATAAGAAAGAATATTCTAGTCAGTCAGCACTACTTGTGAGGGGAATGGGCTGCTCTGCGATGCTGGAAACTCTCTTGAACTATCTGTCAGGAGTATTATGGGAGGAATTGTGATGTTGGAGAGAGGTATCAATTTCCAGGTCCACACTTGAGAGGCTAAAATTCCAAATTACAATTGTTTTCCTATTCTTTCAATGCCCTGAATTTCCCCAGGCTATCTCAGTCCAGTGGGAAGGTGGGACAGTGGACAAGTGGGCGTTATGGGAGATGCACACCAGGCTCTATCTGTCCTGCCAAGGGCAGATCACTGACCTTGAATGAAGGTCATGTCCCTCCGTTCTCTCTGTGCTCAGGGTAAGTTCTTTCTGTAAGGCTCCTCTTTTCCTCACGCACGTACACTCAATCCTGAGGCAGGCTCAACAAATCGGAATCCCCGGGGTATCCAGCCCAAGATCCCCAGCTGGGACCACTCCTTTGATAACTAAGTTGCTTGCATTTTAAATCCATAAATCTCACTCAAACTCCCAATAGTAAATCCCTGGAGGGCAGGGCTCTATCTGTGATTACATTAAGCTCTTCCCTCATAGCATAATCCTTAGGAGTGTGTGCTCTGAAGTCAGACAGACTTGGGTTCAGGTTCTAAATCCCACTTCTAGCCTTTAATAGCTGCATAAATTGGCTAAGATTTGAACCTCTCTAAGGCTCAGTTTTCCTGTCTGTAAAATGGGGGAGATCGGGCTTCCCTGGTGGCGCAGTGGTTGAGAGTCCGCCTGCCGATGCAGGGGACTCGGGTTCATGCCCCGGTCTGGGAAGATCCCACATGCCGTGGAGCGGCTGGGCCCGTGAGCCATGGCCGCTGAGCCTGCGCGTCCAGAGCCTGTGCTCCGCAACGGGAGAGGCCACAACAGTGAGAGGCCTGCATACAGCAAAAAAAAAAAAAAAAAAAAAAAAAAAATGGGGGATCACATTTCCTACTTAATCAGCTGTAAAGATTAAATAAGATATGCAAATGTAGAATTTAGCAAAAAGGTAACACATGGTAAGTACTCAACATATTAGCCACAGTAACTCTACCATGACTGCAAGACTGAATAGCCTACCTTCTGCTGGGTTTTCCCTGGCCTCTGCGTGCATCACTACCCAGCCCCTGTGTCCTTCCCTTTGGGTTATACCGGGGACTATTCTTTTGAGCACTCCTGCTTCCTCCTAGGTGGGCCCCACCGTTTTAAGCGGTAGCCATTGTGCCTGCGTATCCCCTCATTCCTCATGGCACATCACTCTCATTTTCCTCCCACACAAAATTGTTCCAATGGTAACTTTCAGATTTCTCTTATTTCGGGGGAAAGCTGTTCTCTCCTATGCCTTGCATTTTATGACTTTCGTTGCTACTGCTCATTTTGATCTGTTTAATAACATGTTTTAAACTAATCTCCTGTAATAAAAGGATTTCATTACGACTGGAGGCAGCTGCGTAATGCAGTGAGTTCATTTGGTTTCACTTTTCGTATGAGGCCCTGCTGGAGCTAAGTTCTGCAACTCTGCAAAAGTTTGGGGGATGCGTGTTGCCGGGGGAAGCTGAGAAGGGGACGTCCATTGCAGGGACGGATCCACAGGATGCAAAAGAGTAGAGTCTGGCTCTTCAGAGTCTGGGTGGAAAGGGCAGAAGAATCCCCATCTCATGGCTGGCTGATGGCTCTGAGGAGGAATACCAAAGCCTTAATGAAGACAAGATATCGCACGGTGAGTGCGGGGGCTCCTATGATGGTGACAGACCGAGGGTTACAGACCCTGCCCAACCCGACCCACTGGCAATGATGATCACATCATCCAATCGCATCCTACTTAATTATCTAACAGATCCAAGGAATGATGTCTTCTTCATCTTTGTATTCCCAATATCTAACTGGACCTGACACATACAAGGCGTTTGCTAAACTGAAATAAATCCTTTTTCCCCTACATCATTTCCCCTCTAGGTGCTCTCTCCTACAGGCATGCGTCTTCAACAGCCACCTCTTAGCTGATGACAGAAACTTCTATCTCTTACCCTTGACCTCTAGGGACCTACCTGTATCTCCAAGTACCCAGTAATTTTAGCCATGTGGCTGTGTCACATTCACTTTTGACTTACTATGTCTAAAGCTGGATTTATCACCTTCCCCTACACTCCCAACCCTCTTACCACACTTGGTGCTTTGCATGTGGTACCTATTCCAGTGAACAGCCCCACTGGCACCACTGCACACTCAGTTGAGAAGCCAGGATATCTTGATATCTCTCAACCTTAGTGGTGATCTAATCAATCACAAAGTTTTGTTGATTCCACCTAAGAAGTAGAGTTCGAATTCCTCCACTTCTCTTCATTGATTCTGCCACCACCTTCATCTAAGCTACGGCCATCCCTCCTGTGAACTCTAACTTATACCCACCATCACACCATTCTCCAACAAGGAACAAGATGCTCTCTCTCTGATTATGCCCCCCGCCCAACTCTATGCCCTTTAAATTATCCCACCAACATCCTTAAGTTGTCCATGGGTTCCCGGAAGGAGCGGAGCCCTTCTGATCTTTCTGGTCTCATTTAATACTATCTTTTGTGTAGCTTTCAGATTTTCTGTCACATCCCTTATTTGAGGTGTCTCCCTTAGTCAGTATAAGCTAGGCTATGCTGTGTAATAAATAAACCCTCAAATTTCAGTGACTTAACGTGGCAAATGTTTATCTCCTGCCCACTTAAAGTCCAGGGTAGGGTGGTTCTCCAAACGGTAACTCAGCAACCCAGGCTGCTTCCATCTTCAATACCTCCATGTCAATTCATGGCCTCTGTGGGCATCTCAGTAGGGGAATAGAGATCATGAAGAATCTAACCCCCACTCTTAACTGCCCTCAAACAGATGGGACAGCACATCCCTTCTATTTACAGCTCATTGGCCAGAACTAGTCATCTGAATCCCAACTGAACTGCAAAGGAGGCTGAGGAGCCTGGATATAAACACTGGACAAAGAAGAAAATGAATATGATGAGGTTCACTCATCTGTCCTAGAGGGAGGTCACCCTAGATCTGCTAGTAGATTCTACGCTCAACTGGAAATTCCATCATATGTGAAAAATTGCTGGGCAGGGTTTCAGCAAATATGTCAGCAGAGCAAAGACAACATGAAGAGACTATGAGGCTAGTTCTTATAAATGAAGTTGGGTGGGAAACGAATGATAGCTCTCCCAGGACTAAGACACCTCACCCATTAGTTAAATCTGTCTGCAGAAGGAGATCAAGGAAGAGGTTTCAAAAGAACATATCACAGTAGCCCCTAACAAAAAGATCCTTGTATGTCTTCATGAATGCAAATTAGGAGGCCTGGCATACATCCCTGAAAACCATGAGAGACTTGGCAAAGTATTTATGAACAGGAATAATATGATGAGTTTGGGGAAATGAGAATTGAGCACAATAAACATTTTCCAAGGATTGTGGGGGGGTGACAATGATGAATTAATGGCAATAAAATGCATTAAGCAAGTATAGAGGACCAACTCCATGCTGGGCTCCTTGTGGGGGCTTGAGAATCATGGCACACTGAGACCGGAGCCTGAGACTGGCACATACCATTCCTTCTGCCTTGAATGTCTCTCCCACTCTTCTCTTTTCTTCTGACAGAGTTAACTCCTCCTTTTCTTCAAAAATGCAGCCCCATTGTTCTGTTTGTCATACTACTTTGTAATTATGTATTATTGTGTGCAAATCACCTCTCCCCAATTTAATGGCTCAAAAAACCCAAACAGTCATTATTTTGTGGTTTCTGTGGAATCCCAGGAATCTGAAAACAGCCTGGTTGGATGCCTCTGCCTCAGGGCCTCCAGAAAGCCTGCAACGTGTCTGCTGGGGCTGCGGTTTCATCTGAAAGCTCAGCTGGGGCGACTCCTGCAGTTGTTAGCAGAATTCAGTTTCTCACGGAATGTTAGACTCCTCAGTCTCCATTGGCTGGGGGCCTCCCTCAGTTCTTTGCCATGAGGACATCTCCACAGGGCGGCTCACAGCGTGGCAGCTGGCTTTCCTCAGGGTGAGTGAGTGAGTGAGTGACAAAGTGTGAGAGAACATGCAAGATGAAAACCACATCCTCTTTGTAACTCACAGGATCCTTGAGTGTCTTTGTCGTCTCAGAAGTGACACCCATCACTTTTGCATATTATATTCACTAGAAGCAAGTCACCAGGGGCCAAACCACCTCATTCAAGGGAAGAGACTTACATAAGGGCAGAGATACAGGAGGTGGAGATCACTGGGTACCAACTTACAGGCTGCCTACCATGTGCCTAATTCCTCTAGGAATTAGCTGTGGCCAAATAGAGAAAAAGGGAGGAAACAGTACAGTCTCTGTAACATGTATAGCATGTCTTCCTTAACTCTCTCCCCACAACATCCCACAGCCTGGTCTGTTGCTTAGTATCTGAGAACTGGAAAGGAATTTAGAAGTCATCTTGTCTAATGTCTTCATGTTGTAGATGAGGAAGAAGGCAGAGTAAGGGTATGTGACCTTCCCAAAAGGATGGAGTTATTTGCAGAGTGGAGTCTAGAACTCAAGTCACCTGTTTTTCTCAAGTTTTGGCTTCTTCCATCTCCTTTCTCCCACTTATTCTCCTCCTAATCTCCTACAACTTTCTCAGTACTAGTCACTCCATAGGAATTATCTCTCAAAGGTCACCTAGAAACTTCTTGGTCAAGTATTTGATCCTGACCCACCTGAATTCTCACCTCCTTTGGCTTGCATGAGACCACACAGACCTGGTCCCACCTTCTCTCTCAGTGGCCAGTTCCTAGTCCTCCCCCTGTACCAAGCACAAAAATTTTACAATATTCCTGATACTCAGACCTTAGACTCTGCCCTTTTACTGATATCTAGGCCCCTTGATGGAATTGATGTTCTTGGGGCTTTGAGGATCATATCCCCTTGCTTTGACCTTGGGATGCACATCATTTCCCCATTTCTAACTTCCTGGTGGGCATTCTCATTGACCTGTCATTGATGCCTAAACTCAACTATGATAATGAGAACAACTCCAACTATGTATGTGCCAGTTCCTAGGCTGAGTGCATTATTTATATTTCTAATTTAATCCTCTCAAGAACACTGTACAGCAAGTAATACAATTCATATTATATAGATGAGAAAACTAGGCTCAGAGGGTAAAGTGGCTTGTCTGATATTCCACAACTAGAAACGGATCCCTGTCCTTCTGATTCCCAATCTGTGCTTTTAACCACTACCCTCACGATTTTGCCTCTAAAACTATTCCCTCCAGACTTTCCTATTTCTGTTCTTCCCTTCTCCAATTTATTCAGCATTAAAATCTTGGAGCTTAGGGTTTCCCTGGTGGTGCAGTGGTTGAGAGTCCGCCTGCCAATGCAGGGAATACGGGTTCATGCCCCGGTCCGGGAGGATCCCACATGCCGCGGAGCAGCTGGGCCCATGAGACATGGCCGCTGAGCCTGCGCATCCGGAGCCTGTGCTCCGCAACGGGAGAGGCCACAACAGTGAGAGGCCCGCGTAACGCAAAAAAAAAACCTCCAAAAATCTCCAAAAAAAAAAAAATCTTGGAGCTTAAAACATGCCATGCCATGGAACACCTCTATGCCTTCATACGTGTTGTTCTCTCTGCCTGGAAGGCCCTTCCTCTAATCATCAATACAGTCAGTGCATCCCCTCCATATCACCCCAGTGCTGAGGTCCTCATTTCCTCCTTGGTGTCACATGGCTGAGTCATAGTGAGCTCAAAACTGTCCTCATTGGCTAGGTCTTTGTCACAGGAGCCAAGGTGCCCCAATGCTGAAATGGTGCCTGAAGATGCCTCTACAAAAGCAGCTATCACCTAAGTTGTCACAGCTTGTTTACCTATGCATATCCCCTTCTGCGCAGTATACTTTACGGGAGCAGGGGCTGTGAATGCTTACTTCTGCAGCTCCCACCCTGGCAGCAGACACCTGATGGTTAATGAATCATCTCTGATGCAGCTCATTCCTTTAATCCCCACAGCTAATCAGTCAACAAGCCCTGCAGAGTTTTCTTTGTTAGATTTCTCATACCTCTCCCTCACTTTCTATTTTCCCAGCCATCATCCCAAGTGTGTGTCTCCAGACCTCTCATGCGGCCCCATTGCCATCACCTCCACACTTAACACCTGACTCAGTCCTTGTTCCCCTGTCCAGTTCATCCTGATGATTTCTACTCTATTAACGCTGTTTTGTACACATCACTTGCCTGCTCAATGACTCCCTGATGCCTACATAATAAAGCTCAAGCTTCTTAGCTTGGCTTTCAATAAACTTCCCAATATGTCTGCACGCACCCTCCAATCTCCCAGTCACTGCGGCACTATGTAAATTACCTGCTCTAGCTAAGTGTGCTGTTCACCATCTTTAATGCTCCATTGAGTCCCACTTCCACGCCATTGCTCACGCTGTCCCTCCTGCTCAGAATGCCACCCCGTCTTCCCTCCACACATCTGAACTCTACCCTGTCTTCCCATCTCAGTTTAATGATCTCTTCCTCATTGACCCACAGCAACTTTCCTCATCTGGTGTAGAGGGAAAAGCTTGAACTTTACTACCTGAGACATATGAGTCAGAGTTTCAAGTACTGGCTAGTTGTGTGGCCTTGGGCAAGTTATATAACTGCTAATGCTACGCAAAATAGGAGATGATAATACCTATGTCCTGGGATTGTGGAGAGGATGAAATGAGGGAACGTGTGTTCTGAAAACAGGTTCCTGTTGGTGACCTAAGCTGTGTTGGTCCAGGATTCAGATGGAGCCGGGCACACCTGGAGTGTCCGTGGAGCAGACATGCGTGACACTGTTTGCACCAAGAGAAGAACCCACCCGTGGTGTCCGAGACGCTAGGTCACCAGGCTTGACTGAGGTAATGCCTTGGTGACAGCGACCAAGCACAGCCATGAAGGGTCCGGGTCCCAGGGACCATGCTCCTACATGGGAATTGCAATCTTTCCACTTCTTAACTGTGAAATTTTGGGCAAGTTCCTTTACCTCTCTTTTTCTCTCTTGCTTAATTTTTTAAATAGGGATTAAATATGGAACCTATTTCACAGGGTTAATGTGACAATAAGTAAAATACCTATAAAGAGTTCAGCACATCTTGGGCAGACTGTAAGCCTTTAATGAATGCTAAGTATTATGTTTTATAGTATTATTCTTGAGGCTGGCCTCTATGGACTTGTCTTTATCCCAGGGCAAAGGGGGGTTGTGAGTAAAAAGGGAAAGAGATGTTGCACTAATCATCCCTGGAAGAGCCCAGTGGGAGCAGAGGGAAGCCTGCTCCATAGCATCTGTTACAGAAGGCAGCACAGCTGAAATGATGTTGCAGAAAACAGCCAGAAACTGGGTCACCCATCAGGAGGAGAGCAATGACTCTCAGCCCTGGCTGCAAGTTGGAGCTGGGGGCTTGCAACAAATGCTGATGCCTGGACCCCACTACTGGAGTTTCTGATTGAATTTGTCAGGCTAGGCTTATCTATGGGTATTTTTTATTTTTTATTTTTATTTTTTGCAGTATGCGGGCCTCTCACTGTTGTGGCCTCTCCTGTTGCGGAGCACAGGCTCCGGATGTGCAGGCTCGGCGGCCGTGGCTCACGGACCCAGCCGCTCCGTGGCATGTGGGATCTTCCTGGACTGGGGCACAAACCCGTGTCCCCTGCATCGGCAGGCGGACTCTCAACCACTGCGCCACCAGGGAAGCCCTATGGGTATTTTTTAAAAGCCTCTTGGATGATTCTATTGGGGATCAGGGGTTGACAAACACTAGGCTAAAGAGAGACAGAGGTCAAGGTCAGAATAATGTGAACCAGGAAGGGAGGGGAGAAGTGAGGAGGCAGAACAGAGTTGAGGGGAAATGAGCCCAAAGACTAGATCCCAGGACCAGGGTGAGGCAAGGGAGGTAGCTATTGAATCAAAATGTATGGAGAGTGAATGCCGTCTTAAATTCTGTATCCTAGGCGTCTCACTTGCCTTGCCTTAGAAGCAGTCCTGCCTGGAGACTTTCCTGGGGGCTGACAGCAATACCTTAAATGTTTCCCTTGTGTAGGTGAGTCATGTCTTTTGGAAACACATATACAAAAAAGGAAGAGACTGAATTGCTACTCTCATCCATCCATCCATCATCCATCCATCCATCGCCCATTCACTCATTTATTCATTCAATAAAAATACACTGAGGACCTATTATGTACAAACACGTAGCTAGGCCTCCAATCTACTGTCATCCACCCAAACAGGTCCAAATTGTTTGTTGCCTCTTTGTGTATCTGTTGGGGGTTCTGCTTCTGATCTTAACTTATGAAGAGGAAGACCAGGGGAAAACCCTGGATCTTCTCCAGCTCTGGAACCAGGGTCCAGATGGGCTGGATGAACTGGATGAATGTCACTATGGGTGAAGTCCATATGGGTGGTGTGTGGGCTTTTCCCATCAGAGGTCTGGTAATTTGGAAGGAAAAAAATTGTGCACTGACTTTAGCACTAAGTAGCTGTGGAATCTTGACCAATGTGTGTAACCTCCCCAAACTATGTTTCAAAATTTGTAAAATGGGAACTTTAGGTGGTAGTAATGATTAAGTAAGTAAATAAGCACGTGAGGCCTGATTCATGGTAAGTGTTCATGACAAAGGCCAGAGAAGTCATGAATGCAATTGGTAGGACTTTTGAATTACTTTGAGGCTTTTGGTTTTCACTTTGTGATCAATTGGAGAACATCAGATTTTCTCTACCTAAGCCGATCCCTTCATAACCAAAGAAACTTAGAACTCGGGATTGGCAGAAATGTAAATGCTATCTAGTCCAACTCCCTTGCTTCACAAATAAAGAAATCAGCCCAGAGAGGGGTGGTACTTTGGCTTAGGTTACATAGCCAGTCATGGACTCATCCGGTTGGATGAAGCTTGGAATACTTTGTCCAAGCCCTCACTGCAGCACCCAGGAGCAGACGCACCTCTGGATTCTGCTGAATACAATACGAACCATTTAAACAATATAGCTCTGAAGCTCTGAATTGGTACAACAGAAACAAGAGTCAAAATTTCACATTTTCAGTTTTCGCTGAGGAGAAGCACGAAGCGGACCCGTTGGCTCTCCCCCTCCCTTTCCCCGCCCTGAACCCCCCTCCTGGCTCGCCGAAAATTAGTCTCCGTGGAGTTTCCCCTCCACCCCGCCTCCGTTTCCTCGGTCCTCGGCTCGGTAGAAGTCACTGCCCTCGAAGAGGAGGCAGCGGCAGCCGCCCTCGCCTGCCGCCCCCGGTTCGGTGCCCGCGGTCCCGGAGAGGAGGTGCCGCCGCCACCGCCGCTCCACCCCTCCCGCTGCCCTCGGGCCGGGCTGGGTCGAGCTGCGATGCCCTCGGACTTCATCTCATTGCTCAGCGCGGACCTAGACCTGGAGTCGCCCAAGTCCCTGTACTCGCGAGATTCTCTGAAGTTACACCCATCACAGAATTTTCATAGAGCTGGACTATTGGAAGGTCAGCAAAGTGCCATTTTAAAGCATATTGTGTGAGTATGCAAAGGCTTTCTCTGAAATGGTGTTTAAATGAGAAAGTGTTAAACTTTGCAAACTCATACAATCTAGTTTTCTCCTAAAGAGCCTGATCCTTCTTTTAGAGCAGCTGAATGTTTTAGTGGATTTTGTTACTGTGTTTGATGTCCTTGTTAGCTATTGTATCTGTTTCGAGAAGCCTTGGGAAAACCCCCCACAAAACTATTAAAAATTATGTGTTGGGTATTCTAAAAAAAAAAAAAAAAAATTCACATTTTCTTGAGCATCTACTACGTACTAGGCACACATATTCATACTGTCTCATTCAATCTTTATAAACTCCCATGAAGTGGGTATTATGATTATTTCCTCTGTTTTACAGATGTCGGAAACTGAAGTTCAAAGAGATTAAGTGACTTTCCCAGGGACTCATTGCTGGGAAGTGGTGGTGTGGGGCTTGAATCCAGGTTATTGTAACCTCACAGCTCACACTTACTGTGCTTTATCTCATTGCCTCACTTACAGAAGCTGACCCCAAATAATTTGTAGATATTTCTGTGTCTAGAGTGGACCCTGGATCACACATCTGGGGCTACAGTGGAGGACTGGTAGCATTTCTCATCGTGGAGACACAATTAGACCACTTCTCTAATAATCTTTCACATACAGCTGAAAATATATCAGAGGGAACTTCATGATGAGGGAAGGCATTGGGAAGTTCACCTACCCCAGTTCTCTGCCTCCTCCAATGCGTGAAATCTGCCCTTAGTGATTCATTCCTTTGGCTGATTTGTGGCTCTCATCCTGAATAGCTGGGAGTGGGGATGAAGGCACAGCAGGAGTGAGTTTATTCTTCCCTCCCCCACCTGTTGAACTCTGACTCATCTTTCAAGGCCCAGCACAAAAGTCATCAAACACAGGAACTTATGTTCTGAGTCATCACTCTGGGCTATGTGCTGATTATACAGGAACTATTAAGGAAGCATAGGTCCTGGCTAGACTGCTCACTGTCTGGTGGGGAGGCTGGCTGAGAAAATGCACACTTGCAATGCAAAGTGGAAAGGATGAAGGATGCAAACAGGGGTGTTCAGAGGGGCCTCCCAAGCCAGAAGAGGGCAGGGTCTAGGGCTATGTCTGTTGCCAAATTTCCCTGGAATAGAGTTTCTCCACCCATAGTGCTCACCTAGCATTTTGCACGATTCCTGTCAAAACATTAATCTTGGCCACTTGTAAAGGTCTATTTACTTGTCTGTCCTTGGATGAGGGTTCCTTCGGTAGGGGTCCTGTGTCACTCAGCTCTGTATTCCCTACAGCTAGCAAGGGGCCTGGCACATAGTAGGTGGTCAGTAAATGTTACTTGAGGGAAAGAATGGATAAAAATACAGGGCAGACTAAAGATAAGACATAACAGGGATACTGGGAGGATAAGAAGACTAGAAGAAAGACGCAGACACATGAGATGAGAAAGACTGGGACTGCAGGCCCTTCTAAATCACACTGGACCTACTTTCTGTTTTGGCCAGAGCTGGGGGCCTGGGACAGGACGGAGATCAAGGGAAGGCCCTTGAGGTACTGGAGAAAGGAGGTGATCATCCTCCCATCACCCTGTCAACATCTGGTTAGTGCAGCGGGAAAGCTCAGGGCACAGCTCAAGGTCTAGCTGGAGGAGCCCCATTGGGCATTTTCCATCTCCCAGCTCTACAGCACTTTAATTTCGCTTTTCATATTGATTGAGATCCCAGTTTTATTGTGAATAATTCACTAATTCACTGTACCTTTTTTTGAAATCTCTATTTAATTGGGTTTTTTTGGTTTTGAGTTACAGTGATTTATATTTGTTGAATAATGACCTAGTCAATGAAGATCACAGAGAAAAAAGATATCTTAGACTGAGAAGTTTTCCATGGTGGTAAGAATAGTGCAGCCTGCAGAGAAGGCACAGGGAGATGCCTCTGTCTGTTCTCTCTCCTTGAGCTCCAGACCTTACTCTATGCTCTTGTTTTCCCTTGGCTTGATGATCTTCTAACAACTATATCCTTTACTTATATATCATGCTTATTATTCATTTATCTCCCCCTCCCACACTATAATGTAAGTTCCATGACACTAGAAATCTTTGTCTATTTTGTTCACTGATATAGCCCCGAAATCTAGGAAAGGGCCTGGAAGATAGAATGTGTTCAATGAATATTTGTTGAATGAATGAATAAATAAATAAAAAAGTCAGCACAGGTTAATGCAATCCAAGATTTTGAAGCCACTCTGAATGAAGGGAGGAGGGAATTTACAAGGTTGTGGGCTCATGACTTCTGGAAACCTGTTGGAACCAAGATGACATTGAGCCACTTGGTGATGGTGGTAGTCATGGTGATGATGATGGTGGTCATGATAGGGATGATGATGGTAATGGTGGCGGTGATGGTGGGGATGGTGGCCATGGTGGTGTGGTAATAATAATGATGATGATGATAGTGATGATGGTGGTAGAAGTACTGGTACTGATGGTGATGATCATAATAAAAAGCACAAGCAGGACTACAACTCAAGTCTTCATGTCCACTAAGCCACCATTTACTGAACTCTTGTGTTCCAGACATACTTCTAGGGCTCTACACTCCTCGCTCCTGGAGATTTTGGAGTCAGAGACTCAAACAACTCATTGCAAGTACCTCACTTGTAGGTGATACAAGTTCAGATAGTGATGGTGCCATTTGTGGGGTGCCCATTTCCCACCGTGTACCCAGAGGAGCAGAGACAGGAAGGCTGGAGGGAGAGCGGAGGCTTGTCCTTGCAGTCCTGAGTGATTATGCCTCCCTTCCCACTTTGCATCCAACTTCCACGCTCTCTTCTGACCCAGCCTAACCCATGCCCCATCCTTAGGTGGTGGTAGGATAAAAAAAATCACCCCCAGCTAGATCCTCATCTGACCTGTTTCCCAGTTCATACTGGCCATCATGTTCAGGCCCAGTGCTTGGACCCCAACAGTGATTGAGAAGCAGCTTCTGCTCTCAGTGTGGCCACATTTTTGTAACAACCCGTGATATGTGCCCCCCTCCCCAGCTTCCTGGCATTTCTGATGGGGAGAAAGCCATGGGCAGAAAGTCTGTTAGCAGTGTGTCCTGAGGCATGCGTGTGTGTGTGTGTGTGTGTGTGTGTGCGTGTGTGTGTGATAGTGGTGGGCAGTACCAAACAGTGACCTGAGTTTAGTGTGGCTGTCCTTCTGCTCCATCCAATGTTTGAGACCTTGTCACTTTGGGGGATTGGAAGAGTGAGTCCTTTTCAGATAAGGCTGGGACCCTATCTACCTCACTAATTAACTTCCCAAGAAATTTGTCTTAAAAGGGGACAAAACAAGCAGACCTGGGTTACCTTAGAGACCTTTCTGCACAGGTCTGGGCCAGAAGTCTGTTCCAAACCATACATTATTAATTGCTCTATTGCCTATGAGGAGGCTAGCCTGGGTCGAAGCTGCAAACTGCTGAATTTGGTCTTCCCAACAACCTCTCTCTTTTTTCTCCTCTAACTGCAAAGGCCATTTTGACAGGAGTTCCTGGAGTAGGATATTTGGAAAGGACCTGAGAAGTGCCTTCCAGATGGAAGGTGGGAGCAAACAGATGTGGAGGTCCTTGTGTGCCCAGTGCTATGTGCCTTATTCTACCTGTGTGGTCTTATCAAAGGTCTCATCCTGTATCTGCCAGGACCTAAAGTTTGAAGCATATGGACAATCTTGGGACCAGTTTTCTGGTCTTGGGAAGACCAAGCAAGAGGAAGTGATCTTAGAGGACAGTTGGAGAGGTCTTGAGAGGAGGGATAAAAAGTAGGAGAAGCACAGGAGGTAGATGAGTTTGTGAGTGTTGGGGACCTCTCCAACTCCACTCCCCTCCTACATATGCCTGATAACTGAGAGATTTGGGAGTCAGAAGTCTCTCTTTGTGAAGAAACTGGAGCCTTTATGCTCCATCTCCCTAGGACCACACAAACCAGCATACAATCAAGACTTAAAAATGTAACTTTCGGGCTTCCCTGGTGGCGCAGTGGTTGAGAGTCTGCCTGCCGATGTGGGGGACACAGGTTCGTGCCCCAGTCCGGGAGCCATGGACGCTGAGCCTGAGCGTCCAGAGCCTGTGCTCCACAACAGGAGAGGCCACAACAGTGAGAGGCCCGTGTACTGCAAAAAAAAAAAAAAAAGTAACTTTCATTCATTTCCATTTGACTCCATTCCAGGGGCCTATTCTATGCAAACCACTGTCCAGGGTCTGAGAATTCAAGTTGCTCAGATTTTGCCCAGTCCACCTCTATCAGTTTCAATAGGTTGAGTTATGATGAAGTAACTAACATTTCCAAAATCTCAGTGGCCTAAAACAACATGGGTTTATTTCTTAGTCACACTACACACCTAAAGCAGGTCACCAGAGGGTTCTGATCATCTCGGTGCTTCAGGAGCCCAGGCTGACAGAGGGTTAACTAAGTGAATGACATCATCATCTCAACACTCTACCAGAGGAGAAAACAAGTGCAATGGCATGCCAGCTTTTAAGTGCTTTCACCCAGAAGAGACACATGTCACTTCTGCTCTTATTTAATTGGCCAAAGGAAGTCACATAGTTATATCTAACTTCATGGGGTCAGGGAGGTATAATCTTCCCTTGTGTTTGAAGAAGTGGAAAACCAGAATGATTGGTGAGCACTACAGGTGTGTACCTCATCTCCTGTAACCCACCTCCCTAATTCCTTTCTCTCCTTTTTCCCTTCCTGATCTTCTATCTGAACTCCATTTCTTGACCCCTTGGCCATTCTAATGTTCCCTCCTTCCATTCCTTCCTTTGTCTCCATGTCCTTCTCCCTAACACTGCCATCTGCTATCTCCCACCTTGTCCTTCTCTTCTCCACCCAGCCCTCGAAGGTCACGCCTCCATTACTTGGCTGCTTTGGGTAGACGTGATTGAACACAATCTCTAAATCTAACTCCAGAATTTTCCCTTGCCCTTAATTGAGCTTAATGATTTATGTCTTGTAATGGACACAAATGGGCAAGAATTCCTGGATCTCATTAATAATCTTAAGCATACCAGAAGTAGGATTTTAAATCCTAAGCAAAAATTAAATGACCATGAAACCTTTGTTTGCTTCCCAGGAAACAATCCCATTTCAGCTTGACAGCTTAATTAAAAGCTGGGTAAATTGGACACAACACTTTTAATAAACAGGACTTGGCAGGCCTGGGAAGGAGATAGAAGGGAGGTGAGAGTGGGAGAAAATGAAGCTCACAGTGTCACAAAAGGAAATTAAGTTATGGGAGGTCTCTCTCCTTAGTGTGACCTTTCTGGGAGCTTCAGATATCTTCAAATGACATGACTGACCCAGATGATTCTGAGGGAACTGATTCTCTTCTCTGACTCTAATTCTCTCCAGGGCCATATTATTCCACAGAGCAAGAAAGCTATTGTTCAGGAATGCTCTTGGAAAATCTTTGCTTTCTTCCCTTTTGGGGTCCATGTTTAATTCCTTCTGGATCAACTTTCTTGCAAGCCCCAAGTCCAGTGGGAAAGCTGCTGGTAGGCTGGGGCTGGGGTGGTGGTGGTGGGTCTGAGGGACCATCTTGTATGGTGGGTTCCATGTTCAGGCTTATCTTTAGCATCAGCCTCTTCTTCCATTTTATGGTCTTGCCTTACCCTTAGATCTGCTCTTTGACCATGAGGTTCTATGGTCAAAGTATTTGTACCTCTACTAAGATTTAGATTCTTCCCTGGCTCTGCTGCCTCTACCTGCTGTAGGTGAACAGGCTCAGAGGTCCAGCCTGGGGCCTGGCTGCAGACCCCATCAGTGGGGTCAATGACCACGCAGTTCATGAGTGGACTCAGGCAGAGCCTATGAGAAGTTCTCTCATTACCAGTCTCAGCATCCTTAGCAGAACACAGGGTCTCATCCTATAAATAAGCTCACTATGTATTAATAGAAGGTGGAGTTTGGGAATAGGAAGAAGGCAGGCACAAAGCTTCCCACCTCCACTCTCCAGGACTCTTTCCTCCAATCAGAAGGAATCACATTTCCATTTCCATTTAGGAAGGTCACACCTAACCCCCATCAGTTGCCTGTTGGGTTCATCTTATCTTTGCATTCAATGGTAATTTACCTATGTGTAGTTGCTACATGCTCCTTGAGTTAAAGTGAGGTTGCCTATCTCTCTTGCCCAGAAAAATTTGTTTTTAAACAAAGAAAGAAATGCAAATGTGTTTCAAAGTATTTTCTTCTTTTTTTTCTTCTTCTTCTTTTTTTTTTTTTTTTTTTTTTTGCGGTACACGGGCCTCTCACTGTTGTGGCCTCTCCCGTTGCGGAGCACAGGCTCCGGACGCGCAGGCTCAGCGGCCATGGCTCACGGGCCCAGCCGCTCCACGGCATGTGGGATCTTCCCGGACAGGGGCACGAACCCGTGTCCCCTGCATCGGCAGGTGGACTCTCAACCACTGCGCCACCAGGGAAGCCCTAAAGTATTTTATTCTTTAGTGAAAAGCCTCATCTGGTGGAACTGGCCACAAGCACCTGAGTAGGTGAAAGTGATCTCTCAGGCAGGTGTGGGATTTGCTGATCTTTGAATGAGAGTTACTGTCGAGGAAGAAAACAACCTACATCACCATTTATTGTCTCCTCTGACTTCCATTAAAGAATTTGTAAACCTGATCCTGGTGGAAACCTTGGCAATCATCTGGGTGAAGAAGCGGAGCCCTTAGGGAGGAAGTGACTTGCCCAAGCCAGACAATGGGGTTGCAACAGGGCTATCAAAATGATGGCTTCCTCTGTCAGTGAATAACCTTAACTTACAGTGAGACTTGTGGCCTTCTTATATTTGGCTATCGGTATTTCTAGCTTCATGCAAAACTATAGTTTTGCCAAGTCGCCTGCTAAGTGAAAATAAATCTCATTCTTTTACACTGAATTCCATAAGAAGCAAAGCGATGTTCTTGCTTCAAAGACCTTAACAGCCTGAGTTGTCAAGTTTGGGCAGGAAAGGGTTTAAGTGCTCGAGTGAAAGATGAGGGTGCTTAGTGGTGGTCTGGAACCAGAGGTGGGGACTAGGAGTGACTGCAAATAAATAGGAATAAGGTTTCTTTCTGGCAGGATGGCAATGTTCTAAAATTAGATTGTGGCAATGGTTGCACAACTCGGTAAATTTACTAAAGGTACTTGAATTGTACACTTAAAAAAGGAATGAATTTTGTGGTATATAAATTATACCTCAATAAAGCTATCCCTCCAAAAAAAGTAAAAAGAGAGACATGACTGAGAGTGGGGCCTCAGATAACACTTGCAGGAAAAGAGTAGGAGAACATGATACATCCTGGGGCTCCAGACTGGTTTGTGTTTAGGCTCTCGAAGGCTCTTTACCTCCAGGACACAGGGGCAACATCTGAAGCAATGGCTCCATTTCTAATTAGTTAGACTCCAGATCCTTGTCTAAGAGCTCAGCTCTTCAGTTTCTGTCAAAAGTATGTTGAGGGGCTTCCCTGGTGGCGCAGTGGTTGAGAGTCCGCCTGCCGATGCGGGGGATACGGGTTTGTGCCCCGGTCTGGGAGAATCCCATATGCCGCGGAGCGGCTGAGCCCGTGAGCCATGGCCGCTGGGCCTGCGCGTCCGGAGCCTGTGCTCCGCGGCGGGGGATGCCGCAGCAGTGAGAGGCCCGTGTACCGCAAAAAAAAAAAAAAAAAGTATGTTGAGTTGGGTGACATTTAAGAGGGACAACACATGCATTGTGTTCGCCACCTACCCCTCTGGGCTGTAGACGTCCTGTTAGATCCTCAGAGAGCAGATGTTTGTACTTCAATTAACCTAGATACCCATGAAAATGCTTTTGCAGCTGTTGTGATGATATTCGTTCCATTTTATCAAAGTCCAAGGAATGAAGTGACCACATGAAGACCACCTAGGCACTTCTGGCCAAAATATTGCCCGTTCTATTACTCCTTCTATGAGACCCAATTTAGCAAGTACCCCACAGAATTTAGTACCAAGACAAAAAGTCTCTATCCTGAAGACTTGAATGACTGTTTTGATAGGCAGTGGGAGCAAGTGAACTAAAGAAGTGGCTGCTTCCACTTCTTCTCCTTCTCCTTCACCTCCTCCTCCTTCTTCTATGCACTCGTCTTCTTCTTTGTATTCTTCTATTTTGTCTTGATTGCCAGGACTACCTGAACTAAAGTGAAAGCAGAGTGACAGGTATGAAGTCATCTCTGATACAACTTTTCCCTGCTCTCCGGTCTGTTTCAGGTTTTTCTCACCCATTCAATCATCAAATGCTTCTCAAGCACATAGCATGGTCCAGGGACTGTGTAAGACACTGGGGTGATAGCTAAGACAGAATCTTTGCCCTCATGGAGGCAGACATAGGAATAATTGCAAATAGAATCCCATAATAAAGGCCTGCTCCAGATGCTACAGGAAGAGAGAAAGGAGATAGTAGGAACAGAGAAACAGAGGACAACTTCCCAGGGTAGTATACTAACTATATTTTCTTATTTTCTGTATTCTCTGTGCTCTGCCGTTGTGACCTCATTGTCTAGAGAAAGACTGCCCCTCCCAAGGCTAGCCAATTCTTAGTGATGGCAAAGGGCTAGGGAGCACACCTTTCATATGTAAATGAATTAATCCAGAGCCCAAACTCAGAACCACTTCTATCTGGCGCTTACATTTCAGGAGCCAATATTCCTCTGCCCTAAATCACCCTAGGGCCGGATATAGACAACTGGAGACCACACCTATAATGCAGAGCCTGCCTACTTTATTCAAATGAGCCCATCCTAAGCTGTTTCCCCTGCCCTGCCTTGCCTTTCCCGTGGAAAACACAATCCAGGCTTTGGGTCATGCTTCCTCCACACCTCCTCTGCCTCCTGACCAAACCTGGTGCTTTCCCGTGTGACCCTGTGTGGCATGGCATGCCCCCTCCTCTTGGGAAATATAAGTAATAAAGATCACCTTTCAATGGCATTAGTCTCTCCATGTTGTCACTCAGTCACACTTATGAATTACAATCCTGCAGGTACAGTTGATACAGGTAGGTAAAGCTTGACGGGTGATGGGGAATTTTCCAGGTGGAAGGGCATTCCAGAAGGAGAACTAGCTTGTGTATTGGCTCACAGACTTGGCGAGACAGGACCATTAGGGCGCTGCGCCTAATACATATTTTTAGCTCTTTAAAGGCAGTCTGTTAACATTCCTTTTTCGATGTGGGTGGGGCATAAATGATAAATAACAGTGTCTGGACTAAGTCTTATCTGTACAAGATTGAATTTTCCTCAGGGTCAGGCTCTGCCTGTTCTTTCTTTTGTTTTCTTAAGTGCAGAACATAGCACAGTGCAGACTTTGAGTTCTGACTCTATCTCTTGTAAGCTACGTGTCTCTGTTCAAGTTCTTAAGCTTTCTGTGCTTCAGTTTCCTCGTCTAGAAGTGGGAACAAGACCAGTAGCCTCCTCAGAAAGTTGTTGTGAGGATTACATAGGTAAATATTTGTAAAACACTTAGAAAAGTGGCCAACACGTAATAAGGGTTATGCAAGCGTTTGCTACATTATTTTCCGAATCTTGCTATGTGAAGGGCACTGTGCTAAGACTTTAGACTCTATAAAGATGTGGAACGTATGTTCCTACCCCATAAACAGTTTACAAGTATGAGAGCCTAGAGAATTTTGGAAGACCAAAGCGTTGCTTATGAAACTGTATTTGCATGAGATGTTGAAAATGTTGAAGGTGATGATAAACAAATATGTTGGCCCTTAAATACTCTCCAATAGAAAAGGGAAAACAGAAACTGAAATGTTGTACAAAGAGCACTGGGTTTTGAGTCTGATAGACCTGGGTTCAAGGTCTGGGCCAACTGTCTTCCAGCTCTATTTGCTAGCCATGAATCTACTTAGTTAATTTCTGAGTCTTAGTTTTCTCACTTGTATAATGTAGATAACAATATCTACTGTAGCAGATGAGAACAAGACAGATAATAATAACAATAGCTGATATTTATTGAGTACTTACTATGTGCTGGGCATTGGACTGAAAGTTCCATGAGGAAGTCAGCTTAGAGAAAAGTTAGTAACTCAGTGCCCAAGGTGGGTAATAAGTGGCTGAACTGGAATTTGAATCCAGACAGTCTGATTCCAGTGGCTGTTCTAATAACTGTTATTTTGTGCTAAATCTCTCAGTGGTGCTGGAGCCAGCAGGCACTCAAATAATGATAACAGTTGTTATTATTAACTGTGTAATATCCTTGATCTATTTGGCTAACAGCCAATGATCCTTTAAGACTCCTTTCAAATGTTATATTTTCTTCTCATCCCCAGAACCAGCCTGGTGATTCTCCCATGATACATCACTCTGGGCAAGCAAGCATAGGCCCAATTCTTCTAAAATTCTCAACTTTGTATTTTTTCAAGTGATGAGGAAAAAAAGGAAAGGCCCTATTGGGTCCCAGGCCCATTAATCAAATATTAGTCCAATAAAGTTAGTAATGAAACAATCCGCTTAGGAAAACAATTTGAACTGCAGTCCTTTGCAGATGGGGAACATTAGATTGGATAAATGAGTTACTCTAAATGGATTTAATGCAAAAACATCAGGACCTTAAAGCCAAGGAAACCCAAGGAATTCTGGGAGCCAACTTGGGATTGACTTGGCCTGGTAGCAACCCTAGAGTCTACAGCCAAGTCAACTCAGGTATTGGATCAAATGCCAGGCCAGAGTAAGGAAGGTGCTGGCTGGCAACTCAGCCCATCAGAATGTCCCAGTTGCATATGATGTCAGCATGATGATGTCACTTCTAAACCCTTCCTGTTCACGGGGGGAAGGCGGTCGGGGCCAAACCCCAACCCTACCAGTTCAAGATCTGCGGTTCCCACCCTTAATAAGAGTGGTGACATGTGTACCCTGCAGCCACAGGGGATGACTTCCCATGAGCTTCCTTTTCTGCTCAGATCCTGGGCAGAGTTTAACATGCAGAAGGCACTGGCTGGGCCTATGCACATAAATTAACTTGACTGACTTATGTTAAACAAAAGAGAAAACAGCTTAATTCAATAACCAACCTTTGTTTCATTTGTGGCTTTCCTTCTCTGTCTTGACTAATTTTTATTCCCTAACAAAGGTCATGGCAACGTGAAGCAGTGGCAGGAACCAGGAAACAGACAGACTTGGGTCCATCTTTGGGCTGTGGTCACAGGCAATGGGAGATAGGGAGGCAGGATAATTCAGGATAGTGTTAAGAAAAGAGTCACTGGGCTGCACAGCTGAGGTTAGCACAACATTGAAAATCAACTACACATCCGTTAAAAAAATAAATAATAAAAGAAAGAAGTCAGATCGGGTTTGAATATGGCTCTGGTACTTCTTAGCTATGTGAATCTCGGCTTGCTCATATTTAAAATGTGAGATAGGGGCTTCCCTGGTGGCGCAGTGGTTGAGAGTCCGCCTGCCGATGCAGGGGACATGGGTCTGTGCCCCGGTCCGGGTAGATCCCACATGCTGCGGAGCGGCTGGGCCCGTGAGCCATGGCCGCTGAGCCTGCGTGTCCGGAGCCTGTGCTCCGCAACGGGAGAGGCCACAACAGTGAGAGGCCCGTGTACTGCAAAAAACAAATAAATAAATAAATAAATAAAATAAAATGTGGGATAAACATTAATTTACAATGCTTAGCCACATGTAAGATAACGGTAGGGTAGATAACTCAATTGAAAAAATTATTTAGTGCTTATTAGATCCTTGACAAGACACTTATAATAACCATCCCCTTTTCTCCATTAGAGTAACAATGCCTTTATCCTCCATGCCCTGGGTGAAAACTGGCAATAGTCAAATGGATGGATGGATGGATGGATGGATGGTTTGAAGGATGGATGGCAGGGGCTAAGAGAAGTCCATAAACCATAGAACACCAAGTCAGTTTTTGCAGAACAACCAAGAAAACCTTTCTGATGTCTCAGGGGGAAGGTAGCAGAGTGGGAAGCCCACATGAGCCCAATATTGTTTAAGAAAGAGAATGTGTATGGAATGTACTGGTCCTGAATTCCTAGAAGCCGTCCACCCCAATATTCAGGGCGTGGGCTCCTGAAGCAAGGTGAAGAACGTCTGCAGTGAGGCATCATCACAGAAACTGGAGTGACCCTCAAGAAGCCAGGTGCCCAGTGCAGACCCCTTCCATTCCCTGATTTGGGAGGGACTAGGGATCAAACTTAACACCTTGTCTGACCAAACTCCAAGGCTAACCCTAACAATAACCCTGACACTAATGTCAGGAGTTTGGCCAGACTTGGGGTGAGTGGTAGAAATACTCCAAGTCAGCACCAGCCTTCTCTTAGCCATGGTCATTGCACCCCCATCCTCCTATTCCACATCCCTCCACCAATGAATTCATCCAGATCAAATGGAATCATGGCTAGGAGATGAAAGTTTGCATTAGGGAGCAGTATTGTCTGAAGCTCTGATATAAGATGAATCCTGGGGAAGAGGTACCAGAGGGAGCTGGACTTATGCCTGGGAGGAGGGGGACCACCATAGAGCCTCAGCTGAAAAGCCTTAGGGATATTTTTGAGTAGGGTTTCATGAAGAACTAATCCTCCAGGATCCTAGCCCAGTTTGGTTAAGCTTGTTCTATTCTAGCAGTGTTTGGCTCTGTCCAGCTCAGCCCAGTTTCCACTTGTCCAAATCTACCCAGAACATCCAGTTCAGCCCAGACTATATCAGTCCAAACCAGGGAAGTTCCTTTTAGCACCACTCAGCAGAGCCCTCTCTGTTCAGTGTAGTTACAATGACTTGGACTTACACTTCACAACCACTGATGATAGACAGGCATTGACAAATGGCCAGCCTATAGGTGAGCTTCAAAGATCATGATGTAGAAGTTCTTCCAAGGCAGATCTCAGGATCTGTGTCCACGTGAGACAGGTATAATGAGGGATCTAAACACTGGAAGTTCTAAGCCTGTCCACTCTAGGCATTCCTTTCTAGATTGCCTTTCCTAACAACACTGGGGAATTGTGATGAGGAGCCATGGTAGCCAGAAACCATGGCACTCTGGACCATGCAACCCTAAATAATAAACACATAATTTTGTGCTTAATTGAATACCCTCTCAAACTAGACCCTGGTCTAGACAAGTAAGAAACATTAACGGTTTAGAAACATATATGAAAGTAGGAAAATATTAATTGAAAGAATCCTATCCTTCAGCTTAGTGTTCTCTCTCTGAGTTGAAAAAATAAAAAAATCAACAATCCAGGTTAGTTGGGTAACACATTCTTCTGCAGGTCAGGGTTTGAGAACTACTGTTTTTTTTTGTTTTTTTTTTTGTGATACGCGGGCCTCTCACTGTTGTGGCCTCTCCCGTTGCGGAGCGCAGGCTCCGGAAGCGCAGGCTCAGCGGCCATGGCTCACGGGCCCAGCTGCTCCGCAGCATGTGGGATCCTCCCAGACCGGGTCACAAACCCGTGTGCCCTGCATCGGCAAGCGGACTCTCAACCACTGCGCCACCAGGGAAGCCCGAGAACTACTGTTTTTGAAGGACACACTCACTTGGGACTCAAGACCCTTGGGTGAGCATCAGCCTCTCCCTGTGCCCCTGACTCACCTCCAGCCTCCTAGCACACCCCTATCAGATGGGGCTGTGATCTTTTCCTCATCAAGGGGCTTTCATGTCTATTCTTCCACCTGCTCACTCCCTTTTGTCAGTCTTGAACCCTCATCTTTGTCAAGGCCCTTCCCTGAGTGGGTTGCCCTCCAGACATCCCTCCCTTGCTCCATGCCTGTATTTCTATGTTAAAAACAGCACCACCACCAACAAACACAGGTACCAGTGGAGTCACTTAGGCTAGGCCACACCACCAAACTGGGGCTTGATGCCTAACCTAACGGAATCTTCAACCTCCCCCGGAAATACAGCTTTAACCAGTCAGTCAGGAATTCTCTGGTCAGCACCAATGAGGTAATCTGTCACATGGGTCCTCTCCATGCCCTAAAGGAAGGTGATGTAACCCACCTAATGAGACCCTGTTTTCCCAAAAGGGAGATGACCTAATCTTTTTTCCCTGTTTATGACTTCCTTGTCCTTCCTTTAAAAACCTTACCCTTCTGTAGTTTTCTGGAGCTCCTCTCTTCTTGTTCGATGGGATGCTGCCCAATTCATAAATCATTCAATAAAGCCAATTAGATCTTCAAAATTTACTGGGTTGAACTTTGGTTTTTTAATAGATTTGGTGGCAGAGACAGGATCCAAAGCAAACTTCTGATGGCAGTTGGGGACAACAAGAAACATGGGGTGTGGTATTGACAAACACATTTTTGAGTTCACGGCCTTCCTTGCTGATTCTGAGGGCCTTGGGTAAGTTCCTCTTAGTTCTGAGCTCTGTCCAGTTTGCATTAAGCTCCTGATCTAATTGGTTTTCCAGCCAGTTTCCCACTTGTCTGGAATCACTAGTTCCACTTTGGGAACTGCTGGTAGTTTGGGCCACAATTCCCCGTTTGATTGGAAACCCCAAGCCCTTGGCTCTGTTCCCAGATTCTATGTTGGGAGTTTCCAGCAGTTGGTCTGCAATCCCCCATCTGTTTGGAATCCTTCCCCAGATTCCACCTTGGGCACTGCTGTCTGACACCAGGAAGACAAGTCCCTTAGCTGGTTTGAAAACCAGTGGGGTTACCTGAGAGCTATGAGAAACCAAGACTCCACTCTTGAAAGGCTTGTGCACAAACTTGCTTGCTCCCAGTTATACTGTGGAGGTGAGCAGATGGAAAACTGCCCGGTGCTCTTGCCAGCTTGCCAGGACTGCCCCAGTGTACCCCCAACCCTACACAGCACTCCTGCTCCAGCCATTCTTGCTCCAGTGTTGCTCTCCACTCAGGCTGCCCTTGCCAGTGAAAGTGCACACGCTTAGAGGGAACAGAGCTGGCTTGGGCCCCAACCCTGCCCCTGACCAGGGTGGACACAGACATACCCAGCACATGCATCCATGGGCACACTTGGAAGGGAGTGAAACCAGTTCCAGGGTGGAGACACATTAGACCAGTTGCATAAAGTAGATATCTATAGGACATTTCATCCAAAATCAGAACACTATACATTCTTTTTGAGTGCACGTGTAATGTTCTCCAGGACAGGTCACAAGCTAGGCCACAAAACAAGTCTCAACAAATTTAGGAAGATAGAAATTATATCAAGCACCTTTTCCAACCACAATGACATGAAACTAGAAATCAATTACAGGAAGAAAAATGGAAAAAACACAAACACATGGAGACTAAACAACATGCTACTAAAAAACCCACTGGGTCAACAAAGAAATCAAAGAGGAAGTCAGAAAATGTCTTGAGACAAATGAAAATAAAAATACAACGTTCTAAAATTTATGGGATGCAGGAAAAGCAGTTCTGTTTATAGTGACAGAAGCCTACCTCAAGAAACAAGAAAAATCTCAGATAAACAACCTAACCTAACATCTAAAGGAATTAGAGAAAGAAGAACAAACAAAGCCCAAAGTCAGCAGAAGGAAGGAAATAACAAAGATCAGAGTGGAAATCAATAAAATAGAGACCCAAACCAAACCAAATCAAACCAAACAAACAAAATGAAACAAACAAACAAACAAAAACAGTAGAAAAAGATAAATGAAACCAAGAGCTGGTTCTTTTAAAAAAGATAAACAGAATTGATAAGCCTTTAGCCAAGATCATTAAGAAAAAAGAGACAGGACCCAAATAAACAGAATAAAAAATAAAAGAGAAGAAATTGCAACTGATATCATCATCAAAGGCATCATCAAAATGCTGGTCCAAAGGCTGATGGTCAAAGGTCATCTGCAACTTCTTCAAATTGAGTGTCCCCATATCTACCCTCAAGGGAGGGCCTCAGTATGGCTTCCTTCCAGAGTTGATGGGATCCCGAGGGACCCTCTGGTAAACTATTACCAGTAATTCCCTTAAATGGTCAAGGGGAAAATAAAATTAAAATTAATAGAAACCTTGCCAAATTCTAATTGATACCAGAGCTATGCTTTCTACTTTAAACTCACTCTTGTAGGACAACAAATCCCTGGAAGTAAAGAAAAGTTTTCCATAATTGGGATACCTAATAAGGGGAAGAGAGAATTTCTATCTCAATCAGTACAAATGACTCTGGGACTTTTACTGAAAAGCATTCTTTTTTGCTGTGTGACACAGCCCCAGTTGATGTATTAGGTAGAGATCTCCTTTCTAAATGAAAAGGGTGGATACGTTTTGCTTTCAATGGAGACTTCACCTTAAAATTTCCAGACCAACTTGAACCTGATCTTTTGTTCTTTACAATTTGTCCCTGATTTAGAAGGGAAACTCCAAAAAAAGTCCCCCAATTTAATCAAGGTGCTCAAAAATCTAACACTGACATTGGGAAAATAAAAAGTGCAGAGCTTATAAAGATTCAGATAGATATGACTAAACCTCTTCCTAAATTGCTTCATATCCATTGAAGCCTGAGGCTGTACAAGGCCTCTCAACTTGTCACATAGCAGAAGACTTAATCACCCCGGGGCTGGTCATTTCTGTACCGGCCCCTGCAACACGCAGATCCTCCCAGTATAGCTAATGGGCGGGATGATGATTTGTCCAGGACTTGAGAACTATTAACAAGATAGTTGTTCCCTGTTTCCCAGTGGTTCCAATCCTGACCATCCTTTTATCACAAGTTCCACCAGACTCAAAAGGGTTCACTGCTGTGGACCTTTGCTCAGCCTTTGTCAGCATCCCTGTGGACCCCAACAGCCAATATCTATTCATCTTGACTTGGAACCATCAACAATATACCCGGACAGTCACGCTTCAAGGGTTCACTGAGGCCCCCTCCTGTTCCTCCCAAGTGCTCCACCAAGATGTAAGACCCTCCAGTGTCAGGAAGTCAACCTTCTACAGCATGTAGATGACCTCTTGCTGTGCTCAGTTACCAAAGAGGCATCCATAAAGCATTCCACTTATTTGCTGTAAGTAAAAGTTACAATTATCTCTAGACACTTTATTACCGAGTCATAATGTAAGCGCTAGAGGAATTCAGCTATCTCCAAAAAGAATTAAGCTAAACCAAGGACTTCCTAGGTCCAAAACTAAGCGACGGCGTCATGGATTTCCAGGCCTAGCAGGTATTGCCGACTATGAGTTCCTAATTTTTCCCTATTAGCTTCCCCTTTCTATGAACTTACTAAAATTGCTGTCCCTGAACCCCTTCCATGGGAAGATAAACATGAGCAGGCCTTTCTAAGACTAAAACAAGAACCTCCTGTCCTAGGGCTACCCCACTATTCAAAACCTTTCACCTTATCTGTGCAGGAGAGAGAGAACCAGGCCCTGGGAACATCGAGAGCCTGGTAATAAACACAGGTCTGTTACAGCATCAGCTTGATTCTATTTTTCCTGCCACCCCAGCTGTCTTAAGGCTATAGCCACAGCTGCAAAGTTAGTAAAGCCTCAGAGGATCTAACCCTAGGAAATGATGTTCATTTACAAATTCTTTACACTGTCCAAAGTCTTCTTAATTCTGAGCTGACTCAACATTTCTCTGCAAGCAGACTAACCTCCTGTGAGATTCTTCTGTTCTCACCACCTAATCTGCATCTTAAACATTGCAACATCCTTAATCCTGCTATTTTACCACTTCTACCTGATGAAGGTGAGCCCCATGACTGCGCAGTAATAACATCCCATTTTGTGACATGACATCCTGATTTACAGACACCCTGTCGACTAATCCCGATCTAATTTTGTCTGTGGATGGTTCACATCGTAAAAAATTAGTAAGAGAATTTCCACGCTGGTGATGCTCTTACTACCCAAAATGAACTACTTGAGAGGGAAAGTCTCCCACAAGCTAAATCAGCTCAATGAATCAAGCTCTGTGCCCATTCTCAGGACAAACTGTTAATATTTATACTGACAGCTGGTATGCCTTTGGTGTTGTCCGTGATTTGGGGATGTTATGAAAACAAAGGGGTTTTCTTCCTCTGGGACCCCCATCAAACATGGACAATAAGTAAATGAACTTTGTACTGCCATTCTCTTAGCTTCTGAAATTGCTGTCATCAAAACTGAGGCTCACACTAAAAGGACTGAACCTGAATATCAGGGAGACACCCTGGCTGGCTTTCATGCGAAGGGTATGAAAGACTCCTTCATCAACAGAGTCTATAAAGATTGTGGCACACGTGCATAAAGTCCATTCTGCTTCTGCAAAAAATGACCCCCTTTGTTGCCAGACTTTTGGCATCCTGATGTCCTTATAACAAGGCAACAGTCTGCTCCTGAATCAGAGAATTAAGATGGGCAAACAATGGTTCTAAATTAACTAAACAGTCAGGGCTATGGGAAAATCAAGATGGCCACTTGGTTCTTCGCGTCTCCCTGGCAAACCTCATTTTTTGGTTTTTGCATTCCTTCACCCACCATAGTGCAGCTAAGATGGTGCAAATTATGAATAGACATCGGTGAGGAGACATTTATCAACTTATGAAAACAGTCTACCAGCAATGTCTGACCTGTCAGGTCCCTAATCCTGGGAAAACTATTTTTGTTCCCAGTGGCCTCAGGTCTCCTCCCCCAGACCCTTTTACACCTGCAACTGGACTTCATTCAATTGTCACCTAGAATGGGTTATTACTATGTTCTTGTTATTGTGTGTATGTTTTTTGGATGGGTTGAAGCCTTTTCCTCCCA